>NW_028322258.1:3178471-3814166 GCF_059928025.1 Delphinapterus leucas
CTGCTCCCCGAGGGGCTTCAGCTTCTGGGCCAGCTCACCTGCGGGCGGAGGGGAGAGGCTCGGCTACGTCCCTGGGGCGGCCCCCCAGCCACCCCCGACCCTGCGCCCCTCGAGGCAGAATGAAGGGTCTGGGATGGTGACCCCCAAGGGCTGACACAGTGGGGTCTCAGGCAGCACCACGTCCGGTCAAGGTCCGCCTGACCCCGTCCCCACTGGGACTCAGGGGGAGGCGGTGTTACCTAGGACAGTGGCCACCACCTGGCTGGTCTTGTCCGTGTTCATCTCCAGCACAGAGTCGGCATGGTGCGGAACCCCAGCAGGCGGGACTTCAGGGCCTGCAGCCTCACCAGCTCCCTGAGGATCACGCAGTTCTCCTGGAAGCCAGAGACGGAAGGCGCTGGGGACCGAGGGCCACGCCCTCCCCACGGGCCCCGGGCCAGGTCTCTGCAGGCGGGCAGGGCTCCCAGGCCACTGGCGGGCACAGCCAATCCCCCTCCCTCCTCCTCCTGGCCCGGATTTCTAGACACTTTGGTGCTGTCCTAACACGTGGCCTTTATTAACACAGGTCCTTTTGGAAGCAGAAACGGCATGAACGTGATGGGCTCTAAGGCCAAGGGCAGGAAGAAATGCGGCCAGGCTCTCCAGGAGCCACCAAGGGGCCTCCCCGGGCTCAACAAGACAAACACGGCTGCCGTGCAGACAGTAGCTCAACCCCACGGCGCCCGAACACCCAGCCCCTGGACGGTGAGACACCTGTTGCTGCAGGTGGCCCGTGGCTCACTGATGAGGCCCGGCCCCAGGCGTACGCCACCTTCTCGGGGGCCACCTCTCCGGTCTGCAGTGGGGTTCTCCTGGGAGCCCCCCGTCACCACAGCACCAGCGTGGCCTGTCTGTAGCCCAAGAAGGTGGGGACGCAAGACTGTCCCCCGTGCCCCCCGCATCCCCCGCGAGGCCGAGCGAGCACCAGTGGTGTCTGCGGGGAAGGTGAAGGGCTCACGCACAGCCCCCATCTACAGAAGCACAGACTGCAGCCACATGCGCTATGGAACAAACACAAGTGTCCATGCAGGACCCGATGTCTGAATGTCAAGGCCATGCCCGGGCCACAGTGAGAAGGTGCATCCCCCATGCAAGCCACAGAGAGGGGATGGGGGGGTCCATCTGCGATTCTGAGCTCATCGGGCATCACCCCAGAGGGAGAGGGAGAGGGAGAGGGAGAGAGGTAGACAGAAGTACAGAGGGAGAGAAAGAGAGAGGGAGGGAGAGACGTCTCTCCCTTCCCTGGGGGTTCTCTAGTGCAGCCAAGGCTGAAAACCACGGCATTTTGGGAGATGGGTCCTCGTGGAAGAGTTAAATAGTCGCTCATGGCATTATCGACACATACTAAAAAAGGCCCCAAATCTTGGGGAGTCAGGGAGGGGAGTGTCGGCTGCCTCGTAAACGAGGAGAGATTGGGCATCAGAGGAGGTGCCTGTGCAGCCTGCGCCCAGGGCCCCGCAGACTTCATCTCCCAGCGGTGGTCCTGGGCTGGAAGTCAGCGGGGAGGTCAGGCTGTCCAAGCATCAACGTTGACTTCAGGGCTTATCTAAAAGGCGCCTGGTGTTTGTTGAAGCAGAAAAAGGAGAAAGCAGTAGGGAGTGGATGGGAGTGGGAGGGGGAGGGAGCCCCCCTCCTCAGCACTTCTACCGCTCTCCCTCTCTCTCTCTCTCTCTCTCCCTTTCTCCCTCTCTCCCTCTACCTCGCTGCCTCTCACTCTCCCTCTCCCTCCATCTCTCCCTCTGCCTCTCTCCCTCCCTCTCTCCCTGTCCCTCTCTCTCTCTCCCTCTTTCCCTCCCCCTCTCCCTCTCCCCCTTTCCCTCTCCCTCTCCCCTTCTCCCTCTCTCCCTTCCTCTCTCCCTGTCCCTGTTCCCCTGTTCCGCACGCTCTGGCTCTACCTCTTTCCCTCTCCCTCTCCCTCCACCTCCTTCCCTCTCTGGAGAGGGAAGGAGGTGGAGGGAGAGGGAGAGAGAGATGGAGAGGGAGGGGGGAGAGGGAGAGAGAGGGTGGAGAGGGAGAGAGTGATGGAGGGAGCGAAAGATGTCTCTCCCTCCCTCCCTCTCTCCCTCCCTCTCTCCCTCTCCCTCCCTCCTTCTCCTCCCTCTCCCTCTGGCTCCAACTCTCCTCCCTCCATCTCTCCCTCTCCCTCACTCCCTCCCAGAGAGGCAGAGATAAGGCAGAGGGAGAGAGGAAGAGGGAGAGATGGAGGGAGAGGGAGAGGGAGGGAGAGGGAGAGAGGGAGAGGGAGAGAGGGAGAGGGAGGGAGAGGGAGAGAAGGAGAGGGAGAGAGGGAGAGGGAAATAGGTCTCTTCCTCCCTCCCTCTCCCTCTCTCCTCCTTCTCTCCCTCTCTCCCTCTCCCTCTCTCTCTCCCTGTCCCTGTTTCCCTGTTCCAGTCTCCCTCTGCCTCTCTCCCTCTCCCTTGTCTCTGCCTCTCCCTCCATCTCTCCCTCTCTGAGAGGGAGTGAGGGTGAGGGAGAGATGGAGGGAGAGGGAGTGAGGGCGAGGGAGAGAGGGAGGGAGAGGGAGGAAGAGGAAGAGTGGAAGGGAAAGGGCGAGGGAAGGAGAGGGGGAGACGGAGGAGAGAGGGAGAGGGAAGGAAGAAGAGACCATTTTCCCTCTCCCGCTCTCCCTCTCTATCTCTCTCTGCCTCTGTCCCTCTCTCTCTTCTTCTCTCCCTCTCCCTCCATCTCTCCCTCTCCCTCTCTGTCTCTCCCTCCATCTCTCCCTTTCTGGGAAAGAGTGAGGGAGATGGAGACATGGAGGGAGAGGGAGGAGAAGGAGAGAGGGAGGGAGAGAGGTGTAGAGGGAGAGAGGGAGAGACGTCTTCGCTCCCTCCCTCTATCCCTCTCTCCCTTTCCCCCCTCTCTCTCCCTCTCCCCCTCCCTCTCCTGCTCTCCCTCTCCCTCTTTCCCTCTCCCTCTCCCTCCACCTCCTTCCCTCTCTGGAGAGGGAAGGAGGTGGAGGGAGAGGGAGAGCGGAACAGGGAAACAGGGACAGGGAGAGAGGGAGGGAGGAAGAGACCTCTTTCCATCTCCCTCTCACCCCCCCTCTCCCTCTCCTCTCCATATCTCTCTCCCTCCCTCTCCCTCTCCCTCCATCTCTCCCTCTCCCTCTCTCCCTCTCCCTTGTCTCTGCCTCTCTATCTCTCCCTCTCTGGGAGGGAGTGAGGGAGATGGAGAGTTGGAGGGAGGGAGAGGGATAGAGGGAGGGAGGGACAGAGGGATAGAGGGAGGGAGCGAGAGAGGGATAGAGGGAGGGAGCGAGAGAGGGATAGAGGGAGGGAGGGAGAGGGATAGAGGGAGGGAGGGAGAGAGGGATGGAGGGAGGGAGTGAGAGGGAGGGAGGGAGGGAGGGAGGGAGGGAGAGACGGTCTTTCGCTCCCTCCCTCTCTCCCTCTCTCCCTCTCACCCCTCTCTCTCCCTCTCCCCCCTCCCTCTCCTGCTCTCTCTCCCTGTTCCTCCACCTCCTTCCCTCTCCGGAGAGGGAAGGAGGTGGAGGGACAGGGAGAGGGAAAGAGGTAGAGGGAGAGCGTGCGGAACAGGGAAACAGGGACAGGGAGAGAGGAAAGAAGAGAGGGAGAGGGAAGAGGGACGGGGGAGGCAGGAAGAGGGAGGGGGAGGAGGGAGAGAGACGGGGGAGAGCGAGGAGGTAGAGGGAGAGGGAGGGGAGAGGGAGAGGGATGGGGAGAGCAAGGGGGAGACGGAGGTGGAGAGGGAGTTGGGAGAGGGACAGGGAGAGGGACGGGGAGGGGGGAGAGGGAGGGGGGAGGGAGAGAGGGAAAGAGAGAGACGCAGAGGAAAGAGGGAGAGGGAGAGAGGGAGGAGGAGAGGGACGAGAGGAAGCAGGGAGAAAAGAGAGAAAGAACACACCATCTACATTTCTGTCAAATGACACCGGGGATCCTTACACAACCAGGAGAAAATAACACAGCGAGGCTCTTTCTCAGCTGGAACTGGAACTGCAGATGGGGCCAAACACCACCAGGGTGGCCACACATGTCCAGCTGCCGCCCCAGCCCCCTGAGTCTGGTCACCAGGGCTCTGAGTGTTTGCTCCAGGGACCTGGGGTTCACCCTGTCACCCTGGAGGTCGGGCCTAGACAGCATGGCCCCGGGCTGGACACATAGGGAGAAAAGCATCCCCACAGGCCAGCTTGTGCGAGCCGATTCAGCTGCCAGATTTTAGAGGCCCGGGATCACCGTGTGGCCCATGAAAGCCAGGAGCCAGGAGGGTCTTGCATCGGGATTCCTGTCCGTTGGACTGGAACGTTTATGTAAGGAGTCTTGGAAACAGTGGTAACAAGACTGAATTCGAACGAGCTTTAGGATATTATGGACCACTCCGAAGTGTGTGGGTTGCTAAAAACCCTCCCGGCTTCACTCTTGTTGAAAATGAAGATCCCCAAGTTGCAGCGGATGCTGTCTGAGAAGTAGACGGGAGAACACTCTGTGGCTGCCGAGTAAGAGTGGACCTGTCGAATGGGGAAGGGAGAAGTCGAAATCGTGGCCGCCTCCTTCTTGGGGTCGTCGCCCTCGAGATGATTATCGGAGGAGGAGTCCTCCCCCTCACCACAGATCTCCAAGATGGAGAAGCTTCTCCCGCAGCCGGAGCAGGTCCCTTTAGTAGATATAGGAGAAGAGAGAGATCACTGTCCCAGGAGAGAAATCGCAAGCCGTCCCGATCTTTCTCTAGGTCTCCTAGCCGATCCAGGTCAAATGAAAGGAAATAGGAGACCACTTTGCAAGAGGAGTGGTGCACAGGAAATACCTTCATTTGACAGGAGTATGTACAGAAAATTCAAGTTTCGTTTGAGACTTCCGAAGCTTGATGCACTTTTTAAATGTTTTAGCTGTTCCCGTTTGTGTGTCTCTTGGGACAGTGACACATAAAGGTGTCAATCTCTGTGGTTTGAAATGGGTCATATGAGGCATGTAATATGAAGAATTGTTTCTTTACAATGTTCTCTTAAGCAGAATTGAATTTGCTTTGAATTTTTGGTCTTGCCTAGACTGATAATAAAACTCTAACTCCTGCCCACCTAAAGTGTGATGTTTATCATTATGGAAACAACACTGGCAAACATTAAAAAGACTTTCTGTAGCTGGGATGTGGTATGCAGCTGTAGTCAAGCAAGCAGTCTTTAAAAGGTGCTGTGAACACAAGCCAGCAGGGAGAAATGAAAGCCGCACCCTTACCCTAGATTAGAGGTTTAAGAATTCCACTAGTCTTCACACTGGACAAGAGGTTGTCCAGTGAGTTTAGCATCTAAGAAGTTTCAAGGAAGTTAGTTAACCTTTGAGTTAGGTCATAAGTCCCCTCTGTGATTGCTGTACATGAATACATAGCTCTTTGTAAAGTTTTTTGGAAGTTGAGATTATCAAGACACCAGTGTCCTGCCAGATTAAGAGTATATTGTAGAGCTGAACTTTGAGTTACTGTGCAATTTTTTTTTCATGCTGTCATTTGTAATATGTTTTGTGAGACTCCTTGGGATTAAAGTTTTGGTTCCAAACGGAACAAAGAAAACAAAAAAAGGATCCACCTGCCAATGCAGGGGACCCGGGTTCGATTCCTGGTCCGGGAAGATCCCATGTGCCGCAGATCAACTAAGCCCGTGGGCCACAACTATTGAGCCTGCGCTCTAGATCCTGGGAGCCACAACTACTGAGCCCCCATGCCACAACTACAGAAGCCCGCACATCTAGAGTCCGTGCTCCGAAACAAAAGAAGCCACTGTAATGAGAAGCACATGCCCGCAACAAAGAGGAGCCCCTGCTCGCCGCAACTAGAGAAAGCCCGTGTGCAGCAATGAAGACCCAACGCAGCAAAAAAAAAAAAAAAAAAAAAAAAAAAGACGCTACTGGCCAGGTGATCAAGGGTAAAATTGTTTGTCACAAGTCCCGTTGATGGTGTGTATCCTTGATGTGTGTATCCTTGATGGTGTGTATCCTTGACGATGTGACCTGAGGAGAATGACATTTTTATCTCTGTCTGGATCTTCCGCCCCAAACCCCATAACTCCAGCCCAACCATAAGAAAAACATCAGAAAACCAACAGACAAACAAATTGAGGGACAAAATACCTGACCAGTCCTCCTCAAAACTTTCAAGGTATCAAAACCCAGGGACGTCTGAGAAATGTCACAGCCCAGAGGAGACTGGGACAGAAAAAGGGTGTTAGGGGAAAGCTAGGGAAATTCTAATAAAGTGTGGACTTTAGTTAATAATAACGTATCCATCTCGGTTCCTTAGTTGGATAAGCATGTCGTACTAACGTACTAAAGTACTAACGTGTTGGAAATAGGGGTACTGGGTCGGGGGTCCACAGCACTCTGTACACTCTGTACAGATCTTTGCAACTTTTTTGTAACTCTAAGCTATTCTAAAATTAAGCAACTACTAAACAGAGATAAGAATGTTATTTCCCTGATTTGAACATGGCTGAGTTTGTTTTCATGGTCACATTTGTGCTATCTGGATGTGTCTTGGAATCAGTAGCAAAGGAGAGTTGCCAGCCCCTGGGAAGATGCGGCTGGTTTGCAGGTGGCTTGCTCTGGAGCTGAAGACCAGGGTGGGAAGTCTGCAGCCTCGGGCTGCACTTAGGACCATGGGAGGGGATGGGCCAGCTCAGTTAGGGATGGAACCTATAAATAAAACTTTTTCTTTTCCATTATGGCTTATCACAGGATATTGAATATAGTTCCCTGTGCTAGACAGTAGGACCTTGTAGCTTATCCATTCTATATTTAATAGTTTGCGTCTGCTAACCCCAAACTCCCAATCCAACCCTCCCTCACTCTTTCTCCCCCTTGGCAACCACAAGTCTGTTCTCTATGTCTGTGAGTCTGTTTTTGTTTCGTAGACAAGTTCATTTGTGTCGTATTTTAGATTTCACATATAAGAGAGATCATATATGTGTCTTTCTCTTCTGACTTACTTCACTTAGTATGATAATCTCTAGGTCCATCCACGACGTTGCTGCAAATAGCATTATTTCATTCTTTTTATGGCTGAATATATTCCATTGTATATATGTACCACATCTTCTTTATCCACTCACCCATCAGTGGACATTTAGGCAGCTTCCACATCTTGCCTATTATAAATAGTGATGCAATGAACACTGGGGTACATGTATCTTTTCTTTCTTTTTCTTTCTTTTTTTCTTTCTTTTTTCTTTCTTTTTCTTTCTTTCTTTCTTTTTCTTTCTTTCTTTCTCTCTCTCTTTCTTTATTTTTTTGTTACACAGCATGTGGGATCTTAGTTCCCTGGCCAGAGATGGAACCCATGCTCCCTGCACTGGAAGCACAGAGTCTTAACCGCTAGACCACCAGGGAAATCCCAGGGGTGTATGTATATTTTTGAATTAGAGTTTTCTCCAGATCTATGCCCAGGAGTGGAATTGCGGGACCCTATGGCAGCTGTATCTGTTCTCTGCACGTCTCACATCAACCACGTGCACTCCAATCCTTGCTCTCAACGTCATCTTCGGGGAACACAACCTGCGACAGGGACCTTGACAAGAAGAAATGGCTCAGGGAAAAGCTAGCTGCACAGGGAGGAGATAGAGGCCATCGACCCTGGGGTGTGGCGGGGAGAGTGGGCACAGAGATTGGTCATTTCATCCCTGATACTCAGCCCTCCTGGCTGCCCCACTCTAGGTCACCTCGGGATACAGAGGTGACCCGGTTAGAGTCCCAGCCTGTGCAGGAATCTCGGGGCACAAGCGGGTCTGAATAATATTAGTGCAGGGTCTCCCCCATGGCACTGGGGTTATTTGGGGCGGGTCATTCTCTGCTGGGGGCCCCTCTTGGGCACTGTGTGGGGTTCAGCAGCATCCCTGTCCCCACCCATTTGATTCCAGGGTCCCCTCCCCCCCAGTTGTGACAACCACAGATTTTCCCCAGACATCACTGAAGACCTGGGGGAGGCGGAAGCAGGATGGCCCTGGGTGAGGACAGCTGTGTTGAAGCAACCAGCCTGGCTTAGGGCAAGGTCTGCCCCAATCCCGTCAGAGCCTGCATTTAGAACTGCCCCTTCCCTCTCCCACCTCCCATGCCCTGCAGTGGTCTCCGAGACATCATCCCCATGTAAGAAATCACACCTTCTCAGTTTACTGTCCCCAGCACCTAGAAGAGTGTCTGCTATGTAGTAGATGCTTCATAAATACTTGCTGAATAAAGGAGTTGAATAAAGGGATGAGTGGATGAATGAATGAAGGTTACCATGGAAGGAGGGGGGAGATTCCCTTTCTGGCTCTCGGGGATTGGGATATCAAGTGAAAGATCCATCCTAAATAGGCTGACCAGCCTTCTGGGTTCCCCAGAAATGAGGGTTTCCCCATAGTTCCAGCGCTCAAACCTGAGCGGTCCTGGGCAAAGTGGGGGCGGGTGTTGGTCACCCTGTGTAAACACAGTAACAATTCCAACTGCAATAGCAATGGCCAAGGACCTCTACGGTCTTACTGACCAGGCACAGTTCTTCACCTGGCGGGGAAGGGTGGGCCAGGATTGGAATTCCGGTGATCCAGGGTGGGCGGGTGAGGGCACACCCCGGGCTTGTGTAGGGGAGTCCAGGAAGGTTCTGGAGGAAGTGACAGTGACACAGGAGGGAGGGAGGAGTCTAAGGAAGAACGTCCCACACGACAACGTGTGCCAATGGCCCTGGGCCCAAGGTCACACCTGACCAGGGCTTGCTTGTTTTCTTTTTTTCTAATTTACTTTTCCCCACATGGATATGCAATTGTCCTAATGCCATTTATTGAAAACTCCTTAATTTCCTCACTTTCTGTCATATCAAGTTCTCATCTATCTGTTTCTGGACCTTTATTCTCTACCATAGAGCTATACGTCCCATCCTTGCACCACTAGGGCTGTTTCATCACTATAACTTTATTTTTTACTCATTTATTTCTTTGGCCGTGCTGGGCGGCATGTGGGATCTTATTTCCCTGACCAGGCTTTGAACCCGCACCCCTTGCAGTGGAAGCTCGGAGTCTTAATCGCTGGACCTCCAGGGAAGTCCCCAGGGCTTGCTTTGACATCCATCGAATGGTGGCGGGTGGGCACGGGGAGCAGCTGTCTGTGAGCCACCCTGTGTAGAAATGCAGGGTGGAGGGCAGGACAGCTGGAGCGGGAGGGGAAAAGGCGGAGGAGGGAGGGAGGGAGGGATGGCGGGCGGGCGAGAGACAGACAGAGAGTTTCCGGAGACAATAGCTCTGGCCGTGTCCTAGGGCATGAAAGCTGAAAATAGCTCCTAGTGCCGGGAGCCCTGGAGCCGGAGCCTGGGAGCCATTGTGACTGGCACTCCTCCCTGGTGTGTGTGTGTGCGGGGGCGGGGGGCTCTGGACTTCTCAGGCTGGGAATGGGGCGCACGGAGCAAGGACGGAGCAGGGACGGAGCAGGGACCCTTCTCTCTGGGACCTCGCAGGCCATCCTTAGCTCACAAAGCTGAGCCACTCCCGGCCCTACGAGGGGGGGGCTTATCCTCCCTGTCCCCTGGATCACACCCCCTCACACACGACTTCCCCTTGTGTGCTCCCAGCAACCAAGAGAATCTGTTTTTAAAAGATTTGGGGGAGGGGGGTAAACATACAAACAAGAGCAGAATGGATACTTTTTCCGAATGGGAATGGCTCTGTGTAACCCCATCCCCAGGGTAACCAGAGTCCTGACCTCTAACACCCTTGACGAGTCAGCCTTGGTCTGGGCTTGCAGACCCACGGAAGCTTCCTCATCCCCTCCTTCAGACCCCGTCTCTCCCTCGGCGTCTTTGTGAGAGGCACCCGGGGAAGTGGGACTGCTAGGCTGTACTGCTGCTAGAACTGCACCTGGGCTCCACCAGGCTCCAGCCCCCCCGCCCTGTGCACCTCTCTGTCCCTGAGGCACCTCAACTGGTAGGAGCGGCATCACCTTCCCTCCCGGGACTTGTGACACTTAAGGGAGACACAGAAAGGACAAGCGTTTGGCTCCCTGGCTGGCAAAGAGCAGGTGCTCAATTGTCATAAGTGGCCGTATCAGTGAGGGTTCTCCAGACAAACAGAATCCATAGGGTGTGTGTGTATATACACACACACGTACATATGTACACGCATACAAAAATATACAGCTGTGTATATATGCAGTACGCATACAGACATATACACATATAGTATATACAATACGCAAACACATATATACACACATATATATAAAATGCATAGTTTGTATATATACAGTATGTATACACACATATACACGTAATATATACAATAGACACATACAGATACACTATACATACACACATATGAAATGCATCGTTTGTGTATATACAGTATGTACACATACGTATAACATATGCAATGTACACACCTAGGTACGTCTATATCATACATATATACACACATAGAAAGATATTTAGGTGTGTATATATACAGTATACATACATACACATATAATATATGCAATACATACACGTACATACATATAGACACGCATATACACCTACATAGAAAAGCATGTAGAATAAAAATATATATGTACTGCATATATAAATTCCTTGTATTCGTTCCTCCTTTACGCAAAGTGGACCAATTTCAGTGTTAATCTCTTCTGAAAAATCCCTTCCTGGCCACATCTGGAATAATGTTTGTGGTTGCCGGGGCCCCACGCAGTGCGCACATGAGATTAACCATCCCCGTGGCGATGATGACACTTTATTTTCTCCCTTGACCATTGTCACTACTATTCCAATTAAAATGGCAGTGCTATGAGGGCAGGGCATTTCCTTTTTGGCCAGTACTGAGCGTCCGCGGTCTGGTGCCTAGCATAGGCTAAATACACGGCAATTTTGTGAACAGAAGCCGGGATTCCAGCTGTCATATTTAATAGGAATTATAGTCTTATTATTGGGGGGCAGGGGTTGTGTCACGGTACGTCGAGGTCGGGAGTCGAACTCGCCACCACTGGCCCTGAGAGGTTTTGCCGGGTCCCCACTTCGGGCCGGTGGGTGTGGCCAGGGGCAGCCGATGACGTGCGTATGTGCGTGCGTACGTGCGTGCGTGCGTGGGAGCGTGCGTGCGTGAGAGCGTGCGAGTCCACGGGGCGGGCCGCGCGCGCCGGGAGTGTTTCAGCCCGGCCCCCGGCTCATTGTGGTCGCCTCACGCCGGCCCGAGTTCGCAGCAGCGCTGGAGGCCCCGGGCCTGTGAGCACAAAGAGGGAGCCGGGGGCCGGACGGGAGCGCTGTGGCGGCAGCTGAGGCCCAGACCAGGCCCCCCTCAGCCTCCCGCCTGCCCGTCTGCCCCGCCCCCGCCGGCGGCGCCGCGCCCCTCCCCCAACCGCCAGACTAGCGCGGTGCGGGGCCCGCGCGCGAAGACATGGGGGAGAAGCTGGAGCTGAGGCTGGAGTCGCTCTTGGGGACCGAGCCCGCCGTCTACCCGTGGCCGCTGCCGGTCTACGTAAGTGCCACCCGTCCCCTCCTCCCGGACCCCCGCTCCTGTTCCCCCACGGCGCGCGCTGAGCCCACCGAGAAACGGAGCGACTCGAGTCGCCAGACCCTCTTTGGAGCCCCCCTTCCCGCCCCGCCGTGGTTCTCCGCGGCAGTTTCCAGCCCCCGCGCGCAGGGTGGGCAGAGGGGAGCCGGCGCCGGCCGGGGGCGCCGACTCGGCCGCGGGGACCCCGCGCTTCCGAGGGGCGCCTGAGCCGGTCTGCGGTTGGCTCTGCAGGGCTGGGGACCCCGGTCCCCCCGGGCCTGGACTGCCGGCGGGCTTGCCCTTCTGTACTTTAGGATCTGACACGTAGGGTTTCTTTTTCCTGGTAGTTTCTTCTTAGCTCTGTCAACGTACTTAGTTTTTAAAATTTTTTTTTATTTTTCAGGGCACCCTTTCCTCCCTCTCTCCAGTTTTTTTGTGTTTCTCTTTTGTTTTGTTTTAGTTAGGCATTTTGTCCCTCTGATCTTGAGTGGGTGGGCTGGCAGGACACTTGGAGAGGAGGCGTTCTGTCCCCTGATCTTGAGTGGCCTTTGGAAAATGACGGGCCAGACGGAAATTACATTTAATTGATATATAATATTGTATCCGTCCAAGGTGTACAATGTGATGATTAATATATATATAGTGTGTGTGAAATGATTACCACAATAAGTTTAGTTAACCTTAATTCACATAATTACAAATGTTATCTTTGTGATGAGAACTTTCAAGATCTACTCTCTTAGCAACTTTCAAACATAAAATACGGTATTGTTAACTGTAGTGACCGAGCTGTACATTACATCACCATTACTCACTTGTCTTATAACTAGAAGTTTTTACCTTTTGATCATCTTCCCTCATTTTCGTCACCTCCAACCCCCAGCTCTGGCAACCGTCATTCCATTCTTTCTATCATGAGTTCAGTATTTTAGATTTCACATATGAGATCATAAAGTATTTATCTTTCTCTGTCTGACATTTCATTTAGCATAATGCCCCCCAAACCCACCCATGTGGTCACAAATAGCCAGATTTCCTTCTTTATCATGGCTGACTAATAGTAGGTCGTATGCACCCCCATTTTCTTCATCCATTCATCCACAAGAAAACACTGAGGTTGTTTCCATGTCTTGGCTACTGTATTGGGTTGGCCAGAAAGTTCATACAGTTAATGAATACACTGTTCAGTCAAACTTGGTGAAAATGAGTCTTTTATTTTTACTTAAAATAAATCTTTGACAAAGCCAGCTAGGCATCCCTTTGAGTAACGACTTATATCACATTGAAATATTTTAAACATATGAACAGTAATAGCTGAAATGACAAATGTTACTAATATTGACACAATTTATCAAGGAGAATAGGTTAGAATACGTTAAAATGCGGGTGGACAGTGAAAGAACAACTATAACTTTTAACTAAATATTGTCTTGATATTTAGACCATTGGTTAAAATCATGATAACAGGTTTCATCCGTTTCAAGAAAGCAGAATATTTGCAGATCACTTAACATTTACTAGGTATGTTCTCAGCCTGGAAGGATATATTTCACTTACATGTGTCATTTAATTTAACCACATCCCTCTGTAATAGATAGTGGTATCCCTATTTGCAGATAGGAGACAGGCTCAGAAAGATTAAGAATGTTACCTAATTCTAGTAAGTAGCCGAACCTAAACTGATCTAATTCCAGGGCAAAGCTCTTTCTGGCACATCAGTGTGGGTCTTTATCTCTTTGAGAATTGTTGAACATTAAAAGCCTTCTTCCAGGTAAATGCATAAAGAAACAACATGAGCAATGATATAACAATACAAGTCTCACTAAATAATTGGTGTGTTTGGCCTTGCTTTTGCTGATAGATCTTTTGCAAAATTGCTTTTCTCTGAGATATTTAAAGTGGACTTTAACTATTTTCTTGGAAGACTTTCCTAAATTATACCTATCAGAAAGCTGCTTTGCTTTAAGGCCGAAGAAAAATGAAAGCTTACTTAACTACACTTAGGTGCCAGGGTCATGCTATGAGCTCTACACCTGCCAGGATTCACGCTAAGATAGATAGGGTGGCTCAGCAAACTGTCCATAGTCCTGTGATTTCTTTCTGATATTCTGAAGTAGAAATAATTTAATAACTGTTCACAAAAGAGAGAAACACTGTTTCTTGGTCCTCAATATCATACTGCTGTAGGCTAATTCTTTCTCTCTTCTGTTGCCCCTTAGTATAGAGAGTGTGTTTTGGGGACCCTCCTTCACGATCTTCTCCATTCCAAGAGCATCTTACATAAATCCAGGACTTCTCAAGCAGCCAGTTTTGCCAGATGGTCTTAGGGTTGGTTGTACCCATATATGTATAATCTGAACTTCTCAAGTAAGGTCCTTAGAGAGCATAATGGCTAAGAGAATTGGTGCTGATACCAGACCTGAGTCCAAATACTGCCTATGCCCCTAACTAGCTGTGTAACCTTGGAGAAGTAACTTAAGCCCCTTAAAGGGATTAGATTTCTCACCTGGAAAATGGTATAATAAATGCATCTACCTCCTATGGTTAGTGTGTAAATTAATGTAACTTGAGATGGTGCGTGTTAAGCATTAGCACAGTGCCTGTCTCTTGTTAGTAATACCTGCTTTTCTTATTAATTATTCTCTTTATATTCCCAGTTCCAGCTGGGTGCCTAACATATAATAGTTGTTCAGCAAATAGTTACTGGATTGAACCAGCTCTGAAATTGAAGCATTGGGTCAACAGCAAAGTAGTCACCCCACCATCATTTCTCCCAGAGAAAGGGAGAATAGATGGAAGCCAGCCATCATACCTTCTTTTCTTATTCTAAACTTCCCATCCAGCCCCAGCAATAAAATAATCTTCCTGGACCCTAACAATTTCAAGGATTCTTCAAATCACACTATTTGAAAATAGCTGGGTTGCCCTAATCTAATATGTCCCAGGACCCCAAGGTCACCAAGCTTCTATTAATGAAGTCTAGTTAAGATAAATGATAACAGTTAGTCAACCAACTGCTTATGAGCTCATTGGGCTTTTTAAAATTTACTATCTGCGCTTCATAGAGACACAGGTATTTTGCTTTTGTAGGACATTCAACAGTCAAAGTAGTCTTTTAAAAAGCACAAATCAGACGCTATTATTGCACTGCTTCTAACCTCTAAAGGCTATCTATTGTAAAGAGATGAAATTTTCAACTACTTAGCCAGGCTCACAGGGATCGTGTGCTCTGGTCACTTACTACATCTTTCCCTGACCTTCATGGGGCTCGAGGCACAGTTGTCCTTTTCAGTCCCTCAGATGCAACAAGCTCTACTTCTTGCTCTCCCAGCTTTAGATTGGCTAATCCATCTACCCAGACCAATTTCCCTCTTAATCGTTAAGGTCTCGGTTCAAACGCCACCACTACTATCTTGACCAAAGAGACCTGCCTCCTCAGTGCCTCTCCATCCCTTTGTCCAGTCGTATTTCTGTCACTGTACCACATTTATTTACATGTTTACTCTGTCTTCCTCCACCACTGGACATTTGCTTAAGAGCAGGGACTTTGTAATTTTTTGCTTCCAAGGCTTGCAGCGGACACTGGCACGTAGGTGTGTAGGAAATGTGTGTCTAATAAAGAATAAATATGTGAATGAAAAAAAAAACTGTGAAACACTAACACAAGATTATTCTTCTTTCAAAAGAATAATGAAAAATAATTTCATTCAATAAGAGTCATTCTTAGTTACTGATCCATGACTTAGTAGATCCCATTCAATTTAAAATGTCCCCTTTTTTTCTGATACTTTCACAAGTCATTAATTAAGTGTTGCTCACTTTTAAGGCCAATCTGTGAGACATTATTTAACTTGTCTCCTCTAAAGTTCCAGCATTAACTCAGGCGGGGCTTCACCAAGTACTGATCATGTGACCTTGGCCTCTCATTGCCTCCGTTTTCTCATTTGTAACATGGGTATAATAATCGGCTTATTTCATACGCCTATGAGGAGGAAAACTTCGTGTGTGTGTGTGTGTGTGTGTGTGTCTATATATATGTATTTAAACAGTGTCTTAGAATAGTGTCTGGCAGATGATAAGCATTATAGAAGTATTGACTGCTGCTACTAGTACTGTTATTATGAGAACTAACTGTTGAGAATAATCCTTCATATAGTGGTTTATTCCACTGAAGATAAAGGAAACTCATAGAATGTTAGAAATCAGATTAAACACGGAAAGCCAGTAAAATATACCAGGACAGAAGATGATGAGAGTGTGAAAGGATAGAGGAAAAAAAATGGTTTTTGTTTTTCTTTTTCTTTTTTAAAGAAGGAAAGAGCCTAGAAATAGGAGAAAAACTATTCATTGGCTATACTGACATGGAGATCGCTGGTGACCTTCATAAGTAAAATTTCAGGACAGTGGGCAGAGAGATTACGGTGAGGGAAGTCAGATGGATGTAAATTATAGAGTAGATGGGACGTGAGGAAATGGAAACAATATATGATGATAACAATTTTGAAAAGTTCAGACATGAATTGGCTAAAGAAGATATGCAGGGATTAGAGGAGGAGGGAGGCTTTCGTGTTACACGTATAGTTTTAACATTTTAAGTTGGAGTTACTAGTCTAGAATGAGGTTGAATTTTGGCAAGAATCATTCATAAGGAGTAGATGGGTTGTAGAAAATGCAGTGCTGTGAAGTACTTGAGAAGATGAGAGAAAATGAAATGCTATCTGTAGTGCACGTGGCCTTTGAACTTGAACTCCTGTAGTGCAAGGGAATACAAAGATCAATGCAAATGCTAATGAATTAACGGATTTGGCAGTGGACTATTTACTGACTTCTGTGTTCCTAATGAGTTAGGAAGCGCCTCACCAGCTCAGAGTGAAGGAAGTAGAGAGGATGGAGGAAAATTTGAGGAGGGTAGGGAAAGCTTCTAAGAAAATAGTCCTTAAGGAGAATTAGAAAGAACTTACTGTAAGTCAGAGCAATATTTCCAGTCTTGAAAATCCATTTGAAGTTGGTGTTTATTAATTTATTGGAATACCAATTTTCCCTGCCACATGATGTTTCTCCAGCTACCTGGATATAAGTTACACAGAGGCAGAAAAGAATGAGAGATAACAATCGAGGGAAAATACAATTAGTATTTTTTTTTTTTACCTTTTTCCACTTCCCCGCTCCAACTCTGGGGAGCCTTCATGGACATGGCTGCCCTCGCAGCCTGCAGCAGCACGCTGTTATCAAAGAATTCAAAGAAATGGAACATAGATTTCCAACTTAATAATTCAGCAAAATCAAAAATTGTATATAATGATTTCTGTTGGCAAAGATTTTTGCAATATAATTTGGTTCCATCTTTTGACAAGTAATTTGGCAATGTCTAGCAAGATAAAAATGTTAATAGCTTTTTACACATTAATTCTAATTCTGGAAGCTTATGCCGATAAATAATTTATAATCCAGAAAATTATTATATAAAGATGCTCATTGTCATGTCATTTGTAATAACAAAACATTGGAAACACCTTTAATTGTTAAGAATAGGAAAACAGTTTAGGAAATTATATCCACTTAGTAGAAAGTGACACAGTTACTATATTATAATTACAAGATGATGGAGCAAAATAAAATAATGCTTAATAAAGAAAGAATGAAGAAAGCTGACCTAAAATTGTGTCTTCCTTATGACAGTAATTATGTAAACATATCAATGTTTATTAAAGCTTAAAACCAAGATAAAGTTTTAAAAGCTCTGTACCAGTAATGGGGATTTTATGTTCGTTTCAAAATATTTTTTGACACAACTCTTAGAATTTTGTTTTGTCTACTCCTTTTCTTAAGAATTTCTGATTATTACCTCACTTTTCATTTCATAGTTTCAAATAAAGCCAGCAATTTTATCATCAGAGAAGATTAGACTTATTGGACAGTTCATAATTCCAAGTTATTTGGTATAAAAAGACCATATACACTTGTAGGTGCTTTCAAAATAAAATTTCGAGAAGTTTTTTTTTTTTGCTTAGTCTTTCCTAGTATGGAGATGAAGCAAACTACCTAAAATTGCTAGCCATTCTTTTTTCATTTTTCTCATTTTATTGATTTATCTTGCCCTTCACAGAAATGATAAGAAATGAGTCTGCAGTTGCATCTGCCAATTTCTTAAATCCTCTATTATCCACATTATGAAATCATACTAGTATGAATGCTTCCAGTATTTTCAGAACTCTTTAGTTAGTATACTTTAGCATTCTGTATGAAGTATCTTATGTAAGTGTAAAATTTAGACTCAACTTCTGGAAGCTTTTGATTTCTTAGTTCAAAAGTGAGAGATCCTTAGTTCAGCCATATGATTAACGATTACTTGTATAGTAAGAAGCTCCTAAATTATTGTTTTATGGGTACCTGGCAGTTTTCTTGCCATTTCTCAGAAGTTCTCTATTAAACACACTCTCTCTCTTTCTCTCTCTCTATCTCTCTGTCTCTCTCTGTCTCTCTCTCTCTCTCTCTGTCTCTCTCTCTCTCTCTCACACACACACACACACACACACACACACATTGTGATTAAAAGCACAGATTTTGGCATTATGAAATCTAAGGTTCAATTTCCAGTTGTGTAGTTTCTGGGCCACTTCACTTTAGGCAAGTAACCTAATGTCTCTGAACCTTGTTATTTTCATCTGTAAAATAGAAATTACAATTATATCAGACAATCCTCAAAACATCCGTAATGATTTTAGAGTTTCAGAGTCAGGTAAAAGCAGGCACTCAGTAAATGGCTAGTGCTTTTATTACTTTATTATTATTTAGGTCTTGGTTTTCCTTGAGTGTGTGAGTCCCCATAATGAAATGTAATTTCCAGTAGATTGAGTAACACCTGTTTTCACCAAAAATTTTAACTGAGTTCATTACTTTCTGTGCAACCCAGATTAGTTTTCTGCCTCCTTTTCTGTGCCATATGTAGGTGTTCAGTAGATTTATTTAATAAATGTATGAATGCATGAACGCGTAGATGAATTTTTAAATGCTTCTTTTTGAGAAGGTAGAACAAATGTGACACAGTAGAACAGATAAGAAAATAATCCATGGAAAAAATGGCAAAGTCATGTATGTGTCCAGGGCCAGCCTAAGAGGAATTACTTTTTTTTTTTTTTTTTAGGAAAAATGTGTTGAATAGCTTATTTTAATTATTTTTAAAAGTTAAGTACAGGGACTTCCCTGGCGGTCCAGTGGTTAAGACTTCGCCTTCCAATGCAGGGGGGTGTGGGTTCAATCCCTAGTCGGGGAGCTATGGTCCCACATGCCTCGCAGCCAAAAAACCAGAACATAAAACAGAAGCAGTATTGTAACAAATTCAATGAAGACTTTAACAAATGGTCCACATCCAAAAAAAAAGTTAAGTACAAAACTTTGCTGATGATTTACATATTTAGGACCAATAAAATAATGTGAGATTAGCTGTACTGAAACAGAATGTTGAGCTACATTCACATTAAGTGACATTATATAGTCTGAGTTTATGGAAAACTTCTGAGATGGTGAGTGACCTTTGAGCAGAAAAAGACAGAAGGAGAAATGGCCTTTTCTACATTCTATTGTGCCTCTAAGTAAAATGCTTGGTAATCTAGCTACAAAGCTCTATGTCATTGGCCTTAGGCACGTACTGTGATGTACCTTGTGAAGATCAGATTTTGCCATGGAGAGGATTTGTAAAAGTATCACACATTCCAGTACCGTTGGCAACCACAGCTACCAAAAACTCCAATTTAAATTGATGAGCCTAATATCAGATGATAGTATCATTTCCTTGTGGGTGTTCTGGGAAAAGGTGGGTAGGAAATGTATAAAAGTGAATACTTTATTGACTGAAATAACACTTCATCATTTTGAAAACATAAAATACATTAAAGTTGTTATAGCATCATACATGAATATTTCACTGTATTTTAGACCTTGCCTACAAGCAATGTTTTCTGCCCTTTGAAAGAGAACCATGCTTGTGGTATGCATTAATCATAGAAAAGATTAAACACTGAAAAGAAATTCAGCCTTTAAAGACAATTTGCTTTGATTTATTCAGTGGGTTCTCCTAAAAAGTTAATACCCAGAATTATTGCTTGTTAAATTGGAGTTACAAATTCTTTCAGAGTTACTTAGTATTTTCTTTAATATCAGTATCAAGGAAGGCAAAGCAAATTTACATATTTATTAGGAAATACAGGCACATAATCATAAAACAAGAAAACACAACGTTTTTATAGACTTTATTTTTTAGAAGTGTTTTAATTTTCCAGAAAAATTGAGAAGATAGTATAAAGTGTTTCCATATACACTATACCCATTTCCCTCTGTGACGATCAACTTATATTAGTATGTTACATTGTTACAATCAGTGAACAAATATTGATACATTATTGTTTACTATAGTCCATACATTAGTCCAGTTCCTTAGTTTTTACCTAATGTCCTTTTTCTATTCCAGGATTTCATCCAAAACATCACATTACATTTAGTTGCCATGTTTCCTTAGGCTCCTCTTGGGTTTGATAGCTTCTCAGATTTTCCTTGCATGACCTTGGCAATTTTGAGTAGTTAGGCTTGTGTAGGATGCCCGCTACTAGAATTTGTTTGATGCATGTTTCATTGATAATATTGGGATTATGTGTTTGGGGGAGGAAGACCACAAGAGTAGAAGGGTTATTTTGTCAGATCACATCAAGTGTACAAAGTATCAATATGCATTATGAATGCTGAGGTCGACCTTGATCACCAGGCTGAGGTAGTGTTTTTCAGGTTTCTCCATTGTAAAATTACTGTTTTCCCTTCTCCATATTGTACTTTTTGGAAGGAAGTCAATATGCTCAGCCCACAACTAAGGAATAGAGAGTTATGCTTACGATGGAGTACTACATAAACTATTTGGAATTCTTTTGCACTGGAGATTTATCTATTCTCCCGCATTTATTTATGTATCCAATTATTTATTTATATCAGAAGAACTCACGGATTTTTATTTTATACTTTGGGTCATAATCTAATTCTACGTTAGTTACTTTGTTCCTCAAATTGCTCTAGTCCTGACCCTTGTGAACTCTTTTCAGTTCAGTGGCTCGTGTGCCACTCTGAGGTATCCCCATGCTATATATTTTTTTGGAACTTCCTTACTTTCTGACACTATAAGATGGCCTTGTATATAAATCTTGTATATTTACTGCCCCAGTCCTAGAATCAGCTATTTCTTCAAGGATAACTAGGTCTTTTTAGTGGAGAACAGCATTAGACAGCAGGATCTGGGTGTGGGGTGTGCTAATTGCTGCCCGGATGTCATTGCTTCTAGATCTTCTCAGCTGACAGAGCAAAGAGATAACATGTGTGTACATTCCCCACGTATATGGACATATCTATAAGTATCTCTCTACATAACCATGTGTGTTAAGGTAATATGAAGCAATATTAAGCTAAGCATGAATGTATATTGATGTTTCCAACTTTAATCTGTTACCACATAGATCATCTTAGCCTCATCTCTTGCTTATCTTTAAATTTCAACTGCGGCAAAACACTTGACTTTTAGAAGTATGAAAATCAAATTGTAGCTACTTTGGGAAGCCACATCATCTAGCAGAAGAATTCTTAAAGGGCAAGGTGTATATCATCAAATTTTAATTTACAGTCAGCAGTACTTTGTAACATCCATAGGCCTCCAGACCTCTGCTTCCAAGAAGATGAAGTAGCCCATTTCTCCCAGGTTCTTCCACTTAAAACTAAAACCCTGAACATAACAACAGACAAACATAGGAAGACACTGAAAGGTGGAAATGAGAAGGCAGACTTAACTAGGGACTTTGGGACTTGAGGAATAACATGGTGATGAGTCCCCTGTGTTTCCTGTTGCTTCCCATACATCCTGGAGAGGGTATTACAGGAACCCCCAATCAATAACCACCAACAGAACAACAGACAAAAAAGCTTCAAAAAAGAAAACACAAAACCCCCGTTCCCCCTAGCCAAGGTATGAGGAAAGGGGTTGTCAAAGACAGAAAACCATTTGGGCAATAATATACACACTACTCGAGCCAAGTGCCAGTGGAATATTGCACCCATCCCCTATGTCCTGTGGTTTCAGTTGGGCCAAGCTACGATTTGATCTTCCACACCACCCCACTCCTGCCCTCCAGAAGAGGCAGCGCTCTGATTCGCCACCAGGGCTGTTTCAGTGTGGTGCAGTGGTGAGCTGAGCCTCCACCCCTTTGCATTAGCAAAGAGACTTTCAAAGGTGGTGCCTGACAGGCTAGTTAACACTGGGCTGCCCTCACACAGTCGTGGGGTCCAATGGTGGGACCTAGCCTCCCTCTCTCCCTGACATCGATAAGAATAGGATGTTACAGGTTGGAGGGAGTAGGCACCCCACTAACCCCCAACACATGGTGTCCGTGAGACCCAATGGGGTGCTGAATCCCCATAACCGTCCTGAGGCAGTAAGACAGAATGAGATGGCACAAGCAGGGCTAGTTGGCAGTTCTCTTCCTCTTACCCTGGTGTCAGTGGGGCCAGCAGGTAGCTGACCCTCTACCCACACCCGGCATCAACAAGAAGGAATGAAGTGGGAGGAAGGACAGCAAACACAGCAAACACTTCACCTCTCCCCTCCCCTGGTGTCAAGAAATCTACTGGGGAGATGAACTTCCACTCCTACTAAAAGGCAACAGAATGATATTAATGTTCCCACTTTTGGGGGGAAGGTGTCAGAAGGGCCAGTAGGATAGCTGAACTTCTACTTGATCTGTCTGCAGTGAGAGAATGTAAGTGCCCACTTTTGCTGGGGTTTTGACAGTAGGGCCCAGTGGAAATCTGTACGTAACCCCCCAGTCCTCATACTCCACCTCCAATAGGATGACTTCCTTCTAAAAAGTAATAATAAAATTAAATGGGATACAGAGTCATATAATAACTCACAATGTTTAGAATCCAATTGAAAAATACTCATGGCACCAAGAAGCAGGAAATCACAGAATAAATGAGAAAAGACAATAGACCTACACCAGCACTGAGATAAAACATCTATTGAAATTATCAGACAGGGGTTTTAAATAAGCTGTCACATAAATGCTTCAATTAGCAATTATGTGTTCCTTGACGGAAATGGGAAAAATAGAAAATGTGAACAAAGAACTAGAAGTTATAAGAATAAAAACAAATGAGAACAGTAGAACTGAAAAATACAACAATCAAAAAACTTTGCTCAAGAGTAGAGTGGAGATTACAAAGCACAGAATCATGAACTTAGAAGAGATCAATACAATGTACCACATGTACAGAGAAAAATAGGCTGAGGGGTAGAGATGGGAGAAAGAACAGGATCTCAAGAACCTGTAAACAGTAACAAAAGCACTAACATTCATATCATCAAGGTTCCAGAATGAAAACAGAGAGCACGTAGGACTGACAAAGTATTCAGAGAAATAATGACTGAAACGTTCCCAATTTTTTAGAAGACATAAGCACACATCCAAGGATCTGAGCAAATCCAAAGAGGAAAAACACAAAGGTATCCTTGTCAAGACGCGTCATAATTAAACTTCTGAAAAGTAGAGACAAAACAAATCTCGAAAGTGGACAGGCAGAAACGATGCATCACTTATTGAGAAACCAATTCCAATGACAGCATATTTCTTGTCTAAAATTATGGAGTCAGAAGCATTGACATAACATTTTTCAAGTAGTAAAAGAAAAGAACTCTCAGCCACAAATTCACACTTTTTATATCCACTTTCTTGTTTGACTTATATTAATGGACTACCAACTCATCTTTCTATATCCGGGCCTGCCATCACACTTCTCCAAAAATCTAGTCACAGTATTTCCAGAGTGATCTTTCTGAAAAAGAAACAAATTTTTCTTATAAAAGTACCTGATTGTGTTATGAAACTTTTCTCTCTTCTAAGTTACCAGGTAAAATCCTTCAATGGATTCCCATCTTTCTTGGAGGAAAATCTCACATCCAAACTCTCTTTGTCCTTTTGGGCTGCTGTAAGATTATACTGCAGGTTGGGTGGCTCATAAACACCAGGAATTTTTTTTCTCACGGCTCCGGAGGCTGTGAGTTCAAGAATAGGTTGCCAGTATGGTCAGATGAGGGCCCTCTTCTGAATCACAGACTTCTCATTGTATCCTCACATGGCAGAAGAGCTTAGGGAGCTCTGTGGGGTCTCTTTTATAAGAGCACTAATACCATAATCATTTCCCAAAGGCCCCACCTACTAATACTATCAGCTACGGAAAGTAAGATTTCAACGTATGAATTTGGAGGGGAACACAAAGACTAGACCATAGCACTTACTATACATACATGGACCATGCATGATCTGGCTTCTACGCCCCTCTCCATTGTCTTCTTTTCCTACACGCCAGTGAGCATTTCTCTTTTTTTTTTTTTTTTCTTTTTTTTTGCGGTACGCGGGCCTCTCACTGTTGTGGCCTCTCCCGTTGCGGAGCACAGGCTCCGGACGCGCAGGCTCAGTGTCCATGGCTCACGGGGCCTAGCCGCTCCGCGGCATGTGGGATCTTCCCGGACCGGGACACGAACCCGTGTCCCCTGCATCGGCAGGCGGACTCTCAACCACTGCGCCACCAGGGAAGCCCCAGTGAGCATTTCTTATACTGATTATGAATGGAACTCCTTTCTGGACTGATCCTTAACCATTCATTTTCTGGTAAGTGTGAATTTATCTTCTCTTTTCTTCAAAACTTCACCCTTCCTTCATGTTACATATCCATTTCAATTGCCTTCTACAGGAAGCCCTACTGATATCGCCCATATACTACTGTCCACAGCATGAATTAAGGTCTTACTGTGTCTTCCTATAGCACTCTGTAATATCTTTTACGGTAACTGTGGATTTTCTTACTTGAGTGTCACAATACATTGAATTCTAGGTGGCACTATAATGATTTTAGTAACAGTAACACTGGTGCCTACTTTATCCCATGACATACTTTAGGTGTTCAATAAATGTGTGTTGAATGAGTGAATGAATGAATGGTCAATTTGAAATCTTAATCATGTTACTTTTCAAAAATCTGTTAAAAGATACCACAGTTTTCCAGAAGATTAGGGAGTTAGGACCTTAAACTTGATTTAACAGAGGAAATTTTTACTCATACATCCTGCTTAAATACCTCAAAGTAAAACCATAAACCCAGGAATTTAAGGTTATCCATTTGGACTTTCAAGCCAATAATTAATATCTCCTGCCCCGACTGTATTAGATGGTTTCGATGCTCCACTCATATCTCCCCAGCACTCATCATTCCAGTATATGCTGATAGAATCATGCTGCCGCCTGCAATTATCCACCTTAGGGCAGGCCAGAAGTGTACAGGAGTTAATGTATCTGGGTGTAGCTTTCAACCAAGGACAGAGGGGACTGGAAGATAAGTACTTCAAGTTTCTCACCGATTCTTGGGATAACTCTGAGACATGTTCTGTAGAGTTTCACAGAACTCGCCTGAAGTACTGGCAGCAGTTCCCTGCAGGAGTAATTTATTCGGTAATACACCTCTGTTGGCTTCCTTCCATGCCTCCATTCTCAATTCCCACTCCACTTCTGAGTTTTCTGGAAGCACCTCCCAGATGAGCAGTTTGCACTCAAATTATCGCCTCAAGTTCTGCTTCTAGGGGAACTCAGTTGATAGCCTCCTAACAACCCAGTGCTCCTTACAGAGCCGTCACTGGTACAAGTACCAAGGCACGGCACATTACGTATCACTCCTCCTAAATCCTAATATTTTTAAACAGATAGGAAAGAGCATGACCTTGAAGAGAAAAAGAGTTCATATGAGGATGGCCAATGGATAAAGGGAAGGAGGGACAGTGCCATTTGTTTTCCATTAATGATAGTGTGAAATGTATGGGCAGATGGTCTAACAGGTGTGACTATAATTTGAGGAGCCTGCTCCCTTGGTTACAGAAGACTGCTATTGTTATTATTTTGGAACCACAACCTCATGACTTTATAGTTTCACTTGATGTAACCTTCTCCTTTACCTTTAAATCTTCGTACATCACTGAATTGCAGCCAATAGATTTATTTTCTCCCTATGGCTCCATCACAGAAAAAGACACACACGTGCGCACACACACACACGCGCGCGCACACACACACACACACACAGAGTTTTGTGTATGCCAGTGCTAGAAAAGACAAGCTCATGGTGCATGTATGCAATGGATATTGTACATTACAGGTCTCTGTGAAATAGTCTTCTGCAGGTTCCTATGTTTATTTTATGAATAATTAACTTTAGTAAAGTTAATTTCCTGAAGATCTTGTTGAAGACTGAAGAAAGGAAGTAAATTGTAAAGAAAAAGACTTCGAAACTTGCCCTTTTCGCCCTCTCTTTGTGTCTTAATGAACAAAGGATAACTGGGCCTTTTTTGAAGCCTTTGCTTGAGTTGAAGACACAAAATGCAACCTGTACTCTTATCATAATATGTTCAGTTTATGAGTACCCAAACTTATAAACCGTGAATTTCCCTAAAGTTATTATACCATCTAGAAGATGTTTGCTTGGACGTTTACTTAAAACCAAACAATTGAGGTCTATGTGTCCAAATAATTTCCTTCTCTCTTGCTGTCTCCATTTCAGTTTCCTGAGTTTCTGGGAAGGCCTGGTTTCCCCAAAGGAAGGATTTCTGGTAGAAGTCTGAAGGTCTGACCCAAGAAGAAAAAAATCCAGTACAGCCAATGAATTGAGGACAAGAAGTTTTCCGATCAGGTAGGAACATTTAATCTCATACATTACGATCGCCTTAAGTAAGGTGTGCTGATAGCTGGATATGATTTAACTGCTTGGAAAAAGATGCATATATATTATATGACCTACCCCACAAGGAAGCTGTTCTCAATTCTCTTAGAGGTTGTGG
The DNA here is from genome assembly GCF_059928025.1 of Delphinapterus leucas. Taxonomy (NCBI): domain Eukaryota; kingdom Metazoa; phylum Chordata; class Mammalia; order Artiodactyla; family Monodontidae; genus Delphinapterus; species Delphinapterus leucas. Next base: position 3,204,868 of record NW_028322258.1, read on the forward strand.
TGTTTATCAGAGAGCGCCTTGGGGGAAAATGAATACAATAACAGTATGATGCTTTTTTTTATTATTAGCTCATTGTTGCCAAGTACACTTGGTGACCTTGGTGCCTGTGGTTTAATCCAGGGGGTTAGACATGTGGAACAGCACATTAACCCTCTTTAGTATTTTCTCCCAAGACAAATCATTTTTATAGGTTGTCTCCATGGTCTTCTAGTTGCTTATCAAAATTAAGCATCAAGCCTTCTAAGTGTGCAATAGCCCCAGTCAGTGTGAGGAAATCAGCTTGGTTCTTATTGGGGCACAGCTTCTTGGCCTTGGCACAAAGTGACTTCACATAGGGAGTTAGAAGGAGGAGAACGGGACATGAGAAAGGGGAGTTCTGTGTTCTCATTTACCTATGCATGTTGAAACTCCACTAACAGCTTTATTTTCATTAGCAATTTGTGATAAAAACTTAGGGTAAAGGGAATAATGAAGCTGTCCCATTATATGGCAGGACAAAAGATAGTAGTGACATCAAAATCAGGGCCTGTCCATCTCGTTTGCAGCTATATACTGAGTGTTTAGCATAGCATTTGACCCCTCATCAGTATTCAATAAGAAGATGCGTGTTGAATGATTTAGGGATGAATTGATGAATGAAAAAAGTTAATATGGTAGAAAATGTGTTTTATCCTTGTATTTTCGTGTGTTGACTTCTGTATTTCAAGACCCAGCACTGTAACTGACACATAGAATATAAGCAATAAAATGTGTTGAAAGAATGAATGAGTCCCCACTATTCTAAGAATAATTTTAAGACCAACACAGACCCCATATCTGCCAGAGGTATCCAGAGGTGAAAGCCTGGATCTCAGCTAGTGGTAGAGCTGACAGGATTTATCTAGTTTTAATAATTTACAGCTCATCCCATTACATTTAGGCATAGTACCTACATGAGCCATACAATTAAATGTTGACTGAAAAACAATGCACAACCTAGAAGTTGAGAATTATGTTTTATGTGGAAGACATACTGAGGACTGAAATCAGGAGACAGCCTCTCAGATAGCTCTGAGGGACTGTTCTGAAGAGCTAAGGGAGGGCACAGGGTATTTAGAGGTTCTTGCAAAAAAAAAAAAAAGACAGGTAGTTGGAACATCAAAAGATTACTGTTAATTAAAGAAACTAGACATCTTAAGTTAATAAATGTAGCACTTTTCTATATATGGTGAGATGCAAGAATCTGGTCTCCTGGAAATCATTCCCTTGATTTGCACTTTAATTATCTAGGGCCAGTATCCTGTTTTCTCCATCCTGAATCCCCTCAGGGTGCGGCTTTGGGTGTGGCTTCAGCGGCTGATGGCTTGATGGCTATAACATCCTGTGTTACTGATAAGGCTGGCTACATTCTTTCTCCACATAAATGACTTGAATATGGATAGTAAATCTGTGGATTTGCAAAACGTAATTCTTGGAGCATTTTTATAAGGACAAAGTTAAGGGCAATTTCAGAATCACTAGTGGCTAAAATTGCTATTTATACTTTTCCACTGGTAGGTAGTAATCTGCTGTTGCTGTCTTCAGTATTCCCAAGGGATAACAAAAGCCATTTAATTCAAGAAAGAAAGGTAAAATTTAGCACAATGCAGCTTCCACAAAACCAAACACACACCCAACTCTCTCAGATATGAAGTAGTAATCTAAAATAGAATCCTGGAACTAATTGCAAAACAAGAGCAAATGTACTCATATTGGATAATTTTATTCTTTTATTAATGTTTGATACATATATGTATTTATTATTAAAATTCAAAGTTGCTGTATGGAGAAATAGTTTTGTACCAATAGTGTCTTTGTATGTGTTTATCAATAATGTATGAGATTGCCTCCTATGCTCCTTTTCTTTTATTGGGGGGGGGAGGGGGTGTGTCACGCTACGTCAAGGTCGGGAGTCAAACCCGCCACGACTGTCCATGAGGGGTTTTCCCGGGTCCCCACTTCAGGCCGGTGAGGGTGGCCAGGGGCAGCCGAAGACGTGCGTACGTGCGTGCGTGCGAGCCTGCGAGTCCACGGGGCGGGCCGCGCGCGCCGGGAGTGTTTCAGCCCGGCCCCCGGCTCATTGTGGTCGCCTCACGCCGGCCCGAGTTCGCAGCAGCGCTGGAGGCCCCGGGCCTGTGACCACAAAGAGGGAGCCGGGGGTCGGACGGGAGCGCTGCGGCGGCAGCTGAGGCCCAGACCAGGCCCCCCTCAGCCTCCCGCCTGCCCGTCTGCCCCGCCCCCGCCGGCGGCGCCGCGCCCCTCCCCCAACCGCCAGACTAGCGCGGTGCGGGGCCCGCGCGCGCGAAGACATGGGGGAGAAGCTGGAGCTGAGGCTGGAGTCGCTCTTGGGGACCGAGCCCGCCGTCTACCCGTGGCCGCTGCCGGTCTACGTAAGTGCCGTCCGTCCCCTCCTCCCGGACCCCCGCTCCTGTTCCCCCACGGCGCGCGCTGAGCCCACCGAGAAACGGAGCGACTCGAGTCGCCAGACCCTCTTTGGAGCCCCCCTTCCCGCCCCGCCGTGGTTCTCCGCGGCAGTTTCCAGCCCCCGCGCGCAGGGTGGGCAGAGGGGAGCCGGCGCCGGCCGGGGGTCACAGACTCGGCCGCGGGGATCCCGCGCTTCCGAGGGGCGCCCGAGCCGGTCTGCGGTTGGCTCTGCAGGGCTGGGGACCCCGGTCCCCCCGGTCCTGGAATGTCGGCGGGCTTGCCCTTCTGTACTTTAGGATCTGACATGTAGGGTTTCTTTTTCCTGGTAGTTTATTCTTAGCGCTGTCAACGTGCTTAGTGTTTTTAATTTTTTTTTATTTTTCAGGGCACCCTTTCCTCCCTCTCTCCAGTTTTTTTGTGTTTCTGTTTTGTTTTGTTTTAGTGAGGCATTTTGTCCCTCTGATCTTGAGTGGGTGGGCTGGCAGGACACTTGGAGAGGAGGCGTTCTGTCCCCTGATCTTGAGTGGCCTTTGGAAAATGACAGGCCAGACGGAAATTTACACAGGCGTCCGGTGATTCCAGAAATGCAGGGTGTCCGGCTAGGTGGGCGCCCGGCCTGTCGTCCCCCGTGGCGGCGTGGTGCGCGTGTTCCTTGTCTCAGGGTTTACGCTTGGGCCCCGCAGCCCAGCTTCCAAAGGGAAAGCGCAGCGGGCGCCTTGGGCCGGCGCCTTTGGGGCGCCCTTTCGTGCGCTCGGCTTGCGGGGGACCGGCCTCCAGGCGACCCGGCGGGGAAGCCCGCGCGACCCGGCCCTCGCGCGGGCTCCGTGTGTGTCAGTTTGTGGAAAGTGTGTCGCGCGCGGCCGGGGTCGGGGTCGGGACGCTGGGACCACCTGGGAGCCGGTGTAGAGGGATATGATTTCCATTTTCAAGGCGCATTCATCCTGTGCAGGGAGACAGCCTAACATAAAATTTGCCTAACAAAAACTATATTAACAGGTGGAAAGACTATCTCCCAGTTGAACAGCGGATGCCTGGGACTCGTTTCATTGCTTTCAAAGTTCCTTTAAAAAAGGTGAGCAAAAGTTAATACCGTATTCTTCCAGAAATCTGAATTCACCATATAGAGAGCCCTGGCTCTCAACCCCGTCGTACTCCATTTTCCCTTTTTATAGCAAATACTTTTTAATACCTCTTTTACTATCCAGAAATGGGATTCATAGACAAATACAACCAACTTTTGTACTTAATTAAAAAACAAAAAAAAACAATGCAATGCCCTAACTATAAATAAAGAATAAAGTAATTTATAAGAAAGTAATATGTATCTCAGTATGTAAATGTTTGGGGATGACTATACTAGAAATAAAGAAATAGTCGGTTACTTGTACCATGAATGCAATAAACTGTGGACTTTGATTGATAACGATGTGTCAGTGTTGGTTCATGAATTCTAACAAATGAAGCACACTGGTATGGCATGTTGATAGTGGGGAAGGCTGTGTGGGATGAAGGAGAGAGGGTGTAAGTGGGAACTGTGTACATTTTGCTCAGTTTTGCTGTGAATCTCAAACTGCTCTAAAACTAGTCTACTAATTAAGAAAAAAAGTGTGTGTTGCTGACACTTGAATAACCAAAGAGATCAATGGAACAGGGTACATGTATAAGCCAAATACATGAAAGAATATTTAGCAGTGAAAGCCATCCTTCCTATATGTAGATATTCAAGAAGTATTTATCTCTGTGTCTATTTTCAGGCACTCCGCTTGGAGCTGGCAATACAGTGGTAGGCAAAATTGATGTGGTCCCTGCCTTCTGGGAGTTTAGAGTCAGGTTAGGAGACCAACATGAAATAAACAAACATAGAAATAACTATATAGAAGTGAGCTTATTTTCTTCGGTCTAATCTCTCTGGAAGAAAGGATTGTAATATCGCTTGTAAGCTGCAGAGGAGGAAACTTGACTTTGAATCTCATATGTTAGCATCCCAGGGTTTGAATAAATGGATAACATAGTAAAGGATTTTAAACATATGTTCTTCCTTATTTTATTCTTTCTGACAGAGTTTTGAAAAGAATCTTGCTCCAGAAGAACGTTTCTCCCCCTTGGATCTCTTAACAAAATCCAAGGACAGAATGAAGAACTTGGGCTGATTATTGACTTAGCAAATACTCGCCGCTCTTACAAGCCAGAGGTAAATGGAAGGCGTAATTGAAAATGACCTTCTTTCTGATACTGTAATAATTCATAGTAGTTCAGTAGTTATCATCTTATGCTAAGGTGAGTCCTGGCCTTCTCTCGTGGGTTCAAAAAGGGAAGCTAGTGGTTTCCTTAAATACACATTTGTAATTGCTGTTTCAAAATGAGATGAAAGATATGAATTGAACTATAGTATTTGGCAGTAGGCTCTAGATATGCTTAAGAAATTCTATAAGCTTCCATGTTCTACATTTTGAAAATGAAGTAAACTTTTAGTAGTTACAGTAGTATCCTAAAAAGAAAGAAAGGTATGTCCATTATGTCTTTAGCACTTATGTTAAGCAGTTGCCTGAGCATGTTTAAGCATCAGTGTAAAAGACAATTGTTCTCTAAGTTTTATGCTTCCTTTTCCTGATGCCTTCTGATATAGTACAGAAACCCATCTATTCTCTTGGCCCATGTAGGACATTCCAGTGCAAAAGAATTATCCTCCTCCTGACCTGTTCCATGGCCTTGGGAGACAGTAACACCTAATGTCTTTTAATATTTGTAGAGCAGTTTGCCATTTAGAAAGTTCTTTCATATCCATTGACTTAGTTAATCTTCACAGCAATCCTTTGCTCTTGAAGTGGAAGTAGTACTGATTATCTCCTACTGAGTGCTTACCCTGCACTAAGCTCAGAGGATAGACAACTACAATTACTAATTTTACGGACGATGAAACTGACTCTCGGAAAAGGAAGAATTGAAATTTCAGCTCTGTTATTGCTTTTTTTTTATTGTGGTAAAATATAGAGAAATCATATTTCTTTTAACCGTTTATAAATATGCAGTTCAGTGGCATTAAGTACAGTCACAGTGCTGTGTAACCATCACCGCTGTCTAGAACCAAAACTTTTTCATCATCCTCAACAAAAACTCTGTAACCATCAAACAGTAACAACCCCATTTTCCCTCCCACCAACCCTTGGTAACCTCTATTCTATTTTCTGTCTCTGTGAATTGGCCTATTCTAGGTACCTCGTGTAAGTGGAATCTGCAGTATTTGTCCTTCTGTGTCTGGCTTATTGCACTAAACGTCGTGTTTTCAAGGTTCATCCATGTTATAGCACGTAACGAAATGCCATTTCTTTTTTGGCTTAGAAAATCCCATTGTGTGTATATAGACCACAGTTTGTTATTCAACGGTTGATTGACACTTGGTTGTTTTCCACCTTGTAGGTATTGTGAATCATGCTGCTGTGATCATTGGTGTACAGATATTTGTTCAAATCCCTGCTTTCAGTTCTGTTAGATGTGCAGCGTAGGTAGTAGCAGAGTTGTTGGATCATAGCCTACTGCCAAATACTAAGCTCTACGCTTAACCTGTGAGAAAGTGCCAAACTGTTTTCTACAGTGTCGTCTTGTTTTTAAACAACTATCACAAATTTTAAGCATATACAAAAGTATAAAACTACTGTGAGTGTTCCTTGTATACCCAGGAACTCATCCAGCTTTCTTATTTACCAACTGATGGCTGTCATGTTTTATCTATACCCCCACCTGTTTCACCCCATTCCGTATTATCTTGAAGCAGCTCCGAGACAACATGTAAATTACACCTGTACGTTTTTGGTACGTGCATTTAAAATATAGGACTTTTATTCCTTAATATCATTTTTTAATATTAAATACCCAGGGAGTGCTCAAATTTGCAGTTGTCTCCTAAACGTCATAAAAAATTGTCTATAAGAATTTTGAATTAGATCCAAATAAGGTCCACACTTTGCCGTGGATTGTTAGGTCTCTGAAGTCTTGTTTAATCTATAGGTTCTCCCTCCATGTCTCTCTCACTTTTTTTTTCCTCCTTGAATTTTGTTTTTAAAGAAACCAGGTAATTTGTCCCATCTAGATGCCGATGATTACATTCCATGTGTTGGTAACATATTCTTCAGTCCTTTTATTTCCTGTAAATCGGTAGTTGATCTGAATGAAGCTTGCATGTTTTGTTTTGGCAAGACAGTTTCATGGGTGATGATGTGTTCTTCCATGGAGACGTATATAGTTGTGTCTTTCTGTGGTATTAGCAGTCACTGATGATTCATACCTACATCCATTAATTCAGTTGAGGCTTCAAAGAATGGTGAATTCTGTTGTTCTTTTTTTCACTTATTAGCTGGGTATATTTGTACGAGGAGAAGATTCCCCTCATCAGCTGTTTGGTTGCTCAGTTGTAGAGGCATGATTCTCTTCTTTTATTTAACAGTTTTCAAAATAATGAGTTGATTCACAAATATCCTCCAGTGTCGACCAGTTTTGTAAAATTTTATTTATTCCTCTCACCGTGGACTCCGTTACAGTTATTATTCTAACTGAGGCCCTATCTTTGGCCAGTTGGAGCTTCTCGGTGACTCCTGAGTCCTTTGGACATGACATCAGTTGTTTCTAGACTTTTTCAGTGGTCAGAGCTAGGAAATATGTACGTTTGTTTTTAATATTTTTAAAATATGTCATAGGTTCCTACTGCTACTTTCCATTTAAATTCAGAACTAGAGAATTTTCACTTATCCTTTTCTGTCTTCTATTGATAGTCTACTTTCTCCCACCTCAAGAATACCAGTTCTCAACAATGCCTGAAATTGCCTCTGTTTCCTAATTCGAATCCAAGTTCTTCTGACTCTATTCTACTACTCTCCTTAAATCACAGCCGCTTTATGGCCCTTGAAATGTAAGATAGAACATAAATGTAGGCAGAACTGTTTATATCATTTTGAGTTACATGTGCATTCATTCACATAGATTTGCTTTTCCTTTTGCATGCCTGGTAACTGTCCGTTCTGCAGTTTGAATGAAAATCAAGTGATAATTACTGGTTAAAGCAGCTTTGGAAAAAATGGCTCTCATCAGAATGACTGACATACAAAGTTTAATGTACTCTCCTGGTTTATATTCTGCCTTCTCTAATTAATTTTTTATTCTTTCCCTACAAAGGAAATAATACATATTTTCATGGTTTTGCCTTATAGGACTTACCAGAAACTCTTCCTTATTTAAAAATGTGTACAATTGGGCATCAGGTGTCAGATGACGACACTAGTTTTAAATTCCAGTGTGCTGTTAATGGGTTTCTGAAAGAACATAAAGATAACGGTGAGTTGCTTTTGTGTTTGTTTTTGTTTTTCCTTTACCTGAACTTTGGTATGCATTTTGAGTGGGGTTGGGGATTTTTAACATTTTTAATAGTTCTGACATTAGTGTCAAGTTGTGTTTGGTAACATTAAGGTGGAAATGTCAGATGGTGCTACTAGAGTACGGTGTTTTTCCTGTTTATGGTCACAAACAATTGAGTTTAGTTTGGAAAGTGATCTTTGTGAGAAATATGAACTGAGCTAGCTTACTTATCTCTTTTTGAAAAATTTGAATGGAAAATACATAAAAACATAAAAATGTTCTTTTGTCCTGTTTATTGGTTGAGAGGTGGAAGAAAAGGTTTAGACTCTCAGGTTCTTAGCGTACATAAAAGAGAAAACAAAAAGCAAAGGTTCAGAGTGAGACAGATCCCTAGAAGCAAAACAAAACAGAGTGGACCAGGTAGAGTGGCTTCCTCATCATATATGTGTTTAAGATATTTTTGCTGCTTTTACCCTTCGGGTGCAAGTGAGGAAGAACACTACCACCTCTTACTCTTATCTTCAGACAGGAAGAACTTAAAAGGCTGGTGTTTTCTTGTTTCCGCTTTAAGATCTACTCTGTTGATAGTAGGTGTTAATAGCGTGTGAATTTTAAGGATCCACTTGCCTTTTTCTAGCATCTAACTATCAGAAGGAACATGGTGTTTGCCATGTTTTAAGACTGAGGAATCTTTTGTCTTTGGAACACCACTGACGCCCATGTGAAAGTGTTCATTTTGTCCTCTTTCTAAATTTAGCCTGAGGAGTGTGCACTTTATTAAATCAATGTAACAGACAGTAAATATTCCGTGTATATATAAAATGATGCACGTATATACATAAAACAGGGAGTAGGGGAGAGGGGATAGAGATGGAGGTGGGAAGATAGGGGATAGGAGGCGAGAGAGAGAGGGAGAGACTGGAATTTCAAGATAAATGTTCATTCTATAACCTGGTTGCTTAATGCAGGTACTAGCTCTTAAATATCTTCAGCCCTATTCACAGATCTTCCGTGTACTTTAGCTTTAAAACTTGAGAGGCTTGGCCTGTCCTGTGATAACCAGGGTGTCTAGAAAGGAGGCAAATTATCTGATGTGTTTAAACTGTAGTCACAGAAATGTTACCTCTTAAGACGTTAGGGCGCAGCTGCCGGCCTACTCACTTCCTCCAGGCTCCTTTGTGTGTGTTCTGTCTGTTCCGCGTGGGCTAGAAGATCCTTACAAGTGCATGAGAACACGTTTGTAAACCTTGATTGTTCACATGTTATACCAAGTGTAGTCCATTGCATATGCTGACTCCTCTGTGGGTCTTCTGCATGCAGTGGGCTAACTTCACCATGCTGTCTGCCATTGCAGTCTCAGGACCTTAGTTATGATCCATTGGTGACTTCCTCTGCTGTAAGGCCCTCCCACAGATGCCAGGCTCACTGATAACGAGGAGGAGACTATACTACGCACTCCCTAGAATTGGTAGAGACTCAGAAAATGAATTGTTGCAGTAAACACCGAGAGCCTTATAGGTTTGTTGTTAGGGCACGGGGATACAGAGGTGAGTAGAAGTCTTTGTTCAGTAGCAACTTCCAGTTGTCTAGGAAGAGAAACATGTAGTGAGTCTAAGTGGGTTAATTATGATAAAAGAATCAAGTGCAGCAGGAATATAGAGGAGAAATTGAGGAAGGCCTGACTGAGGAGACAGCGTTTGAGCTGGGCTTGGGGGAAGAGGATTTTGCCGGAATGAGGAAAGGACAGCCCAGGTATTGGGGACAGGTACAAAAGGCCCAGGGCTTGAACTTGTGCTCTGGAGGGGCAGCCTCTGGTGTGACTAGAGGGTAGTGTGAAAGGGCAAAGAAGTCATACATTCATTTTCAGCAAATATTTGTATAACACCTTCTAAGTTGAAGGCACTGTTCTAGGAAGTAGGAAGAGAACAAAGTTCTTGCCCTTACGTACTTTCCATTCTAGTGGGGGAGAGAGATGAATAAATAAGTCAATATGTGGAGTGTCAAGCGGTGGTAAATGCTTTGGAGAATAACAAAAGAAGATGAAGAGGTGAGGGAATGTGGTAGGTGATCAGGGAAGTCTCCCCTCTATTAAGATGTCGATTGAGCAGAGCCTTGCAGTGAGAAACAAGCCATTGGATATCTGGGAGAGTGGAGATGGGGTGGGAGGGTGTGTTCTGGGAGAGTGGAGATGGGGTGGGAGGGTGTGTTCTGAAGCAGAAGGAATAGTAGGTGCAAAGTCCCTGAGGCACGCCTGTGCTTGGCATGTTTGAGGAATAGTAAGGAAGCCAGTGTGGCTGGACAGGGGAAAGTGAGTGAGGGCAGGGCAGTAGAGAATGAGATCAGGGGAGGCTGGCAGGGCAAAGGAGGGAGGTGGATGATGTAGGTCCTTGTAAGTCATAGTTTGAACTTATAATTCAGTTGGAGAGACAGACTGATATTTGTTTATAAAGAGTTCTCAATGCTGTGCTAACAACCTGGGCTGTATTCTGTGCTAAGTGAAGATGTTCAAGCGACAGAGCAATCCAGCCAAGTTTATATTTTAGAAAGATAACAGCGTCACTATCCAAGACACATTGTAGACTAGGTATGTAGTACGTGTATAGTGTGCTGCTCTTCTATAAACTACAGGATACCTGTTACGTACAAATACTTACATACAAGATACAAGTGTGAATGTAAGCACTTGGGAAATATCTGAAAGAACCACACAAGAAACTGGGAGAGTCGGACAACTTTCCATGTCCCGTATGATTGGAATGCTGAAGGGTACACACACGAACTAATGGACGTGTGCTACCAGCCTCCGGCTAAGGAGGGAAATTGCAGGCATCAGAATCCTCTTTACCGATCAAGCGCGTTAATCCGCCTGCGTGATGACAGTCATCTCGACACGCCACGCGGTGGCGCATGCGCGGTAGAAGGAGGTCCGCGAGCTGCGTGGGCTTGTGCCTAGGCGCCTGTGGTTCGTGGCCTTGTGCTGGCACCGGGGATGCCGGGTTGGCGACTTTGGCACTCCTGGCGGGGGTGACATGAGCCAGTTCGTCGGCCACGAGGAAGGGCGGAAAGCACATCCCGGAAAGGTAATGCGCCTTGGCCCCTGGGCGTTGCCGGTGGAGCTCGGAGCCCCTGGGCCTGGGCTTCCGTCTCTTGTGCTGTCGCCTGTCACAGTGGCCCCCCGGCGCTGTGCTAGGGGGTGCTGGTCGTCTCGCGGCTCAGTTCATAGTAGCTGAAAGGGACAGTGTGTGATGTTCTGATTTCTCCCCATCGTTTTAAAAGGGAGGCTCTGGCCATTGCTCCTTGGGTAAAATGCAGCGGGACTGCTTTTTAAGATGGGACTGTCAGTGTTGGGGACCCTCCTTAATTACCAGGATGGAATCCCCTTCAGTTCCTCAAGCTGTGTTGTTTAGGCACAGAAAATGTGAGTAATAGGCACTGGAACTAAGTTTGAGTGAAAAAACGCACCGGTACCGCCGAGTTTTCCATCGAGACAGTTGATCCGTGTTGTCTCTTGGAATTATAAAGGGCGTACTGTTGCTTCCTAACCAGTGTCCTTTGAGAGCTCTACCTCTGTACGTTCAAATGATGAATTTTGAGGCTTTGCTCATACGTGGAGTAAACCCTTAAATTCCCTAAGACCTTCCTTTCCTCCGTCTCATACCCCATTAAGCCCGCTTCAGTTTATCTCCTGAATTTCTTCTGAATCTGTCAACTCTTCCTCAACATCCTAATACTGAACTTGCCTGTCTGTTGCAATGAGGTCCTAACTAGTGTCCATATATCTTGTTTCCTTCCAATCCATTCTTCACACAAGAAACCTTAGAAGCAAGTTGGGACATTGCTCATCAACATGGCTCAAAAACATTGTTTTGAGAATAGAAAACAAACTGTTGGCCTTTAACACTCTGCGTGGTCTAGAATCCTGTCTGCTTCTCTGCTACGTGGACTCCAGCTTGGTGCCTCTCCAACTTTAATATGGGTATGCCTCTCCTGTGGATCTTGTTAAATGCAGGCTGTAATTCAGTAGTTCTGGGTGGGGCCTGGATTCTGTGTTTCTAACGAGCTCCTAGGTGACGGTGACCCTGAGAGCAAGGGTCCAGCTCCTGCCTTTCTCCCTTCTTTCTGGAAGAGCAGGACGTCTGCCCCCCCGGGAGGAGAAAACATCTGCAACGTGACTACTAGCAACCAGCTTCCCTCACAGGCAAGGGACCTTTACCACTGCTCCCTACCATTTTGTCTGAGGCGCAGCAAGCCAAAACACTGACATGCTGAGGTTTGCAGCAAAGAGGAGGTTTATTCACAAGGCAGCCAAGCGAGGAAGTGACGTGACAATAGCTCTCAAATCCGCCTCCCCAAAGGCAAGGGGCTTGGGGTATCTATGGGATAAAGAATAAAGAAGCAGGGCAGTATGAGGCACGGGGAGCATGAGGAAAGGTGATTGGGAAAAGGTGTGCCCATCATTGTCCTGAGCTGGCGTAACTAGGCTGCGGGGCTCAGCACATTCTCAGGCTGTAGTTTTCGGCCCTCTGATGGCAGGAGGTCAAAAGGCACTGGGCCAGGTGGAAGATCGGTGGTCCTCTCCAGTCTTAACCAGCTCAGCCTAACTAGACACAGCTGATTCCAAGTTCCTGGACAATACCCGGGGCAAACATCTTATTGCTTATGCTACGTGCTACTTGGAGGACGTGCAAGTGTTCAAGCTACCTTGAGGAGTGAAGACAGGATTTGACTAATCCTTACACATGGTTTCACCTCCAGATGAGCAGAAGAGGCCTGTAGGCTGAATCTGGCTCCTGGCACCTGGAATTGGAGGCAGATGGTTTAAAAACAGGCTCTCCCGCCCTCTGTGTTATCTTAGGTAGATAGACTATTGAACCTTCCTGTGCCTGTTTCTCCACCAGCAGCATGGGGACACTCAGAGTCCCTCTCTTGGGGGCTGTTATGGGGGTTCAGTGAGCTATAGATGCATGCACAGGCACACGGGAGACACCCAGTGTGTGTTAGCTTCATGCTTACTTTTTATTAGGAGACCAGTATTGTTAGAAGATTTCTGGTTTGGACAACAGATTAGATAGGTGGTCATTACTATAGTTTATGCAACAGCAATTCACATTACCATTTGCAAAAAAGCAGTTGGTTGTCCAACGGGGATTATAAACATCCATTTACCGTGAGCTACTGAACAGATACTTTACACAGTAACTACTTCAAGTACTATTTAAGATCAATTCTCTATGTTGTCTTAAGCAGTTGTTAACCCCCAATTTCGTGAATAGTACCAAGTAAGTCACTTGAACATCAGCTAGAGCAATCTGTTATCACTTAGCAAGCCTAAAGCTATAGTTCAACAATTTTATTTACTGTTCTATGACAAAAATGACTCTCAACAGCTATGCCCTGGATAAGTAATCAGCTAAAGCTAGTTTGACTGACCAAATCTGATGTACTGAGTTAATAAGCCAGTTGATTTAGAAAGGTCTAATGCATATTTCTCATCCATTCAGCATTCAACTGTTTCCCATGCCTAAAATGTCTTTTTTCCCATTCGTACATATCCAGATTCCTACTTCTGTGCCGTAGGGCTTGGCTGAACTACAACTGCCTTTAGTGACACTTTTCTCACCTGCACAATTGGAGATAATTTTAGTCTCCTCAAGACTCCCACGGGGTTACCTCTGTTGTGACACTTGACGATTTGGTGGCATATTTTACTTTATTTTATTTTAAATAGCCTTCCATTACTCCGTGCACATCAAACGGTAAATGCTTTCTCCTAGTAAACGTGTATAACGATTTTCTGAACTCTTCTGCTCTGGGCAAGATTCATAAATACACCAGGCAAACATAGTGAAAGAGGAGACAGTACTTGTGTTATATTCAGTTGGGTCTTGATACCTAAGTGTGACTCTTAACCAAGGAGTATGCAGTAATTAAGGACACAGGTTAAAGTTGTTTAGAGTGTGTCCTAAAGTCTCCCTGGCAGAATTTAAATCTCTCCTCTGGAAATTGTAGACCTGAGACAAATTACTTCCCTAAACTTCATTTCCTACATCTGAGAAAGCTAATAGTATCTACCTTGTAGTAGACTGAATAGTACCATTGCCCCCAAATGTCCACCTTCTAATCCCCAGAACCTATGAATGTCACCTTAAATGGCAGAAGGGACTTTGCCAATGGGATGAAAGTAAGGGTTTTGAGATGGGGAGATTCTTCTGGACTACCTGGATGGACCCAGATGTAACCACTGGTGTTCTCGTAAGAGAGAGGCAGAGGGAGTGTTTACTCCAAAGAGAATGTGATGATGAAGTTGGGGTTGGATTGATGTGGCCAGAAGTCAAGGAATGCTGTCAAGGAAACAGATTCTCCCTTAGAGCCTCTAGAAGGTGGATGGACGGCCTTGTCAACTCCTGGTTCCAGCCCAGGGAAACTGGTTTTGGACCTCCGCCTTCCAGAACCATAAGAGAATGAGTGTGTTTTGTTTTACGCAAGCTCATTGGTAGTCATTTGTTACAGCAGCCATAGGGAACTAATGCGTACCTCATAGGAACTATTTCTCCAATTAAAATGTGTGACTGGAAACACACTTGGTGGCATGTCTGACACACGGTAGGTATGCTACTGTGGGTAGTTCTTGGAAAGTAAAGCCTTGGTTTTTGAGGAATCATCAAAACCAGTACAATGGTTGCCATGTTTCTCCTTGTTCATCCTGGTGACAAAGCTGTAGAGAGAGCTCCATCCTTTCCCACAGGACGCCCACCCCTAGTACTTACAGGGAAGAGGTTATGTCTCACTTCAGGCACCTTCCTCTTTCCCTTTCTGCTTTTTGTTTCATTAATCTTCATCCAGCTGGCCTTTCTAAGTTAAAAAAAACAAAACAAAACAAAACCATTTCTCAATGGATTCAGATACTACCCCAAGTTAATATTCCAACCATGTTCTTGTTCTTCTGGGTCTCACCACCAGAAATTTCTGAGCTGAAATCCTCTCTAGTTTCTAGGATCAGTCACTTTCTAATTTCTCCCTTCTCAAGTTCAGAGTCTTGTCAGTTTAGTCCCTTCCCTAACCACAACATCTATTAAGGTGACACAGCAAAGTGATGAAAGTCTAGACGGTCTGGTTTTCATCCTGGGTTTCTGCCCGCTACTTACTGTGTGGCATTAGGCAAGCTATTCAACCCCCCCTGGGCCTCAGTTTCCCCCCAAAAAGGTGAATATTATGAACATTACCTACCTATAGGGTTGCCATTATGAGGATTAAGTGAGTTAATATTTGCTAAGCACTTAGAATATTACTTGTTATAGTCTAAGCACTACAGTTGTGCTTGTTAGTAATAATAAATGCAATTCCAAGCGTATAACTTACTCAACTTTCTGTCATAACTTTGAAGTGTTGGTCTATCTGTTGGCTAGCGTTGCAGGGAAATGAGTCGAGGCATGGGCTGAGGCATTGCTACCAGTGCGTGGTGTGTTCCCAGAACTAGGAACAGCCGTGTGAAATAGGTAGTGGTTCTACTTGGAGACGGGGCAGACTGGAAAATGACAGCCCTGGAGGTGTGTCCATAGGTTTGGTGTCAGAGCTGCTGCCTGCTGAAGCACTGATGCCGGCCTAAGCCGTAAATGGGGGGGGGCGCTGGGGAAAACAGGGGCAGAATGGAAAGGGAAAATAGGGGAAGAACGGAAAAAGATAGCCTAGGGAGGAGGTGTGGTGTCCATAGCTTCGGGGTCAGAGGTGCTGCCTGCTGCAGCACCGATGACACCCGAAGCCGTAGATGGGGGGCTGGGGAAAAGAGGGGCAGAATGGAAAGGGAAAACAGGGGAAGAACGGAAAACGAAAGCCCGGGAAGGTGGTGTGGTGTCCATAGCTTCGGGGTCAGAGGTGCTGCCGGGAGCAGCACCAATGACACCCGAAGCCGTAGATGGGGGGCTGGGGAAAAGAGGGGCAGAATGGAAAGGGACAACAGGGGCAGAACGGAAAACGAAAGCCCGGGAAGGTGGTGTGGTGTCCATAGCTTCGGGGTCAGAGGTGCTGCCTGCAGCAGCACCAATGACACCCGAAGCCGTAGATGGGGTGCTGGGGAAAAGAGGGGCAGAATGGAAAGGGACAACAGGGGCAGAACGGAAAACGAAAGCCCGGGAAGGTGGTGTGGTGTCCATAGCTTCGGGGTCAGAGGTGCTGCCGGGAGCAGCACCAATGACACCCGAAGCCGTAGATGGGGTGCTGGGGAAAAGAGGGGCAGAATGGAAAGGGAAAACAGGGGCAGAATGGAAAACGAAAGCCCGGGAAGGTGGTGTGGTGTCCATAGCTTCGGGGTCAGAGGTGCTGCCGGGAGCAGCACCAATGACACCCGAAGCCGTAAATGGGGTGCTGGGGAAAAGAGGGGCAGAATGGAAAGGGACAACAGGGGCAGAACGGAAAACGAAAGCCCGGGAAGGTGGTGTGGTGTCCATAGCTTCGGGGTCAGAGGTGCTGCCTGCTGCAGCACCGATGACACCCGAAGCCGTAGATGGGGTGCTGGGGAAAAGAGGGGCAGAATGGAAAGGGACAACAGGGGCAGAACGGAAAACGAAAGCCCGGGAAGGTGGTGTGGTGTCCATAGCTTCGGGGTCAGAGGTGCTGCCTGCTGCAGCACCGATGACACCCGAAGCCGTAGATGGGGTGCTGGGGAAAAGAGGGGCAGAATGGAAAGGGACAACAGGGGCAGAACGGAAAACGAAAGCCCAGGAAGGTGGTGTGGTGTCCATAGCTTCGGGGTCAGAGGTGCTGCCTGCTGCAGCACCGATGACACCCGAAGCCGTAGATGGGGTGCTGGGGAAAAGAGGGGCAGAATGGAAAGGGAAAACGGGCAGAACGGAAAACGATAGCCTGGGAAGGAGGTGTGGTGTCCATCGCTTTGGGGTGAGATGGGCTGCCTGGCTGATCTGAGAAAAGCGAGTGAAAGTGGGAGAGCTTCTCCCTAGCTGCTAACTCTTCTCAAGGTCTAGCACGCACTGAACACTGGCCTGCCGGCTCAGCCTGGGTGTTGCCATTGCATTGTACGTGTCACAGAGCAAGGGCGGGCGGGTAAGGGGGTGGGCTGGGGGCCCCACACAAGCCCAGCCCCTGGAGAAACCCGGCCCGAGGGCAAAGAGCCCGAGCCCTTCTGGACTTTGTAGCGGCTGGGACTTGTCGCTGTGGGTGGCAGGTGTTTGGCACCGGATGGGCCACCATGCGGAGACTGTTGGGGACTGTGGAAGCCTTGTCCTCCAGAGCTCACGCTGCCTGGGCACCGGCTCTGCAGACCCCTCAGCCCTGGGTATGTATCGGCCAGCCCTTCCCCGCAACGGGGCCCAGAGGCCAGAGCCTGCCCAGAGCTGAGTGCAGGAGGCACCCAGAGCTTGCCAGGCTGTGGCCCGCCTCCTCCGTGGACCTCCCCAGCTTGTCCGCGAGCCCTGGAGACAGGAGCAGGAGCGCCTTCTCCAGGGCTGCTGAGCTGCCAGCATCACCGTGAGCCAGGCGGTGAAGGTTTCTGAGCAGGGGATGCAGAGCCCTGACCCGACTGGATGCTGCACCCCACGATGTCCCTTCCTGGCAGGTAGGTTCTTTTTTCACTTGTTTTTCGAAATTTGGTAAAAGAACATTTCAACCTTCGACTGTTCTTCAGGGTATACAGATGGTAGTGGCTTAGCCGGGATTCGAAGCAAGCCTGTGTGATTCCAGAGCTCGTGCTCTGGACTCTGGCGCCTCCTTATCATATATGCTTCATGTGTTACTTTTTCTTTTGTTTCTTGAAGTCCTTATGATACTTAGCCCTAAGTGCCATACCTGTAATGAACACATCCACTGCCCTGTAGGAGGTGTTCTTTTGTTCAACGCGTGAATTGGTCATCCACCACACTGGGTTCTAATCTCAGAAGATAGGTCAGGGACCACCAGTTGTCAGCATAGCACCATCCCACATTTCTAATTGAGGCTTGGAGCCTAGATTTTTCCCTTTGGTCTAGTTTGAAGGATCCAGGTATGTAAAGCTTATATTCTAGATAAATCATGGGCTATCCTGAAAGGAATTCATCAATGAATTATTCTGTATGGATTAGAAGCCAGTTTCTCTGGCCTTCCTGGAGTATATCCAGTAAGGCATCTCATTCATGTCTAGAAAGCAAATATATCATTTATTGCAACTTCAGCGTGGAGCGATGTATTGGTTTAAAATAAAGTACGAGCAACACAATTTGGTCATTGTGAGTATGCCGGCTGGGTCCACTCTTTACTACACATATGTAACTCTAGAGCTTCTTATGCCCCATAGAGGAGACATACTCTTGTGTGTCTAGGACAAGGGAAACATGTGTTGTTATTCAGGAGCTGGAAGCTACAGCATGACAGGAAAGAATTGAAAAATCCTGGTCTTGGTCTACACGTCACTTTACCTTGTCCGAATCTTGTTTCTTTGGCTTGCTTCATTGGAGTGTTTTCTCTCTCCTGGGACTGACATTGTGTGTTCTGTATCAGGCATGTGACATGTAGAAGTTTCAGAACCCAGAATCGTATAGATCAGTAAAAATCTATATATTTTTGTTTAAAATCTATTTAAAATCACACTGGGCATAATTCATATATTCCAAAAGTAGTTTGACCCTCTGCTCATGAGATTCTTTTTATGGTATGTCGAAGCAAATTTGGACTTCCATCCCCAATAAACTTTGAGGTTGGAGGACACAAAAGCTTTTGCTCAGACCTAAATTCTGTCTGAAAAAAAAAGGGTAACTATTATAAGCCCTTTCTAACCTCTCCAGGAGCAGAAATGATTTACAGCTATGGCATTGAACCATAATTTCTTGATCTCGTTTGAGAAGAGTTCAGTAAGAAACAGTGTCTTGAGTTTTGTTCGTTGGTTCCCTGTTTTCTTGTCTTGCGTGCCAACAATCCACTGTAATACGTGAGTGAGTATGGCAGCAGGCTGAGTGTTCCCTGGAGCTCATTAAATGAACGTGTTTTCCTGAAATGACTTTTGTCTCCTTGTTTTCAGCCCCTCTTCTTTCCTCTGTCCTTTACTATAACCAGGGCTCAGCAAAAGCTGACTGGCTTTGTGCAGACCCTACTTAGGGTAGTCTTTTCTTCATTATTTTATTCATGGCCCCTCCATTTCATTGTTTGCCTTCTCGAAATGTGTTGAAATCTTTCTGTGGTTGATGACTTCCACAGTGTCTTGGCTCTTATTGGTTGATTAATTTGGGTATTTCTACAGTTTTATTTAAACCTGGTTTCAGGAGGACCAGAAAGTAAATATATTTCCTAGTCTGCCATCTTGAGCTGAAAATCCCTGTGGATTTTAGCATCCAATGTTCCCATGGGTAAAAAACCCAACCTTGGCATTAATAGATGTACACTCAAGATTTCAGCTTTTCTTGAGCAATCACTAAGGATTTAATATGCGGTCACTTCTAATGGGAAAATAGTAACTATCTCATGGCGTTGATTTGAGGATTAACTTAGATAATGGACAAGAAAATGCTTGGTAAGGTTTTAAAATCTATAAAAAATGTTTTTTGTTATTATTTGATTTGTTGCTATTTCAACTTTAGCTGACAGTTGTTTGTGACCTTGCTTATGTGAGAAAATGCCTTCTGGTTTATTGTTTTGAAAGCCAGATTATATTTTTCAATAGCTCAATGGAAATGGCATCATTTGTGAAGTTGAAGGGTGAAGGCATAAATGTTTCTTGACATTTGAATCAACTATTGGTCTTCTGGGGCTTGTCCTTATTCTCCTGCAGTCTCTAATCAACATGGCATCCAGAGAGATCCTGTTAAAACGTAAGTCAGATCATGTCACTCCAGGCTCTTCAGTGGCTTCTTCACAGGAAAAGCAAAGTCCTCAAAGTGCCTCCACAGCCCTAGAAATCTGGGCCTCTGTTTCCTCTCTGACTGTTTCCTTCTCCTCTCCACTTTGCTCCCTCTGTTTTCCACACACTGACATCCTTTCTGCTCCTTGGATACTCCAAGCCCACTCTTGCCTCATTGCCTTTCCATCTGACTGTTCCCTCTGCTTGTACTATTCACTTCCCAGATATGCACCTTGCTCCCTCTCACAACCTTAGGTTCCCTCTTAAATTTTATCTTCCCCAGAAAGCCCTCAGTGATCACTTAGTTTCAGATCGCAGCCTCCTCCTACCAGCTAACAATCTCCATCCCCCTTCCCTGCTTGCTGTTTTTCTCCAGCACTTACCTGATATACTAGTTATTCTACCCATTTATTCAATTTTTATTTACGTATTTACACTTACGATTTTATATTTGCTTCTTTACTTTTGTCTCTCCCCTCAGCTCGAGAGAGGCTATATTCATCTGTGTTAATCACTGCTGTGTTTCCTGAACATGCCTAGAAAACATACTGAAGAAGGGTGCCTGAAATTTGGTAAGGGAGCCATCAGTTTTCTTGGCTGAATGAAGAAATATGCTCATAAATTAATGAACAAATCTCTGGGGTTTCTGAATTAAGGACTAATGGGAAGAGGAAGGCAAATGGTTGGGACAGGGTACTGCAAGAAGTAGTATTTGGAGTACTCTGATAGCTCTCCTAATAGATAACATTTTGTTCATTTAAATAGTTTTAACGAGAGAGCTGGGAACTAGGGACACACAGCATCGAGGTTTTATAATGCATTCTGTAGAGTTCTTTTCGAGTGTGTTCAAATATCATTGAAAATATATGCATGCATATAAACCTCTGTTACTTTATTTAGTGCTTTACAAGAGCCCCTCAAGGAAGGGGTAGTAGCAACTATCAGTATCCTTCCTTTATGATGAGCTTAATTTATTCAAAATTACATCCTAATTTATTTGTAACTGTGAAACTAGACTTAGTTATTTAGTAGACCCTCCCTAGAAACCTATGACGTTAAAAAAACCAACAAAAATGTGTTCAGGTTCCAGTGATTCACACACTACAGACTCAATTATGTGTCATCCATTTTAATGAAGGGAAGAAGTGATTTAACAAACACAGAGCAAACAAACAGAATATGAAGGTTTGTCCTCCATTAATATTAGTAATGGATAAAGTGGGCTCCAACGCCTTCAACGTAGCTTGAGACCCATCATCTCTGTGTCATGGGAAGGGGGATGCTCGGCCAGGATGTCTTTCTGTGTCACTGAGAAAATTTTCCGTAATGTATAACGATACTTACTGAAACGGATATGGGGCATTTGGGTAATTAGGAATCCGTTAGCATATTTTTCCGGAAGCCTTGACTACGAAACGAAGATAGTAGATTTGGACACTTGCAGCTATGCAGAAGTTGTTTGGGTATTCATCTTTATGCCGAATGAAGTAAGCTTATTTCATCTCTGCAGCTTCCCATATACCATTTTCCCACCTCTGTTTTGTGTTTGGAAAGACTTTTAGAAATTAAAACTCAAGTTAAAAAGTGAGTGACGGGCTTCCCTGGTGGCTCAGTGGTTGAGAGTCCGCCTGCCGATGCAGGGGACACGGGTTCGTGCTCCGGTCCGCGAAGATCCCACATGCCGCGGAGCGGCTAGGCCCGTGAGCCGTGGCCGCTGAGCCTGCGCTCCGCAACGGGAGAGGCCACAGCAGTGAGAGGCCCGTGTACCGCAAAAAAAAAAAAAAAAAAGAAGAAAAAGAAAGAAAAGAAAAGAGAGTGAGTGACAACTTAAATGATATATGGAATATTTTGCTGACTTAGAAGAGCATGCAGAATTAAATATGACCCAGTTGAAATGTTAATTTTATTTTAATGTGTATATTGGGGTGGAGTCTTAAAGGTGCCAGAAAACAAGCATTCACCCATCCTGTTTGGAAGTGCAGCACACAGGCACCTTCAGTTACCAGTTCTGTTCATTCCACAGAATCATCTTGGGAAAACATACTGTTTTTTAGGTACCTGGTGTATATCTTAACCAGTTTGAAGAATTTCCCAAATACCTGTTAATATGTAGTTCTCCGATTCCAATCTTGCCACGTCCTGTACCAGTGACACAGCACATAGGAGTTTTATTTCTCTTTCTTTCTCTGGGTTCTTGAGAACCCAACGAAAGAACAATGGAATGGCATCAAAGAGATCAGGGTTCTTGACTCAGATTTACCATAAAATAATAGTGTCCTCTTGGGAAAATTATAGTTGTTCTAGGCCCCTTTCCTTTTCTTTACTTTGACAGAGCTGCACTAGATGACCCCAAGTAACACTGCGCTCTTTGCAGTAGTAGCTTAGACGTTATTGGTTTTCTGAAACAAATGAAGACAGTGACACAGGAAACTGTGCAACATCTCTGTAACTATGTTTTCTTAGAGTTGCCTCCATTTTTCAGATGATAAGATGGCTGAGCACAGAAGTAGGTGTTTTGACCAGAGGTTCCAGAGTAGAGGGAACTGAACCACAAGTTTCCTTCATTCCTGAAGCTCACTTAGCCGAAACATAGGCTTCTGAATATTAAGCTGTAAAGCATATTATCAGTGTGCTTTAAAAGAAGCGGTTCTTCTAGGATTTCTAATTAATAGCAGGCGGTTTTGAAATTCTTAGAAGATCATCGAATTTTGTGAGATTTACAGCTCTATTTTCCTGTCAAGCAAGTTGTATCAGTGCCAGACAATCATCTGAGCTTCTGGATGCTTCTCTGAACCTCTTGAATTTTTCTTCTTGCTATCTGAAATTCATGCCAGATAAGCCTTTTTGTAGAGAGCGTGTACAGACTTGTCTATTTTCATATACGAAAGCGATGCAGTGAGCCAGGTCGGGGGTTAAGCCCTCATTCTCAGAGTGGTATTGAGCTCCTGGTGAAATGTAATCCTCATTTCCTCAGAATAGAAAAGCAGCTATCTCACGTTTTTAATGCCATTAACTCTTTATACCTTTATGTATAATACATATATTTATTGTACCTACGAGGTGTGCTCTCTTTGGGAAGTACAAAGCTATTTGAGACGTAAGTTGTTCATTTTTTTGTTTTTCCACAAATACTGTGACCCTTTGAGCAGGAAGGTCTATGTTTTATTAACATCTAGAACAAGCAGCTAACACGGTGTCTAAGATGTAGTCAATAAATATGAAATAGGTAAATGAACACATTTTTAAGGAAGGGCCAGGGCATGAACAAATAGAAAATTTTCATTTTCAGTCACAAAGCCACAACAGACATAAAAATGATACAGACAACAAGTGCTACGGTCATTCAAAGAAGGCATAGAATTGATACAACAAGGATCTCCCCTATGGCACAGGGAACTGTACTCAATATTTTGTAATAACTTATAAGGGAAAAGACTCTGAAAACGGAATCACTGCGCCGTACACCTGAAACGGACACGACATTGTAAATCAACTATATTTCAATTAAAAAACAAACAAACAGACAACAGCAACAACAAAAAACCAAAGAGGTCATAGAAGTTCTTATGAGATTCCAGAAGAGAAGAGAAGCCAAATGAGGACGGGAGAGGCGGCTTTTCAATCCGTTCAGAGGAGAAGTCACAGAGGAACTAGTCATTGATCTGAATTTGAGATTAAGATTAAGATGAATTAATCTGAATTAATTAAGATTGCAACACAGGGATATTACAGATGAAGGTAATCACATAAACTTACTATACTGAAACTTGCAGAGGTTATGAGTGTTGCTCAAGATCCCAAAGCAAGTGCATTGTGGAATCAGAATTTTAAGTGAGGCCTAATGAACTAAAAACAAACCAGCACAGAAACAAGCCCTTCCTGTGACACCACGTTGCCTTTGAAGTCGTTTTTTTTGGTGGGTTGGCAGAAACTGGTTCCAGTGTTTCTTGCAGGAATGACTGGCCACAGGACTGGGCGTCGTAGCTTCCTGCCAGGCGACCGAAGGTCGCAGGCAGGTGGGTCACTGGGACACACGCGGAGGGGCTCCTGGCCGGCCCCCTGGCCGCTCAGCGCCCCTGCCCCAGAGCGGGGGTGGGGGCCTCAAAGCAGCCTTGTCTGAGTCCCCTGCCACTAGAGAGAGTATTGGCCCAACACTTGTAGAAAACGGGGACCTTGCTGGCAGTTCAGTGGAGGGACACAAATAAATCTTTGCCGACTTTCTGCTGAAGCTCACGAGGGTTCACTCCTAAGCCTCTTACAGGGTCAGCTGCCGAGGCTGCGAGAGATGAGTCAGGGCTCTCCCTCCACCACGGGGAGATCGCTGGTTAAAGCGCTCACGAGGGAGTGAACCGCGTGTCCGCACCGACACGCATGGGCAGACCTCGTCGATGCCTTCTGTCCGGGGTACGAAGCCCTCTCCTGCCTCTTCCAGGCTCTCTAGAAAGCATGTGCAGAGCCTCCCACTCCACCCTCGGACTCCGTGGGCCACAGCTGGAGGGACCAGCCAAGGAGCCGTGGCAGGAGGAGGCCAGAGGGCAGCGGGCCTCGGCCGGAGCCCGTCAGTCGGTCCCCATTCACACACCACCAGACGATCCTCTTGACCTGGGCAGTAGCCGCCAACCGACCGCTAAGGTGAGCCCGGCGCGCGCTTGGCTACCTGGCATGGCTGGGAACCCCAGGATCTCCTGGCAGAGGCGGGCATTCTCCTGGGCCGGGTCCGCGGGCGTCTGCGTGTGCAGGGCCTGAACCACCTTGGCCAGGACGATCTGGCACAGGTTGAAGGAGACGGGGGGCTGGCACCGTGTCCAGGCCGCGCTTGCCAGCCGGGCAGACCGGAAGCCCCCTTCCCTTCCCTCGGTCCGGCCGCATCTGGGTTGGCCTCCCGGGACTTGATGAGCTTGTCCAGCAGCTCCTGAGGGACGGTGCTGCCCGTGCCCCACCAAGACTGGCAGCAGCGCCAGGGCCTCACAGGGCACGGCGCCCCCGGCCCCAGAGCCTTCCCTCTGGTTCTCATCACCGGCTGTCACCAGACTTGCATGCAACGTGCTTTTCTTTTCTCTTGTCTTCTTTACGTCCCTCAGCCACGCAATGCGGTGAAGCCCTGACGCTCGCTGCCGCGTCGGTACACCCTGAGAACACGATGCTCAGCGAGCAAAGTCATACACAGAAGGACACACAGGGCGTGACCCCACTGAGGAGAAACGTCCAGAGCAGGTAGATCCACAGAGTCAGCGAGTGGGTTCCTGGTTGTCAGGGGCTGGCGAGGGGACGGAGTGATAGCTAAGGGCGTGAGGGACATTTTCGGGATGATGGAAATGGTCCAAAGCAGTAGTGACGTCTGTACGGCTCAGTAAACTGTCCCCACACGCCCCGGTGCAGCCTGTGAGAGCATCGCTCTCAGGATGAAGGGCTGACCACAGGAAGACTGAACGAGCAGTGGGTCCTGGGCCCAGACTCTCAGCTGGCGCCCCCCCACGTGGGGAAGTCACTGGGACTTGCTGAGCCTCCACGGAGACTGGCAGCAGCCCCCGAGCTCACAGGGCACTGCGCCCCCGGCCCCAGAGCCTTCCCTCTGGTTCTCATCACCGGCTGTCAGCAGACTTGCAGGCAACGTTCCTTTCTTTTCTTTTGTCTTTTTTAAAGGCAACTCTTGAGTACATGTATTTAACATGCAGGGAACCAGCCCTGACTCCTTGATCTGGGTCTTCCAGCCTCTAGAGCCTCGAGGACATCCATTTCCGTTATTTACGCGCCCAGTGCCTGGGGTTTGATGATGGAAGCTGACACCGAGGGCGTCACCACGTGTGGGGTGATGTCAGTGAAAGAATCCCGTGGCGAGGGCCTGCCTGAGGACCACGCATGCCCGGGCCCTCCCCGCCCCCGCCTGCAGCCCTGCGCCTGGGAGCGGAGCTGGTGCATCGCGTGCCCGACGTCGTGGAAGTTGGTCTCCCGCTCATCATGCCGCAGCAGGGAGGGCAGGTTGGGCGTAGGCTTGGCGAAGTTGGCCACCATGGCCGCGATGGCGATCTGGCAGCTCCCATCGTGCTGTAGGCAGGCCGAAGCAGGCCGCGTGCCCGGACTTCCCCACCCTGCGGAGGGACGTGGATGGGGCCCCGCTTCCACAGAGGAGCCCCGGCCCACGGCCGACAGGTTCCCCCACCACGCACGCACCGAGGATAGAGGTCAGGTAGAACTTGCCGATGGATGACCTTGCCCGAGGCCGCGTCCCAGACCGTTTAGAGCCTCACGTCTTCGTGACACGTGCTCGTGCCCTCCTCCAGGTCGAAGGTCAGCCCCAGCAGCTCCTGGGAGATGCCCAGCAGCCCGCGCGTGACTGCCTGCACGGGGAAAGACTCCTTGAGCAGGTACTGGTCCACGTGGTAGCGCGTCTCCTCCCCCTGGTTCATGTAGTAGCGCGCAGGTCCCAGGCGTTGATGGGGCCGTCAAAGTGCAGGCCCCGCCTCTGGCACTCGGCCTTCTTTAGCTCCAGGATCACGGCCGCTCCTGCTCCCCGAGGGGCTTCAGCTTCTGGGCCAGCTCACCTGCGGGCGGAGGGGAGAGGCTCGGCTACGTCCCTGGGGCGGCCCCCCAGCCACCCCCGACCCTGCGCCCCTCGAGGCAGAATGAAGGGTCTGGGATGGTGACCCCCAAGGGCTGACACAGTGGGGTCTCAGGCAGCACCACGTCCGGTCAAGGTCCGCCTGACCCCGTCCCCACTGGGACTCAGGGGGAGGCGGTGTTACCTAGGACAGTGGCCACCACCTGGCTGGTCTTGTCCGTGTTCATCTCCAGCACAGAGTCGGCATGGTGCGGAACCCCAGCAGGCGGGACTTCAGGGCCTGCAGCCTCACCAGCTCCCTGAGGATCACGCAGTTCTCCTGGAAGCCAGAGACGGAAGGCGCTGGGGACCGAGGGCCACGCCCTCCCCACGGGCCCCGGGCCAGGTCTCTGCAGGCGGGCAGGGCTCCCAGGCCACTGGCAGGCACAGCCAATCCCCCTCCCTCCTCCTCCTGGCCCGGATTTCTAGACACTTTGGTGCTGTCCTAACACGTGGCCTTTATTAACACAGGTCCTTTTGGAAGCAGAAACGGCATGAACGTGATGGGCTCTAAGGCCAAGGGCAGGAAGAAATGCGGCCAGGCTCTCCAGGAGCCACCAAGGGGCCTCCCCGGGCTCAACAAGACAAACACGGCTGCCGTGCAGACAGTAGCTCAACCCCACGGCGCCCGAACACCCAGCCCCTGGACGGTGAGACACCTGTTGCTGCAGGTGGCCCGTGGCTCACTGATGAGGCCCGGCCCCAGGCGTACGCCACCTTCTCGGGGGCCACCTCTCCGGTCTGCAGTGGGGTTCTCCTGGGAGCCCCCCGTCACCACAGCACCAGCGTGGCCTGTCTGTAGCCCAAGAAGGTGGGGACGCAAGACTGTCCCCCGTGCCCCCCGCATCCCCCGCGAGGCCGAGCGAGCACCAGTGGTGTCTGCGGGGAAGGTGAAGGGCTCACGCACAGCCCCCATCTACAGAAGCACAGACTGCAGCCACATGCGCTATGGAACAAACACAAGTGTCCATGCAGGACCCGATGTCTGAATGTCAAGGCCATGCCCGGGCCACAGTGAGAAGGTGCATCCCCCATGCAAGCCACAGAGAGGGGATGGGGGGGGTCCATCTGCGATTCTGAGCCCATCGGGCATCACCCCAGAGGGAGAGGGAGAGGGAGAGAGGTAGACAGAAGTACAGAGGGAGAGAAAGAGAGAGGGAGGGAGAGACGTCTCTCCCTTCCCTGGGGGTTCTCTAGTGCAGCTAAGGCTGAAAACCACGGCATTTTGGGAGATGGGTCCTCGTGGAAGAGTTAAATAGTCGCTCATGGCATTATCGACACATACTAAAAAAGGCCCCAAATCTTGGGGAGTCAGGGAGGGGAGTGTCGGCTGCCTCGTAAACGAGGAGAGATTGGGCATCAGAGGAGGTGCCTGTGCAGCCTGCGCCCAGGGCCCCGCAGACTTCATCTCCCAGCGGTGGTCCTGGGCTGGAAGTCAGCGGGGAGGTCAGGCTGTCCAAGCATCAACGTTGACTTCAGGGCTGATCTAAAAGGCGCCTGGTGTTTGTTGAAGCAGAAAAAGGAGAAAGCAGTAGGGAGTGGATGGGAGTGGGAGGGGGAGGGAGCCCCCCTCCTCAGCACTTCTACCGCTCTCCCTCTCTCTCTCTCTCTCTCTCTCTCTCCCCCTTTCTCCCTCTCTCCCTCTACCTCGCTGCCTCTCACTCTCCCTCTCCCTCCATCTCTCCCTCTGCCTCTCTCCCTCCCTCTCTCCCTGTCCCTCTCTCTCTCTCCCTCTTTCCCTCCCCCTCTCCCTCTCCCCCTTTCCCTCTCCCTCTCCCCTTCTCCCTCTCTCCCTTCCTCTCTCCCTGTCCCTGTTCCCCTGTTCCGCACGCTCTGGCTCTACCTCTTTCCCTCTCCCTCTCCCTCCACCTCCTTCCCTCTCTGGAGAGGGAAGGAGGTGGAGGGAGAGGGAGAGAGAGATGGAGAGGGAGGGGGGAGAGGGAGAGAGAGATGGAGAGGGAGGGTGGAGAGGGAGAGAGAGGGTGGAGAGGGAGAGAGTGATAGAGGGAGCGAAAGATGTCTCTCCCTCCCTCCCTCTCTCCCTCCCTCTCTCCCTCCCTCCTTCTCCTCCCTCTCCCTCTGGCTCCAACTCTCCTCCCTCCATCTCTCCCTCTCCCTCACTCCCTCCCAGAGAGGCAGAGATAAGGCAGAGGGAGAGAGGAAGAGGGAGAGGGAGAGGGAGGGAGAGGGAGAGAGGGAGAGGGAGAGAGAGAGGGAGAGGGAAATAGGTCTCTTCCTCCCTCCCTCTCCCTCTCTCCTCCTTCTCTCCCTCTCTCCCTCTCCCTCTCTCTCTCCCTGTCCCTGTTTCCCTGTTCCGGTCTCCCTCTGCCTCTCTCCCTCTCCCTTGTCTCTGCCTCTCCCTCCATCTCTCCCTCTCTGAGAGGGAGTGAGGGCGAGGGAGAGATGGAGGGAGAGGGAGTGAGGGCGAGGGAGAGAGGGAGGGAGCGGGAGTGAGGGCGAGGGAGAGATGCAGGGAGAGGGAGGAAGAGGGAGAGAGGAAGGGAAAGGGCGAGGGAAGGAGAGGGGGAGACGGAGGAGAGAGGGAGAGGGAGGGAAGAAGAGACCATTTTCCCTCTCCCGCTCTCCCTCTCTATCTCTCTCTCCCTCTGTCCCTCTCTCTCTTCTCTCCCTCTCCCTCCATCTCTCCCTCTCCCTCTCTCCCTCTCCCTCCATCTCTCCCTTTCTGGGAAAGAGTGAGGGAGATGGAGACATGGAGGGAGGGGGAGGAGAAGGAGAGAGGGAGGGAGAGAGGTGTAGAGGGAGAGAGGGAGAGACGTCTTCGCTCCCTCCCTCTATCCCTCTCTCCCTTTCCCCCCTCTCTCTCCCTCTCCCCCTCCCTCTCCTGCTCTCCCTCTCCCTCTTTCCCTCTCCCTCTCCCTCCACCTCCTTCCCTCTCTGGAGAGGGAAGGAGGTGGAGGGAGAGGGAGAGCGGAACAGGGAAACAGGGACAGGGAGAGAGGGAGGGATAGGGAGGGAGCAAGAGACCTCTTTCCATCTCCCTCTCCCCCCCTCTCTCTCCCTCTCCTCTCCATATCTCTCTCCCTCTCTTCCTCTCCCTCTCTCCCTCTCCCTTGTCTCTGCCTCTCTATCTCTCCCTCTCTGGGAGGGAGTGAGGGAGATGGAGAGATGGAGGGAGTGGGAGAGTTGGAGGGAGGGAGAGGGTGAGAGGGAGGGAGGGAGGGAGAGGGATAGAGGGAGGGAGGGAGAGAGGGATAGAGGGAGGGAGGGAGAGAGAGAGGGAGGGAGGGAGAGAGGGAGGGAGGGAGAGAGGGAGGGAGAGAGGGAGGGAGGGAGAGAGGGAGGGAGGGAGAGACGGTCTTTCGCTCCCTCCCTCTCTCCCTCTCTCCCTCTCACCCCTCTCTCTCCCTCTCCCTCCTCCCTCTCCTGGTCTCTCTCCCTGTCCCTCCACCTCCTTCCCTCTCCGGAGAGGGAAGGAGGTGGAGGGACAGAGAGAGGGAAAGAGGTAGAGGGAGAGCGTGCGGAACAGGGAAACAGGGACAGGGAGACAGGAAGGAAGAGAGAGAGAGGGAAGAGGGACGGGGGAGGCGGGAAGAGGGAGGGGGGAGGAGGGAGAGAGACGGGGGAGAGCGAGGAGGTAGAGGGAGGGGGAGGGGAGAGGGAGAGGGAAGGGGGAGAGCAAGGGGGAGACGGAGGTGGAGAGGGAGTTGGGAGAGGGACGGGGAGAGGGACGGGGAGGGGGGAGAGGGAGGGGGGAGGGAGAGAGGGAAAGAGAGAGATGCAGAGGAAAGAGGGAGAGGGAAGAGAGAGAGGGACAGAGGGAGAGGGAGAGAGGGAGGAGGAGAGGGACGAGAGGAAGCAGGGAGAAAAGAAAGAACACACCATCTACATTTCTGTCAAATGACACCGGGGATCCTTACACAACCAGGAGAAAATAACACAGCGAGGCTCTTTCTCAGCTGAAACTGGAACTGCAGATGGGGCCAAACACCACCAGGGTGGCCACACATGTCCAGCTGCAGCCCCAGCCCCCTGAGTCTGGTCACCAGGGCTCTGAGTGTTTGCTCCAGGGACCTGGGGTTCACCCTGTCACCCTGGAGGTCGGGCCTAGACAGCATGGCCCCGGGCTGGACACATAGGGGGAAAAGCATCCCCACAGGCCAGCTTGTGCGTGCCGATTCAGCTGCCAGATTCTAGAGGCCCGGGATCACCCTGTGGCCCATGAAAGCCAGGAGCCAGGAGGGTCTTGCATCGGGATTCCTGTCCGTTGGACTGGAACGTTTATGTAAGGAGTCTTGGAAACAGTGGTAACAAGACTGAATTCGAACGAGCTTTAGGATATTATGGACCACTCCGATGTGTGTGGGTTGCTAAAAACCCTCCCGGCTTCACTCTTGTTGAAAATGAAGATCCCCGAGATGCAGCGGATGCTGTCTGAGAAGTAGACGGGAGAACACTCTGTGGCTGCCGAGTAAGAGTGGACCTGTCGAATGGGGAAGGGAGAAGTTGAAATCGTGGCCGCCTCCTTCTTGGGGTCGTCGCCCTCGAGATGATTATCGGAGGAGGAGTCCTCCCCCTCACCACAGATCTCCAAGACGGAGAAGCTTCTCCCGCAGCCGGAGCAGGTCCCTTTAGTAGATAATAGGAGAAGAGAGAGATCACTGTCCCAGGAGAGAAATCGCAAGCCGTCCCGATCTTTCTCTAGGTCTCCTAGCCGATCCAGGTCAAATGAAAGGAAATAGCAGACCACTTTGCAAGAGGAGCGGTGCACAGGAAATACCTTCATTTGACAGGAGTATGTACAGAAAATTCAAGTTTCGTTTGAGACTTCCGAAGCTTGATGCACTTTTTAAATGTTTTAGCTGTTCCCGTTTGTTTGTCTCTTGGGACAGTTACACATAAAGGTGTCATTCTCTGTGGTTTGAAATGGGTCGTATGAGGCATGTAATATGAAGAATTGTTTCTTTACAATGTTCTCTTAAGCAGAATTGAATTTGCTTTGAATTTTTGGTCTTGCCTAGACTGATAATAAAACTCTAACTCCTGCCCACCTAAAGAAGTGTGATGTTTATTATTATGGAAACAAC
The DNA here is from genome assembly GCF_059928025.1 of Delphinapterus leucas. Lineage (NCBI taxonomy): Eukaryota > Metazoa > Chordata > Mammalia > Artiodactyla > Monodontidae > Delphinapterus > Delphinapterus leucas. Next base: position 3,236,117 of record NW_028322258.1, read on the forward strand.
ACTGGCAAACATTGAAAAGACTTTCTGTAGCTGGAATATGGTATGCAGCTGCAGTCAAGCAAGCAGTCTTTAAAAGGTACTGTGAACACAAGCCAGCAGGTAGAAATGAAAGCCGCACCCTTACCCTAGATTAGAGGTTTAAGAATTCCACTAGTCTTCACCCTGGACAAGAGGTTGTCCAGTGAGTTTAGAATCTAAGAAGTTTCAAGGAAATTAGTTTACCTTTGAGTTAGGTCATAAGTCCCCTCTGTGATTGCTGTACATGAATACATAGCTCTTTGTAAAGTTGTTTTGGAAGTTGAGATTACCAAGATACCAATGTCCTGCCAGATAAACAGTATATTGTAGAGCTGAACTTTGAGTTACTGTGCAATTTTTTTTTCATGCTGTCATTTGTAATATGTTTTGTGAGACTCCTTGGGATTAAAGTTTTGGTTCCAAACGGAACAAAGAAAACAAAAAAAGGATCCACCTGCCAATGCAGGGGACCCGGGTTCGAGCCCTGGTCCGGGAAGATCCCATGTGCCGCAGATCAACTAAGCCCGTGTGCCACAGCTATTGAGCCTGCGCTCTAGATCCTGGGAGCCACAACTACTGAGCCCCCATGCCACAACTACAGAAGCCCGCACATCTAGAGACCGTGCTCCGAAACAAAAGAAGCCACTGTAATGAGACGCACGTGACCGCAGCAAAGAGGAGCCCCTGCTCGCCGCAACTAGAGAAAGCCCGTGTGCAGCAATGAAGACCCAACGCAGCAAAAAAAAAAAAAAAAGACGCTACTGGCCAGGTGATCAAGGGTAAAATTGTTTGTTACAAGTCCTGTTGATGGTGTGTATCCTTGATGTGTGTATCCTTGATGATGTGACCTGAGGAGAATGACATTTTTATCTCTGTCTGGATCTCCTGCCCCAAACCCCATAACTCCAGCCCAAGCATAAGAAAAACATCAGAAAACCAACAAATTGAGGGACAAAATACCTGACCAGTCGTCCTCAATACTTTCAAGTTATCAAAACCCAGGGACGTCTGAGAAATGTCACAGCCCAGAGGAGACTGGGACAGAAAAAGGATGTTAGGGGAAAGCTAGGGAAATTCTAATAAAGTGTGGACTTTAGTTAATAATAACGTATCCATCTCGGTTCCTTAGTTGGATAAGCATGTCGTACTAACGTACTAAAGTACTAACGTGTTGGAAATAGGGGTACTGGGTCGGGGGTCCACAGCACTCTGCACACTCTGTACAGATCTTTGCAACTTTTTTGTAACTCTAAGCCATTCTAAAATTAAGCAACTACTAAACAGAGATAAGAATGTTATTTCCCTGATTTGAACATGCCTGAGTTTGTTTTCATGGTCACATTTGTGCTATCTGGATGTGTTTTGGAATCAGTAGCAAAGGAGAGTTGCCAGCCCCTGGGAAGATGCGGCTGGTTTGCAGGTGGCTTGCTCTGGAGCTGAAGACCACGGTGGGAAGTCTGCAGCCTCGGGCTGCACTTAGAACCATGGGAGGGGATGGGCCAGCTCAGTTAGGGATGGAACCTATAAATAAAACTTTTTCTTTTCCATTATGGCTTATCACAGGATATTGAATATAGTTCCCTGTGCTAGACAGTAGGACCTTGTAGCTTATCCATCCTATATTTAATAGTTTGCGTCTGCTAACCCCAAACTCCCAATCCAACCCTCCCTCACTCTTTCTCCCCCTTGGCAACCACAAGTCTGTTCTCTATGTCTGTGAGTCTGTTTTTGTTTCGTAGACAAGTTCATTTGTGTTGTATTTTAGATTTCACATACAAGAGAGATCATATATGTGTCTTTCTCTTCTGACTTACTTCACTTAGTATGATAATCTCTAGGTCCATCCACGACATTGCTGCAAATAGCATTATTTCATTTTTTTTATGGCTGAATATATTCCATTGTATATATGTACCACATCTTTTTTATCCATTCACCCATCAGTGGACATTTAGGTAGTTTCCACATCTTGCCTATTATAAATAGTGATGCAATGAACATTGGGGTACATGTATCTTTTCTTTTTTTCTTTCTTTCTTTCTTTCTTTCTTTCTTTCTTTCTTTCTCTTTCTTTCTTTCTCTCTCTCTTTATTTTTTTGTCACACAGCATGTGGTATCTTAGATCCCTGGCCAGAGATGGAACCCATGCCCCCTGCACTGGAAGCACAGAGTCTTAACCACTAGACCACCAGGGAAATCCCAGGGGTGTATGTATATTTTTGAATTAGAGTTTTCTCCAGATCTATGCCCAGGAGTGGAATTGCGGGACCCTATGGCAGCTGTATCTGTTCTCTGCACGTCTCACATCAACCACGTGCACTCCAATCCTTGCTCTCAACGTCATCTTCGGGGAACACAACCTGCGACAGGGACCTTGACAAGAAGAAATGGCTCAGGGAAAAGCTAGCTGCACAGGGAGGAGATAGAGGCCATCGACCCTGGGGTGCGGCGGTAAGAGTGGGCACAGAGATTGGTCATTTCATCCCTGATACTCAGCCCTCCTGGCTGCCCCACTCTAGGTCACCTCGGGATACAGAGGTGACCCGGTTAGAGTCCCAGCCTGTGCAGGAATCTCGGGGCACCAGCGGGTCTGAATAATATTAGTGCAGCGTCTCCCCCATGGCACTGGGTTTATTTGGGGCGGGTCATTCTCTGCTGGGGGCCCCTCTTGGGCACTGTGTGGGATTCAGCAGCATCCCTGTCCCCACCCATTTGATTCCAGGGTCCCCTCCCCCCCAGTTGTGAGAACCACAGATTTTCCCCAGACATCACTGAAGAACTGGGTGAGGCGGAAACAGGATGGTCCTGGGTGAGGACAGCTGTGTTGAAGCAACCAGCTTGGCTTAGGGCAAGGTCTGCCCCAATCCCGTCACGGCCTGCATTTAGAACTGCCCCTTCCCTCTCCCACCTCCCATGCCCTGCAGTGGTCTCCGAGACATCATCCCCATGTAAGAAATCACACCTTCTCAGTTTACTGTCCCCAGCACCTAGAAGAGTGTCTGCTATGTAGTAGATGCTTCATAAATACTTGCTGAATAAAGGAGTTGAATAAAGGGATGAGTGGATGAATGAATGAAGGTTACCATGGAAGGAGGGGCGAGATTCCCTTTCTGGCTCTCGGGGGTTGGGATATCAAGTGAAAGATCCATCCTAAATAGGCTGACCAGCCTTTTGGGGTTCCCCGGAAATGAGGGTTTCCGTACAGTTCCAGCGCTCAAATCTGAGCGGTCCTGGGCAAACTGGGGGCGGGTGTTGGTCACCCTGTGTAAACACAGTAACAATTCCAACTGCAATAGCAATGGCCAAGGACCTCTACGGTCTTATTGACCAGGCACAGTTCTTTACCTGGCGGGGAAGGGTGGGCCAGGATTGGAATTCCGGTGATCCAGGGTGGGCGGGTGAGGGCACACCCCGGGCTTGTGTAGGGGAGTCCAGGAAGGTTCTGGAGGAAGTGACAGTGACACAGGAGGGAGGGAGGAGTCTAAGGAAGAACGTCCCACACGACAACGTGTGCCAATGGCCCTGGGCCCAAGGTCACACCTGACCAGGGCTTGCTTGTTTTCTTTTTTTCTAATTTACTTTTTCCCACATGGATATGCAATTGTCCTAATGCCATTTATTGAAAACTCCTTAATTTCCTCACTTTCTGTCATATCAAGTTCTCATCTATCTGTTTCTGGACCTTTATTCTCTACCATAGAGCTATACGTCCCATTCTTGCACCACTAGTGCTGTTTCATCACTATAACTTTTTTTTTTATTCATTTATTTCTTTGGCCGTGCCGGCGGCATGTGGGACCTTATTTCCCTGACCAGGCTTTGAACCCGCACCCCTTGCAGTGGAAGCTCGGAGTCTTAATCGCTGGACCTCCAGGGAAGTCCCCAGGGCTTGCTTTGACATCCATCGAATGGTGGCGGGTGGGCACGGGGAGCAGCTGTCTGTGAGCCATCCTGTGTAGAAATGCAGGGTGGAGGGCAGGACAGCTGGAGCGGGAGGGGAAGAGGCGGAGGAGGGAGGGAGGGAGGGAGGGATGGCGGGTGGGCGAGAAACAGAGACAGACAGAGAGTTTCCGGAGACAATAGCTCTGGCCGTGTCCTAGGGCATGAAAGCTGAAAATAGCTCCTAGTGCCGGGAGCCTTGGAGCCGGAGCCTGGGAGTCAGGGTGACTGTCTCTCCTCCCTGGTGTGTTTGTGGGGGGTGGGGGGGCTCTGGACTTCTCAGGCTGGGAATGGGGTGCACGGAGCAGGGACGGAGCAGGGACCTTTCTCTCTGGGACCTCGCGGGCCATCCTTAGCTCACAAAGCTGAGCCACTCCTGGCCCTACGAGTGGGGGGCTTATCCTCCCTGTCCCCTGGATCACACCCCCTCACACACGACTTCCCCTTGTGTGCTCCCAGCAACCAAGAGAATCTCTTTTTAAGAGATTTGGGGGAGGGGGGTAAACATACAAACAAGAGCAGAATGGATACTTTTTCCGAATGGGAATGGCTCTGTGTAACCCCATCCCCAGGGTAACCAGAGTCCTGACCTCTAACACCCTTGACGAGTCAGCCTTGATCTGGGCTTGCAGACCCACGGAAGCTTCCTCATCCCCTCCTTCAGACCCCGTCTCTCCCTCGGTGTCTTTGTGAGAGGCACGCGGGGAAGTGGGACTGCTAGGCTGTACTGCTGCTAGAACTCCACCTGGGCTCCACCAGGCTCCAGTCCCCCGCCCTGTGCACCTCTCTGACCCTGAGGCACCTCAACTGGTAGGAGCGGCATCACCTTCCCTCCCGGGACTTGTGACACTTAAGGGAGACACAGAAAGGAGAAGCGTTTGGCTCCCTGGCTGGCAAAGAGCAGGTGCTCAATTGTCATAAGTGTCCGTATCAGTGAGGGTTCTCCAGACAAACAGAATCCATAGGGTGTGTGTGTATATACACACACACGTACATATGTACACGCATACAAAAATATACAGCTGTGTATATATGCAGTACGCATACATATACACATATAGTATATACAATACACAAATACATATATACACACATATATGAAATGCATAGTTTGTATATATACAGTATGTATACACACATATACACATAATATATACAATAGACACATACATATACACTATACATACACACATGAAATGCATCGTTTGTATATATATACAGTATGTACACATACATATAACATGCAATATACACAACTAGGTATGTCTATATCATACATATATACACACAGAAAGATATTTAGGTGTGTATATATACAGTATACATACATACACATATAATATATGCAATACATACACGTACATATATAGACACACATATACACCTACATATAAAAGCATGTAGAATAAAAATATGTATGTACTGCATGTATAAATTCGTCGTATATATACATACCCATATCATATATAGGATACATACACATACATATATACAATGTATACACACACATACACACCTATATGTAAATATGTGCATGTACATACACATATAAATACATACGCAAGTGTGTATCATTTCCTCTAAAATCAGGAACAAGACAAGGATGTCCACTCTTGCCACTTTTATGCAACAGTTTTGGAAGTCCTAGCCACAGCAATCAGAAAAGAAAAAGCGAATAAATGGACCCAAATTATAAAAGAAGAAGTAAAACTATCACTGTTTGCAGATGACATGATACTATACATAGAAAATCGTAAAGATGCTACCAGAAAACTACTAGAGCTTATCAATGAATCAGTAAATTTGCAGGATACCCAGAAGTCTGTTGCATTTCTACATACTAACAATGAAAGATTGAAAAGAGAAATTAAAGAAACAATCCCATTTACCATCACCTCAAAAGGAATAAAATACCTAGGAATAAACCTACCTAAGAAGACAAAAGACCTGTAGTCCAAAAACTATAAGACACTGATGAAAGAAATCAAAGGTGACACAAACGGATGGAAAGATATTCCATGTTCTTGGATTGGAAGAATATTATCAAAATGACTATATTACCCAAGGCAATCTGCAGATTCAGTGTAATCCCTATCAAATTACCAATGGCACTTTTCACAGAGCTAGAACAAAAAAGTCTTAAAATCTGTATGGAGACACAAAAGGTCCTGAATAACCGAAGCAATCTTGAGAAAGAGAAACAGAGATGGAGCAATCAGGCTCCCTGATTTCTAACTATACTACAAAGCCACAGTCATCAAAACAGTATGGTAGTGGCACAAAAACAGAAATATAGATCAATGGAACAGGATAGAAAGTCCAGAGATAAACCTACACACCTATGCTCACCTAATCTATGACAAAGAAGGCAAGACTATACAATGGAGAAAAGACAGTCTCTTCAATAAATGGTGCTGGGAAAACTGGACAGCTTCATGTAAATTAAAAAAAAAAAAAACTCAACATGGATAAAAGACCTAAATGGACCAGATACTGTATAACTCTTAGGGGAAAACATAGGCAGAATGCTTTGCGACATAAATTTCAGTAATATTTTTCCTTATCTCCTAGAGTAATGGAAATAAAAACAAAAATAAAAAAATGGGGCCTAATTAGACTCAAAAGCTTTTGCACATCAATGGAAACCATTAACAAAATGAACAGACAACCCATAGAATGGGAGAAAATATTTGCAGACAATGTGACCAACAAGGGATTAATCTCCAGAATTTACAAGCAGGTCATGTGTCTCAATATCAAAAAGCAAACAACCCAATCAAAAAATGGGCAGAAGACCTAAATTGACATTTCTGCAAAGAAGACATGCAGATGGCCAAGAGTCACATGAAATTTGCTCAACATTGCTAAGTATTAGAAAAAGGCAAAGCAAACTACAATGAGATATCACCTCACACCAGTCAGAAAGGCCATCATCAAAAAATCTGCAAACAATAAATGCTGGAGAGGGTGTGAAGAAAAGGGAACCTTCTACACTGTTGGTGGGAATGTAAATTGGTACAGCCACTATGGAGAACACTATGGAGGTTCCTTAAGAAACTAAAAATGGAGCTACCATATGATCCAGCAATCCCACTCCTGGGCATATGTCTGGAGAAAAACATGGTTCGAAATTATACATGCTCCCAATGTTCATGGCAGCACTGTCCACAATATCCAAGACATGGAAGCAACCTAAATGTCCACCAAAAGAGGAATGGATAAAGATGAAGTGGTACATATATACAATGGTATATTACCCAGCCATAAAAAAAGAATGAAATAATGCCATTTGCAGCAATATAGATGGACCTGTAGATTATCATACTAAATGAAGTAAGTCAGACAAAGTCAAATATAATATGATATCGCTTATATGTGGAATCTTAAAATAATGATACAAATGAACTTATTTACAAAACAGAAACAGACTGACAGACTTAGAGCATGAACTTTTGGTTACTGGGGAGGGAGGGGAGGGGGGAGGGAAAGATAGGGAGTTTGAGATTGACACGTACACACTGCTGTATTTAAAATACATAACTAACAAGGACCTACTGTATAGCACAGGGAACTCTGCTCAATATTCCGTAATAACCTAAATGGGAAAGGAAGTTGAATAAGAACTTATACATGTATATGTATAACTGAGTCACTTTGCTGTACACCTGAAACTAACACAACATTGTTAATCAATGATACTCCAATATAAATAAAAATTAAAAAAATAAAGATAATGAGATTCCTTTAAAAAAATAAAACATACACATCTCGACATTAAAATACCGAAAAATATCCCATGTTCCAGAAGGATATCAACAATATATTATTCATATAAAGTTTATAAATTAATAGAAGCCTACTATGTATTTTAATTAACGTTATTTATATATGAGTTCATTAAGTTACTCTTTATTAATATTTATATACATTTATATATATTTATAGTAATAACAATATATAAATTGTCTGGTGAATTCCCAAGAAGATGAAAAACATGGAAATTTATAGAAATGAGGGGAATTGTAGAGGAGTAGTTATCTAAAATCTATGAGAGTGAAAGGAACTGTAATTGCTAACTCTAATTTTTCTTCCTTTTTTTTTTTACAGGCATATAAATGCCAATAATTTTTAAAATCTCATAGTTGGTATGTGCCTGAAAGTTACCAGCCATACCTTTTATTTATTTGAATATTATTTTATAAGATGGGAATTAACATTAAAATGGAAACAAAAAAATGTGTAGACATAGATTTTTATAGAGCGAGTTCCATGGAGGCCAATGCAAGGAGGGGAGACATTTTGAGAAAGAATTACTTTGAACTTGACTTGCAAGTTGATAACTGTTGGGGAAGGGAGTTTAATGCAACATAAACTAAGAAATATTATTTTATTTCCTTCTAGCCTTTGAAATGTTTCAACTGAATTTAGTAGTCTAAAACTTGGCACTGAAGAGCTAGTAAATAAAGATATTCATTAAATTCAGCAAATAAGTGGAACCCCTTTTCCACTTGATGACAAGGTAGGTAATCTTCATGCTTCCTGAATTCTCCCTTAGGATTGATATTACTGGAAGTGTGTGTATGTTGGTGTTATGGCCCCACTGGGTCATTACTTTTCTAGTTTCATTACTTCATTTGTTAGATCTGCTCTCAAAGGGTCAGTGTACTGGTTGAGTTTTGTCTCAATGCAATGCCAGATTTAGTATGTCAGAGCTGTTACAATCCCTGAGATTGGTTTTAACCCCAGCTCTGACTTTGTCTGTCTCTGTGCCATTTTTTTCTATCTGCAAAATGGGGACAACTACTGTAGAAGGTTAATGCATGCAAAGGTGTTAATACAAGTAATATCCTTATAAGAGTGAGTGGCATGCTCAATAAAAGTAAAAAGAAAACAATAATATTCGTGGGGGTTCTCTCAGTCATTCTGTATTTCTGTCTGCAACTTCTTTTTCTAATGACTGGAGCAAAGCCAGGTTTCAATACAATATCCTCTTTAACTTTATCATATTACTATTATAAATAGAGAGCTTATCCTTTTTAGTTCAGATCCTTCAGTGTTTCTTAGAAATATTTATGACAATGATAAAACTCACAACATTTCACTGGGCAAGCTGCCTCTGATATATTGGGTTTTCTAGACTTAAACCTACTGCAAGTTTGAATCCTCTTTGGTATGAGCTGTGCTTTTCTTTCTCAAAGGGCAAGAATACATCACTGTATTATTTCTAAGAATGTCTTTTATATTAAATCTGACACCAGCCTTTCCTTTACTCATACTGAATGATGTCACTTCAGAAAGCATTTGAAGACTTGCATAAGAAACATTTCAGGGAGGAAGATACATAGCAAAATTGTGGAGGTAAGAATGGATTTAGGTATTTTCTGCTTTTTACAATACTGGAATAGCTTGTAACAGATGAATTCAACTGCTGGAAAAAAATAGGTAAGTTCGTTAAATTAAAAGAATATTATTTGTGGGCATCAGAGAGATACAAAGCTAGAGTAGATTTGATGGACTAAGTCCTAAAAGAAGGAAATGCATCATTGTGAGTCTGATACTCTGCACCACTTTTTCACTTAGGTAACTGCCAATTCATAAGCCAAATTATCAAAACACAGTAATATAGATCTATCTCACCACCACAGCCAATTAAATCTTGGCCAAAGAAGCTAGAGAAAAAAGAACACATAAGGCATGAGTACACTTATATAAATTTAAAGGATTTTTTGTTGGTAGGAGTAATTATTTTAAAGAGAATGAGGTTTAGTTCACAGGAGGGTTCATATGAGAAGAATCTGGTATGCTAGTTATGACCAATTTCTCCATCCACTGATAGCTAGATGGTGTCCTTCCTTGTGAAAATATACAATTTGTGAACTCTGTATGTCTGACTTTAGTAAATATGCCACTAATAGTTAAAATTTTCCATTTGTCAATGTTAGGAGACAAAATCTTGTGTCCTAACTAGTGCTTGGTTCAATGCAATGACAATATGCACATTCAGTCACAGTAATTAATAGAAAAAGAGACTTACTTTTTCTTAAAAGAAAAGGAAATAAACTTTATCTTTTGATGGGAAAATTAGGAAATTAGCTTCATTAATTCTTCCTCTCCTTCACCTGTCTGCCTGCCTGCCTTCCTTATTTTTTCTTTTACTCTTTCAACAAATATTTCCATCTATACTCTGCCAGATGCTGCACATAATATCTGGGCATTCTGTCATCATTGAACTATTTTTGGTGAGGTGAGAATCTCAATTTACAAAATAAGATCATGGAAAAGAAATCTATCAGATAGAAAGTTCAGACAAAACATTTGTAGGAGAAGTGAGAGACTCTAGTGCTATATAAGTCAAGGGAAGAAAGGATTGAAAGAGGGAGCAATTATTTGAAGGAAGGGATGTAGATATTTTAATTGGAGAGACGGGGAAAAATGGAGAGGAGGGTGGAACTACTAAATGGGAGGTTAGGCAGTCAGCAGTCAGAACCCTAAATGGAAACAATGCTTTCAGCAAGTTAGATTTGAGCTAAAGATGTATATGTGGTTCTGCGGTTTAGAGTTTGTGATTGCTTGTCTTTAGATCAAAGAGAATGGAACATGTACAGGCATACCTCGGAGGTATTGTGTTTTGGTTTCAGACCACTGCAATAAAGAAAATATCACAATAAAGTGAGTCCCAAATTTAAAAAAATTTCCCAGTTCATATAAAAGTTATTTTTACACTATAATCTGTTAAATTGCAGTAGCATTATGTCTAAAAAGACAATGTACATACCTTAATTGAAAAATACTTTATTGCTAAGAAATGCTAAACATAATCTGAGCCTTCAACAAGTTGTAATCTTTTTGCTAGTGGGGGGTCTTGCCTTGATGTTGATGGCTACCAACTGACCAGGGTGGTGGTTGTTGAAGGTTGGGATGGCTGTGGCATTCCTTAAAATAAGACAACAATGAAGTTTCCCATATCAACTGACTCTTCCTTTCATGAACAATTTCTCGATAGCATGCAATGCTGTTTGACAACATTTTACCGACAGTAGACTTCTTTCAAAATTGGAGTCAATCCTCTCAAACCCTGCCACTGCTTTATCAACTAAATTTATCTAATATTCTAAATCCTTTGTTGTCATTTGAACAATCTTCAGAGCATCTTCACCAGGAGGAGATTCCACCTCAAGAAAACACTATCATTGCTCATCCATAAGAAGCAACTCTTTATCTGTTAAAGATTTATCCTGAGATTACAGCAATTCAGTCACATCTTCAGGCTCCACTTCTAATTCCACTTCTCCTGCTACTTTCAAAGTCACCCATTACGGTTGGGATCAACTTCTTTCAAACCCATGTTGATATTTTGACCTTTTCTCATAAATCACAACTGTTCTTAATGGCATCTAGAATGTGGTGAATTTTTTCCAGAAGGTTTTCAATTTATTTTGCCCAGGTCCCTAAAAGGAATCACTATCTATGTCAGCTATAGCTTTATGAAGTGTATTTCTTAAATAAGACTTGAAAGTCAAAACTTCTCTTTAATCCATTGGCTACAGAATAGATGTTGTGTTAGCAGGCATGAAAACAACACGAATCTCATTGTATATCTCCATCAGAGCTCTTCGGTGACCAGATGCATTGTCAATGAACAGTAGTATTTTGAAACGAATCTTTTTCTGAGCAATAGGCTTCAAAGGTGGGCTTAAAATATTCAGCAAACCATGCTATAAACAGATGTGCTGTCATCCAAGCTTTGGTATTCTATTTATAGAGCACAGGCAGAGTAGATTGAGCATAATTCTTAAGGACCCTAGGATTTTCAGAATGGTAAATTATTGGCTTCAAGTCACCAGCTGCCTTAGACCCTAGCTAGATAGTCAGCCTGTTCTTTGAAACCAGGCATTGACTTCTCCTCTTTAGCTATGAAAGTCCTAGATGGCATCTTCTTCCAATATAAGGTTGTTTTGTCTACATTGAAAATCTGTTGTTTAGGGTAGCCACCTTCCTTAAGGACCTCAGCTAGATCTTCTTGATAACTTGCTGCAGCTTCTAAATCAGTACTTGCTGCTTCATCTTGCATGCACTTAACATTAATGGAGACAACTTATTTCCTTAAGCCTCATGAACCAGTCTCTGCTAGCTTCAAACTTTCCTTCAGCAGCTTCCTCACCTCTCTCAACCTTCATGGAATTGAAGAGATTTAGGGCCTTCCTCTGAAGAGATTTAGGGCCTTCCTCTGGATTAGTCTTTAGCTTAAGGGAATGTTGTGACTGGTTTGATTTTTTGATGCAGACCACTAAAACTTTTTCCATATAAACAATAAGGCTGCTTTGCTTTCTTGTGTTCACTGGAGTGGCATTTGTAGTTTCTTCCAAGAACTTTCCCTTTGCATTCACAAGTTGATTAACTGGCAGCGCAAGAGGCCTAGTTTTCAGTCTATCTGCTTTTAACGTGCCTTCCTCACCCAGCTGCATCATTTCTAGAGTTTGATTTAAAGTAAGAGACATGTAACTCTTCCTTTCACTTGAAAACCTAGAGGCCATTGAAGGGTTATTTACTGACCTAATTTCAGTATTGTTGTGTCTCAAGGAATAGGGAGGCCCAAGGAGAAGGAGAGATGGAGAATGGCCCATCAGTGGAGCAGTCAGAACACACACAGTTATTGATTAAATTTGCTGTCATATAGGTGTGGTTTGTGGCACCTCAAAACAATTACAATAGTAATGTCAAAGATCACTATTCGCAGATCACCATAACAAATAATAAAACATTTTGAAATATGCAAGAATTACCAAAATGTGATGCAGAGCCTCAAAGTGAGCAAATACTGTTGAAAAATGGTGCCAATAGACTTGCTTGATGGAGGCTTGCCACAAACCTTCAATTTGTAAAACATGCAATATCTGCAAAGGGCAATAAAGCGAAGCACAAGAAAACAAGGTATGCCTGTATACATGTTAATGGAAATGGTAGAGAAGGAAAAGGTAGCAATACCAAAGAAAAGAAAGAAAAAATAATGGCATAACTTTGTTGAGATGTCAGGTACAATGGGATCCACAGCCAGGGAGTGGAAGTGGAGGGGAAGACAGGAAAGTGTTTGGTAAGAAGACAGACGTCCCCTCCTGTTCAGGAAGTGATAAAGAAAAAACAAGAGCATGTGCTGTGGGGATTGAGGGTAGGAAACTGAAGTAGTTTTGTCTTTTGGGCCTTTTAAGTTTTTGTGATATATCTGAAACATTAGTAAGAGAAAAGTATCTACATGTTCATAGAAATGTACATCTTTAAAGAACGAAATTTACTTTAGGTATATTAAATCACAATAATCCTGCCTTTAAAATGAGAAAAAATGAGTTACATTGACCTACCTCCCCTTTTTTTTTTTGCTTCATCATGTAACGATACAATGATAATAAAAGTTATTTAGTCTCGGGAAAAGAAGAATGCAAAAATTATAAAATTATTTGTACAAATTAAGAAAAAATTATAATTTAGATGGTGAACAACTTGTTACTGTTTTTGATGATAATCAATGTATTTATATCACACTTCATGATTTCTAGTTCCTTAGAAATTGGGTAGACTGGCACATTTTTCTCTATTAAAATGATAAATGATCTTAAGTGATAGTAATGGATATGTTTATTGAATAATAAAAGCAATAAATAAGCTAAGAGTAGTAGCTTCAGTACATACTTATTAAATGTATATGTATTAAATGTATATTGTATTTTTATTACTAGCAATGTGGCTGTTTAAGAGAAGTAATTGTCATGTATGATTCTTTTTACAGTTAGTTATAAATTATTTCCTTATCATGCTTTAAAGATGTCTAAAATATTATGGTTTCAGAATTAGGAAAGATCAAATGATTTTTTTTTACAATTAATTCATATATTTCTAAATTATCTTTATGAATCATAGCTAACCAAAAACTTCAAAATTCTGGGCCCAATAAATATTACTGACAGAATAATCATCTTAATTTAGTAATAAAGGTACTATTTTTTTAAATTTGTTTATTTTTTTGCTGTACGCGGGCCTCTCACTGCTGTGGCCTCTCCCGTTGTGGAGCACAGGCTCCGGACGCGCTGGCCCAGCGGCCATGGCTCACGGGCCCAGCTGCTCCGCGGCATGTGGGATCTTCCTGGACCTGGGCACGAACCCGCGTCCCCTGCATCGGCAGGTGGACTCTCAACCACTATGCCACCAGGGAAGCCCTAAAGGTACATTTTTAGTGCTATATAGCACACTAACTAATACATACCTTTTTAAGAATATCAATCACAAATTTGCAGTATTTTTCCTGTTTGTGAAGAAGCTGCTTGTAACACTTTTTTTCCAGAGAAAGCCTTAGGCTGTGCTAAAGGATGAGGGCATGTTTCATATAGTGATAAATAACAACAAAAAATGAAACATCAAAAGTAGTGTGAACTACAACATACATGGAAATTTATTGAGATACTATTTCTAAGATTTTAAAAATCTTTAGAATTTATTCATTTTAAAAATTATTTTTAAGCAGTATCCCATATATAACAATCTCTTTTGTTAAGCCCTTTGTAATGTAGGAGTTTGAGAGGCTAATGTTCCTTTTCTAGAAGGATTATATCTATAGTGTCAGGAAGCAGCATAATCTACTTTTGATACCATTCAAGTACCACAGGGGTATAAGCTTACATTGTAAAATTTTTACTGGAACATTTGACCACTTGATTGTTGTAAAAAGTTCAAACAAAAATGAATGTTTTTTGACATTCTATTACATTAAATATTACTTTCCTCTATGTCTGATATATTTTGCTGTATTTCCTACCAAGTATATATGAAGAACTCTGAATTTATTTTCTACCATAATTATTTATCCTATATGGTGTGTTTATTTGTTTCTGTGGTATGTTAGAGAAATAAGTCTCGACTACCTTCTGGCTTTCTAATTCTTTTTCTGGATTGTGCATTCTGTTATTCACACTACATGTAGATTTTTTGTTTTCATTTTTGTCTTTATTAGGACTTCCCTGGCAGTCCAGTGATTAAGACTTTGCCCTCCAATGCAGGGGGTGTGGGTTCAATCCCCTGTCAGGGAGCTAAGATACCACATGCCTCGTGGCCAAAAACAAAAAACAAACAAACCAAAAAACCATAAAACAGAAGCAATGCTGTAACAAATTCAATAAAAGACTTTAAAAATGGTCCACATCAAAAAACATTTGGCTTTATCATCTGAAACCTCTACCTGCCTCTTTCCAAAATAAATGCTTATTCATCTATTTTTGCTTTTCTGTTTATAATACAATATAGATAATAATACTGTATGTACTTTTCAAATATTCTTTTCTCTAAAAGATATTTTGAGTATTGCTCATGTCTTTAAGTATGATACTTTGTTTCTTTGATAGTTATGCTACCTCAGATATGTGTTTTTCTTATTGTAATCCAGACCTTTGCTTGATCAGCACAGATATCTAGAGGGATATCACTCTAGTTAGTTTCCTTAGTTAAAGGAGGGATGTTTTCCTGAGTATGGAGACAATTCTGATAAGAAATAAAATGTCTTTGCTCCATGATTCTACATGAGAGTTGAGAGGACTCACATTTGAACAGGTTCTTCCATTGAATTCTCTCTCCCTTTTGTTTAAAGAGGGGGAACTACTTTTTAATCCTACTCTCACATTCATTATATCAGAGTGGTTTCATTGTTCTTTAGTCAATTGTTTGGGAATGAAAATCCAAGGCTCATTCCATTGCCCAGCTCTCAACTCTCCCACATATATTTTGCTAATAATGAGGAATTATACTAAGAGTATTTTTTTTGATGGACTTATTCTTATTGGTGTTGAGTGGTAGATTTTATAGGTCTTTGGATTTGAGCACCTTCTGGTCCAATTTGCTGTAGAACTTAACAGAAATGAAATACTGCTAAAAGCAAGAACAAATGGGTTCTGATTTTTAATTCTAGAACTATTGCGGATTTAATATTTTTATACTTGTTCTGCCATTTGAAATGGATTCTGATAGGGAGAGATAAATTCCTGTATATAATAAAATTCCTTGGATAAAGCTCACTGGTTTCTTTAATAAAGCCTTTTTCTTTGCTCCTTCCAAAATCTGTCAATAAAAATGTAATTACTATTTTTGTCAAGAGAAAAGGAAAATACTTGTTTTGTTTTTCAAGTGTCAGAAACAAAACCCTTACCTCACTAAAGAATAAGACAAAGATGTTCACTATGACTAGTACAGTTTTACTCAGCATTCGAGGTATTAACTAACGCAGTTAGGTAAGAAAATTCAGTTCTAATCTAAATAATTAGGAAATAAAACTACATTCATCATCAGAGTATATGACTGAATATTAGGATAAAACCAATATCAACACAATAACTACCAGAAATGTGACAATAAAAGTAAAACAGTAAATACGGGATGTAATGAGAGAGAAGATTCAATTTGAGTTAACAACAAAAAACAGTTACAGAAAAGTGCCTCAGTACAAACCTAAACAGTAATGTGCAAAACTGGAACGCAAAGAGTATATATTATTAAACAGAAAGAAATGTCTATGCTCTTGAATAGGAAGTTGTAACTTCATAAACAGTCAATTTTCCATAACCTAATTTATAGATTTAATTAAATTCATATAAAATAAAATTTCCAACAATTGCTTTTCATGGAGCCAGCTAACTTGATTATGATGTTCATTTGGAAAACATGAGTAAGCAAAATAAATAAAGAAAAAGTAGAAAAGCAATATTAGGGGTTGTTCTTCCAGCTATTTAAACGTATAGCTTCTATAATTAATTGTGTGTGGTATTAATGCACAAATATAAGAGCAACATATCAAAATTTAAAATACCAGGAATATACACAGAAGATAGTAAAATTTGCTAGCTGATAAACTTGGCATCACATTACAATGAAAGAAGCTTAACTTTTTAAATAAATTATTTAATAGATATTCAGATGAGTATAGAATTGAACCTGTATGGTATTGTATAAAGGATAAATTCCAGATGGATGAGTGATCTAAATAGTAAACAGTGAAATAATACAGATGTTAAAAATGGTTAAATTCCTTTGTAATCTTGGAATGCGTAATACCATTGTAAAGTTCCAAAGCAATAGTAATAGTGATTGATAAATACAACTCATTTAAAAAGCAAACAAACAAACCAAATCAGACTTTACATGCATTAAAAATAAAAATCAAAACGGAAATCACAAATAGGAAACAAAGGAAAAGTATTTGTAATTTATGTCACACACTTAGAATCTGTAATATCAATAAAGAAAATGAGATTATGTAAATTAAGTATATATTTAGAACTGAATATAGAATTTAAAAATATTAAACTCATATAAATATTAAATTTACCTATGTGACTGGAAAAATCCAAGTTTGAGAATATACTGTAATGACAAGACTATGGGAAAATAGGCATTTTTCCACAATAAAATGAAAAATGTTATATTCCTTTGATGATATCAACAATATATACATTTACCCTTTCACCTAGCAATTTCAATTCTAAGAATCTACTCATTCTGCTTTTTATAATGAGATATATATTTGTGCAACATTTTCTTCATCTTTTCTTGAAAACTTCCTTTTATAAAATTAAGAATTCACTAAATACAATCTTGTAAGTGATTTAGTGCATAGGGAATTTCTGTACTCAACAACATGACCTCATTCTTCTTATGTTAGGGCATTTAATGCTTACTTTTGGAGTGTCTTTGGCAATTGAACACTGTATAACTTCTATCTTTGGACTAGTTATTCTATGGTACTTATACTCAGTATATGAATATTATATGGGTACTTCTACTCAATATACGAATACTACAGTGTAACAATGGAGACACAAGTCTAATGCAAGAAAAGCATTATCACAGTGTCCACCTAAATATTGGACCTCCAACTTAACCTAGGCTGCAAGAGATAAAATCAGCCTGTTAACCATTTTTGTCTGTACACACTGACCTCAAATATATAAATTTTATTTTCTCTTCTCAAACCTAAAATAAATTAAAAAATTTAAGCTGTAAAAGATAATACTGATCTCTTCTCCAAGAATGACTTATACACAAATATGTTCATTTTGGCGTTATTTATGACATTAAAATTTTAAAACAACCCCAAATTAATGGAAGGGCTTAAATGAATAAGTTTTGGTATACCTGCCCAATTGAATACAAAGAATCCATAAAAATGAATGGGGAAAATTTTTATACATTGGTATGGAGTCATACCTTCATGCAAATATTCTTAAGAAGACAAGGAAAAGGTGCAAGAGAGTTTGTATGTGTATGTACACATATTAGCTGTATTTTATGAAAGAAATGAAGGAAAATATGCAAATATATATTTGAAAAAGGAAACACTGAAATAACCACAATTATAATACAAATTGTTTCTTTTAAAGAGTGAAAGGCATAGATTGGAGAGAATAGGAAGAGAAATATGGCGTTTGTTTTTCTAAATATCATTTTATAGTTTTGCCTTTGGAATGGTATAATTTTACATATTTAAAAACCAAATTATGGTATCACACTTTCTGATTTCAAACTATACTATAAAGCTATAGTGATTATAACAGTATGATGCTGACATAAAAATAGACATAGACAAATAAACAGAACAGAGAGCCCAGAATTAAACCCCCATATATACAGTCAACTCATATATGACAAGAGAACCAAGAACACCCATTGTGGAATGGATAGTCTCTTCCTCAAATGGTGCTGGGAAAACTGGATAAACACAGGCAGAAAAATAAAATTGGACCCCTGTATTACACCACTCACAAAAATTAACTTGAAATTTCAAAAACTTAAACATGACACCTGATACCACAAAACTCCTAGAAGAAAATAATTGATCTTGGCAATGAGTTTTTGGATAAGACACCAAAAACACAAACAAAAGCAAAATTCAACAAATGGGACTATATAAAACCAAAAACTTCTGCACAGCAAAAGAAACAATTAATAAAATGAAAAGGCAACATACAGAATGGAAGAAAATGTTTGTAAACTGTATATCCAATAAGGAATTAATATCCAAAATATAAAAAGAACTCATACACCTCTATAACAACAAAAAAATTTTTAATGCCCTGAAGAACTAAATAGACATTTTCCAAAGAAGACATCCAAATGACCAACAGGTACATGAAAGTATGCTCAGCATCACTAATCATCAGGGAAATGCAAATCAAAACCCAATAAGATATCACCTCACACCTGTTAGAATGGTTATCATCAAAATGACAAGAGATAACAAATGTTGGCAAGGATATAGAGAAAAGGAAACCCTTCTGCACTGTTGGTGGGAATATAAAGTGGTTCAACCACTATGGAAAACAATATGGAGGTTTATCCAAAAATTAAATAGATCTACCATATGATCCAGCAATTCCACTCCTGGGTAAATACCCAAATAAAAACATGACATTGAAGAGATATATGCATTCCCATGTTATTGCAGCAGTATTCACAAGAGCCAAGATACAGAAACTACCTATGTGTCCATCGATGGAAGAATGAATAAAGAGGATGTGGTGTGTGGGTGTGTGGGGGTGTGTGTATATATATATATATATATATATAATATTATTCAGCCATGAGAAATAAGAATATTCTGCCATGTGTGACATGGATAGACTTTGAGAATGTTATGCTAAGTGAAACAAGTCAGACAAAGATAAATACCATATGATATCACTTATATGTGGAATCTAAAAAAGCCAAACTTGTAAAAACAGAGAGTGAAATGGTGGTTACCAGGGGGTGGGGCTAAGAATGGAGGTGGGAGGGATAGGATAGATGTTGTTGAAAGGTACAAACTTGCAACCAGTAGTAGATAAGCCCTAGAGATCTAGTGCACAGTATAGTCAATATAGACAACAATACTGTATTATAATCATCAAACTTATCTTAATTATTCCAACTAAAGAAATACTTATGTGATGTGAAAGAGCTACTAATTATCACTACAATGTCAGTCATATTACAATACATATTTAACATGTAATACATCTTAAACAATGTATGTTAAATGTATTTCAATTAAAAAAATAAAAACCAAATTAATTACAAAAGCAATTTCCTCTAATTGAAAACTAACTAAAATAAATTAATCCAACCATATATCATATTGGGGACCTAAACATACATGCACAAAAGATAATTATTTCAAATGACTTTAGAATACAACATTTTAACTTTGTGTCTTTAGTGTAATATATACTAAAACCAAATAGAGCTTCTAAGAAATCCCAAATATTATTCAGGTGGCTAATACTGAATAGTAAACCAATAAGTATTATTGTACAGCTGTGTTTAAGTGCATGGAGCCCTGCTGCCTTTCTATAACATAGATTTGGGAAATGGGAATAGATATTCTGTTACTAAGACAAGTTGAAGCACTGATTTTGAATAGGATATTAAAGACAATGTTCTGTAAAGCATTTGATAACTTTTAATTCTCTTCCAAGTTACATAGGTAATATGAGCAGACGGGGTCACTATTTTACTGTTTGCTTAACCTCTGCCTTCTTCCCACAATTTATCAGGATATATTCATGTCCCTCACCATGTGGTAAGATTTTATTTTGCATCAGTCTTTTACTGAACTTCTTAGGCATATGAGTATCTCTTCCACAATATGGGAAAAATTAAACCTGTCTGATTTGAACTAGCCAGGTTTGGCTCTAGATAGTGGAGCTGGAAGCAGGAATTTAGGATTCCAGATGATAAAAAGTCATGGTTTTTATGTCACATGATTTTTTTTAACATCTTTATTGGGGTATAATTGCTTTACAATGGTGTGTTAGTTTCTGCTTTATAACAAAGTGAATCAGTTATACATATACATATGTTCCCATATGTCTTGCCTCTTGCGTCTCCCTCCCTCCCACTCTCCGTATCCCACCCCTCCAGGCTGTCACAAAGCACCGAGCTAATATCCCTGTGCCATGCGGCTGCTTCCCACTAGCTATCTACCTTACTACGTTTGTTAGTGTGTATATGTCCATGACTCTCTCTCCCCCTGTCAAAGCTCACCCTTCCCCCTCCCCATATCCTCAAGTCCGTTCTCCAGTAGGTCTGTGTCTTTATTCCTGTCTTACCCCTAGGTTCTTCATGACCTTTTTTTTTTCTTAAATTCCATATATATGTGTTAGCATACGGTATTTGTCTTCTTCTTTCTGACTTACTTCACTCTGTATGACAGACTTTAGGTCTATCCATCTCATTACAAATAGCTCAATTTCGTTTCTTTTTAAGGCTGAGTAATATTCCATTGTATATATGTGCCACATCTTCTTTATCCATTCATCCGATGATGGGCACTTAGGTTGTTTCCATCTCCGGGCTATTGTAAATAGAGCTGCAATGAACATTTTGGTACATGACTCTTTTTGAATTTTGGTTTTCTCAGGGTATATGCCCAGTAGTGGGATTGCTGGGTCATATGGTAATTCTATTTGTAGTTTTTTAAGGAACCTCCATACTGTTCTCCATAGTGGCTGAACCAATTCACATTCCCACCAGCAGTGCAAGAGTGTTCCCTTTTCTCCACACCCTCTCCAGCATTTATTGTTTCTAGATTTTTTGATGATGGCCACTCTGACTGGTGTGAGATGATATCTCATTGTAGTTTTGATTTGCATTTCTCTAATGATTGATGATGTTGAGCATTCTTTCATGTGTTTGTTGGCATTCTGTATATCTTCTTTGGAGAAATGTCTATTTAGGTCTTCTGCCCATTTTTGGATTGGGTTGTTTGTTTTTTTGTTATTGAGCTGCATGAGCTGCTTGTAAATTTTGGAGATTAATCCTTTGTCAGTTGCTTCATTTGCAAATATTTTCTCCCATTCTGAGGGTTGTCTTTTGGTCTTGTTTATCATTTCCTTTGCTGTGCAAAAGCTTTTAAGTTTCATTAGGTCCCATTTGTTTATTTTTGTTTTTATTTCCATTACTCTAGGAGGTGGGTCAGAAAGGATCTTGCTGTGATTTATGTCATAGAGTGTTCTGCCTATGTTTTCCTCTAAGAGTTTGATAGTTTCTGGCCTTACATTTAGGTCTTTAATCCATTTTGAGCTTATTTTTGTGTATGGTGTTAGGGAGTGTTCTAATCTCATACTTTTACATGTACCTGTCCAGTTTTCCCAGTACCATTTATTGAAGAGGCTGTCCTTTCTCCACTGTACTTTCCTGGCACCCTTATCAAAGATAAGGTGTCCATATATGTCACATGATTTTTGATTAAATGCCTTTTCCAACTCTTAAATCATTTTTCATTTGATATTATTTTCAGATCCTGAGGCATCCAGGTTACCCTTATTTGGGCAAATTGACCTGTCAAATTTTAACACAAATAACAAATAGGTGGATTACTCGAAATATCTTACAGACACAAATTAGAAGATAAAATGTATTTAATGTTTTTCCCTGTATCATTTATGGAAATAATTAGAAATGGAATAATCAATCAATAGAAATTAATGCCACTCAAAGCAGGGTACAAGAGACAGAAATGTATTTCCTTGGACACAGGAAAGCCAAAGTGAGGTATAACTGGAAGGCATGCTTGGGCATTAATTCTGCCTCCTTTCTTAAGGAGGTAGCCTTGACATTGTAGAGCTTGGTGAGGTCACAGGAAAATCTATTATTTGCGAATATTCAGTTAAATAAAAGAGTTCAGATTGTTATTTTAACACCATACTGAATGGTGGCCTGACTGTATTATAAAAAATAGTGTTTCAGGAAGCTTAGTCTTTTTGGATCAGATAGGACTTTACCTTCTTTCAACAGTCGTTCATAACTTCTTTCCTTTGCAAATAAAGCTCAGAGAAATCAGACCAAGATGCTCTACAACTATTATTTTTCTTGTGAAATCACTTGTTTTTCCAGAAATTTCTGAAATCATTCCTAAATTGAGATTATGTATTAATTGTGTGTTCGGTCTCCTTCTGCCCATATTAGAGCCAATTATAAAGATGTTTTTATGTTAAACATTCTTTATTTCAAGATTTAGGAGCCAGAAAATGAAATTTCTTTAGCCAGGGATAGTTTCACATTGGTCAAATAGTCATAAAATGTTCAGTTCATGTTCTCCACACATCTTTCTATATTTAAAAGTTCATTATTGATCACATATATTGTTAAATTCACTTAGTATAAATAATAAATATTTAAAAGATAAAGATTAAATTCATGGATAACAGTAAAGCATATTTTCTTCTATAAGATTCCCTTTCTTAACCCTGTAGAATTTAAAGTTTTCCATTTCTTTAAAGTGCTTAACAAACCAGAACCAACTCACAGCAACATATACTGATGAACAAAGGTAAAAGATCTCTGACATGCCCAAGAATATCCATGGAGAACTTTAAAATCATAAAAGCTTAGATTAGTTCAAACGGAAGCAAAGTGGACATATTCCAGGCTCACATTTTTTCTAGGAAAATAGTTGTATCCATTTGAGTCTGGCAGAGATAGGTTTTTGGATGAAATTTGATGGCAGACATAGTATGAAGCTCAATTAAAAAAAATCATAGTAGAAACATCAAGTAAAAAAATACAGTTAAATTACTATGGAAGTGAAAAATACTGTAGTTTAATAGCACTGACAGGCGATGAAAAGCATACCTATTTTCACATTCAATGGCCAGATTACACCTTTAGATACGTTAATGACATCCAATAATGGATATGGGCTCACATTTTGTGCAAAAAGTTAAAACTGACCTAATAATATCACTGAAATTAACTTGAAGGCTAGATAGTAATAAATGTCCACTCAATGAAGTGGAAATTGTGTTATATTGTAATAAATCAATAAATACTACTATATGGGATATAGTATTTTAAAAGCCTGGGAATTGTGTATTTTTCCACGGCATGCAAAGGGACTTTCATCTTCTAACATAAAGAGAAAAGTAGGGGCTTCCCTGGTGGCGCAGTGGTTGAGAGTCTGCCTGCCGATGCAGGGGACACGGGTTTGTGCCCTGGTCCGGGAGGATCCCACATGCCGTGGAGCGGCTGGGCCCGTGAGCCATGGCCGCTGAGCCTGTACGTCCAGAGCCTGTGCTCTGCAATGGGAGAGGCCACAACAGTGAGAGGCCCGCATACCGCAAAAAAAAAAAAAAAAGAGAGAGAGAAAAGTATATCCAAATCTTCCAAGTCTCAGATTTAGGAGCTGGTCAAATTTAATCTCAGAAATATATATGTGTGTGTGTGTATACACACACACACACACACACACACACAGAGTATTTAGCAGCCTCAAAAATGTATATTGTAGAAAATATTAGAATAAATATATTAAGACAAATGGGTTATCATTTTCTAAGTTTATTAAAGGTTGTCAAAGTTGGGATTCTTGATCTATGGAGTCCATTTATGTTTTTTGGGAAGTCCAATTGTTTTTGTTAGGAATGGGTATGTAGCTTTTTAATTTTTTCAATAAGAATTAGAGTCACTAAAACGAGTAATGGTAATATGAAAATCCAAAACAAGAACCAGTGGAATGGGACTTCCCTGGTGGCACAGTGGTTAAGAATCCGCCTGCCAATGCAGGTGACATGGGGTTGAGCTCTGGTCCGGGAAGATCTCCCATGCCACGGAGCAACTAAGCCCATGTGCCACAACTACTGAGCCCCCATGCCACAATTACTGAAGCCCGCATGCCTAGAGCCCATGGTCTGCAACAAGAGAAGCCACCGCAATGAGAAGCCTGCGGACCACAACAAAGAGTAGCCTCCGCTCGCTGCAACTAGAGAAAGCCCACGCGCAACAACAAAGACCCAACGCAGCCAAAAATAAAGATAAAAAAAAAAAAAAAGAACCAGTGGCGCATCATTTGGAAGATAAGAAAAACAAGAATGTTCAAGAAAATATACAAAAATAACTAGAAACATAGTCCTAAATTTGAGAAGTGCAGATTACTTCAAAAATATTTTGTACCTATTCTTGTGAGAGTAATTGTACCATTTACGTTTAATTAGTACCATTTTAATTAGTATCATTTAAAACTTAAATTCAGATACAGTTTTCAAGAGGGTAGTTATATGTTCATGCCCCTAAAGTCATATGACAAAGGGGGCTTCATGTGACCACTGAGGCACAGCCAGTCTGCTTAGAGACAGCTTGGGAGCCTCATATAAAGGTGATAGGTTTCTGCAGGTTTTTACTCTTTTTCTAAATACTTCTAAATGAATAGCATAATGCCAATTATTATCACATTAACTCATCAAATGCTAGTGGGTTTATCTTTCCTTTTTTAATGTGTCAATGTTGTTGATACCACTTTCCAGAGGAGATTGAGGAAAGATCAGTGATCGCAGCATAACTTTATGTAGGATGACTATGAGGGTCATGATTTAATACCATTTATCCTAAAGTAGAAAGTTTAAATATTTCATTGTGTCCTTTTTAGGAGTTTTCATAATCTTACGATGAACCATCACTTTAGTTTACAGATTTGTCAGAATTGGTTAAAGCTCTCTATTAACAGTGACCTTTCCCTCCTCCAACCCCTAAATAAACAAAAAACATATTTAAAAGCATTTCAAGGTAAGGCTTATTTTTCTTACAGATTAAATCACTTGACTAGGGTTTTACTGCTGAATATGTTCTATATTCTTCCTAATACCAAAACAAAAGTAAAACTGCAAATGATGAACATGGATTTTTTAACCAATCAGAGCCTATGTCAAAACTCACTAAAATAATGAATCTTACTGCAGGAAGGAAGCTAAAACGACCTGCTTCACTAAATGTAAAGTGGCAGAAGCATTTACATGTTGAAAGCAGTCTTCTTTCTACGGAATCTCAAAACTCACAAAAGAAAATCAAGCCCTAGGGTAATAGAATCAGAACAGGACACTAAACACACACAAACACATGCATGCATGCATGAACACACACACACACACACACACACACACACCATAAGAATAAAAAAGAATTCTCAGGCACAATGTGAGGCAGAAAAAAAATTAAGCTAAAACAACACAACTGTTCTCATTAGTGAATTTATATAGAACCTCACTAACAAATATTATATTTGAATCTTGTTAGAATGACACTTGGAAATGAAAAACTGGAACCATATTGCCATATCGGATACTGTGTTTAATTCTGGTGAATATAATAAAAGGTTTTTTTGTTTGTCTCTTAAAAAATTTATATATTTGCTAAGTAAAATGCACAATGGTTAAAAGCCTGACCATCAAAAAACAAGTAGCTTGATCTGGAACCCAAGATTGCTTTGAAAGTAATTCTGACATATGTGTTCTGACATAATTTTATCTGATTAAACCTAATACTATTAATTTTAATATAAAAATAAAGGTAATAATTATTATAGGCCCACCATGTACTTCTTATGATCTCTGACTTTAAGTCAAGCTTCAAAGTAAATATTAATAATGAGGGCTTACACATAAGCAAACAGGTTTGAATAGTTTAAGTAATTTGCCCAAAATAATAAAACTATGACACAGCAAAGCTAGGTTGTAAACTAAGGAATGTCTTCGTTCCAAATTTTGCAATCTCTTCTATTAAATCATAATAACAGGTTAAATTATTAATGTTTGATTTTCTGAGGTACACGTATAAATTAGATAATCATTAGGTATAAAAGACTATTAATAAATGGCACTGTTTCAAAACTTTTTTACTTATCAGTGTCGGGAAAAGAAAATCACACTCTATTCAGTCAATATGGTTTGTACTCTAGGGGATTAGGGGCCATTTCTGTCTGGTTCAAAATTGTATCTGCAATGTAAAACACAGTGCTTAGTACCTAAGAGGTGCTGAGTATTTTTTTGAATAAATGAATGAATATTGGTGGGTTTTATTTAACACTAAAGTTAATTTTGCTATATTAGAAATTAATTCCTCTATGACCTGCCTTATATTATTGTGATATTTTAGGAACTTAGTAAACAAAGCAGAAAACAAATTGTTCAATAAGGAAACAAACTCTTTTATGTGGAGGGCGGCAGGGTTTTCGTTTGCTTTGAAAGTATTAAAACTCTATCTATATCTATATATAGAGAGAGAATTTTTTAAATGTATATATATATATATATTTACTGATTAATACAATCAAATTGTAAAACGTAAATTCAGGACATACAAAAGGAATAAACTAGTGATATCATTAGTCATGTTGGACATCTACATTTTCATAATATTTAACTGGAGGAAACTCAAGAGCATGATCAAATGTGCACCATGCCAGTAATATTGAACTACCATGATTCTTGGGCAAAACAGCCCATCTTACTATTTCCTAAGAAGAGAAATGTGCTATGTGATTGAAAAACTACTTTTCACATGAGCATTGACTCGTAAAATGCATAAAGTATTAGTCAACTTTCCAAAATGTTAAGGTTAATGCTTACTATTTGTATTAGTTTGCAAGGGCTGCCATAACAACATACCACCGACTAGGTGGCTTAAAGAAGACTAATTTATTTTTTCACTATCCTGGAGGCTAGAAGCCATGATCAATATATGGTCAGGTCTTATTTCTTCTGAGATCTCTTTCCTTGGCTTGCAAATAGCCACCTTCTCTCTGTGTCTTCACCTGGTCTTCCCTTTGTGCACATGTGCCCCTGGTGTCTCTCTGTATGTTATAATCTCCTCTTTTTATAAAGACACAAGTCAGAATAGATTAGGGCCCACCAAACCAGCCTCATTTTTAACTTAACTACCTCTTTAAAGACCCTACCTCCATATATAGTCATTTCCTGAGGTACTGGAGGTTAGGACTCGAACATATGAATTTGGAGGAACACAGTTCAGCTTATAACACTAGTACAAATATTACAATTAATTAAGTATAACTTGTTTAGGTAAGCAAGATTGGTTCATCTAGGAGATGACAACTGAATCCAGGTAAAAAGAAAAAGTCAAAAGTAGGCAAGACATAAAGGAGTGAAGACACTAAAACCCAAAATTTTTTTAAAAAGCAGAAAATAAAATTTTTAATTCTAATCAATGTGTTATTTTCTAAGCAATTCTAAAATTTTGCTTTCCTGCGTTGCCTGGATCATGAAACAACATTTTCAACCACCATTATTATTCTCTTTTAGAGAAAATTATTTAAGAAAATTGTCTCTGACAGCATTCAAAAATGTTGTTTATATATATATTTTTTACTTCAATCATATTTTAATCTTAGATTTATTTTTAGAGCCCACAATTATACATTTTAGGCAAAATGTAATATAAGATATGATGATCCTAAGACTACTGAATACTGGATTGTTACCAGATAAGACAACACTCCTTCTCCTGAGATTCTCAACAGAGAAAAACATCAAACATGAACAAAAACAAAAAGCAAAAGCATTTGATTATTAATTGGCCTTACACTCCTACTTCTCAATTCAGTAGGCTCTGTTAATAGGGTGCAACTTAAAAGGGATACCTGAATTGTCTCCGTGTGGCCCTAAGTATAGAGCCAACTGAAGACTAAGAGTGATAAGATAACAGAGTGGGTAAAAACAATGGGGAGGGAGGGCTTCCCTGGTGGCGCAGTGGTTAAGAATCCGCCTGCCAATGCAGGGGACACGGGTTCAAGCCCTGGTCCAGGAAGATCCCACATGCCACGGAGCAACTAAGCCCGTGCACCACAACTGCTGAGCGCCTGCGCCCTAGAGCCCGCGAGCCACAACTACTGAGCCCACGTGCCACAACTACTGAAGCCTGTGCACCTACAGCCTGTGCTCCACAACAAGAGAAGCCACCGCAATGAGAAGCCCGTGCACTGCAACGAACAGTAGCCCCCTCTTGCCGCAAGTAGCGAAAGCCTGCGTGCAGCAATGAAGACCCAACGCAGCCAAAAATAAATAAATAAATATTTTTTTAAAAATGGGGAGGGAGGTTCATATCTCCTACTATAAAGCATGGAATCCTCCACTGCTGACATCCAGCATCATGAAAGTACAGAGCCAACTACTTTTACCCTCCACGATGGTGACTGTTAGAAAACAAGGGCCACAAATTTTATGGTATTTGACATCTCAATAAACACATTGAAAATCACTTTGGGAATAGAATAATTCTCAGTGGCATATTTGAAAGATGGCTAGAAAATAAATATGAAAGGAGTTTTGATACAATTATAGTCAATATTAAGAAAACTAACACAGTACTGGACAAATAATTTCCCTGTCCACAAATATTATTATTCCATCCTCAACCTGTTCTCACCATGGCTTTTCTTTCCTTTCTGTTCAGGAAATGCTTTGCACACATACATTTGATGTTGGATATTACTGTTAAGTTTGTCCCTTAAATTTTCAGACCTTTGTAAAAGTATTGACTTACTATTCTTGTTAGTTTTCCTTCAGGATGCTACATGTAACTTAAAAATCAATGGAATTATGGGTGTGTGTCTGTGTGTGTACAGAATGTCTTATTTTAGAGTCATTTTCTAGTTACTATATGTGTCAACCTACTCACAGTTATTAGGGACACTTAGTCCACTATGATACATGTTTTTATTTCTTTACAAAATAGTTTTTTTCACGTTTAATCAAAATTGCCAACTATCTGCATTTGCCTAATGATCTCCTGACAGGTGATGTGTTACCAGGAGGACAATGTAGAAGGTTAAGAAGGATGGAAAGCTATGAAACATTCTGTGCTTTTTAGGATATCCTTCTTTTGGCCCTGAAACCTGAAATTATGGCTAATATAATAACCACAGTAAGAAAAACTTTTAAACACTTTACTTGCCATTCAACGTAATATCATATATTAAGTTAAATATTATGCCCCCAATATTTTTCATTATTCAAAGAAAGAAGCTTGTAAAAATAAAAAGTGAAATATATAAATTAAAACAATAAACATATGCTTATCTCATCAGCAAAGCACATTGCCAAAAATAACACATTTTGATAGTTCAGTATTTAACTATATAAACTCTTATGAAAAATGTTTCAACATATAAGGAGCATAACAGAAATACTCTTTGCTAAAACTTTTTCCTTTACTATCAGTGCCATTTTTATGTGACTCAGGAAGATTATATTCCATATATTTACAATTAAATTCTATTCAATAAGAGAAAAATAATACTTAATGCATTTCATACAGACTATTGTTGCTAGAGTTTCTCAAGACCTAGACCTATGGGGTCATAATCCATGGATTCTAAAGTAAAATTACATTTTTATATGCTATATCGCCATCTAGCTCACTGCCTAGGTATTTACTCATTTATACATATTTGGAGGGAGGCGTACATGAGATTTTATATATCTCTGTGTGTTAAATGCATGACGTTATATATGCACAAAAACATATCGTGGGTATGCACCATGTGTTTAAAAAATCAAGACATATACATATATTCAAATAGTACTTCATTTACTGCTGATGCTGTTAAATTTCTTTTTAAACAATTATCACTTATATCAGCAAAATACATTTCAATATTCACAGAGAGAGAGAGCCCCTAATATATGAGTCCATTCCAACATTCATAATTCACTGGATTACACCATTTTACAAATGGCATGACTGTGAAATTGGACTGGGTCTGCTTCACAAAATCTTGAATAAAAAAACCACGTAACTATGATGAACTAAAATTATTTCCTAAATAAAAGACTATAATCAAAGTATGTCAGTTACATATGGTTTTACTGATTTATTGAATACTAGTTATAATAGTATTATACACTTAGCTGGCATTTTCCCAGTAGAACAAGTTTTTTAGAAATTTGACTTGTGCTCATACTGAACACACACACACACAATTAATAGGGATGCACATACATTACAGCAAAGAGCAACGGTCATCTCCATGAAGATTTGTGTTACACACTAAATTATTCTGTTATTGTTGCAATAAACTAACAGGCCACCAGAAAATTCAGTGGCCTATCTAGCAAGCATTTATTCTTCTACTCATGGTCTGTTTAACAACTGGGTGACACTGCATCATATTTCAGTGAGCTCAACTTGGCTCTGGGATTTGAGTAGGGTTCAGATATATTCCACATGTGTTCGCATTCTCCGTGGGCAAGCACTACCCAGGGATATTACTTTCATGGTCGACCCAGGAGTAAAAGAGTTCAAGCCAAACCACACAAGAACCAACACCACTCACA
Organism: Delphinapterus leucas; assembly: GCF_059928025.1. Lineage (NCBI taxonomy): Eukaryota > Metazoa > Chordata > Mammalia > Artiodactyla > Monodontidae > Delphinapterus > Delphinapterus leucas. The sequence continues at coordinate 3,267,205 of NW_028322258.1, forward strand.
GATCATTGAACAAACCAAGTCAAAGGCAAATCCCTAATCTGTGCAGAAGAAAAGCATACTATACCCCAAGGGATATGGAATAGTGGGTGAAAGCAAATAACATTATGAACTAATACATATACACAAAAATATGCTTTAAGGACTGATATAAATATAATTTTTCTGGTAAATTGAGTTATTTGTGTTAATAAACTTAGAACAATTTTAGATTTACAGAATTATTGTGAAGATAAAGAGTTCCCATATACCCCATGCCCAGTCCCCCATATTATTAAAATCTTATATTAGTATGATACATTTGTCACAATTAATATTGATATATTTTATTAACTGAAGTTCATGCTTTATTATGATTTCCTCATTTTTTTCTTAATGCCCCATTTCAGTTTCAGGATTTCATCCAGGATACCATCTTGCATCTAATAGTGTTGTTTCTTTAGAGTCCTCTTGTCTATGACAGTTTCTCAGACATTCCTTGGTTTTGATGATCTTAACAGTTTTGATTACTGTTCACCATTTTGTAGAATGTCTCTCAATTGGGATTTGTCTGACTTTTGTCCCATGATTAGACTGGGGTTGTGTATTTTTTGGAGGAAGATCTCAGAAGTAAAATGCCATCCTTAGCACATTGCTTCATGAGTATATACTGTCAATATGACACCATTTTTGATGCTAACCTTGTTCATGTAACTTGAGGTAGTGTTTATTAGGTTTCTCCACTGTCAAGTAACTTTCTTCCCTTTCCATACTGTACTCCTGAAAACAGTCACTATGCACAGCTCACACTTAAGCTGTGGGGAGTTAATCTGTACCTTCTGAAGGGTAGCATATCTACATAAATGGTTTTAAATTCTTCTGTGCAGGAAATTTGTCTATTATTCCTCATTTATTCAACCATTTCTTTATATCAACATGAATGCATGGATATTTTATACCTTATAATCTAAAAGTATTCTATTTTGTTTCTCAAATTGTGCCAGGTCTTTTGGCTGGCCCCTGTATCACTTTTGTATTTCTTCATCATTGTGTGTGTGTGTGTGTGTGTGTCACTTCCTTACTCTCTGGCACTACAAAATACTCTACAATCATCATACACATTTTCTGTCCCAGTCCTAGAAACAGCCATTTCTCCAAAGAGTACTGGTTGCATTTTGGAGAATGGTATTACGGAACAAGATCTGGCCATCAACTGTAGTTTTTGCTACTGGGTTTTGTTGACTTGAACTATTTTTGAGTATACAAATGTAAGTATCCATAGGAAGTTATACATTTAAAGATAAAAATTACTTATTAATGCAATATCTTCTCTTCCAACAGATTACATGCTTCTAAGAGTCAAAGAAAACTAACTTGGGGTACTATACACTTAGGAGAAGCACAGGGATAGAAATTTTGGGATATATTTCTAGAAAATGTGCATCTTTGCATATATGTGTGTGTATATAGACACACATATGGATATATTTTATATATGTACATATATGTATATAAACATATACATGGTAAAATAAAGATATACATATGTGTATATTACTATATAGGAGGGTGCAAAAGATAAAAGTTAAAATTGTTTCCAGATTCAACCCTGATCATTCCTTTATATAACAAAAATTTTTGGTCATTTTAACATGTAAATAACTTATAGAAAAGGGGATAAATATAGATTAATATATATATATATCTGATTTCAATCTTTGTTAATAACTTCTCAGCAACCAATATAGACAATTTTGATAAAGATTATATGTGACCTTGAAAACCACATAAATTCAAGTTTCCAATTTCATCAGCTTTGCCCTGTATTTCAGCTAACTACTTTCTGGTTTCTCCTTCTGTCTTCCTTGGCCATGCTCTGATTCTCAGCCAAATCTATATACCTTAGATTGAAGATGATCAGTCAGATTTGTTTGTTCTGAGTATTTGTATGTGGTTATGACAAATACAGGATCATATATAAAGACATTATGTCTGAAGCCAGGCTTAGCCTCTGTTGGTGAGTCAACTTGGGTATAACAAGAGGAGTGGTCAAATGAAAACTACAATGAGGTATCACCTCACACCGGTCAGAATGGCCATCATCAAAAGTTCTACACACAAAAAATAAATGCTGGAGAGGGTGTGGAGAAAAGGGAATCCTCCTATACTGTTGGTGGGAATGTAAATTGGTACAACCACTATGGAGAACAGTATGGAAGTTCCTTAAAAGACTAAAAATAGAACTAACATGTGAGCCAGCAATCCCACTCCTGGGCATATATCTGGAGAAAACCATAATTCGAAAAGATACATGCACCCCAGTGTTCACTGCAGCACTATTTACAATAGTCAAGACATGGAAGCAACTTAAATGTCCACTGACAGAGGAATGGATAAAGATGTGGTATATATATACAATGGAATATTAGCCATAGAATAGAACAAAATTATGCCATTTGCAGCAACATGGATGGACCTAGAGATTATCATATTAAGTGAAGTCAGTCAGATAAAGACAAATATCATATGATATCACTTATATGTGGAATCTTAAAAAATGATACAAATTAACTTATTTACAAAACAGAAACAGACTCACAGGCTTTGAAAACTTATGCTTACCAAAGGAGAAACGTGGTGGGGTAGGGATAAATTAGGAGTTTGGGATTAACATATACACACTACTATATATAAAATAGATAACCAACAAGGACCTCCTGTATAGCACAGGGAACTCTACTCAATATTCTGTAATAACCTATATGGGAAAAGAATCTGAAAAAGAATGGATATATGTATTTGTATAACTGAATAGGTATACACCTGAGACTAATGCAACATTGTAAATCAACTATACTCCAGTATAAAAAATTAATTTTAAGAAAGAGGGGTAGTGAGGAATAGTTGGGTCTAGTGTTTAGCAAGGGTCAGTGGGAAATGTTCAGTTCTTCAGCATCTATTATATTACACGGTAGTTATGTTTGGGGTAAGTGGAGAAAAATATGAGCTTATTTTAGGGACTTAGATGTTTATTCCTCAATAACATGGTCATTGCTTTATCAAATAACAAAAGCATAACCCCAGGTTGTGGGCAGCATTGAATTCAAGAAACAGGAGTGTGAGTCATCACTAGGAAAGTAGCACCAGTGAAATTTAATTTACCTACCAAGTCTCAGACTATTTGGAAAAACAGTGTGTTAGAACACTGTTTCACATATAATAAATAATATGTACCTAGGGATTGTAAATTAAGGAAAACATGATCTTTCCACAGATAATTCATGTCTAATCCCGCTTACATATAGCATTTAAATATGCATTATGTTCCCTACGTGTTACATTTGGTGTTATGCTATAAATTGTTAGCGAGAATTTTTCCTAAGTGCCTGGACAAATTAGAAAAAAAAACTACTTATTTTTGACTTGTCATTCAGATATTATTTAGTAAACCCTATATCTTAGTAAATAAATAGTTATTTACAAAGCAATCTGTGAGGGATACAAAAAAAAATAAGACATGGTCCCTGTTCTGTGAATTTCAATACCCAAGATACATTTTGGGGGGACTCTTAAAGCACAAACGTCTAAAATCATAACATATCAAGAAGTGTGAAATCTTGCTGATATACAAAAATATGAGAAAACCTAGATATGATGTTGCTAACCTAAAAATCCTTAAAATCTAAAATCAAAACTTGGAAAGAAAGGAAAGATCAACACAAATAGCAACTGTTTGCCAATAATTCTTTACTACATTGCCTTTAACTTTACATTCTTTTTATAATATTAAGTATCTTCTCTTTCCTATATGTCGATTGGTTTCTGCTAGAGACAGAGGATTTTTTATGGTATAATATAAGAACCTGTCAACTTTATGGGACAAGGAATTGAAACTTAATATCTTACATAGCACATGATGTGTCCAAGACAGCCTACATTGTTTTATTTAACAGACTTGCAATCAAGGAGTGGGGAGTGACATCAATGAAACTGTTAGCCTTGCTCCTTGATAGCAATGCAGATCTGTGTGGATACTCATTACTCTACTCTCAGGAAAGCCTAAGTGTTCCCACCTAGTGTCACTATACTTAGGCTCTCCATTTATTTAGTGTTTTGTAGCCAAGCTGTCCACAACATGAAACCTATAGTTGTCATACATTTGAAAGTACTTGTCACAAGATTAGTATTCAGAATTCAGTGGATCTGTACTTTCTTAATAGCACCAGGCAAACTGGAAAAAAAGACTGCAATTCTTTCTGGAGGTGACATCTAATATACACACCAAAATCTCCACACTGATGTGTTCTGTCTTCATAATTCTGTGGGTAATAAGGTACTACAGACTGCAGCCCTCTTCCATACTCAAGTTGTAGAACTCCATCATCTACTATGGTATCTAGTTACTTCCTTCACCATAGTAATTGTGCCTCATTTATCTTTATTTTGCCAGCATCTGGCATGGAGTATGACAAGAAGTGATTTTTCACAAATATTTATAGAATGCGATTGAATCAATAAACTTGAAAACAATGACCCAAATGCCCACAAAAGGAATTGCTTTAATTGGCCTGAGTTAACAGAAACAAGAAAAATCATAAAATCTTAAAACAACAATAAGAGCACAAAAAGTATGGATACAGTATATATGAAACTCTCTTAGCCAACACTGACAGTTTTTAAATTTTCTTATTTACAGGAGACAATAGTCCAGATAAGAAAAAATTAGAATTTACATATTTAATATTGGCAGATTTTACTTTTGTGTTTATTCTTGTGATACCCACAAGATACCCCCCAAAATCACTATACAGAGTAACTTGTTGAATAACTAAGGCACAGATCTGAATCACGATTATTCATCTACATGTTCCACTCAGTGAGTGGATAGAGCCAGCCATCTATCACCTGCATGTCAGCCAAGCTTTGTTACCTGTATAAGCAGGATGAATGGTGACTTCAGTAAGATCTACTGGATTCCTGTTACCTGACTTCATCCTGTCACACACTGTATTTTACTGTCGTTCTTATTTACCCACTACCTGAAGTTGGAGCAGTGAAACACTGTGTATATCACTTTAGCTTTTATTATTTTTAACATCTTTATTGGAGTATGATTGCTTTACAATGGTGTGTTAGTTTCTGCTGTATAACAAAGTGAATCAGCTATACATATACATATATCCCTATATCTTCTCCCTCTTGCACCTCCCTCCCACCCTCCCTATCCCACCTCTCAGAGGCAAATATAGTTTTGGTCATTGTTGGTAAGATGATAAGCATTGGTTTTATAGAATCATAAAAGTCATTTTTTTGGATCGATTTCATTTTGTGGTGAAAATAAATGCGTTAGTATTGTTTGGGAAACTGGGGCTTCTCAGGAATCTTAAAACTTGTCTATAAATGTGAATGTATAAATAAATTAATTTTGAATTAAATTTAAAGTTTCTTCTTTAAAATGTTTCTGAAAATTCTTCCAAAAAAATAGTCATGAAATATGAATGTCTCCATTTTTAAAAAGCAACAAAACAAAAAGAAAAAAATCCAAAGTTAAACTTTAAAACATATAAATTTTATTGAACATATTTTTGGAATAGTGCTTTAAACTCAGTAGATGACAGGTTGCTTATTTTATTTCAAAGGGAGTGAAACTAGTTTGGTTGGCTTTCAGAGCTTTTCAAATCCAGCACAAGAATTTGAAAACCTTTGTGTGTGTGTCTGCACATGTATATGTGACAGAAAGGGAAAAGGAGGCATTCTATCACAAAGAAAAATAAAATCATTAGGAAGGCACAGATTCACACAATTTAAAATGACAGAATCAGTTTACTGAGAGATTACAATTTAACATGCAATTGTAATGTGCTCACAAGTTTTCTGGGACCAAGCTTAGCCAGCCCTTTTAAAAAATCCTTAGCCTGTTCTTACTAGTGTTATACAAAATACTTAAAGGCTTTTGATTCATTTTCCTGATTAGTAAGTTAACTTTTCTTAAACGAAGCAGTAAATCCTACAATGTATATAAGCAAAAATAAAATTTCCCATGGATCTAAGAATTTGAAAAGTAAACAGCTTTATAATACAGTGGTTTTAGAAATAATGCTGTAAAAGTTAAAACTGAATGGTCTTTGCTTCAGTTGAGGCTTCACCTGATCTCTAAAATATGGGATATATCAAATTTTGGACATGGCTTAAGTATTGAAAGAATAGACTGAAGATGTATTTTAATAGAGTAGTATCTGAAAGGAGATGCAAAATGTATAAGATCGATAAGTGAGTTAGGGCAAATAATGCGAGGAACAATGTTGGAAAGAGTAAAAGATCATGAGAGTAAAGGCCTACATTGTTCAAGCTTAAAGTCATTTGCAACATTTCCTTGCCTTCAACTCACTTCAAGAATCATAAACTTGAAAGTGTCCTAATGGCTTCTGATTTTTGTGGAGTTCAAGAACAATAACCAAAAAAAAAAGTAGTGTATGATAAACCCCCTCAGAGTTTATCACAACTGAACCAGCAAAAGATTCAAACAGCTCCAGTCAGCAGCCCCTGGAGGTGCTGGAAGAGGAGTTAATGTTATGAACAGGATCATTGCCTTGTGGTTGCACTTGAAGTATAGCTTCTGCCTTTCATTTGGGTTAAGCAAGTGACCCTAAGTTCTGAAAAAAAAAAATAACTACAGTTAGAATTAGAGACAGAGACAAAGAAGAAATATATACCAAGGCAGAGGAGAAAGAATGAGAAAATGAGAACGAATAAGGGGTATAAAGCTGCACTGTCCTATATGGTAACCATTAGCCATGTGAAGTTATTCAAATTTCAATTAATTAAAATTAAATAAAATTAAAAATTCACTTCCTCAGACTTGCTAGCCTCATTTCAGGTGCTCAGTATTTACACATGGCTACTCATTACCATATTGAACAGTGCAGATGGAGGGCATTTCCATCTTCTCAGAAAGTTATGGTTCAAAGGGCTAATATGGACAAAGAGGGAGAAATAAAAAGACAGCAGGGACATAATTAGAGGCTAAAATTAAGTGATAATAGAGAGAGAATGGGTTACAGTTAGAGGCAGACGTGGGAGAGAGAATACAAAAAGATGATACAAAGAATTCCTTTTATAACTTAAAAAAAAATTAAGACAGGGTAGAATATAGGAATAATAGGTGCAGAAAAAGTATAGAAGCCCACAATCACCTGAGTGGTTTATGATTTTTAAAAAATCCATAACTATCAACTCAGCATACATGATATTCAGACTTTAAGAAACTAACCACCAAAAAGACCAAAATAGGGTCACTGAATTTATAGTCTAAGCACCAAGATCATTTAAGGGTTTTTGTTTGACTTTTTAAAGCACATACAATTAACATTTCAGATTTGCTCGTCCTTCCTCTCTTCATTTGTATATGAAATAGAATAGCTGCCTTACTAGGTCAGGAAGTAAGTGGGTACCTGTAAAGAAAAAAACAATAGATTGTGAAAAAATCATAGCAAAGATAAACATTTTAAAATGTATATGTAAATTTTTACAATTTGAAGTCCTAATACTCAATTTTTTCTTTATTCTGAAAAATTGAATATGAATTTTATACAGAATATAGGTTATTAATTTTTAAATGAAAAAATTTTCAAAGATTAAGAAATTTAATGCAGAAATGAATGATAATGACCTGAATTTTATATAGGAAAAATGCACAATTTGGAAGAAAAATTCCATTAAAATCCAACTAGAGAATTTATCAAATAGGAGAGTTTGAGCAAAGAACTTAAAAGGAATATCTTCACTTTTCAGAAAATATTTAGATTTAATAACAATTTTTAAAAATTTACATTTACAATTTACATATTCATATTTAGAAACATTAAATAGAAAAAATATAGAAACAGGCTTTTAAATTGCATGTGGTCAATATTTAGTGATAATATTGACTGATAACCCAAATGGAAAAATTTACCTATATGTTCTCTTTTTATCTTGTGTTTTGAGAGAGTAGTTTACATTTACTCTACTGAAATAATCTAGAAAATAATCTTACTGAAATTTTCAAATTTTAAAGTCTCTGGAGAGAGGATAAAAAGAAAGAAAAACAGGATGATAATTGTCAGGTCCTTTACTTGGCAATAATAAACCATCCTTCTATGCATATAATTAGATCAGTTTTTGTGAATGCCATATCTTACACTTTCCTCCACTGTTTTGTATTTTCCACTACACAGGCCATTCACAGTCTCTACACTTTTTTGTCCAAAGAGATTTGATGCTTTTATATTCATCATTATGGAATTTCTCGAAAGAAGACATATAGATGGCCAAAAAGTACATGAAAAGATGATCAACATCACTAATTATCAGAGAAATGTAAAATCAATGGCCATCACCAAAAAGTCTACAAACAATAAATGCTGAAGAGGGTGTGGAGAAAAGGGAATCCTCCTACATTGTTGGTGGGAATGTAAGTTGGTACAACTACTATGGAGAACAGTATGGAAGTTCCTTAAAAAACTAAAAATAGAACAAATGTGTGAGCCAGCAATCCCACTCTTGGGCATATATCTGGAGAAAACCATAATTCGAAAAGATACATGCACCTCAGTGTTCGTTGCAGCACTATTTACACTAGTCAAGACAGGGAAGCAACTTAAATGTCCATTGACAGAGGAATGGATAAAGAAGATGTGGTACATGTATGCAATGGAATATTGCTCAGCTATAAAAAGGAACAAAATAATGCCATTTGCAGCAACATGGATGGACCTAGAGATTATCATACTAAGTGAAGTATGTCAGACAAAGACGAATATCATGTGATATCACTTATATAAGGAATCTAATTTTTAAAAAATGACACAAAATAACTTATTTACAAAGCAGAAACAGACTTACAGATATTGAAAACAGACTTATGTTTACCAAAGAGGAAAAATGGGGGGGGGGGGATAAATCAGGAGCTTGGGATTATCATACACACACTACTAAATATAAAATAGATAACTAACAAGGACCTCCTGTATAGCACAAGGAACTCTACTCAATATTTTGTGATAACCTATATGAGAGAAGAATTTGAAAAAGAATGAACATACGTATAACTGAATCAATCTGCTGTATACCTGAAACCAACACAACACTGTAAATTAACTATACTCCAATAAAATTTTTAAAAATTACTACTAAAAAAAATGAAGTCTCTGGGGAACTTCTAATTCTAAATCTGAAAAGGTTTTCAATCCTTATATAAATCAACTGACCTTTTTGCAAAATTTTTTGCTCCTCAGTTCTTATGAATTTGGAAACTTTATACCCATCTTGTAGTTTTTTTGTTTTGTTTTTTTTGTTTTTTGTTTTGCAGTACGCAGGCCTCTCACTGTTGTGGCCTCTCCCATTGCGGACACAGGCTCCGGACACGCAGGCTCAGCGGCCATGGCTCACGGGCGCAGCCGCTCCGCGGCATGTGGGATCTTCCCAGACCGGGGCACAAACCCCTGTCCCCAGCATTCGTAGGCAGACTCTCAACCACTGTGCCACCAGGGAAGCCCCATCATGTAGTTTTGAGACAGCTCTGGCTGCCTCCTCTCACTCTTCAAGAGTTCCTCTCCATGCTCCTTAAAGGCTAGGGTTCCCTAGCTTTCCCTTCGCTAGCCACTAACTGGCTGTTTCACTCTACTTGCCCCCCTCCCCTGATGCTATTATTCACTCTAGATGTTGATTACATCTCCAAGTATACTTCATGCTTAGAATAATTCTCTAGATTCTGACATGTATCTCAACTGCTTTCTAGATTTCTCTATTTACATCAGCGATTTTAGTGGTCACCACATTTTCATCCTACGTACATGCTTTTCTTGTTCTTTCCTACCAATCCCAATTCCTCTCCTTCCTTTCCCTCTAGTTCTCTAACTGGGATCAATGCCCCTTCTTTGTGTGCCCATACACATGGAATGGCCTACTTTGGGACTGCAGATAATTCCACTTCTGACATTCAGCATATTGTATTGTGTCATCATCTTAAACGCCTATGATACCCAGGGAGCACCATGAAGTAGAGAATGCTTTATTATATATATATGTATTTTTAAAATTTCCAACCATTATGCAGTTCTTGGCATGAAAAGTTATCCAAAAAGATTTCATGAATGAATGAATGAAATCAGGATATGAAAATAAAACTAGATTTAATAAATACTTAACTACATGTTAGGCAATACTTCACACATTTAGTTGTTTAATATGATGACATTTTCCATAACCTTTTGAGGCAAGTATTATTATCTCTACATTAGTGGTGGCAGTAGGGAATAAGCCATTACGATATTAAGTAAAAGGCCTAAAATTATATGGTTGAGAAATGGTAAGTCTTTCAACACACCAACGGGAATCAACCAGATAACTTTAAAAAGAAAGAACACACAAGGTATCACAGAAAGTACACAAACGCTAAGTAAATTCAGACACATAATTTGGCTCGTAGTTTGTAGCACCCTATTGCTATAGAACGTAAAATGACAAAGCATAGAAAAATTAAAGCATTTTTTAAAATGTATTTTTATAAATAAATTAGCAAACGTTCATATATATACAAGTGATATTAAAGGTAGTAAAAACTGAACTTATCTATTCAGAGATGATATAATAAATTATTTCCTTTGGTAAGTACATATATTTTTTAAATAATAGATGATTTTTGTGATGAGTTGAATCACACAAGTATACTGAGGTTTTTAGGAGACAACTCTACAATATTTCAATGAATCACTTAGCTCCCTTCTCAGAGGTAAATTCAGTTCTGACAAAAACTATAAGATCGACCAGGATGATTTCTGATTCCTGCACTTCAAATAGGTTTGATCATGCAGAAGAAGATTTTTTTTAACTAAATTTATGATTGAATTGAAATAGTCAAAGACTAGGTGTTTATACAGAGTGGAAACAAAATACAGAAAGAAAAAGTAGATAAGGACAGCAGAGTAGCCCTATTTAATGTGGGATTAAAAAAAGTGGTAAGTAAAAGCACAAATGACTCTACTTAACAAAGTCTAATTAAACTGTATGGAGAAAGACTTATGTTGCACCATCTTGACAAGCTTGGTTCACAGGTTTAGACTTTTAAAAAAATTAAATGAACTGACATTTGCATCATTTTGAAATTAGTAAATATTGTCTATTTCAGCCTCAGATGCCAGGAAACTCAACTAATTTGAAATAGGATTTAGTCTTTCAGGATCATATGAAGCTGTTTAAGACCTTTGGAACAATTATAATCTCCATGGCAACAAAATATTTTGCTAGTTTTTTGTTTAATGCTGCTTTCACTGTATCTAGATCACGCCCAGTACATAGCAGGTGTTCAATAAAATTTGATAATGTGTTCATCCTATCATTTATTATTCAACCATAGTTTATTGAGTAAGAATTCTTACCTAGGGATGTGCTTGGGTTGCAAAGTATAAATAAGGTCAAGGAGCTTAGTGTGATGAAGCCAAAAACAGGAAATACAACACATCTTGTTGCAACCTAGAGGAAACTGCTGAGTTTTATAGGAGTATCAAGGAATTCCTTTTCAATCTGCTTATAAGACAAGTTGGGGAGAAGCAGATTTGGGAGCTGGACATGGAAATGTGGATGAGTGTGAAGGTAGAGGAGCAGGGACCAGACTGCCTAGGTTTTGATCCTAACCTTGTCCTTACTAGCTGGATGACCTTGGGCAAATTATTTGCTTTCCTCCCAATGACTCCTCATCTCTAGAGGATGGATACCAATCAATAATACCTTTCTAATTTATTTTGCTCTTTTTTTTTAGAATTAAATGATCTAATGTATGTAAAAGACATAGAAATATTCTGACACATAGTAAGCACTCAGTAAAACATTGTCATTGCTACTTTTCCATAACATTATTCTCATGATAGAAACCAGTATGTATTATATTGGCATCATGTTTTATATATTGTTTGCTGAGGATGCACATTATATTAGGGTTAAGTACTGAGATGATGGACTATTTCTCTTTGATTAAATAAGATCATACTCTGGAAGGAAGGAATCCTGGGGGAAATAATCGAAACATAAGAATACACAAAAAGTCTCCCATATATTCAAACTGTAGCCTACTAAAAGCAAATTAAATGACAATATCAATAGATGCAATTAGAAGTATAGACTTTAAAAACTGGATCTATATTTTATCCAAATATGTTTCAAAAAAAGCAGTTGGCCTCATTTTATTCTTAAGACAGAGAGGCAGGAGTAGATGTTTCAGAAAAGCCCAAATGAACTTTTTGGCCAACCCAATAGAAATGACAACAACCTCTGCAATCCCGTTTTCTTTCTTTCACCAGGGCAAGCTATTAAAACCTCACTAGTCTCTAGTTTCTTTATGTTTAAAATGTGGCTAGTAACACTTAGTTTATCTCAGAGCATTGAGTAAGAATCAAATGAGATAAAAGACATATTTTAAATACACTTGAAAAATGATAAATTAAGGCACACAAAGGCACAGATACAATGAAAAGTGTTAAACAGTTTTTCAAGGTTTCATAGATAAATACATTTTATAGGCAATAAATAAAGGATACAATTGACTAATTAATCTATACAGAAATTTTGCTGCTTGAAAAAAAAAAAGCTTTTCTACTGCCTTCAAGCTGGTTACAAACCCAAATAGCCACACCTCTCTTGCAATTGCTGCTGTATGGCAGCCACACTTTTCTTCAAAAATGGATTTTGTACCTATCCTTTATTAGTAGCTCTTTTATTTTATGTCCCTGTGTGGTGACACTTTAAGAAACAAGACAGGATGTGAGTGAGAGGGGCCAATAATGTAACATTGCATTCTGGGAGGTTGATCCACCTGAGAAATACTGAATGTAGAGATAAATGCAGTCAAAACTTTAGTATCGTAAGAATGATGACAATTTTAGATTGTCAAGTAGATCAGCTGGTAGTTATGGAGAGTGCAATTAAGTAAGGGTGGGCAATACTAGTGTCACATTTCAACAGAATCCAATAAATGGACACTAATGGACTTAAGAAAACAAACTTGAAATTTTGAGACCCATCTCTCATCTTGGATATGAGTAAATCAGAAGGTACTAAACCAGAAATATTTTGAAGAAGATTTTCAGAAAGCTATGATAGTTTTGCTTTTATTTTGCTATTGTGCTTCCCTTCCCCTTGTTTATGATCAACTATTTAAAATGCACTTTAATTAAACAAAAAACCAAAAAAATAAGATTGGTTTCAACCTGCTTCACTTTTCATTAACTTTCCCTGGAACAATATACTGGCAGCCTGGACATTGCTCCTCAACATTTCACTTCCCTGAAAACGAATGGTCCCTTTCAATTCACATAATCTCATCACTTTTTAAAGTTGGGATAGTTAAAAATATAAAGTGGTAGAATAATTGTTTCTATTCCCTTTATACAGCTATCTTCTTTGTATATTAGTTCTCTGTTAATTTATCTTTGTCTGCTTTAAATTCATTTTATCAATCCATTCATCTACTTGGCACATTAATTTAAAAATTTCAAACTTGTCTACCCTGACATTCAATTCCTTGTCAAGTACACTTTTTTCCCCTTAATCCCCATATCTGACTGGGATCATTTTTCCTTCACTCTACAGAATTGTGTTGTAGTATAGGAATGCTGATGAAATATTACTTTTATTTTTGTTTGTTTTAAAGTATTATAAAATATCTTAATTTTTGAAGATTACTATTTGTAGAATTTTATATTTATTGCACTGCTTTAATGATATAATTCCACTGTCTTCTGGATTCCACTGATTTTGCTGAGAAGTCAGATGTCAGTTTTACTGGTTCTTAATTTAAAATACTGTCTTTAAAAAATTGTTTTCTTGAATATTTTCCCTGTTTTTCCCAAATATTTTACTATGATGTTTATAGATGTCATTTTATTTTCATTTATACTACTTGGTGTTCACAATGCTTTATGAATCTGTGTTTTGGTATCTTTCTTCAGTTTTAGAAAATTCATGGTGAATATATCTTCAGATATTACTTCTACTCCATTTTCTTCTCTCCTTTTCCCCTATAAATCAAATTGTATGCAGGCTAAACTTTTTCACCACTTTGCACTTGTCTATAATGCTCCTTTCTGTGCTGCCTTATTCTTTCCTCTCTGTGTTTCATTTTGAATATTTTCCACTAGATAGCCTTAACTTCAGACTGGATTTGAAATAGGAAGGCCAGAAAACTTGAAGACAGGTTGAAAATAACTAGTCAAAGTGGAACAGAAAGAGAAAAAAGAGTGAGAAACAAAGAAGAATAGAGCATGGCTGATATGTGTTACATCAGCAAATGAAAAACTTGTATGTAACTAGTATCCAAGAAGGAGAGGAAAGATAGGATAAACCAGAAGAACTTTTTGAAGAAATAAAGAGTTGGGGATTTCCAGATTGATGAAAGATATTATTGTATATGTGCAAGAAATTCAGCAAAACTCCAAGCAAATAATATACAAAGGAAACCACACCCAGCATGTTATAAATTAATTATTTAAAACCAAAAAAGGATAAATCTTAAGGGACAAGGCTAAAAATACTCATTACATATAGTAGAACAACAAAACGAGTGACTAATGATGTCAACATCCCATCAGGGAAAACATAAATAAATAAAAAATAAAACATAAATAAATAGAAAATAAATACTAATTTTTAGCTACAATTTTATATTCAGTAAAAATATTGCTTAAATTTTAATGGATTTTAAAGGACATTTCCAGACAAAGCCTGAAAGTATTTGCATCTAGTGAATGCACTATAATGAATGGTTAAACTAAATTCTTCAAGTGGAATGGAAAACAGATAAAAAGCCAGATTTATATATGTGATGAAGACCCAGAAAAAGAATATCTCTAGGGAAATAACAGAACATCATTGTTTTAGTATTTGTATTTTTATATTTTTTAAATTGTTAAAAACCTAGTGACTCTTTAGAGTAAAATATGTTAGAGGGTTTATAATACAGAAGGAAGTAAAATATAAGATGTCCACAAATATTTGAAGGGAAGTAAATATATTTTACTGTGATATGGTTTGATGTTTTGTAAAATGATTATGAAATATCATATTATTATGTATTAATATCTCTAGCGTAGCAAACTCAAAAATATATAGATAATAAGTCAATAAAGGGTACACTCACCACAAATAGGCAGAGGACAAAAACCAAAGAAATAAAAACAAAAACACTAATTTGAAGAGATACATGTACCCCAATGTTCATAGCAGCATTATTTACAATTGCCAAGATATGGTAGCAGCCTAAGTGTCCATCAACAGATGAATGGATAAAGAAGATATGGTATATATATACACACAATGGAATACTACTGAGCCATAAAAATGATCAGAATTTTGTCATTTGCAGCAACATCGATGGACTTGGAGAGCATTATGCTAAGTAAAACAAGTGAGACAGAGAGACAAATATGGTATGAGATGACTTATATGTGGAATCTAAAAGATACAACAAACTGGTGAATATTAAAAAAATAAGCAGACTCACAGATAAAGAGAATAAACTAGTGGTTACCAGTGGGAGAGGTGAAGGGTAATGTAGGGGTAGGGGAGTGGGAGGTACAAACTATTGGGTGTAAGATAGGATCAAAGAGGTATTGTACAACACAGGGAATATAGCCAATATTTTGTAATAACTGTAAATGGAAAGTAACTTTTAAAAATTGTATAAAAAATTAAATTTTTTTTTAAAAAAAAGGTATTGCCAGGAAAGTAAGAGACAAGATTGTTAATGAAGAAGAATAAAATATTTAACCAGGAAACTTGTATAAAATTGTTCAAGAGGATGAACAAAAAAAAATCAAAAACAAAAACAAATGGGATAAATTAAAACCAAATACCAAGACAGGAGTCTTAACCCAGACAAATCCATTATTAATTTTATATGTTTGAATTAAGATTCTTCATGAAAAGGCAAGGATTTTCAGACCAGATGATGAAGTAAGACCACATTATATGTTGCTTATAAGAAACACATTAAAAAAAAAAGACATAGTGGCTGAAACTAAAATGTTGAAAATTACATACTATGAAAACACTAAGCTAAAGTAGGCTGTAGTGGCTATAATAATACCTGACAAGGTAGATTTCAAGTCAAATGTATTACCAGAGTTAAAAAGGGTATTTTATAATTAAAGGAGGATCAATTATTCAAGAAGATCTAACAATCTTAAGTGTTTACCCACTAACAGAGCTATAAGATACTTGAAGAAAAATTGACAAAGCTAAAAATAGTAGACAAATCCATAATAAATGTTAAATATTTCAATAATACTCTCTTAGTAATTGATAGAGAAAGTGTAGACAAATGAGTAAAGATACAGATATTTGATCAGTACTATCAACCAACTTAAGTTCTGTGGATCTAATTGACCTAACTGACATCTAAAGGACAAATACAACTTACCACTGAAGCTTAAATATTCCTCTCAAGTGTACATAGTACAATTAACTAAGGTAATTAATAAGATGGACCATAAAAACAACTCTATATTAGTATAATTTAAGCAGAGTCTATTTTCTGACCCATGTTTATTCCAAGTACTCTTTATTCTTTTGTGTAGATCCCTATTTCCATTTGGTTGTTACTTTCTTTTTGTCTGAAGAACAACATTTAACATTTTTCAGTATGGATCTCCTGGAGATAATTATCTCATATTTCATGTTATAAAATATTTATTTTGTTTCCATTTTAAATGATATTTAACTAGGTATAGAATTCTACACTGGGGAGCATAGAGAAAAATGGAGCAGTAGTGGAAAAATGGAGCATAGAGAAAAATGGACCCTCAAACCTAAATGCAGGGAGAGAAGAAAAGGAAGGATAGAAAGAGCTTCAGCCTGTAATGCAGCTCTGACAAAGTATTGGCCAGGATGATCAGAGCCTCAGGACAAAGATGTCCCATTTAAGGAATCACATATTAGGCAGGAATATGTATCATAGCTCAAGTACCTGAACAATGTTCAGTCATTGGCTGGGAGTAGTCTGGGAAGAGTGTGGTTTGATAAAATGTTCTGGAAGATCCTTAAGTTATGGCAATTGGAGGCTCTCAAGTAACTTTACTCTTTCCAACACAGATTCTCTCTTGAAGAGAGTTCTGAGTGGAGCACTCCCCTGGCTGCCACAGAGACATCCTTATCCTGATATAGAGCATCTTTGATAAGGCTACAACAAATATCTTCCTTACGATGGAAGATCGAATACTTTCCCCTTGAGCTCAGGAACAAGACTGTCTGCTTTCTATTCAGCATTGTATCAGAAGTGTATATATATATATACACACACACATATATATATTTATGCCATATATATGTATTATATATTAATATAAAGGTATATTACATCTGACTTTTGAAGGATGCAGTATTCTCTCATATCTTTAAGGATAATAGCAGTATTTCTTCCCCATAAATAAATTGATTCTCTCAAGTTGCTTTGGTTTGTTTTCATATTATTTTCTTTCCTGGTGATCTTGATCAAGCATCTTATGTATAAGATAGGGATACTAAAAAGCAAGGTCAACTAACAGGTGTGTGGGAATACTTGGCCTCTCTATCCTTACTGTAGACTGATCTTGCTGGCACTTAGTGTAGAAATCCCTGGTGATAATATTTTTTATTTAGTTATTTTTTCATTTGCTTGGACTTCCCATATATTGTAGAGAAGATAATGTCCGTCTCCTGCCTTGAGTGTGAATACCTTTGTCCCAGTTAGAATACCAAGTAGCAGAAAAAGCCCTTGGGTGTTCCTTAATCCTCATGTGATTGTCTCCCAAGCTTCAACTTTTCCTCCAAGAAAGAAAATTTATATTTTACACTCTAGAGTATAATTCTGAGTCTTCTCTTAAGTAGGGAAGTTACAATCTCCTGCCTGCTTGGAATGGGGGAGGATACTTGGGTATAATTTCTTCTCACTTAGACTTTCAACCAGTCCACCTGCTGTAAAGGTCACCTTCCTTTACCTTTCAGAGTTTACTGCCACCAATTAGTATGGCTTCTGGAAGCTCTATGGGGATAGGTTTACTTCATTCTTAAATTTCCCCACTGCTAAATTAAGGTTCTGTCTTCCCAAGCTTACTGCATGTAAGCAGAAGGCACTGCTATCTCTTTAATCCTTTTAGACATTTAGGCTATATGTATGTATACATGTGTGTGCAGTTTTTCTGTCATCCCATGATCTCATGCTCTTGGGTTTTACTTTGAGGTTTTAAATCCAATAGCTTGAGTTCTCCTGGTGCTTGTGACTGATGACTTTCACTTACTATGAACTTTGTAATTTCTGATTTTGAGCTTGTGAGCTCATCTTAATCTGGCCTCTTTTGATTTTCCCCTTTATAAATCCTACATGGACCAATGTGTCCCTCCAGAACAATTTTGCATTTGATTTCTAGACTCCCTAGGATTTTCATGACACCAGGATCATTTTTTAATTGCTACTTTCTCAGCTTAGGATATCCCCATATTATGAGCATAGTGTAAATTCATGTTCAAACACATCAAAGTTGCAGGGCTACTCTTTTGATTTCTTGTGAGAATTGTTGCCCCACACAGAGTTATGACAAAGGCAAGCTTAATTTTCTCTGGTGGCAGATTTAGTTAGTTCCCTTACCACTAATACTAAAGGCCTTTGACAGAATCTACTCTATAGGAATTTTGTACGCCTGAAAGCACAGTACTCAAACCATCACTATTTCAATAATTTCACAGGACTGTTGCTGTATCATCTTATTTACCTCTGTCTAGTGCTCAGTGCATTCTTCACTTCTGGCATTTAGAATGCCCCCCCCTTTTTTTTTGCAAACTATTGCATAAATTTTTAAATCATTTTATCTGTAATCTAGTTTTTCAGAATAAAAATAAATAATTGCAATTCTATTACTGAAGTCCAACACACAATTTAAGTAATGTTATAAAGAAACCATAATTTATATTTCTTAATAGTGATATGTGTTCATCAAGATAAAGAACTTACTAAATAGGACTGGGGTGTATTTCCTTTTTCATTACCCTTTATGAAAATCTCTAAGCTTTTAGTGCTACTATATTTGTTCACATCTCAATCAATCCTTTAGACCTATATTTACATTGGTTATTGGTTTGCTGCACTAGGCAAAGATTTTCTCAGTCCTCAAAATAAACTCTGTTTTTTTCTATCTTCTCATCTACCAGGTGGAAATATTCTAATGTGTCTTAAGTTATATCTTTTTGCTTGACATTGTGCTCCCAGCTTATCCTTTAGCGGATTCTCTGTAATAAACCGAGAAACAATTTCTAGCTTTACCTACTTTCATGCACCTCCTTAGGAATTCAGCATTAGAGGTCTGGTTGATTTGTGAGGCTGTCTTTTTCAGTTGATGGTGAGGATGGCTCATAGTGACACTTTGAAGCTACTCAAGAAGCTGAATGTGACATCCATGGCAAGTCTGTGTTCACAGCAGGAGAGATCTTGTGCTCAGCTCTGCTCTATTGACACTTCACTCAATTTGTCCTTTCATGCTATAAGCCATGATTCAGAAATAGATACTGGCTTTCTCTGTTTTTCAAGTATCTACCACTTGCCAAATAATATATACAAGACAAGTTTGCCCAGGAAGAAACTTGTATAATTTAATGACTGATTCATAACAGAAGTCACTATATTGTTAAGGGTTTTCTTCCAGGTGTATATTATAAAACACATCAGTTCATCAATTATGTTCAAGAAAGTGTGTGGGTATATATCTCCTTAGGAAATTACATATATATATATATATATATATATATATATATATATATATATATATATATATAGCATGTGTGTGCATGTTGATTTAGTCCGTGAATTCATATAGTTTCATGGGTTAAATATCATCAATATTCTGACATTTAAGAATTTATATTTCAAGCCTTATTCCCTCTCCACTCATACAATCCAACTGTCTAGTCAATATTTATATCCAACTGTCCAATCAGTATGTGATAGAAAGCTCAAATTTTCTACTTTCAAAACTTACTGGCTTTATATCTCATTTTTTGTTCTATACCACTCTTTTCCATTTCAGGTGGTCCCATCATTTCTGTTGCTCAGGTGAAAAATACTGAAGTTTTCCTTGACTCTTGTTTATCATAGTTCCATATCCAATCAGTCATTAACTCCTGTTTACATTTCATCAACATATGTCTAAAATCTAAAACTTCTCAATACCCCCACTATCAGCACAAGGTATTCAATTGTCTCTCACATGAATTATTGTAATAGCTTCCTGAGTGTTCCTAGTTTTACTTTTTCATGCTTCCTTCCTACTGCATATTATCAATACTTGAACCAGAGTAAATTTTTAATAAGTCAGATTATATTGCTGCTCTGCTAAAAAGTCTATGACTCCCTATGTCTCTAGTATAAAATAATAGCTAAGAACAATCTTATTATGTTGGCAGCATTATCACAATTTTACAAATGGAGTAACTAAAGCACAAAAGGGTCATTTTCTTGACCCATACTCTCTGGCTAATAATGGTAGTATATGATTTGAGGCCAGGAAGTCTTTTTGCAGAGTCTACGCTTCCAGCCATGATAATATATTATCTCTCAGTAGCAGGTACCTAAGAAGCCCTAAATGTTTGCACCCATTCTCTCCCTACTTCCCACTGACTTCTCTTACTTCATTCTCCTTTTAGTTTCCCATTTGTTCAAACTGAACTTGATATTCCCCAAAGATTCCAGGCATAATTCTGCATCAGGCCCTCCTCCTGCACTGGCTCTTCCCTCCTACTAGAGCTTTCCTGTACCAGAAATTCATTTGGATCACACTCTTATTACATAACTTCACTCAAATGTTGCCTTCTCACTCAGATCTATCTTGCCTTTATCGAAAATTTCAACATCCCCCTCCCCTGGCCTTACACCACTATAGATCCACACAAAACCTATCACCATAGGTTTTGTCCATAAACCTATCACCCTCTAATTAGTTGCACTTAGTTTATTTTGGTGTCATGTAGAAAAAAACAGAGAGGAAAATAAAATTTTTAATTTAGGAAATAATAAAAGTTAAATTTTATGTATCTTAATCACTCTTTAATTTATGGGTAGCCTTTTCCTCGAGTTTACTGTGAAATATTTACTAAGAATTCTAAATTGTGATAAGTGAAAACACTTGAATTTGTACTGCAAAGCTAAGGATAGACTGAGGTAGAAATTTCCAATTTTTTAAGGCTGATTTTAGCGACAAAATAAAGTAAATATAATGAACATTAACAATTGACATTTTTATTACCATTATCAGGCTCACTGTTATTTCTCCTCCAAACAGTTTTTTACCATATATAATTCCTTTCATAAAAGATGAAAGCATTTTGAAAATAGGCTATTAACAAATATTTATTGAGCACTTCCTAAATCTTAATATGTTAAATAAGATCTCAGTCATCACAAATGTTTGAGGTTTTTTATCCCATATTTTTATAAATAAGTAATTCAATTTACAGAGTATAAATGTCTCACTGAAGTTTATCCAGTTAGTAAGTGACTTATCCAGAATATAAATTCAATATTTTCTTCCACTAGAGAATGAGCTCATTGCCCACTGACATCCCCAAATTTCTCCCACCCATTCTCATTACTGAGAAATGAAAACCCATGTGTACATATCAGTTAACCTAAGAATATTTATTACTGTGGCTAGTGTCATTTCACAATGTCCATCTTCCTAAATGTTTTAAAATATTAGCCTAAGTCTAATATAATTATTACCTTTTCTATTGATTTAATTGCTTCCCAGGATGTCAAATGTGTTTTTATGTACACTGACATAATTTATAAAGAAGAGATCAAATGCAGGGCAGTCTGTGCTGGCAGTCAGACACACAATCACAGAAATGTAATTAATTCCTGCTCATTTTTATACACTTCTTATGCTCTGAAATTCTTTTGAGCTTGGCTTTTCCCCAGGTATATAGTTTGTGGTCTCTGATATTCAAGGATGTTCTTTGTCAAACTATATCGTCTCAAGTAAGTTTAATTATGTGGATTGAAGTTTGTAAAGCAGAATGACTTTCAGCTTCCACATCATTTCTTGAATGCTACCATAAATTAGTTTGTAATAGAGTTAAATATTTCTTGAACGGACTAATATCTAGACATTCATTTTTAGCATAAAAGAGACTCTCCATCCTTCCCTTGTATATTCTCTACTGATAGTTTGCATTTGAATTTACTTTATAACATCTGTGTAAATAAGATTTTTTAAATAAAATTTGAAGAAAACAGAGAATTGAGATTTAAGATTAACATGTTTCAACTACTTTTTAAAGTAGTTGAATAAGAAAGAAGCTGTAATATCTTCTTAAAAAATAATATTGAGAAACAGGCTAAAACATGTTGGATAACATCACAGGGAATGATATTCAGAACCAAATCAATATAAGACAGTTGTAATGCCTCAAAAATATGTTTTTGTTAATTTTTTTAAAAATTGTGAAAAAAAATAGTAAAACTCGAATATTAAATTAGCCATACAACTGGCTAACTTCAACTGACCTGTAATTTGCTTTTTTGTAACATGGAAATAATAATGCCTGCCTGTCCTTCCTCACAAAAATTTTACAACATCAAAGCTGTTGACAAATATGAAAATATAAACTACTATGGAGAAATCAAACCTCCTTAATCTATCTGTGCTGCCCTTTTTGATTTGGCCTACCCCTATATTACCATCCTCACCTCCAAACACATTCTATTCAACAAAGTAGGCTATTGTAATTTTATTATATTATGTACTGTTACCACAACCAGTTGGAAACTTTCACACCTTCTAGCCTGTAATCCTATTTCCCCATTGAAGGTGTTTCTTCATCTGAATTTCTCTCTCTTCTACTCATTTCTGTAGCCTATTCTGTATCAGTCAGTGTACAGACAGGAGAACTAAAACATCTTCTGGATGTTTCAAGCACATAAACATTTAGTCACAAATTATTTTAGATGGCCTAAAATTGCAAAAAGGAAAAATGAAGATTTCATAGAAATGTGGAAGATGCTACCATCCTAGCTGGAGCCCACTAGTCTACCTTTTCATCTGGAGCCTCCCCTGTTGTACTGCCAATGGTGTTGCAGCCCACAGTTTCCTGGAGGTACCCAAATCTGCTGATTCTTCTACTGCAGTCAGAGTGAGAAATGACACTTTCTCTTTTATATTCCCTTATTTCCTATCAGGGAATCCCAATAACAGCAACTGAGTAGAAAACAGCTGTTGAGGGAGTCTAGGCAGTGTGGTTTTTAGGTCCCCTGTGAAACTGTGGAGAGCTAAGGAGGATGGGAACAGAACTTGGAACCAATACACAATATCTGTCAGAGTGCCTGTACTAATTGTCTAGGGCTGTTGTTACAAAGTATTACAGACTGTATGGCCTTAAACAACAGAAATTTATTTTCTCACCATTCTGAAGACCAAAATTTCAAAACCAAAGTGTCGGCAGGGTTAGTTCTTTCTGAGAGCTGTGAGGGAAGTTTCTGTTCTAGAGCTTTCTCCTTGACCTGTAGATGGCTGTCTTCTTCCTATGTCTCTTCACATTATCTTCCCTCTGTGTGTGTATGTCCAACTTTTCCCTTCTATATTGGATTAGGGCCCATCCTAATGACCTCATTTTAATTTTATTAAGTCTATAAAGATCCTATCTCCAGATCAAGTCACATTCTGAGATACTGGAGTTTAGGACTTCAACATATGAATTTTAGGGAAACATAATTCAACCCATAAGAGTGTCCTAATATGGCAACTACATAAATGATTCATAGCCCATATGGGAATTTATTGAACTTTTCTATTTGTATGTTTTTTTCCCACTACTCTAGGAGGAATCTTGTTTTCTCTTTTAACTTTGTCTAGTAGCTAGCTGCTTGGCACATCAGAGTCTCAATATATGTCAGCTGGTCAATCGTTATAGATTAATGGAGCTAAACATTTAATGTTACATTAAAGGCTTCCAAAACTAGAAGTCAGTTTGCATTTCAAAATTATTCAACATTGCTTCCCTATGTTGACTCTCCCATTAATTTGCTCACTATCAATCTATTGATATTCTATACATCAGACACTGATTTTACAAGACACTGAAATGTTACACACTGAAGATAGAAATTCAGATAAATGTGTTACTCCTTCGGAAAGCTGATATTCAACAGGAAGACAGAACTAAATCAACAATATTCTCAAAGCTTAACAACTGCTCTTAGAAAAATCCCATGCTCTGGGAGTAAAGGTGCACTGATTAGAGAGCTGATCTTTCTACAGTACTCATTTCAACTCCCAAATATTGATCATGATGCTCATCCCACCACTAACACCCTCCACATTACTCTCTACCTATCTAATATATATCCATCAATACTTAAGTTATTTGTCCCTCTGTCTCTATAAACTAATACATGCTAAGTTCCCTACCACAGTGCCTGGAACTTTCTTTCTACATTTCTCTCCATTCCTCTCTCCTGTCTTCCATTCTGCTTCATCCTCTCTTCCTCTATTTCTTTCATTTATCACTTCATTTCAGCAAATTCATAACAATTACATCCAGCTTTGCTAAAACCTGACATACATGTTGATTAAAATTAATGTGCTATCCAAAATAATGCCATCAAAACCACAAGCCTTTGGGGAAAATGGAATTTAGATTTATATCTGAATATTTATAATCAGAATTTTATAGTGTATTTTCTTTTATGCCTTGTATAGTAAGACTTGCATATATACATTTATTTTTAATGTCAGTAATTAACTCATTGAGTCCTTTTCTTGCATTATGTTTTTTTATTTTTTATTTTTTCGGTACTTGGGCCTCTCACTGCTGCGGCCTCTCCCATTGCAGAGCACAGGCTCCAGATGCAAAGGCCCAGCGGCCACAGCCCACAGGCCCAGCCGCTCTGCGGCAGGCGGGACCCTCCTGGACCGGGGCACGAACCCGCATTCCCTGCATCAGCAGGCGGACTCTCAACCACTGCGCCACTAGGGAAGCCCTTCTTGCATTATTTAATCAATCTTTTTTAATACGAATACTAATTTTAAAATCAATCTTTTTTAATACGAATACTAATTTTAAAATTCTATAACCATATATGTCCATTACATTACATTAAATTGTATTGTTCTGAAATGCTCTTTTTGTACAGATTTGAGAAAACTCATTTCTGGTCACAATTCTTTCCTCCCAGAGTAAGCCACCTGGAATGCACTGTGCTCATATTAATTTGTCCATGTGCTATTATCTTTCCTATATGCATATTGGATAAATCTGAAAGCAAAGTATGAATAAATTGAGAAAAAGTAAATTATGTTTGTTAAGAGGATTGGCATTCATAACTGCTGTCATCACCATCACTGTTATATAGTTATCCAGACAGACAGAATCCACCTAAAATTTGTAAGGATGCAAGACACAGAGAAGATATCATAGATTCCAATACCTTTGTGAAACACTGAAAAGGGTAGCCAAATATCATAAAGGATTCCCTTTACTTTATGCCAATGGGGACAGAAATATTCTAATATACATGATTTACTTGTGGAAAAGTTCCAGACTACATATAAAAACAAATGATTAGGGCTTCCCTGGTGGCACAGTGGTTGAGAGTCTGCCTGCCAATGCAGGGGACACGGGTTCGTGCCCCGGTCTGGGAAGATCCCACATACTGTGGAGTGGCTAGGCCCATGAGCCATGGCCGCTGAGCCTGCGCGTCCGGAGCCTGTGCTCCGCAACAGGAGAGGCCACAACAGTGAGAGGCCTGCGTACCACAAAAAAACAAAAACAAAAACAAGACTACAAATAGAACTACCATACGACCCAGCAATCCCACTACTGTGCCTATACCCTGAGAAAACCATAATTCAAAAAGTCATGTACCACAATGTTCATCGCAGCTCTATTTACAATAGCCAGGTCATGGAAGCAACCTAAGTGTCCATCAACAGATGAATGGATAAAGAAGATGTGGCACATATATACAATGGAATATTACTCAGCCATAAAAAAACGAAATTGAGTTATTTGTAGTGAGGTGGATGGACCTAGAGTCTGTCATATAGAGTGAAGTAAGTCAGAAAGAGAAAAACAAATACCGTATGCTAACACATATATATAAAATGTCATGAAGAACCTAGAGGCAAGACGGGAATAAAGACGCAGACCTACTAGAGAATGGACTTGAGGACAGGGGGAGGGGGAAGGGTAAGCTGGGACAAAGTGAGAGAGTGGTAGCGTATATATGGACATATACACTACCAAATGTAAAATACATAGCTAGTGGGAAGCAGTCACATAGCACAGGGAGATCCGCTCGGTGCTTTGTGACCAGCTAGAAGGGCGGGATAGGGAGGGTGGGAGGGAGGGAGACAGAAGAGGGAAGAGATATGGGGATATATGTATATGTATAACTGATTCACTTTGTTATAAAGCAGAAACTAACACACCATTGTAAAGCAATTATACTCCAATAAAAATGTTTAAAAAAAGGAAAAACAAAAAAGGAGTGCTTGTAATATCTAATTATGCTCTTTAAAGAAAGATGAGTCAATCTGCCACAAGTAGTATAGTTGCAAGGCTTAGCTTCTTAAAAACATTAATGTGAAATAACATAGTTCTTTCAAACTGAGCTTTTCTTACTTTTACCAGCATGCTACACAAAATGATTTCTTACTTTTACCAGCGTGTTAGACAAATTTAACAAATAAATGACATTTTAATGCAAAAAGAAGAAATGTATTGGTTTAAATTATCATATTTATAAAACCATCAGAACAAATAAATACACTCACTTAAAATTATTTGAGGGATTAAGTAAGAACCTTAAATATGTTATTAAGTAGGAAACCAATATTTTAACAATAAAGAATAATGTAGTTTGCCTACTGTGTACTGTTCTGGGTTATTCTGACATTTCAACTATACATACATATATTTATGTATATATATATATATGTTTCTGTTTGACTGCAGTGTAAAATCTATGAATTAACATGAAGATTTTTGAAAAGAATGATTACTTTTTAACCAATGTTATGCTTATTTTTTCTTGACTTTATTAAAATATAATACGTGATGGGAAATGATATAGTTTCTCTTCACATGAAGATCACATAAAACAGTGATATTTCATTAAAAAAATTTTTTTTCCACCAAGTTACTCACAGGTTTGTCATTAGTTACAATAAAAACCATAAAAAATTAATATGCCTCAGGTATTACTTATTTACTTAGGTGACATGCCAATTGCCAAAATTCTGTCATGCTAGCTTTTAGGAGAATTAATAACATTTATGTTGAGAATAATGACTGCATTGCACTTGTATTTATAAAATATAAAATACTGTGAAACCATACTTTTAATTCTCATTTTATTTGTCTACATTTAAGGTAATTTATCCAATTACATCATGATTAAGTAACAAGAACAAGACATACTTATGCCCTAAAAATAACTATAGTAAAAACAAACAAAAAAAGCTTGACAAGAGACAAACGAATGTTTCAGGCACTAGACACTAAAGTATGATTTTGATTACAGACACAAAGAAAACAAATGTTATCTTTGATATTAACTCAGGTTTTCTGCCTATTACATTGTTTTTTTTTTTATTCTAAGATCAGGTATGGGAAACCAAGCAGAGTCCAAAGCCTTACTGAGATGAGGAGGTAGAGACTAGAAATCTGGAGAGGCTGAGATGGCTGAAACTTACAAAGTTAGGTTCTAGAAAAAGGGAACTACGAAGAAAAATAAATCCAGAAATATGCTTAGTGTCCCAATTGATATTTGCTGAATATGAAATTATGCAAGTGTGGAGAATAATTCTAAAAGCCCAGGAAAAGAAAAAGTGAAAAATTGTAAACTTAAAACTATCTTCACTAATCATGCAGGGCAAGTAGCTATTGGAGGTATTTACAGGCCAAATGAATAGTTTTTGGTGACCACCTGGGCCCTTTAGTGGAGACACCAGAAGACTCATGTCTTAGTAATAGGGCTGAACTATCCCTGGAGTAAATGTTACAGTTTATATTCTCTACAACAGCTAGTATCACATTGACTTGCAAATAATTTAACAGCCAGACAAAACAAACTACAGCACTCTTTAAGAAAGAAAACAAAATCCAGTCACTCAACAAGAAAATACCATGACCAGTATCCTACCAAAATATGACAAGAGGCAGAAAATTTCCCAAAAGTGTATCAGTAAATGTAAAGGCATAGCAAGATAATAAAATAGAAGTATTTTTTAAAAAGTACCAGAGCCTCTGTAATCCATGAGGAAATTTCCATTTGTCCAACATATGTGTGATTGCAGACCAAGCAACAGAGGACAGTGTGGGGATGAGAAGAAAAATTAAAGTAATAATAACCATTTTTTCCCAATGTGTGTGTGTACATATGCACACATATATAACATACATTTATACATTATACATATATATAAAACATTACATATATATTTCTTCCACTTTTATTCTTTGCCCTTTTTATTATTTTTTTCTGTATGCCTTTTGATGCACCAAAATTCTTAAAATTTTTTAATGGAATTCATTTATCTTTTTTTACAGCAAGAAATTTGAGTCCTTTTAAAGAAATACTTGTCCATCTGAACTTGAAGAGGCTATACTATTGCTTTCTAGAATCTTTGATACACCATTCACTGTTTCCATATGGAAATCGAATGTATCAGTACCATCCCTTTCACAATGTATTGTAGTGCCACCTTATGTGTACTGATCTCTATATTTGGTGTCTTTGATCTAATTAGCTATTCCTGTGACAATAACCACACTATCTTAAATAGATATTAACAATTTTCAAAAAGCTACCCTAAGCCCTCAAATTTGTTCTTTCAAACATGTTTAGGTTATCATGGGATGCTCGCAATTTGATATGTAATTTGGATTGTGAATACACACACCTGCTAAGACTTTTACTGGGACTAAAGTAATTATTCATGTTTGAAGAAGATTAAAGTTGTTTCCATTTAAAAGCTTCAGCTTTATGAACTTCATATATTCCATTTACTTAGCTATTCCTAATGTCTTATTTAGGTTCCTGAGGTTCTTTTAGGTTCCTTAAGTTCTTGGAAACTAGAGTTGCCATGGCATAGTGTCCTATGTATCAATAAGTTTGATATGTTAATATTTTGCTTAGGATTTTTATATCATGTTCATGACAGAAATTGAGCTATTAACCAAAATGATCTACCTTTTTCAGGTTTGTCTTTTGTTTATTTTATTTGTTTAGTTTTAGCAAAGTTATTGGGTTTTCATAAAATTTGTTGGAAAATGCTTCATTTTCCATATTTCATTGTTTTGTGTTATTTGCTTATTAAATGTTTGACACAATTCACCCTTAAATCATTTAAATAATTTTGGTCTGGAATTATATATGTGTGTGGGTGTGCACACATGCACATGTGTGTGTTAAATTTATTATTTTGTTGGTTTTAAGTTCTCTTTTTTTCTGGATTTGTAATTTTATTTAATTTTTAAATTGATTTACTTACACACGTTTATTATTATTTTTTATCTTTTTAGTATCAGTAGAATCTGGAGGAATAAAACCTGCATTCCTGAGTTTGGTATTTTGACAATCCTTTTTAGTTTAATTTTTAATTCCTATTTCAAATTTATTGGTATTTTTAAAGAATTTCTAATGTTTTTGATTGTTTTTTCTATTAATTCTTCTTTTCAAATTCTTTAATTTTTAGTCATATAATTATTTTCGATTTTCTACTTCCCTGGGATTTGCTTATCATTTGCTTATATCATCCAAATTCATAAAATTATAATTAACAATTTATTTCAAATTTTACCTTTTTCTGAATATGTTTTTAATACTAAGCCTGTGGAAAAAATATAGGAACAGGTCTTAAAGGAGTTGTATCAGGATCTAAGGAATGTAGTGTTGGATCAGCTTGAAATGTGCTGATTTATGCAGAACAAGGAGAAATTCTGGTTTCCATGTGTTGACTCAAGTGCCTGGGAATGATTAGCGTTTTTCTTGGTTGGCTGATGTAATCATAAACCCAAAGGTGATTTAACAAAATATAGTTGAAACTCCTGAACTTCCTTGTTATTCTGTAGAAAAAGATGTCAAGAGAAAAAGAGGGAGTGAGAGAAATCAGAAATTTAAAGTGGATCTGTCATACAAAACTTGTTTAATCATTCTCTACCCATTTTCTCTAGAAGGAAAAAAGAGTTCTTTATAAAGACTGTGATTGAGATTTCTCAGCATTTTCAAACAACACGGGGCTACTATCTGCAGGCAGAGAATGCCAGTGGAAGTGATGCCATGAAACTGAGCTCACTGAAATGAATGGAGATGACAGAATCTGTGGTGGCTGTGGCCAAATGGCATGGTTACCATAATGGGCAGCAGAGTCAAAGAATTAGAATCGTTTGGGTCACAGAGATTTTTGATGTGGCTGGTTGACCAAGATCCCAACAATGGAAACAGATGGGCAGCCTACAGAAGTTATATTTGTTTTGCATATGCAGGAAATATCCATATCTGTTCAACAGAATTGACTAGAATCACCATACTGGTTACAATTATAGTACTTAATTCCAAGACTTGAGCCAGCTAACAGAGTCAAAGAACTTTAAATAAAGGTGAAGTTATATCCTCTTACAGAAGTATCCTGCTACTTAACCATGTGTTACCCTGTAATTTTCCCTTTAGTAGACCTTAAAAGAAAATCCAGCCATAGATAGCAACACAGATGAACCCTGAGGACATTATGCTAAGAGAAATTAGCCAGTCACAGAAGGAAAAGTACTGCATAATTCATTTATACGAGGTATCTAAAGTAATCAAAATAATAGAAACAGTGTAGAATGGTTGTTGTTAGGGGCTAAGGGAAGTAAAAATACAGAGTTGCTATTCAACACATATAAAATTCCTATGCAAGGTGAATGTTTTAGAGATCTGCTGTGCAACATTGTGCCTATAGTTAACAATACTGTATCATACACTTAAATTTTTTTTTAATAGGATAGATTTCATACCCCATGTTCTTACCACAGTTACAAAAGAGGCACCTGAGGACAATTTACAAGGGTAATTGTACATTAGCGAAGGGGAAATAAACAGAGTTTATGAAATGCTGGCTTTAAACTGAAACTACTATCTGGAGACCAAAACTGTCATTGTATTCAACCAGTCAGAGAACAGCTTTACGAATATCTGGTAATCAATAGAGTTTCAACTGGGGTTCATTTTACAGTTGGCCCAGGTCTTCCTCAAACCTCTCTGTGGTTATTTCCCCAGTTCCAGAATGTATTGTTTCAACAGACATACTAAACAACTGGCAGCAATTTCTCATTGGTTTTTATGATCCATGGAATGATGATTTATACTGTAGGGAAGGCCAAATGCCTTTATCTACACAAGTAGTAAGTTAAAGGCAAATATAGAGGGACTCCAAAGAGTAATGCTGCCTTGAAGGACTTGAAAGATGCAAGAGTAGTGATTTCTACCACAGCCATATTCAATTTGACTATTATCCTATACACAAAATATGTGTCTTGAAAAATGATGGCTTTTCATTAACTTTAAAAAAAAACCTTCATTATCTAATGCTACATAATAAACCACCCCAAAACTCTGGTATAAAACAATTTTATTATTCTAACAGATGTGGATCTTCGAATTTTTTTGTTCAGTAGTCATTTTTAAGCATCTAATAATGTTTATCATTCAGTATGTATTCAATATATATTTTGAATGGTTATAAATTATCTATCAATATTGAACTACTTTAAAATTTTTAAACTGGGCAAACATTTTCACACATCTCTGTTCTTTGACTCTTGGCAATATTTGTCTCCTTGAATGCTTGCATTTATTTAATAAAATATTAAGCATTTATTAAAACATAAAATATTGTAACTATCAGAGCCCAGAGTATCTGAAAACGAAAGCACTTTTTGTAAGTGGGTCATTAGATGTAATCTTAAGAGATTTTCCCCCCTATTTATGTTTCTTTGTTCCATACCTAAATATTCTGATAATGGAAGAAAAGAAATCTTGTGTGTTGGGTCAGAGCATAGCATACATTTGTATATCTCAACTTCACGAAATACTGTCTCCAAGATACCAATTAATGGAATTTTTTAATTGGACGCTTTACATATCTTTGGTCAGGGAAACGTTATATAGGAAAATATATTTTGTATTAGTGATATTTAGTATGCTCACAGATGGTAGATTAATGCACAGATGGAAATCACACCTTAGTTTAGAGTAAGTGTCTCTTTCAGTAAGAGTAAATAATACTCCATTTCACGATGGGAGGAGTTTGGTACTGTCGATTTGCTGGTAGGTAAATGGCTGGCATTTCCAAAGTATGATTAAGTATAGAAACCAATGAATTGTCCTTCTGCCAGCAAATGAAACATTTAGCAGTAAAATTAAGTACAAGTTAAATGTACTTAACCCATGCATATTATTCAGTTTTCATTTTTACCATCATGACAATTTGATCATGAGCTCATTGGACAAGACTATCTAGAACTGGGATAAAAGCTTACTAACATTCAGGCAGTAAGTCATTTTGCTAACCTTTCTATTCAAGGTATCTTCACTATAGAAGTCCTAAGGGGCAAACCCTTAACTTATTCTGAGATGTCCCCAAACTCCACCTTCCTATGAATTCATTTGTTCTTTATATACAGGAGCTCACACTCTAAGCAGAGTAGAGATGTACTGTTTAAAGATAAATCTTTGTATTTGACAGCTTTGTGGTGCTTCAGAGATTCTAATGAGCCGGGATATAAATTTGTAGCAGGTCACTCTGGCTGATGGGAATAAATTAAATAACTCTCCGTTTACCAAACTCCAATTGTTTTTTACCCTCAGCAGGCAACTAGTTAAAAATAACCCCCATTGCAGCACACGTATAGGATATTTCAGCAGGAAAAGTCACTGTGGGAAGGTGAAGAATCTGCTTACACAGTATACATATGGCTTCAGGACATTCTTGTGCCCAATCTCTTTTGTACACTTTAATTGGCATTGTTAATTAGATTTACCTAATGTAACGGCTAGGTGGGTCAGAGTAAGTTTGGGAGAGGCAGCCTGGATTTCATGTTCACTTGGGCTTCATGTTATATTAGGGCCAGTGGAAAACCACTGGCCCTAATATAAATGAGAAGATTTAAAAATAAGATTTAAAAATAAATGAGAAGATTTATTGACCAAAAACAGTAAAGCACAGTTGTATGATTGCTATGGGTCCCATGCTGCAACAGAATTTGCCTTAGACACTGAATTAATCATGTCTCCACAACTAGTCCATATAGTCCACGTAGTCAAATGCTTCTACCACTGTGTGAAAAGCTGGAAACCCTTCTGAATGCATTCAGAGCTGGAAACTTCTTTAGTTACTTACTAAATAGGTAAAAATAGCATATCTAAATAGAATATATTTTTCCTCAAAGGCAGTCCAACTAAAACTTAGTCCTCTTAGTGCTGGAAGGGATAGAGTATAACTTTTTCCTTCAATTATAAGGTAATATTTTACCCTGTCTACACCACTGGTTGGACAAGAAACTTTAAAGAAGTGTCAGACCACTGAATTATCCCTAAAGCATCTCTCTCTTTTGTGACAATTGACTTAATCATAGCTCTCTTAGAAGGTCGGATACTTGCCCTTCAGGTCGTGAGGGATGATGTCATCAACATGTTGAACAGAATATCTGTGATGATGAGCAATTATCCTTCCTAGAGACTCAATTTTGGTACAAAACTAGAGGGGTAATTCATTCCCTAAGAGTAGAATGAAATATGTACTTTTGTCACTGTCTTTTGAGAACATTTCCTCCTCTTAATTCTTATCACAAGGGTGGGAAAAAAACTAATCTCATCAATAGATATATAATACAAGATAAAAGTAGCTTTATTAATTTGCTCAAGTAGGGAGACTACATCTGGACAGCATCTGTAAGCAGATTCATCACCCAATTAAACTGATGATTATCTGTCATTCTCTAATTCCCATCTGTCTATTGAGCCAATTGAAGTGGATAATTTAATGAGACTGTGTTAGCAATCATCATTTTCATGTATTTCAAGGTTTTAATGTGGACAGATCTCTGCAGTTCCTCCAAGAATGATCCATTTGTAGAGGGTTGTATGTGTGTTGTTTGTTTTGGTTTGTTGTTTTTTTAAATGGACTGTAAACTCTAGGGATTTCCATCTGACTCTTCTTCCAAAATACAGATTCCAAAATAAGCTATATATATTTATATTTATATATTTATATATGTTTACAATTACAAAG
Organism: Delphinapterus leucas; assembly: GCF_059928025.1. Lineage (NCBI taxonomy): Eukaryota > Metazoa > Chordata > Mammalia > Artiodactyla > Monodontidae > Delphinapterus > Delphinapterus leucas. The sequence continues at coordinate 3,301,509 of NW_028322258.1, forward strand.
TCCCAGAAATTACAGTGAGAATATATGTGGTGATATATTTGGACATACTGAGGCATTTCTTCTTTTTTTTTTGTTTTTAAAGCATCAAAAATTAGCTCTTAAAAAAAAAAAAATTAGCTCTTGGGGCTTCCCTGGTGGTGCAGTGGTTGAGAGTCCACCTGCCGATGCAGGGGACACGGGTTTGTGCCCCGGTCCAGGAAGATCTCACATGCCACAGAGCAGCTAGGCCCATGAGCCATGCCCGCTGAGCCTGTGCGTCCGGAGCCTGTGCTCTGCAACGGGAGAGGCCACAACAGTGAAAGGCCCGTGTACCGCAAAAAAAAAAAAAAAAAATTAGCTCTTAAATTTCAGTACACAATTGAGTGTATATAGAAAAATCTAAAGAGTTGATAGTTTCCACTTAAATCAGATGAAATATTATCATAAAAATGGAAAATCTGAATAGTTGTGTATGGGTATGGCTACAGGTTTTTTTTTTGAATTTTTATTAGAGTATAGTTGATTTACAACATACTGAGGCATTTCTCTCAAAATTGTAATTATCACCTAAGTCCCATATGCTCTCAAACTTAGTTATAAACTACAAATTTTCTTTAGTTCACAAGAATTTATAATAGCTCAGATTCAGGTCTAATATTTCCTCAAAGTGCTGAATTTTTTTTCCATATCCAATGACTTTGACAGTTGTCTAGAGTCCCTTGGTAATAATTAAGAGAAATAACCTTAGTATATATTTATAGTGTTACTGTGTGGTCTCCTTCAGGTGTGTCTAAACTTCCATTTCTCAATTGATTTTAGGTCTATTAACTTATCTAGAGCTAGAAATTGGCTTAGGGGTCAAGGGTCTGTTGTGGTGGCTTAGGATATACCTTACAAACATGGAAATTTGAGGTTATATAAGCTAAGTTGAAACTTAAGTGGCCATTCATAACTTTTGATTCTGGAAACTCCACAATTAAGACCAACAAAATATTTCTGGTTCAGACTACTGTGACTCTACTGGCTCTTTGGTATCTACATTCACTTTATCACTAGGAGTTAGCTCTTACTAACAGATGTCTGTCACTATGAAATTCTTCTATCTTCTGAAATATGGAGACATTTTAACTTTACTATTTCAAACCTGTATCACCAACTGTAGCACTCAGAATGGGCTAGTGTAGGCTGAAGTATAATAAACACCCCCAAATCTCAGTGGCAACACAAAAAAGTTACACTTTACTTATGCTATATAAGGTCAGCAATGGTTGGAGGACCCAGAGACCCAGAATGAACTGTGATCTACCTGCACACATACTCCATAATGTCTGAGTGAACGATGCATTGTCCTCTAAAACTTTTACTCAGAGGCAGCTGTTCAAGACAGGGGTGTAGGAAGATCCTGAACTCCTCCCATGGACACACCAAATCTAGTTACATATGGAAAAATTCCCTTTGAAAAGACCTGAAAACTAGCTGAATAGTTTTTCCAGAACAAAGGAAAAAAGAGCCACATTGAGACAGGTAAGAGAGGTAGATTGCCAAAACCTCACGCCCAGCACAGTGACCTACAATCAGGAGGAATCTCACAAGTAAAGAGCTTTTCCCTGAGGAGTGAGGGACTTTTTCCCCATGTCAGGCACTCCAAACCTTGGGACCTGCACTGGAAAGATAAGCCCCCAAATTGTCTGGCTTTGAAAACCAGTGGGGCTTATGTCCAGGAGACCCAAAGAGCTATATGGAATTGAGATCCTGCTCTCTTAAAGGGCTTGTGTGCAGGCTTACTCACCCCAGGACCCAGCACAAAAACAACAATTTGAAAAGCACCTAGACTATATGCAAAGGAGATTCATTTGCTAATCTTAAAGTGTGTGCTGAAGGGGCAAGGGCCTGTTGGGGTTCTCTCTAGGGATGGAGGTGGTGGTGGGTACCAGTTTTGCACTCTCCTTCTACCTTGTTAACAGCAGCAGGCACACCCTGCCTCCATACTCTCCTGCAGCCCTGTTAAGCCAGGGGGCATGCCCTCCCCCCATACTCTTTTGCAGCCTTGCCAAAACCAGCAGGCAGGCTGTACCTCCACATTCTCCTGTGTCACTGCTAAAGCTGGCAGGCACACACAGTCCACACAGGGAATGTCCCTTGAGCATCTGGCACTAGTAGCCAGCAGAGTTAGTGTTTCTGAGCCCTACAGGACTGAAACAATTGGAGAGAGAGTTCTTGGCAGGCTACCACCCCACAGGGCATACCACAGAAAGCAAAATGAGACATAATCCCAGTCTTCCTATGAAAAAGGAATTTATTTACTTGTCCTGGAGCTTCAACCTGAGGGGCAGGCTTCAGGTTTACCACACATCTAGAGGCTACAGAAGAGGTCTCAGGAAACATAGCCCAGGGAACATGATCTTCGCACTCTCCCTTGGCCTTGCTACAGCTCACTGGTACCTCCCAGAAACGAGCTTTTACACTTGTCTAAAACCCTGATTTTTGCAACCACTGTCAAGGAAACACTTCTGGATCAACTGGTCTGGAGGTCAGCAGGGTTTAAAATTGAGGTCCCAGAGGACTGTATATATTTGCATAATTTAGAAGCTGCTGCCTGAGAAACTGGCTCCCAAACAGACTGAAATTAAGTACAGACTAAAAAAAAAATTTTTTTTGAACACTGACAGGTGTTGCACATCCTTAACTACTGGAATCTATGAAGAATAAATCAGGAAGCTTGGACAATCACATAGATTTCAGAGACAACCAAGAGTAAGAACAAGGTTGAATGACAAGTTTCATCTCCTACACAAAGCCACTCCTTCAAGTCTGGGAAAGGTAGCTCTTCCACCTAATACACAGAAACAAACACAGAAAGTAAAGCAAAATGAAGAAACAAAGCAATATGTTCCAGATGAAAGAACCAGATAAAACTCTAGAAAAAAACCTTAATGAAACAGAGATAAGTAATTCATCTGATAAAGAATTCAAAGTTATAGACATAAAGATGCTCACTGAATGGACAGAATAGATGAACATAGTAAGAGCATGAACAAAGAGATGGAAAATATAAGAAAGTATCAAACAGAAGTCACAGAGCTGAAAAATGTAATAACTAAACTGAAAAACACACTAAAAGGGTTCAAGAGCAGACTAGATGAAACGGGAGAAAGCACCAGTCATCTCAAGACAAGGCAGTAGAACTCACCCTGTCAGAGCAGAAAAAGAGAAAAGAATTTTTTTAAAAAAGTAAAGATAGCTCAAAGGACATATCGCACCACTTAAAACAGACTACCATTCACATCATAGGGCTCCCAGAAGGAGAAGAGAGAGGGAAAGGAGTAGAAATATTATTTGGAGAAATAATGACTGAAAACTACCCTAACTGGGGAAAGAAGACAAACATTCATATCCAGGAACTGGAAAGTTCCAAATAAGATAAACCCAAAGAGACACAAGCCAAGACATATTATAATTAAAGTGTCAAAAGGTAAAGACAAGAGAGAATATTAAAAACAACAGGAGAAAAACTTCTTGTTATGTACAAGGAAACTCCCATAAGCCTATGAGCAGATTTTTTCAGCAGAACTTTGTATATCAGAGGAAGTGGCACAATATATTCAAAATGCTGAAAGAAAAACCTTCCAACCAAGAATATTCTACTCAGCAAACTTCTTATTCAGAATTGGAGAGAAAAGAGTTTTCCATAAAGGAAAGGCTAAAGGAGTTCATCACCACTAAACAAGACTTTAATAAGAAATGTTAAAGTGACTTCTTTAAGCTGGAAAAAAAGAGCACTAATTAGTAACAACAACAAGAAAAGTAAAAATCTCACTGGTAAAGGTAAATTTATAGTAAAGATAGTGGATTAACTATAAAGCTAGTAGGAAGGTTCAAAGACAAAAGTAAAAAAAAAACTGTAACTAAATAATTAGTTAAGGGATACACAAAATACAAAGATATAAAAATGACATCAAAAACATAAAACACAGGGATAGGGAGTAAAAATGTAAAGTTTTAGAATGTGTTCATACTTAACTTGCTATCAATTTAAAATAGATTGTTAAATGAAAGCTGTTATGTGAGCCTTAGGGTATCCACAAAGCAAAAACCTATAGTAGAAACAAAAAAGATAATGAGAAAGAAATCTAAGCACAACACTAAAAAAAGGCATCAAACAAAAAGGAAGAGAGCAAGAGAAGAAAGAAACAAGAATTATGAAACAGCCAGAAAATAATTAACAAAATGGCAATAAGTACATAACTAACAATAACTACTTTAAATAAAAATGGAATAATTCTTGAATCAAAAGATACAGTGGCTAAATGAATTTTAAAAAGAGCCATCTGTAGCTGCCTACAAGGGACTTACTTCAGATATAAGGACACACAGACTTAAAGTGAAAAGATGGAAAAAGATGTTTCATGCAAATTGAAACTAAAAGAAATCTGGGATAGCTGTATTTATATCAGAGACAAAATTCACTTTAAAACAAAGACTGTCATTAAAAACAAAGATTTGCATTACATAATAATAAAGGGGTCAATCCAACGAGAAATATAACATTTGTAAATTTTCATGCACCCAGTATTGATGTACGTATATATAAAGCTAATATTAACAGACAAAGGGAGAAATTGACAGCAAATCTTAGGACACCCAGACTGCAAATAGGACACCCAGACTGAAAAGTCAACAAGGAAACACAGGCCTTAAATGACAAATTAGACTAGAGAGACTTAATAGATATATACAGAATATTCCATCCCAAAGCAGAATACACATTCTTTTCACGTACACATGGAACATTCTTTAGGATAGATCACATGTTAGACCACAAAAAAAGTCTCAGCAAATTTAAGATGACTGAAATCATATCAAGCATTTTTCCATCCATAAAGGTAATAAACTAGAAATCAATAACAAGAAAAAACTTGAAAAAAATAATAAATATGTGGTTAAACAACATGCTACTGAAAAAGCAATGAGTCAAAGAAATCAAAGAGAAGTCAAACTATAACTCGAGAGAAATAAAAATGAAAATACCATATGCCAAAATCTATGTGATGCAGCAAAAGCAATTCTAAGAGGGACATTCATAGTGATACAGACTACCTCAAATGACCAGAAAAGTCTCAAAAAAACAATTGAACATTACAACCCAAGAAACTAGAAAAGGAAGAAAAAATGAAGCCAGAGTTAGTAGAAGAAAGGAAATAATAAAGGTAAGAAGATAATAAAAAGAGAAAATAAATGAAATAGAGTCTTAAAGAGTAGAAAAAAATTTTAAAATTAAGAGCTGATTCTCTGAAAGATAAAATTGACAAACCTTTAACTAGACTCACTAAAACAAACAAAAAAAGAGGATAAAATTAGAAATGAAAAAGGAAAAATTATAACTGAAAACCAAAATATTCAAAGACTCATAGGAGACTAACATGAATAATTACACACCAACAGATTGGACAATGCAGAAGAAATAGATAAATTCCCAAAACATACAATCTTCCAAGACTGAATTTTGAAGAAACAGAAAATCTAAATAGACCAGTTACTAGTAAGGAGATTGAATCAGTAAGAAAAAGACCCCCATCAAACAAAGTCCAGGATCAAACAGTTTCACAGGTGAATTCTACCAAATATTCAAAGAAGAGTTAATAACTATCCCTCACAAACAATCCCAAAAAATTGTAGTGGGAATGCTCCCAAACTCATTTTATGGGTCCAGCATTACCACAATACCAAAACTTGACAAGGACACCACACACAAAAAAGATTATAGGAAAATACTGCTGATGAATATAGATGTAAAAATCCTCAATAAAAATATTAGCAACCAAAACAATACATTAAAAAGATCATACACCAAAATCAAGTGGGATTTATTCCAGGGATACAAGGATGGTTCAACAGCCACAAATCAAGATGATAGTCCACATTAACAAAATGAAAGGTAAAAATCATATGATCATCTCAATAGATGAAGAAAAAGCCTTTGACATTCATTTATGATAAAAAACCTCTAAACAAAGTGGGTATAGAAGAAACATAACTCAACAATAATAAAGGCAATATATGCCAAGTACACAGCTAACATCATACTCAACAAAGAAACGCTGAATGCTTTTCCTCTAAGATCAGAAACCAACAAAAATGTCCACTCTTGCCACTTTTATTCAACTTAGTATCAGAAGTCCTAAGACAGAGCAATTAGACAAGAAAAAGAAATAAAAGTCATCCAAATCAGAAAGAAGGGAGTAATACTGTCACTATCTGCAGACAATATAATTTTATATACAGCAAAATAATAAAGACTTCACCAAAAAAAACTATTAGAATAAACAAATTCACTAACGCCACAGGGAACAAAATCAATATCCAAAAATCTGTTGTATTTTTATACACTAAAAACAAACTATCAAAGAGAAATGAAGAAAATGATCCCATTTACAACTGCATCAAAAAGAATGAAATACCTAGGAATAAATTTAACCAAGGAGATAATAGACTTGCATATTGAAAACAAGTCCTTAATGAAATAAATTGAAAAAGATACAAATAAATGGAAAGATATTCTGTGCTCTTGGATTGAAAGAATCAATATTGATAAAATATGTGTACTCCAAAGCAATCTACAGATTCAATGCAATTTCTATCAAAACTCAAATGGCATTTTTCAGAGAAACAGAACATATATTCCTAAAACTTGTAAGAAACCACAAAAGACCTCAAAGAGATAAAGAAATCTTGAGAAAGAGGCACAAAGATGAAGGCATCTTGCTCCCTGATTTCAAACTATATTACAAAGCTATAGTAATTAAAACAGTATGGTATTGGCATAAAAACAGACACATAGATAGATGGAACAGAATGGACAGCCCAGAAATAAACCCATGCATATGTGATCAATTAATTTATGACAAAGGAGCCAAGATTATACAATGTGCAAAGGACAATCTCTTCAATAAATGGTGTTGAGAAAATTGATAAACAACATGAAAAAGAATGAAACTTGACCACTACTTTACACTATACATGGAGATTAACTCAAAATGGATTAAAGATTTGAATGTAAGACCTGAAACCATAGAACTTGTAGAAGAAAACATAGATGGTAAGCTACTTGACATAAGCCTTGGTAAAGATTTTTCAATCTGACAACCAAAAGGAAAAACAAACAAATGGACTATATCATACTAAAAATCTTTTGCAAGGCAAAGGGAACCATGAACAAAATGAAAAGCCAACCTACTAAAAGGAAGAAAATATTTGCTAATCCTATATCTGGTAAGGGGCTAATATCTACAATATATAAACAACTCATACAACTCAATAGAAATAATCCCAAACAATTTGTTTAAAAACTGGGCAGATCTAAACAGACTTTTCAAAGATGAAACACAGATGTGCCAATATATACAAGAAAAGATGCTCAAAATATTAATCTTCATGGAAATGCAAATCAAAACTATGAGATGTCACCTCACACCTGTTAGAATGGCTATTATCAAAATGACAAGAAATAAGTGTTGGCCAGGATGTGGAAAAAGGGAACCCTCATGCACTGTTGGTGGGAATATAAATTGGTACAGCCAATATGGAAAACAGTTCCTTGAAAAACTGAAAATAGAGTCAGCAATTCTACTTCTGGGTATCTATCCAGTGAAAATGAAAACATTAACTCAGAAAGATATACAAGCCCAGTATTCATTGCAGCATTATTTACAATAGCCAAGGTATGGAAACAACCTAGATGTCCATCAATGGATGAATGGTTAAAGAAGAAGTGGTATACATACATACATATATACACACACACACACACACACACGAGATACTACTCAGCCATTAAAAAGAATGAAATCTTGCCATCTGCAATAACACACATGGTCTTTGAGGGTATTATGCTAAATGACAGAGAAAGACCAATGCCAAGTGACCTCAGTTATATCTGGAATTTAAAACGAATGAATGAATAAACAACAACTAAAACAAGCTCATAGATACAGAGAACAGATTGGTGGTTGCCAGAGACAGTGGGTGGGAGATATGTGAAATGAGTGAAGGGGATCAAAGGTACAAACTTCCAGTTATAAAATAAATAAGTCATGGGGATGTACAACCTGGTGACTATAGTTAATAATACTGTATTGCATATTGGAAAATTGCTAAGAGCATACAGTAAGTCCCCTACATACGAACAAGTTCCATTCCGAGAGCACATTCATAAGTCCATTTTGTTCATAAGTCCACCAAGTTAGCCTAGGTACACAACACAATTGGCTATACAGTACTGTACCGTAATAGGTTTATAATACTTTTCACACAAATAATACATAAAAAACAAACACAAAATATAAACACTTTTAATCTTACAGTACAGTACCTTGGAAAGTACAGTAGTACAGTACAACAGCTGGCATACAGGGGCTGGCATTGAGTGAACAGGCAAGAAGAGTTACTGACTGGAGGAAGGAGAGGAGGTGGGAGATGGTAGAGCTGAAGGATCGTCAGCAATAGGAGACAGAGGGCAAGCTGCAATTTCACTCACGCCTGACGTTGATGGCACAGGTTCTGGTTCCTTGCTGGATTCAATTCTATCTACCCTCTTGAAAAAACAATCCAGTGATGTCTGAATACTAGGCTCTTTTTTTCCCATCATAGATGACACGGTAGCACTGTATTACATTCCAAACAGTGGCTTCAGCCTTCGTGTACCATTCTACATTTAGGTCCTGTGCCTCAAAAACTAACGGTGCCTCCACAAATAGAACTCACATGATTGGACATGTGAACACACGTCTGCATCTTTGAAGGTTCGCAACTTGAAGGTTCATATGTAGGGGACTTAACTGTAAATCTTAAATGTCCTCATCTCAAGAAAAAGACTTTTGTAACTATGTATGGTGATGGATATAAACTAGACTTATTGTGATAATCCTTCACACAATATATCAAATATTGAATCATTATGTTGTACACCAGGAACATGTATATGTCAATTATATATATATATTATCATATACATGTAATATTATTACATACATTATTATATTATAAATATATATATATATTATTACATTCTACAACATTCATGGCTACTTCAACTTCCAACATACCAAATAATAACAGTCAACTAAAAATGTGCCTCTGCATGCAATCCAGATTTATTTTTTAGAACCATTTTCCCTAATCAAACTTTAGGTCAATAAATAATAACACAATATAAAATATACCCCATTAGTTAAATGATTCCTTATTATTATTTACAAACTAACATTTGCTTAAGTTAAACTTTCAAATAATAATTCCACATTATATATAAATATTTGGATGAGTAATAAAAAATTCCCTGTCTATTCTCTCATATTTTATGGTACATAATTACATTTACTCTCTGCCACTTTCTTTCAGGATGCCCATTTATAACTTTAGTACATCTGACATAAAATGATGTTCACAGAAATTCCCTGGAAGGGCCATTCATGATGGGAGAGAAGTTTAGTTCCTTACTGCCAAAATGATGTCAAATCCTATAGATCAAATGAGAGCTATAAATAACCTGAAACTGTGATTTATATTTTGAAATAATATGAGAGGTGTTACATTGAATTTTCCTTTTTATTCACCAAACTTATAATTCTCCATGTGATCATATAGTGTTAACATAGGAAAGTCAAGTGTTTAGGAAAATAGCAATGTAGAGGAGGTAATAGCCTTTACCTCCTTTAGGCTTAGAATTCTTTAAAATATCTAATTAGTACTGATGTGTCTATTTTTTTAAAGTCAACAAAATTAGTCGATATAATTAGTGTAACTCCAAAGAGCTAATGAAGATAACATAATTATTCTTCAATATATGCTATTCTTTTCTCCAATATATTATCTGCATTTGCCACTCCTAAAAAAAACTTTTTTTTTAAGCCTGCTCTTTTGTTAACAATGTAATTAATGGGCTTTTAGATTACATTTTCTAAACAAATGCTGAAAGCACAACATCAATGCCAAATAATGTTATCTTTATATCTTTGTCATCTTGTTATAGACTGCAATGTTGATGCTATGTTTTAACATGGCTTGTGACTTATCACTTACCATAAATTAGGAAGTGTCAAGCAATAAAAATGAGTACACAGTGTTTTATTTTATAAATTATCAGCTTTGAGTAAAGAAAGCCTTTTAGCAATACATGCCTAGAAAATTTAAAATACCATGAACTATTACCTTATATTTACATTAAGGCTAAGTTGACTATCAATAATTTCTATTTAATATTATTTTATCAATTTACTGTATTTGAAAACAGAAAAGAAATACAAAACTAAAATTATGAGTGATTAATTTCAACTATAGAGAAATTTTATGATATTAGAGAAAGGCTTTTGAACTCTTTTTATTGGTTATATTTTTATAACAATATGATTTTCCAACCCATAAATTAATACTGACTAGTTATCAATTTATAGATTGTTATATTCTCAATTTTTAAATCTATCTTTTTAACCAATTTAAATTCACTATAATTACGTAACACAAAGTTATGATTATATAAGTCATATACATATATGTGTGTGTGTACAAATTAAATATATTTTAAAATTAAAATGTGATAGTGAAAATAATGGCCTCCTGAAACGGCCTATATATTAAATCTTATAATTGTGAATACTTTAGGCTACATTACAAAATAATTCAGGCTTCAAATGAAATTAAGGTCGATAATCAATTGACCTTGAAATAGGGAGATTTTTGCAGATTATTCAGATAAACATAATATAATTACAAGGTTGTTTAAAAGTGGAAGAGGGAAACAGAAGAGTGACTATGGAAGAAAGGCAGAGAATGATGCAATATTTCTGGTTTCAGAAATGGAAGAAGGGGGTTCTAGGAGCTAGAAAAGACAGGGAAACAGATTTGTCCCCAGAAACTCTAGGAAGGAATGCAGCCCCGCAGACACCTTGTTTATAGCCCAGTGAGACTCATATCAGACTTATTACCTATGGAACAGTAAGATAATAAATTCGTGTTTTTTAAGACACTAAGTTTGTGAAAATTTATTAAGACAGCAGATAAGCTAATACACCAAATGGACTTATTTTTTAAAACATTCTGGAAAAAGAGATTAAATGTGCAGTCAAGACACCCTTTTTCTGCCAATTACCTTTATGGATGTAATACCATAAATAAGGGGACAGTGGCAGAAAATTGAGTGGGCTTTCTAAGGCATCAAGAATCAACATATCCAGGAACTCAAGGGTAAGAAAGCTGACACAGGACCAAAATTTTGGTGACATGATAGGTAATAGAATGCATGGTGGTTTAAGAAACCTTTTTCTAATCAAGTGTACAGGATTTGTTGGGGGTGGGGAAAGGGAAAGCACTCAATCTGCCTAACATGGATAAACCAAAACTTGCATTGGTAATGTAAATTCTTCACAAACGTTTAAGTTTTGAATGAACTGTCTTTTGCATCTGGATGAACCTGAGAAAAGAGAACATGCTGGAGGAATACAATACACTGGTTAATTTTTTCCCAGCCTATAAGAGCAGAAGCTTCTATTCCTCTTACTCCTGCTGCTTGGCTATTGCTCCATAATGTCAACAAATTGAGTTCTACAGGTATTAGGAAACCATGTCATCCTGAGTAAGTAGAGAAAAATCTTATCTATTGTAACCTAATGGAGAAAGGCCAAAATGAAATAATTAAAGAGACAGAAAAATGAAATAAAGAATTATCAAGAAAATACAATTAGAGCAAAAACAAAAGCAAACACCCAGAACTAAAAAAAAAAAATGTATTTCCAAATTTCAAATAAAAACATAACTGAGGGCTTCCCTGGTGACGCAGTGGTTGAGAGTCTGCCTGCCGATGCAGGGGACACAGGTTCGTGCCCCAGTCCAGGGAGATCCCACATGCCACGGAATGGCTAGGCCCGTGAGCCATGGTCGCTAAGCCTGAGCGTCTGGAGCCTGTGCTCCGCAACGGTAGAGGCCACAACAGTGAGAGGCCCACGTACCGCAAAAAAAAAAAAAAAAAAAAAAACAACATAACTGAGAAAAAGGAATGGCTATTTCTGAAAAACAAATTTATTTTCAAGTATATAAACTGAAAAAAAAATTTAGAATTTAGAATTATGTCACGAAGAATGACAAATCATTTGTTAAAAATCAAAGAAACATGAGATGTGGCAAAGTCAGTACTTAATTGGGAATTTAAAGCATTGAATACACATATTGGAGAAGAAGAAAGAAATGAAATTAATAATCTAAGCTTCTACCTAAGGCAACTGAAAAATGAAGAGCAATTAACTCCAAAGTAAGCAGAAGAATTAGTAAAATTAGAGCAGAAATGAATAAAATTAAAAACAGGAAACCAGTTGAGAAATATCAATGAAACCAAAAGCTGGTTCTCTGAAAAGATGAAGAAAATCAATAAGCCTCCAGCCAAGTAACTAAGAAAAAAAGGGAGAGGACACAACTTATTAATATCAGAAATGAAAGGGGACATCACTACAGATTCCATGGACATTAAAGGATAATAAAGTAATATTATGAACAATTCAGTGAAAAAATTTAATAACCTTGATGAAGTGGATTAATTTCTTGAAAGATAATCTGACAAACTCACATAAAATTAGACAATATGAATAGGCCTATAACATTAAAGAAATTGAGTCAATAATTAATAAACTTCCAAAACAGAAAGCACCAGGTCCAGATGGATTCACTGATGAATTCCACCAAACACTTAAGGAAGAAATGATACCAGTTCTCTTACCTCTTTAAAAAGATAGAAGCAGAAAAAATACTGACTCATTTGATGAGGTCAGCATTACACTAATACTTAAACTAGACAAAGATATGATAATGAAATTAACACAGATGCAAAAAATCCTCAACAAAATTTTAGCAAATTAAATCCAACAATATGTAAAAAGAATTATACACTACAAACAAGTGGGGTTTATTCCAGGTATGCAAGACTGGTTTAATGTTTGAAAATGAATTAATGTAATCCATCATATCAACACACTAAAGAAGAAAAATCACATGATCATATCAACAGATGGAGAAACAGAATTTGAGAAAATCCAACACTCATTCACAAAAACTCTTAGTAAACATCCTTAACTTGACAAAACATCTGCCAAAACTTACAGCTAAAATCCTACTTAGTGATGAAAAATTTCAAGCTTTCCCACTAATATCAGGAACAAGACAAGGATATCCCCTCTCATTACTGTCCTTCAACATCATACTGGAATAACTAGCTAATGCAGAAAGACAAGAAAAGGAAATAAAAGTTATACATATTGGGACGAAATGAAGTTGTCTTTGTTCACAAATGACTTGATTAGCTATGTAGAAAATTTGAAAGAATCAACAAACAACTTCTGGAACTAATAAGCAATTATAGCAAGGTTGCAAGACACAAGGTTAATTTATAAAACTCAATGACCTACCTATATATGAGACATAAACAAGTGGAGTTTGAAGTTAAAAACATGATACCAGTTGTATTAGCAGCCCTCTCAAATGAAATACTTATATAAAAATCTAACAATATAGATACAAGATCTATTTGAGGAAAACTGCAAAACTACTGAAATAAATGAAAAGAACTAAATAAATGGAGAGATACTCTATGTTTATGAATATGATGACTCAATACTGCCAAGATGTCAGCTCTTCTGAAGTTGACCTATAGCTTCAATATATCTCAATCAAAATGCCATCAAGTTATTTTGTTAATATTCATAAATTGATACTAAAGTTTATATGGAAAAGCAAGAGACCCAGAATAGACTAAGGAAAACAACAAAGTTAGAAGGCCGATAGTACCCATATTCAAGACTCACCAAGACAAGTGTGGTGTTGGCAAAAGAATATACAAACAGATCAACTGAACAAAATAGAGAGCCCAGAAATAAACCCCTATTAATATAGTTAACTTATCTTTGACAAAGGAAAAAAAGGCAACACAATGGTTCAAAGAATTTTCCAACAATGGTGCTGAAACAACATGACATCGACATCCAAAAAATGGATCTAGATACAGAACTTAAGACTGTCCCAAAAATTAACTCAAAATGGGTCATGGACCTCAAAGTAAAATGCACAACTATAAAACTCCTGAAGGTAACTTAGAAAATCTAGAGAACCTTGGGTATGGAGATGACTTTTTAGATATGACACCAGAAGTACAATCTATGAAAGAAAGGATAAACTAAACTTCATTATGATTAAAAGCTTCTGTTCTATAAAATACAATGTAAAGAAAATGTCAAGACAAGCCACAGACTGGGCAAAAATATGTGCAGCACATCTTATGGACTCTTATTCCAAATATACAAAGAACTCTTAAAACCAACGATAGGAAAACAAACTGCCGCATTTAAAAATGGGCCCAATACTTTAACAGGCACCTCACCAAAGAAGATATACAGATGGAAAATAAGCACATTGAAAGATACTCCACATCATACGTCATTACAGAAATGCAAATTAAAACAATGAGATACCACTACACACCTATTAGATGGCCCAAATCCAGAACACTGACATCAAATGCTGGCAAGGATTTGGAGCACCAGGAATTCTCTCTCATTCACTGCTAGTGGAAATGCAAAATGGCACAGCCAATTTTGAAGATAGTTGGGTAGTTTCTACAAAAATAAATATTTGCAAACTGTCTTAGTCAGCTTGGATTCCTAACCATCATCTTCCTGGACTTCAACTATATGTTAGATTATTTGATATTGTTCCACAGCTCTTGGATGCTCTTTATTTATTTTTTTGTCTTTTCCCTCTCTTTTGCTTTGTGTTTGTTTTTGTAATTTCTGTTGTCCTGTTTTCAAGTATACAGATTTTCTCTGAGGTATCCAAAGTAGTCCATGGTAGGAATTCACCTCTGAAATAGTGCTTTTAAAAAATTGTGTTTTCATTTTATTCTTTATCTACAATTTCCATTTGTCTTAAAATTCCTCATCTCTTTTTTCTCCTATCATTCCCACTTGGCACTTTAACATAGTTCAGAGTTATTTTAATTTTCTTGTCTGTCACTTCCAAAATCTTTTTCTTCTATGGCTCTAGAGCTATTAATGGCTTTATGTCTTAATAAGTCAGTTTTGATGCTGTTTTCTTTTTCAGTGTTTCAATTTTTGAATAAATGCCAAAAATGTGTATCAAATTAGAGAGGCTGAGAAAAATATTATACTTGGTAATGTGCACACCCATCTCTCCTTTGATGGAACTTTTTCGTGAAGTGCAAGGTCAATATAGTCAATTAAGCTTCTTATTTGGGGGGAGATGGCATGAGCTACAATTGCTTTGAGATTACTGCTATTTAAAAATTCCACTTTATATTGCATTTTGTGGAGTTTTAGAGATCCAGAGCATTTTTCTCACTTTTCCTTTCCTACCCTCAGCTTTCAGCAGGTCTAACACACATGCACCAGAAAGTGATTCTCTTGCATTCTTCTACCTGAGCCAACAGTAGATAATGGTTTCTTCTTATTAACTGAAGGCTCATGGTGAGACAGGAGTAGTTTCTTGGTTTTCTTTCTCCAGCCTTAGGCAGGCTCATTATCTACCAAAGTGAAAAAGCTTATGTGCCTTATCTTTGAGGAGACTCAACACCCTCTGGAATTTATTTTACTTGTTTGCCTTGAAATATCAGTTCTCTACAGGTTCAAGGAAACATGATTCTGTAGATTAACTGACTGTTTCTCACTGTTAGAATGTGAACAATTTTTCTTCTGGGTTCTTTCACCTTCAAAAGGATGAGATTCTCATTGTTCTCATAAGTCTGCTTAATAACTAGTAAGTTCAAAGCATACATCACTAAATCATGGCTGAATGTTGGCAAATTCAAATAATTTTGTGGCAAAAGAGTAAATGTATACTGATTTCCATTTTATAGCGATATTTACTCTGCCTTGCTGAACTCTAAAACTGAGATTATGAAGAAGGTATTAGCCAGGCTATAAAGAGTAGATTACCAGTTCCTCTCGGTTTGTTGCATTTCCTGAAAAAGCTTTTTACATAAAAGGTAAAACTGAAGCAATCAAATAGTCTATATTAACTTTTCAGATCATCTTGCTTATGTACTGACCATAGTGTTCTTGAAATGTCAGTTATTGGAAATCAAAACTTCTTTTTCCAATATTTAGAGAAATAATGTGTGTTGCCCCTGGGATTCTTTATCATTCAGTGTGTTTGTTTGTTTTTTTTTTTGTGGTACGCGGGCCTCTCACTGCTGTGGCCTCTCCCGTTGCGGAGCACAGGCTCCGGATCCGCAGGCTCAGCGGCCATGGCTCACGGGCCCAGCCGCTCCACGGCATGTGGGATCTTCCCGTACTGGGACACGAACCCGTATCCCCTGCATTGGCAGGCGGACTCTCAACCACTGCACCACCAGGGAAGCCCTCATTCAGTGTTTTTAAAGGAGTAGTGCATGGTTGTAGTGTACGCCTTGGCAGGTTGTTTTGGGGGGTTTTTTGGGGTAATGCAAGTGCCTGACTTATGCTTTGATTGCTAAGGCATCCACTTCAAAGAGGCATCCACTTCAAGGATGGCTATCTCAAATAAACCCATGACTAGATAAAGGTTAGGATGCAATACCTTAAAGGCTGTATAGTAGGAAAAGACATATTTATAAAGCATTTAAAGAGTATAAGAGAAGGGAGATGAATTCAAATGGGTCACAGATTAAATGTAAAGATTGACAATCCATTCTAGCTTGCAGAAGATGTGCTGGAGGATGTGATACCTGAGCTATGTCTTGAAAGATAAGTAATATTTCATAAAGTATAAGGTGGGGTCAGCTTGGAAAAAACAGGAGTTTGTAAAGGGCTTTGCATGTTCTGGTAGTAAAATTTAAACAGTAGACATGCCAATTTATATGGATTCAAAGAATTTGAACACCTTTAAACAGAATTACAGAATGCATAAGTCCATATTCACTTAAGTGTTTCTTTATGTAAATATTTTCTCTCCAGTGATGCTGTAACAGAAATACCCTAATATAAACTTTCTTGTACACTATGGTCCAATAGCTCTGACACTCAAACTAGTGGATTAAGCATCCATTATTCTTTTTGAAGTGGTTTTTCTTGCTTGTTTTTTTCGGTATGTGGGCCTCTCACTGTTGTGGACTCTCCTGTTGCGGAGCACAGGCTCCGCAGCGCAGGCTCAACGGCCATGGCTCACGGGCCTAGCCGCTCCGCGGCATGTGGTATCTTCCCGGACCGGGCACGAGCCCGTGTCCCCTGCATCAGCAGGCGGATTCTCAACCACTGCGCCACCAGGGAAGCCCTGAAGTGTGTTTTTATACGGTGATTTCTAAGACAGTCTTTTAGTAAAATTAGGTATTTTTTACTGACTTGACCTACTCATTCACTGAATTGAAATGAATGGCCAACCTGGGAAACTGGAACAAAACAAATTCTTGTTGCTTTCATTTTGTTTACATGATTCATTAGCGGAGAAAGGTACAAAGTGGAAAATAAAAGACAGGGAAGCGAAGAAATAATAGCAGATGTGGGATATACAATCACTGCCTAAATCTTCCAACAGAGGAATTTGAATTGACATTGAAAAATTAGCTTCTGGAAAGCTTTTACTTACTGGTTACCTATACTATATTACCTACCTAACTTTAAGAATGGTCAACACCTAGGAAAAGTAGGAAAAAACAATCAGGTGAATCAAGTCAATTTGACAAATACCTGGCTTTACTTTCTTCCTCACCAGGGCTGGGAATACACATGTTGCAAACAAAAGATAAATCACTAGGTGTGTGGTCTCCTAAAATTTAGTCCTATCCAATCCGTGAATACTCTAAAAGAGAGAAAGAAAAGCTCTGAAGTTGTTGAAGAAATGAAATGGAGCAGGACCATATGGGGCCCTCCTGGGTACAAATCCTTTCCAGGTCCCCCATTTTCTTGTCTGTAGAGAAAAGGCTTCACCCTCCTTGACCTTCCTTGAGTTCCAAAGGGAATATTCAAATAGTTGCTTATCAGGGAAGGGCAGGAATGCAGAAACAAAGTAGCAGCAGTAAAGAAACAATAGTTCAGTCATGGGGCAGGGTCCTGGTTCCTCTTCAAGGAATATACATAACAATATCTTTAAGTTCTTCTGTGGGAACAAAGGTCCCAGCCCAGGTGGAGGATGATAACTTCAGACTGAGCACAAGATTCCTGGAGCACTGCCCTCTTACCTCACCACAAACCAATCAAAAGAAAGTCTGCAAACAGTGGAAGATAAGGAAGACTCTGATCCCCTCCGCAAATGATTCTCCCTGTAAAAACATTCATGGTTCAGCAGAATCTTTGGAGTTGATTTTTGTTTTTTAGTTTGTTTTTAACCTTTTATTTTA
Organism: Delphinapterus leucas; assembly: GCF_059928025.1. Lineage (NCBI taxonomy): Eukaryota > Metazoa > Chordata > Mammalia > Artiodactyla > Monodontidae > Delphinapterus > Delphinapterus leucas. The sequence goes on from NW_028322258.1 coordinate 3,319,849, forward strand.
TGTTGGAGTACAGCCTATTAATAAAGTTGTGATAGTTTCAGGTGCACAGCAAAGCGACTCAGCCATACATATACATGTATCCATTCTCCTCCAAACTCGGCTCCCATCCAGGCTGCCACATAACATCGAGCAGAATTCCCTGTGCTATACAGTAGGTCCTTGTTGGCTATCCACTTTAAACACAGCAGTCGATCCCAAACTCCCTAACTATGCTTTCCCCCACTCCATCCCCCCAGTAACCATAAGTTTGTTCTCTAAGTCTGTGAGTCTGTTTCTGTTTGTAAGTAAATTCCTTAGTATCATTTCTTTTTAGATTCCACATATAAGGGATATCATACAATATTTCTCTTTCTCTGACTTACTTCAGTCAGTATAACAGTCTCTAGGTCCATCCATGTAGCTGCAAATGGCATTTCATTCTTTTTAATGGCTGAGTAATAGTCCATTATATGTATGTACCACATCTTCATCTTCTTTATCCATTCCTCTGTTGATGGACATTTAGGTTGCTTCCATGTCTTGGCTATTTGTAAAAAGTGCTGCAATGAACACTGGGGTGCATATATCCTTTCAGACCATGTTTTTCTCCAGGTATATGCCCAGGAGTGGGATTGCAGTGTCATATGGTAGCTCTATTTTTAGTTTCTTAAGGAACCCCTATACTGTTCTCCATAGTGGCTGTACCAATGTACATTCCCACCAACAGTGTAGGAGGGTTCCCTTCTGTCTACACACTCTCCAGCATTTATTGTTTGTGAATTTTTTGATGATAGCCATTTTGACTGGTTAAGGTGATACCTCATTGTAGTTTTGATTTGCACATCTCTAATAATTAGCGACGTTGAACATCTTTTCATGTGTCTCTTGGCCATCTGCATGTCTTCTTTGGAGAAATGTCTATTTAGGTCTTCTGCCCAGTTGTTGATTGGGTTGTTTGTTTTGATGATATTAAGCCTCTTACCAATGGCATTTTTCATAGAACTAGAACAAAAATATCTTAAAATTTGTATGGAGACACAAAAGACTCCAAAGAGCTAAAGCAATCTTAAGAAAAATGGAGCTGGAGGAATCAGGCTCCCTGACTTCAGAGTATACTACAAAGCTATAGTCATAAAAACAGTATGGTGCTGGCACAAAAATAGAAATATAGATCACTGGAACAGGATAGAAAGCCCAGAAATAAACCCATGCACCTATGGTAAATTAATCTACAACAAAGGAGACAAGACTACACAGTGGTAGAAGGAAAGTCTCTTCAACAAATTGTTTTGGGAAAACTGGACAGCTACATCTAAAAAAATGAAATTAGATCATCCTTTAACACCATACACAAAAATAAGCTCAAAATGGTTTAAAGACCTAAATGTGAGATTGGACACTATAAAACTCCTAGAGGAAAACATAGGCAGAACACTCTCTGACATGAATCACAACAATATCTTTTTTGATCCATTTCCCAGAATAATAGAAATAAAAGCAAAAATAAACAAATGGGACCTAATTAAACTCAAAAGCTTTTGCATGGCCAAAAGGAGACCATGAACAAAATGAAAAGACAACCCACAGATTGGGAGAAAATATTTGCAAATGATCTGACAAGGGATTAGTCTCCAAAATTTACAAACAGCTCATGGAGTTGATTTTTGGACATGAGTCTGCCTTCTCTCCAGGTTGCCAGCCTCCTGAAGAAAGCAAACTTTTGTTTCCAACCAACACTTGTCTTTCCGAATATTGGCTTTCAAGCAGTGAGCAGCTGAACCTGAGTTCGGTAACAGAAACACAGACAGGGAACTCCGATTACTTTCAGCTTGACCTGCCGTTAGTCTTGCCCTTCAAAATCCTTCAAAAATTTCTAGAAAGGTAATGTTGGGGAGAAAGAAATTTTCTTTTACCCTTCTGGATTCTTCTGGCAGGTCTAAGACTTAAATTGATGTGACAGAGTTTAACAGGAGAAAGTCAAACAAAAGCTTAATAACATACATACTTTGGAGAGACCCAGAAAAATTCCAGAGTAACTCACCAAAATGACTGAAATACCTTAAATACCATCTTGAGCTAAAGACAAAAGATGTTGGGGGCAGTGGTTTGGGAAGGAAGGGAATTCACAAGGAGATGGAAAAGCAAATATTTCATAAGCAAGTGTTCCGTAAATAAGCGTTTGGTGGGCCATACAAAGACAATGGGACATAGGAATTTTAAATAAATTTTGATAGACTCTTCCCTGTCTAAACACCTAGCTCATCCTATACTTATGTACGGTGTTAGCTCCCTTCCTGGAACAAGTCCTCTATCTACATTCTTTAGGCAGTTAGGGGAAAGGTCAAAGTCTCTTCCTGAGTCTGTTTGGCCTTGTTTTCAGCTCAAAATAATTCACATGCCAAACAGACATTTTGGGGTGCCAAATTTTCTCCGCTATAGTAATTACCTAGGTTATTCTGAAAATAACAAATTGATCTAGTAAAAGTTTTCAAACTATTCTCTGAAATTTAACCAGTGGGTTAATGAATATTTTAGGGTTGAGTCTTCCCTTGATTTTCAAGTGCCAGTGATACCTTTTACAAGCAATTTTCTCAAGAAGTTGGCATAATTGGAGCTAAAATTAAGTGTATATATATAAATAATTGGCAGGTGTTAGACTTAAACTATATGCAAAAAGCAGTGTTTCTTCTTACAGTGATTTAAAAATAAACATTAATTAACTGGGATTAAATATGAACCAGTAAAAAACTTTAAAAATATTAGTTAAAAATGACAAAAGAAAAAGAAGTTCCACCTGAAGACATACATGTGCATATATAATTATTTTAGATGATTCAAATATCATTAGCTTCTTGGAGTTATATCTATAAATTATGTTAAATCTGTTCTTATATTACTATATAAATATTACATTAACATGTGAATTGTATTGCAATACTATTTGCTGATTCTGAGACTTGGATGTATTAATTTCTTAAAATGAAATTTGCAAACATTGTAATAAAACAACAGGTTATTGAGCGGCTAGCTGTAATTAAACTTCAGGTGGTGTAACAAAAATTAAATTTTTTAACAGGTAGTCTCCCAATGCCCCTGAAAAATAGGTAATTGATGAAAATAACCATAATTCAATATAATTAGTACAAGAAATTCTCATACCCATATTACAATATAACTGTTTAAAATACAACATAAAATGTTATCCATTTCAAACTTCACAACTTTTAACTTTAGTTAAAAACTGGAAACATTTTAGTGCAGGATAATAGTTTTCTGACTTCTCTTGCAGACAGGGATTGTTACCTGCCATTCCAGTAAAGAAAGAATGTTGCCTATCTTTCTTCTACAAGGATCAAGCCATCAGCCACTACAGCTGCTCCCTTCCACCCATGGTATGCCCTGAAAGGAATTCAGGATGGAGACAAACAGGAAGCATTCTGGACTTTGGATACTGGCCCTAGATAGTTAAGCTTCATATCTAAGGAATAGTTCCAATGAATCCAGAATCTTGCATCTTCCTCTACATAGAAAAGCACTAAAATTATTAACTTGAGATGTCTGTTCTTTGTGATTAGCAGTAATCTTTTGATCTTCAACTACATGTTTTTTTCCCCCCAGCAAAAAACTCCTGACTCCTCCCTTAACTCTAAGGAACTGCTCCAAAGAGATACCTGAGAGGCCTGTCTCCCAGGCTATAGTATTCAGTAAGACATCCAAATAAAACTTAATATGCAACTTTTAGGTTGTGTTTTCTCTTCAGTTGATACTCTTCTTCTTGCTTTTTGACTACTACATTTGTACTTATGAGTTTAAAACACCATTTTGTCCTGAGTGAAAAATTCTAGGCTGTTAGACACGTTTTATCAAATCTTAGATACCATCATTTTAAAATACACAATTATTTTATGTAGGGCTAAGATTATTGAAAAAAGGGACAAAAATGACAATTATCTATAACATGGTGCTTTCTTATGACTTATTTACAAAATAACTCATTTATATTTAGACATAGATTTCTATAATATAATCAACTCATATATTTTTTCACTTATAGAATCCAACTCTTCCAAATAATTTTTCTCCTAAAGTTTTTAACGTCTGTTTTCCATTCCATATCCTCCTCTGTGCTGTCAGTACTGTTAGTGGTATGGCATTAAAAAAAATGTTTTATAATAGCTGAGATTTTTTCTCCCCAATACATTTATATCTGTCCCCCAATTTTTGAGATCCTGATTTTTTACCTCCTCTAAATGTGACAATGAAATGTTTGCAGGACAGTAGGCAAGACTCATGGTTTCTCTTCAAATAATCCTTAAATTATTGTTGATTGAAATTTCAAATGGCTGAGGGTGTCTAGTCACACTAACAAAAATAGTAAGGTTTCCCCCATATGCAGGCTGTGACACTGGTGTCATTGTGACTATCACCTGCCAATGACAATTTTAATATGCCATTGAACTTAAGATGTGTCCTACCTACAGATACATAAAGATATGGGAAAATGTGCATCTTACAATTGAGGGATTATGTAATTAATATTGCAGAAGGATACAATATTTAATAATATTTTATTATGAATTAGTGAATAGCTTTTTCCATTTGCCTTGTCCTTAAGATCCCTCATTATGTTTATAAAATTAATATATTTATGACATTTTCAATTTATACTATGTATATATATTTTCATATTTGTGTATGTACACAGGTATGTATGTAAAATAATTCTTTATTCTCCATAGGAAATAATGTGTATTTGCCCCATGTTTTCCAGTTTCATTATGAGGATTTGGGTAAGAGTATAGAAATATATCTTTAGGTGTCCAAATTTATTTCTTGCAACCTGTTTTCAATTTTTATCACCATCAGTAAACTGTTATTTTGGTTCCAGTCTACGTCTCTGCTCTCATGAAACAATTTGTTTCAAAAGGCTATAGCTCTGTTCAACAGGAAATTCCAACATAGTATAGCACTTAAGAACATGACATTGAAAAACCAATAAGTGCACCGTTAAGGAAATGCGATTACCTAGATTTGTGTTTGGTGTTACCAGAAGGTAGATGGTAAGGTGTTATTAACATTCAGTGGTGAATTTATTCTATGGTTTATGAAGGACAACTGAAAACAGACACCAACGATAATGACATTTTTCAAGTCCTATCACTTCACTTTCAACCTGGTATTCCACCCCATGAACCATATATTTTTGGTTTTTTTTTTTAAATGCTTACCTGCCTAGGTTTATGATTGACCCCTCTTCTATTTCTTCTGAAAACTATTTCCCTCATTTCTTTATTTTTTTTATTTCTATTCTATCTTCCAGTAAATACACATATTCTTTACTAGAACTGTATTCCACCATTTCTTTCTTCTATCTATGGATTCTATCTAATAAATAAAAGAGTGGCTCCAAGAGTCCAAATAGTACAACACTTTATGTGAATGACAGCCAACTCTACTTTCAGTTTTCTGACCTCTACTTTCATAGGTCAAACTGATTGCAGACATATGCATATGGATAGTGTTGCTTTTTTGTTTTTGTTATTTTTTATGAATAATTTACTTGTGTTTTATATCATCAAGTCTGAATAATATTGCAAATAATATTTCAACAAAGTTCCTGAAAATAGGAGACATCTTTCAGTGACTAAAGTGACCACACTCATAGCTACATAAAAGATCACTCAAGATGAACTGACTTAGGAAACTGGAAGATTAGACAATGTAGTCTTTGCATAATTGTGGTAATGTGGCTACACACAAAGCCATATTGCCTAATGCTATCACCAAGACCTCGGATCATATCACTGATGGGGAGTTATAAAATCAAGTATAATATTCATGAAATTAAGGATTGACCTCCAAAGGGAGGATTTTAATGCTGCAAAATAGCTTCGACATGTAATTCTCCTTTCCCATAATCCGGCTAATGATACCTACATTCATTGGCAAAATTAAAAATATTTTGTTACTCAATTCCTAATTACAAAATATTTTATAATGAGTAAATGGATTACAATTATAGATATTCTGCCTTCTGTTTAAAAAAGCGTTTTATACACAGAAAATATTTTTACTCCTGTCATCTCATGATGAAGACATTTCCACCGCCTGCACCACTGTCTCTACCGTGCTCAATTCAGACTCAGCAATTGGAGAATCTACCCTGAAGAAGGTTTTGTCGGCTAGGGAGATGGAAGATACATTGGTGTGGGCCTGTGTGTATGTGTGTGATGGCTGTGGCTGTGGCAAAGGAAGACACAACTGGAAAGCGCCCCCTCTGTGCAGCCTGCAACTCATTTTATAGGCAATGAATTTGGCAAGGGGATGCAAACCAAGTAGCAAATTGTTGGCATTTAGTTTTAAAATCAAATATGAGTAATTCTGGTGGAAAAGAATCCATTGTTGAAAAGTACCATTTCTGTTAAAGCACAACATGTAGACATATGTAATCATATATGTACACACATATTTACTTTTTCTGTTCTGATACGACATTCATTCTACCAAGGGGGTCAGAGCTTTTAGGTTAGATGCTTTACTGCTATCACCAGTGGTTTCTCAAACCTCACACCTCTGCTTCCATATCAACCCTGTGCAAAATGTCATCAGTATTATCTGGGGGTGTTTAAGAACTTATTCTCTTTATTCATAGATTTGCTAGAACACCTTTTCATTCTCAATACAATATTATATTTATAAAGTTCTTAGAAGGTCACACGAGGTCAGATTTAATGGTTTGCTCGATTATACAGGAGAGAACTAGGTGAGGACATTTGGACACGATTGGCTTCTAAGTTTAATTTTCTCTCTTAAAATTCCATGAAATCTGTGCTCATTACTCAACACTTTCATTGCTCAAAAGAAGACGTCACTTGAAGGGGAAGCCTGTTATACAAAGATGTCCTAACATTTCCACATAATTCATCTCTGTACCCGAAGCGATATATCACGTTTCTTGATTAATGCCCACCAGAACAAAATAACCTGGGATGGTTTCTTGTAGTTTGCATTAATATTATCTGGCCGACACACCTAGGGGTTACTGGTCTATTGAGTAGCAGTTAATAGCTAGCTGTAGAATGCTTATTTAAGTTTTCAATTTAAATGCATAGATAATGCTGGGGGCAGTGCAGATATATAAACAACTTGTTCTTGGCCTTAAGAGGTGTGATTATTGCTTAGGATGAGCAATTGTTCAAGATATCCTCAGGGGATGTGAGATGTGACAGATGACACACTGATACTATTTAGAAGGAGCCTGCCAGATGGTCAGAACCTGCAGCTGTGGAATGAGGACAGTATGAAGGGACCTGGGGCAAAAAAACAGTCTCTGTAGCAATCTGGTAGCAGCAACATTTGGAAACCTGAGAGACCGGGTCTAAGGGTATGGGAGAAAAACTTCACAAAGTACATGAGTTAGATAAGAACTGAAAGTAGACTCATTTCACAATTCAGTCTTTTCCTGATTAAATCATCTTCTATGGCCTGAGAGGTTGGCTGTTTCTACTTCATCTTGATATAACATACAAGTTACAGTAAAATTTAAAATTTTACTTTAAAAAGTGAATTTTTCCCCCCCTCGGGCTACAGAGAAAAGAGTTGGTTATTGCTCTGGCCACAGTTTCAGCACGTTCTTTAAGTCGCCCTGTTATCAAAATCTTTTGCTCTCTTCAGTCTCCATATGCTGCTTACAGCTTGTAGTGCTGAGGATCATTAATTCTTTGTCCAACCGGTATATCATTGGTGGATGAGGACACAAGGAAGTATGAACTGCAAATGAATGTTTGGAGGACAGGAAGGCAAGAGTCTCTGTCAGCCTCATTTTTAGTGTTATTCGAGAAGCACAATACAATGGTGGGAAAATAGTTATTAAAGGGAAACATCAAAATTTACCCATCCCAGCAAGAATATGCCTTTCAGATGAAACATAATATTTCTGACATGTTTTAAATGTAAGGAATGATACTTTGCTAGATTATAGGAGAGAGAAGCTGTCACCGTAATTACACATCACTATTCTTTAGATTTTTTTTTTTTTGAGGTACGCGGGCCTCTCACTGTTGTGGCCTCTCCCGTTGTGGAGCACGGGCTCCGGACGCACAGGCTCAGCGGCCATGGCTCACGGGCCCAGCTGCTCCGCGGCATGTGGGATCTTCCCGGACCGGGGCACGAACCCGTGTCCCCTGCATTGGCCGGTGGACTCTCAACCACTGCACCACCAGGGAAGCCCATATTCTTTAGATTTTTAATTAAATATTTTAATATAAGTCAAATACAATAAAATGCTCTCATGCCAATGCCATGATTACTACAGTTTTATAGTAAGTCTTGAAAGTGAAAAGGTAAGTGTCTGACCACCTTTAAATTATTTTTCAAAATACTTCTGGCTATTCTAGGTAAATGGCATTTCCAATAAATTGTAAAGTTTGTCAAGTTTACAAAATTTCTTGCTGAGATTATGACTGGGATTGAAACGAAGCTATAAAGTCTTCCAAGCTATGTATGTAGTTCAATAATCTGTTTATTTAAATTTTAATTTTTCAAGGTTACTCGTCTATTGAGTAGTAAGTAGTTCATAGCTAGCTGTAATTTATAGTTTAGTTATTTTGTCAAATTCATTCCTAAGTATTTTGATTTTGATACTACTGTAAATGATGTCATTATGTTAATTTTATATTGAAATATTTTGTCCATGGTGTCTAAAACTGCGATTAAAAAATATCTATTGCTCTTTTATTTTGAATCTTGCCATGATCACTTTACTTTATTGTATATATTTAGATTTCTTTCAGTTTGATTTTGGTTTTTTTTTTTTTACAAAGATTATCATATGGTTTGAAGACAGTTTTAGAGTGGGGCATCTTTGCCCTGTTGCAAAACTTAGAATGAAATTGTTCAGTCCTTCAACATTAAATATATACTAGTTCTAGGTTTTTCATAAATGACTTATCAAATTGAAAGGTAGTGCTCCACTCAAGACAGTGGAGTCGTAGGACGTGGAACTCACTTCCTCCCACAGATACATCAAAAATACACCTACAAATGGAACAATTCTCACAGAACACCTACTGAACACCAGCAGAAGACCTCAAATACCTGAAAGGACAAGAAAGATCTCTACGTAACCAGGTAGGATGACAGGAAAAAAAAGAGGAAGCAGGACGGGACCTGCACACTTGGGAGGGAGCTGAAAAAGAGGGAAGGTTACCACACTCTGGGAAGCCCCCTCACTGGCAGGGAGATCAGCCAGGACAGAAAAGGAGCTTCAGAGGCTCCTTTTGCTCCTTCTGCAGAATGCAGCCCACTATCTATGGCAGGCAGAAAAGAGAGAGACCTACGTGGATGCACGTGTCACTGCCCTGTGCACCCCAGCTGCCTCCTAGGAGGGTTCCTGTTCCAACCACCACCTCAGCGGGCCCTGGGAGCAGGCATCAGTGGGTTGCCCACTCACAGAGGTGGGGTTGAAACCACAGCTGAGCCCCAGGGGCTGTGTGACTCAGGAAGCAGGGCTGAAATCTCTCAACATGGCTGCGTGCACTATGGATTTACACCTCTGCCTCTGGCTTTGTAAATTCATCACCTGTGGGACAACCAAATAGACAATGGGTGCTCCTGCAGCTGGGACAGAGCTGGCCTTAGCAGCTGTGGGCTTTGTGGGTGCATGCACACGGGGGGCTGGCCTGGGCCTGGGTCTGAGTTGCCTCCATAGCTCCCAGAGTGGGTCCAGGTTCGTAACTACTGCAGTCCATGGACCTGACTTCAGCGCATTGCACTGGTGGCCTTGTGGAAACAGTGCCTGAGAGACATGAGGCATTGTGTGATCCAATCCTGCCTACCTCACACTGCAGCTCACAAACACAGCTCAGAAACAGATCTGGGGTTTCTACTCCAACACCTTGGGAACAGATCCTGCGCCTGACAAGGCAGTGACAACCACAGAGCTAAGGGGAGGACCTGCTCAACCTCCAGTGCAGGACCTGGTCACCACAACACCAGTCACACCTCCTATCAAGGGGATAATGGCCAGCATATACTGAGGAAAAAGGTGGCAAGGCATCTATATTAAAAACGGCCTTCACACCAAATATATTAAACCCATGCAGGTGACACAGGGATGTTCCCACATAAAAATAGTCCCCCAAGATCACAGTAGATAACTGTTTCTCCTAAACTCATAGAGCAAGAGAAAAAAAGTAAAATGAAGAATCAGAGGAACGATTCTCAATTAAAACATCAAGAGAATTCTCTTGAAAAAATAAACAATGAAACAGACCTCTTCAGTCTAATAGACATTGATTTCAAAAAGGAGATAATAAAAATACTGAAGGAATTTAGAAAGGCTATTAACAGAAATGCAAATTACTGTAAAAAGGAACTATAAACTATAAGGACGAGTCAAGAAAAGTTAGAAAATTTATTTCCAGAGATGAAAGCTGAACTAAAGGCAATGAATGCAGAATGAATAATGCAGAAGAAGGAATAAGTGACCTGGAAGATAGAATAATGGAAATCACCCAATCAGAACAGCAGACAGAAAGCCAAATGATAAAAAATGAAAGCAATATAAGAGACTTTTGGGATAATATAAAGCAGGACACTCTACTGATAATAGGGATCCCAGAAGGAGAAGAAAGAGAAAAGGGGATTGAAAATGTATTTGAAGAAATTATGGCTGAAAACTTCCCAAACCTAAAGAAGGAAACAGCTATCCAAGTACAGGAAGCACAGAGGGTCCCATACAAGGTAAACCCAAACAGACCTACACCAAGACATATTATAATAAAAATGGCAAAATTTAAAGAGGATTCTAAGGCAGCAAGAGAAAAAGAGTTAATTACAAGAGAACCATAAAGCTATCAGCTGATTTCTCTACAGAAATGTTGCAGGCCAGAAGGGAGTGGCAAGATATATTCAAAGTACTGAAAGGGAAAAATCTGCAACCTAGGATGTTCTACCCAGCAAGATTATCATTTAGAATAGAAGGAGAGATAAAGAATTTTTCAGACAAGCAAAAAGTAAAAGAATACAGCAATATTAAACCTATCCTAAAGGAAATATTGAAAGGTCTTCTCTAAATAGAAAAGAAGTAGGAATCTATAGGAAAGAGAAAATCACAATTGAAAAGTAAGTAACTTAAATAAGCCAGTACACAGATTAAAAAATATCAAAAAAATTCTGTGAAAGCAATGATAACCACAATGAACAGCAAAAGGATATACAAGAAGATGTAAAAGAAGACATCAAAATTATAAAGTGTGGGGGAGAAGAGTAATAAAATATAGATTTTTTTTCTAGAATATGTTTGAGTCTATATGACTACCAGTCTAAGGCAAGTAGATGTAGGAAGGGAATACTATACTTGAAAAATAGGGTAAGCACAAATCAAAAACATACAATAGATTTACAGAAACCAAAAAGAAGAGAACATAATTATAATACAAATTGAAGCACAAAAGGAAAAACAAGAAGGGGCAAAGAAGAAATATAAAATCAATGGAAAAACAAGATTAAAGGGGAAATAAATATATATCTATCAATAATTACCTTAAATGCCAATAGAATCAATGCTCCAATCAAAAGACACAGAGTGGCAGAGTGGATAAAAAAACAAGAGCCTACAATATACTCCCTACAAGAGACCCACTTTAGGGCAAAGGACACACATAGACTGAAAGTGAGGGAATGGAGAAAGATATTTCATGCAAACAGAAATGAAAAGAAAGTGGGAGTCATAATACTCATATCAAACAAAACAGGCATTAAAACAAAGGCTATAAAGAAAGATAAAGGACACTATAATGCCCAAAGGATCAATACAAGGAGAGGATATTACACTCATCAACATATATACACCCAATATAGGAGCACCAAAATACATAAAACAAATACTAACAGACATAAAGGGAGAAACTGACAGGAATACAATAATAGTAGGATACTTTAACACCCCACTCACATCAATGGACAGATTTTTGAGACAGAAAATCAGTAAGGCAACAGAGAACATAAATGATACAATAGAACAGTAATGTAATTGAAATTTCAGGACATTACATCCAAAAAAAGAATATACATTCTTTTCAAGTGCACATGGAACATTGTCTAGGATTGACCACATACTAGGGCAGAGAAACAAGCCTCAACAAATTTAAGAGTATAGAAATCATTTCAACCACCTTTTCTGACCAAAATGGCATGAAACTAGAAGTCAACCACAGAAAAAGAAATGAGAAAAAAACCAATTATATGGAAATTAAACCACTAAACAACATGCTACTAAAAAAACAGTGGGTCAACAATGAAATCAAAGAAAAAAGTAAAAAAAACCACCTTGAGGCAAATGACAATGAAAACATAATCATGCAAAATCTATAGGATGCAGCAAAAGCACTGCATAGAGGGACGTTCATAGCAATACAGACCTTCTTTAAGAAACAAGAAAAATCTCAAACAATCTAACCTACCACTTAAAAGCAGTAGAAAAAGTAGAACAAACAAAACCTAAAGTCAACAGAAGGAAGGAGATAATAAGAGAGGAAAAAATAAAATAGATTAAAAAATAGAAAAAATCAATGAAAGCAAGAGCTGGTTCTTTGAAAGGGTAAACAAAATTGACAAACCTCTGGTCAGTCTCACCAAGAAGAGAGAAGTCCCAAATAAACAAAATAAGAAATGAAAGAGGAGAAATCACAACTGATATCACAGAAATACCAAAAGCCATAAGAGAACACTATGAACAATTGTATGCCAACATATTTGACAACCTAGAAGAAATGGACAACTTTTGAGAAATATAGAGCCCACCAAAACAGAATCAAGAAGAAATAGATAATTTGAACAGACAGATCACTAGAAGTGAAATAGAATCTGTGATTTAAAAAAAAAAAATCCCGGGCTTCCCTGGTGGCGCAGTGGTTGAGAGTCCACCTGCCGATGCAGGGGACACGGGTTCGTGCCCTGGTCCGGGAAGATCCCACATGCCGCGGAGTGGCTGGGCCCGTGAGCCATGGCCGCTGAGCCTGTGCATCCGGAGCCTGTGCTCTGCAACAGGAGAGGCCACAACAGTGAGAGGCCCGTGTACGGTAAAAAAAAAAAAAAAAAAAAAAAAAAAAATCCCTACAAATAAAAGTCCAGGGCCAGATGGAGTCATAGGTAAATTCTACGAAACATACAAAGAAGAACTTATGCTGATCCTTCTGAAACTCTTCCAAAATATTAAAGAGGAAGGAACACTCCCAAAGACATTCTTTGAAGCCATCATCACCCTGATACCAAAACCAAAGACACTACCAAAAAACAAAATTACAGGCCAATAACTTTGATGAATATAGATGCAAATATTTTCAACTGAATATTAGCAAACCAAATCCAACAACACATAAAAATGATCATATACTGCAACCAAGCTGGATTTACCCCAGGGTCACAAGGATGGTTCAACATATGCAAATCAAACAATGTGATACACCACATCATGAAAAGATAAAAACCATATGATCATCTCAATAGATGCAGAAAAATCATTTGATAAAATTCAACATCAGTTCATGATAAAAACCCTTATGAAAGTAGATATAGAGGGAACATATCTCAACATAATAAAAGCTATTTATGATAAACCCACAGCCAATATAATACTCAATGCTGAAAAGCTGAAAACCTTCTTGCTAACATCTGGAACAAGACAAGGATGCCCACTCTCACCACTTCTCTTCAACATAGTATTGGAAGTCCTAAGCACAGCAATCAGACAAGAAGAAGAAATAAACTGTATTCAAATTGGCAGGGAAGAGGTAAACTTGTCATTATATGCAGATGACCTGATACTCTATATAGAAAACCCCAAAAACTCAACACAAACTACTAGAATTGATAAATGAATTCAGCAAGGTAGCAGGATACAAGATTAACATACAGAAGTAAGTTGCATTTCTTTACACTAACAATGAAATATCAGAAAGGGAACATAAAATCACACAAAAAAAGATTATTTAGGAGTAAATCTCACCAAGGAGGTGAAAGACTTATATGCTGAGAACTACAAAACATTAATAAAGGAAATTGAAGATGCCACAAAGAAATGGAAAGATATCCCATGCTCTTGAATTGGAAGAATTAGTATTGTTAAAATGGCCATACTACCCAAAGAAATCTACAGATTTAATGCAATACCTATCAAAATACTCATGACATTTTTCACAGAACTAGAATAATCTTAATATTTATATGGAACCATAAAAGACCCAGAATTGTCAAAGCAATCCTGAGGAAAAAGAAAGCAGAAGGCATAACCCTCCCAGACTTCAGACAATACTACAAAACTATAGTAATCAAAACAGCATGGTCCTGGCACAAAAACAGACATATGCATCAATGCAATAGAATAGAGTCCAGAGATAAACCCATACACCTATGGACAATTAATCTTCAACAAAGAAGGCAAGAATATACAAAGGAGAAAAGACAGTCTCTTCAGCAAGTGGTGTGGAGAATGTCAGACAGCTGCATGTACATCAATGAAGCTAGAACACTCCCTCACACCATACACAAAGATAAACTCAACATGGCTTAAAGACTTAAATATAAGACATGACACCATAAATCTCCTAGAAGACATCACAGGCAAAACATTCTCTGAAATAAATCATACCAATGTTTTCTTAGGTCAGTCTTCCAAGGCAATAGAAATAAAATCATACATAAAGAAAGGGGACCTAATCAAACTTACAAGCTTTTGCACAGTGAAGAAAACCATAAACAAAATGAAAATACAACCTATGGACTGGGAGAAAATATTTGCAAATGATGTGACCAACAAGGGTTTAATTTCCAAAATGTTCAAACAGCTCCTACAATTCAGTAACAAAAAAACCCAAACAGCCCAGTCGAAAAATGGGCAGAAGACCTAAATAGACATTTCTCCAAAGAAGGCATACAGATGGCTTATAGGCACATGAAAAGATGTTCATCATTGCTAATTATTATAGAAATGCAAATCAAAACTACAACGAGGCACCACTTCACATCAATCAGAATGGCCATTACTAAAAAGTCTACAAATAATAAATGCTGGAGAGGGTGTGGAGAAAAGGTAAACCTCCTAGAGTGTTGGTAGGAATGTAAATTGGTGCATCCTCTATGGAGAACGGTATGGAGGTTCCTCAAAAAAGTAAAAATAGAGTTGCCACATGATCCAGAAATTCCACTCCTGGGCATATACCCAGACAAAAGTATAGTTTGAAAAGATACATGCACCCCTATGTTCATTGCAGCACTATTTACGATAGCCAAGACATGGAAACAAGCTAAATATCCATCAACAGATGAATGGATAAAGATGATGCGTTATATACTTACAAAGGAATATTACTCAGCCATTATAAAGAATGAAATAATGCCACTTTCAGCAACATGGATGGACCTAGAGTTTATCATACTAAGCAAAGTCAGTCAGAAAAAGAAAGACAAATGCCATATCATATCCCTTATATGTGGAATCTAAAATATGACACAAATGAACATATCTACGAAACAAAAACAGACTCATAGATATAGACAACAGACTTGTGGTTGCCAAGGTGGGGGTAAGGGAGGGAAGAACTGGGAGTTTGGAATTAGCAGATGCAAATTATTATATATAGGATGGAGAAACAACAAGGTCCTATTGTATAGCACAGGAAACTATATTCAATATCCTGTGATAAAACATAATGGAAAAGAATATAAAAAAGAATATATATATGTATAACTGAGTCACTTTGCTATACAGCAGAAATTAAACACAACATTGTAAATCAACTATACTTCAATAAAATTTTTTTAAAAAGTAGTTGTTCTATTCATAGTTGACTGATTTTTAAAACTCATGAATATGTTTTCAGAAACTCATGAATATGTTTTTAGTATTGCAAATGCTTTCTTTGCACCTATTGAGATGGCTTTGTGAGTTACTTTTCCTTTATTCTGTTACTGTGGTGAATCATGCTGCTTCTCAAATACTGAAGAAATATTGTATTCCTGGGTATACATTTAACTGAACAATGATACATTGCCGTATATGATGCTGTTTTGTGGAGGATCTTTGTATTTGTCTTCAAATGCGATATTGGTCTGTAATTTTCTTGCAACATCTATGTCAGACTTGGGTGTCAGAGATGTGCTGTCCTCAAAAATGAGTTAAGTATTCTCTCATTTAGAATTAAATCTGTAAAGTCATTTTAATATACTCTTTGTAGAAAGGTTTATGGATAAAAATTAAATGTCTAATAGGTATAAGTTTAATCAGAAATTCTAGTTTTTTGAATCAGTTTTGGGACATTGTTTTTCTAAAGCTTTTGAAATTATTTCTCAAATTTTATAAATTCATCCATTAAATATGTTATCTATTTTATTGATTTAATGCTGTTCAGAAATCCCCATTATTCTCCTTTTAATGTCTGAAGGATCTGTTTTAATGTCTGTACATCTGTCTAATGATGTTCTCTCATTTATTCCTGCTATTGATAACTTGTGTGTGTTATCACTTGTTTACCTAGTAGTCTTGTAAAGAATTTACCAACTTTATTTCCCTTTCCAAATAACAACCATTTGCCTTTGTTTTCACTTAAAAAGATTCTTCCTTCTATTCTCTTTATGACTGCTTTCATCATTATTATTTCTTTCCTTGCATTTACTATGGGGTAAGTTGCTCTTTTAAAAACTTTCTTAATGTAGAAACATCTATCATTGCTTTTAAACATTTTCTTTTTCCAATATGGGGATTTTGTAGTAAAAATTTTCATCTAAGCAATGCTTAATCTGGTCTCACAAATTCAGATAGTCTGTATTTTCATTACTCAACTTGAAATGTTTTAAAATTTCTCTGGTGTTTTATTTTTTGATTCACTGTTCGTATATGTGTGTTGATTAATTGAAAAATTCAATGATATGCTAATATATTATCACTATTGATATGCAATTTAACTAGATAGTAATCAGAGCATGGACTGTTATATTTCAATCATTTAAAGTTTAATGGAGTTATTGATTTGTTATTTGATTATTATTTGGCCCAGCAGCTAGTCTACCTTGGTGAATATCAGTCTGTAGAAACAAAAAATATACTCTTTGACAGTTGCTTATACTGTTCCATGAATGTCAATTTGGCCAGTTTGGTTGACAGTTCTGCTCACATTGTCTATATTGTTACTGATATTCATTTATCAGTTTTATCAGTTACTGTAAGAAGTACTTTTAAAACCTTAAACCATCGTCTTGATCTGTTTTACCTCTTAATTCTGCCAATTTTGCTTTCAAAAATGTTGAAACACTTTTGTCACATAGATATTTAGGGATTTTCATGTTAAAATTGAGAAAAGATGCATACATTGTTCTATAAAATGTTGCTTTATAATGTGTGTAAAACACTTCAGATTTGTTGAATCTATTTGGCCTATGTCAGATTTCTAAACTAATAAAATGTAGAGATGTACATATTTTGAAAATTCTATAGTAAAAACATGTTCATATTCAACTTTTTTCTTGCTTAATTAAGATTTTCTTGATAGTAGTAAACTGTTACAATATTTTAATCAAGAAAAATGGTCTAGCCTTTATGGGTACTCTAAATTGATAGCAACAATCCTGCCTTGGAAAGTAATTTGCTGGGAGTAATCAGTTCCAACTCTTACCACTTTCTATGTGTATGACCTCATTTATTTGTACTTAGATCCCTGGTCTATAAATTTGGCTTGTTGAGGTAATTGAATGAGTTCGTCCATGTAAATATATATCTTTTTAAATGGCAGCTACACATTAAGATCCCAAGTGTTGCCTAATGGAATGATCAGTAGCTTTATAAATGTAATGATTAATATTGCATAAGTTTAATACAAGTCATACAGATAAAGTTAGATAGAGGCAAGTATTTTTTAAAGATGGTATTAAGAAAAAACTTTCTATACCAAATATGAAAATATAGCTGATACATATTTTAAGAAAGTGGATATTCTTTGATAATATTAAGGCTAATATTTTCCATGACAAACAGTGGTATTCAATTAGATCTACATGCTATCAATAGAAAACACATCTAGTAATACTACCCACTTAAAGCAGCAGCAGGTGGAAGCTTTGAAAATACACCTTTATATTTTAGCAACAAGGTTCTCTTCTGGACACTATGGATATATAAGTATTTATAGGCTCTTAATTATTGATAATAGGTTTACAAATAGTATCTATATAATTTTATCTCCCTATTTACCCACCAATGTCAGTACCTATCTATCTATATCCACCTACATATATAAAGACAGAGATCAATATATCCATACATAAATGTATATATAGAGAGATCAAGACATAGAGATTATCTATGTAGATGTATAGAGAGATATCTGTATATCTGTATCTCTGGAGAGAGATAGCTATCTATCAATTTGGGTGGTAGAGATAGAGAGAAAATGTATTATCAGTTACTGAACTTTATTTTCTCAATATCTTGATTAGATGGGGAAAATAAAATTATTATATCTACTCTGTAGAATAAACACTATTCATCTGGTTGCGGTGACCCAACTTACAATCCACAGGTCATGACAAATATAGTCTCTCTTGAACTTTGTGGAAAATCTCATCCTTGTAAGAGCAAGGAAAAGAAAATATAGCCTTTACTATATTCTTTGAAAGCATTATTTAATTCTGTTACTGGCCAATCTTTATTTCCAGGAATAATTATAAATAAGTCAAAATAAATAAAATTAGCTACCTTAAGGTTTTGAGAGTCATTTCCCTCTTTACCCAATTTTTTTGTGATCATGCTAATAACCAAGAATAGAAAAAAGGAAGATGTAAACTAGAAAAAAGTTGAATTTGGAAGAGATTACAAAAATCTTTAAATCAAAAGAAGAAAATTAATGTTACCCTTATTTAAGCATGCCCCAATAAAGAAACTATGGAAAGAGCTTTAAGAAAACAATTTTGACACCTTAACTGTGTAGAAGATCATGTAGACTGAATTCAAGCTTCATGTAAGTAATATGACCATAATAAGGAAAATATGTCCTATTGCAATTTGGTCTATAAATATTCTGCCCATGTCATTGTAAGATTATTGACAAAATTCTTCTGGGAAACATATGGTTTACTGAGTTATAACAATGTTAACACCACCTGTGTCCCTAATTAGAACGTTTCAATTTAGTTAATCCTTAAATATCAAAGTCATGCTCATTACTTGTTACCAGGGCTAAGTTAATCACATAATAATGAGTAATATCAAGATGTCAAAATCACTAGAACTTCTGAGGCTAACTGCATATAAAAAGGATCAAATAAATATACTTATCATGGTCCGCTAAAGCACAATTAAGTACATATTTCTATTTTTCCCCATAGTATATTGCCAGTTCCAGGCCCAATGCCTAGAACCCTCTGGGCACATAGCAGGCATTTAAAACTTAATGTATAAATAAATGACTGTAGTATGAGGTTCCACCTATACAAGAAGCAATAAAGTCAGAGGATCAGTGAAGTGGACAGATGAAATTACAGAATATACTGATGAGATGATTCATATTTCAAAAACAAGAAGTGATTTTTTTTTTATCCCTGCTCCTAGGTTTTCTGTAATTTGGTGGGAAAAAGCAAATCCAGTGAATCTAGTATACAGACTGAAAGCAATGAGTGACCCCTATGGAGCTGAGTAATGCCTAGGTCTATTTCAGTTTAGTTATACTAGTATTTTCCAACCCTGCACATATGAGAATCACCTAGAGAGAAGTAGAAATGAAAACCCCAAAACCAGTGCTTCATCTCTAAACAATTTGGTTATTTATTTTGGGGTGTGTCACATGCATGAGTATTTTTAGAAGCACCTCATCTCAGATCATTTGGAAGTATAGCTTGGGTGAGAAATAAAATTTAGCCAGTTGAAGGAAATAAGAATTTCTAACCAGATGTGGGGAATAGTGTGAAGAAAAAAATACAAACATGAAACTTTACAATATAAGTATTGCAGCATCATGGTGGTGGAGGAAAGTGGAGAGTTCCCAGAGATGAAGCTGAGAAAGAAGAGCAAGAGGAATTTGTTTTAAATATTTAGAGGCCAGGCTTTTACTGTAGACACCAGAAAGGAATATAAGGATTTCCGTTAAAAGAATGGCAGAGTTATTAGGCTGAACTTTCTCGTAGATGTTGTGGCTGCATTTGGTAAGTTAGTACCTCACTTGGGATTTTTATAATACTATAAATAAGAGACAATATTACCTGAATTCAGAATAAGGATAAAGACAGTGAGAAATGAATAAAACTATATATGTATGTGTACATATTTTTATTAAGTTAAATTGGTAAATTCAACTTTATCTGGAGAGACTAGTTTCTAATTTGAATGAGTGAGCATATGATATTATAATTAACTGAGTATTCCTACTAATATTAATGGTAATTTACTGATGTCAAGTTTCAGAGGCTATAAATGTTCGAGCTTCAGTCTTTATAAATCTGAAATGCAGGTTGTTAACCATTATCTTATTTACTTTTAAAAATGATCTCCTTTTGTCAGAGAAAGGGGGGATAATATATTGATAGAAGGACATGGAAATGCCAAGTGTATTAGTTTTCTATTGCTGCACAGCAAATTAACTTAAACAGTGGCTTAAACAAATCTATTACCTCACAGCTAACCCATGAACAACAGGGGTTTGAATGGAGCTGGTCCACTTCTATGCTGATGTTTTTCAATAGTAAATACTGCAGTACTACACAATCCCTGGTTGATTAAATCTGCTAATACAGAACTGTAGCTAGGGAGGAATCACACATATGGAGGGGTCCACACTAAGTTAAACATGGATTTAATTTAGAGTGGACCCTCTTTGCACCTCACTAACTCCTGCATTGTTCAAGTGCATTGTTAAGTGGTTTAGAAGTCTAGGCCCAAGTGGCTGGATTGGGTCTTATATGTCCCCAAATTAAGGTGTACCCAGCTGAGCTCTTACCTGAAGGATCTGAGGAAGAATCAGATTACAAGCTCATTCCTCCTGCTGATTTAATTCTGTTTCTTGTGACTGTAGTTCTTAGGTACCTGTCTCATTGCTATTGGGTGAGAGCTTCTCTATGCTCAGATGCTGCCTGTACTCCTTTTCATGTGTCATCCGCATATTCAAAGGCAGCAATATGTACCAAGTCCATCTCGTGTTTCAAATCTCCTTAAGTTCTGCGGTTGCTACTGCATCTAACTTCCTTTTCTGCTACAAGCCAGAGAAAAGCCTCTGCTTTTATGGGCTCATGTTATTAGACCAGACCAAACCAGTTAATCTGTATTTTAAGATTGACTTTGGAATTTAATTATACCTGTAAAATACCGTCACAGCAGTACCTAGATTAGTGTTTAACTGAATAACCAAGGGATAGGAATCTTGGAAGTGGTGGGGGCCATTTATTAAACTATGCCTATAAGATACAATTATACGCACAAGTATACACAGAGTTAAGATTCATCAGCTTTTAGTCAGTGATATAAATTTTTGGAGTAAATAAATTTGTACAAGATGACTATTCAGATGGTCAAAAGAGATAGAATTGTGCCAGCCCAAGGAACACTAATTGCAGGTATAGCAACAGAGTTAACAGAGTCTAAATAAAGATAGTTGATCAAGGAGGGCATGTTTATTTTCCTCCTGGAAGCTAAGGTGGAGAGCATTTTTTAAAGGTTAGATCAATTTCCTATGTCAAATGCTGAAAAAAGATTAAATAAGAATTCACAAGCAAATGCTGGATTTGGTCATTAATTATTCCAGTGATAGCTGAGTAATAGACATAATGAAATTCAGAAGCTGAACATTAGGAGGTCAAGAATATAGATTTGATAGGATTTGAAGTGGACTGATTTTTGAGAAACTTAAATAAGATGGGGAAGTCTTAAAGCAGTATTTAGATTCAATCCTGAATCTAATTCCAAGTGAGGGCCCGATAATATACCTGACATGTCTCCCTTTTGAAATAAAAGGTTTCTTAAGAAGTCAAAAGAATCTGCCCATCTACCCACTCACCTATCCACTCATCCACTCCCTATCTACCCTTTAGCCATGCATGCATCAAGCTCTAAGAAATAGATTCTTTTATTTCATTAAATATTTTAAAAATACAGTGACTGGTACTGAATTATGAGAATTCTTCATAATTTATAATGGTAAATGATGGATCTAATCTAAATAAGATTTTAAACAATTTTTTTATGCAGATAGACTTTATAAAATTAAAATGATACTTTCTAGAAGCACTAGGAGGGGAGCTGAAGGCAGCTATTTCTCACCAATGGTGTAAAGGGTACAGGAGAAAAGTTATCTTTCATACTGTGCTTCCATGTCACTCTTTTATAAAAATGTTTACATGCATTATCTCTATAAGTTGGAAAATAATCCACAAAGGGTAAAGTTGGGGAGAAAAGCATTAAATTATGTACATTCCATTGAGTTGACTTAATTTTGTTTGAAAGAGTATTTTACTATTTTCTTACATTATAATTAACAATATAATCATTATCTCTGTGGTAAATTTGAGTTATCTTGTTCTTGTCAGATCATGGTTGCAACTGTCCTTTTATGTTATTACTGGGCATGAAGCACCATGAGACACTCTGGTAAAATCTTTGAATTTTCATATAATTCTCCCTTTCTAGTGCAAATTAGTAGCAGCAAATATATTTTTTCATGATAATAAGAGTGTATTTTCTCATAAGGATAACAGCTCATCTACTGGTATGAGTACTTAAAATATGACCAGAAAGTAGGAGGTAACTAGAAGGTTAGAAGTAACTATTTCCTACTAGAAACATCTACTCTTGGGAATCAGAATCTCTAGTCCACCAGCACAGTAACAAGGATGGAAGTACAAATTTCCCATGTTACTCAATGGTGTGATGGTGGGATCAGCTACTCCTACTGTAGCCTTTAGTTCCTAAACTTTTTTTTTTAAAGGTACTGTGGTCACAGGACCATGTGACGGCCAACAGTTAAAAGTTTATTCCTCATCTTGAGAACAGCAGTCAAAACTTTCAGGGTGTCTTCATAATACCTTGGTTGTGTCTTAGGGTAATTCCAGTGTTCTATTAATCTGTCAGCTTCTAGGCAATAAAGTATACAGCAGGACCAGAGTATCCCATGGACATGTGTCAGTGTCATGTCTCATGCACCCTTAGTCTGAGGTAATATTATGCAGGATGTCATGATGTTAGTTGGATGCTTTCTGAGTCCTAAGCTGGAAGTACTGGCTAAGGCTCTCTCTGATGCTATCAGGTCCAATATACTGCAGTAGTGATATAGACAGTCTATATGCTTGTTTTCTTCAATAGCCCATCTGACTCTAGTTAATGCTCTTTGGAACAACTTACTGATATCCCCTGGACCTTTTTCAGGCCTATCCCAAATGTACCATTTCCATTTTATAATGGATTGGTACTATTTTTAATCAATCTCATGACTTGGGTCTGACTATACAGTTCATAATGGAACCTCTGGTCGTATAATAATTTTCAGTCATATTATCAAGTCTTTAGTTTTTACTTGGGCCTTGTGGCAGGCTTAAAGCTGCTTTACAGGGAGTAATTATCACTGCAGATGGCAGGATCTCACTCCAGAACCCTAGGTAGCTTTATTAAGGCTATGAGAGACTCTACACTACATTTTTATCTGTCTTAGATACTTCCAGCACCACTGACTATAGTGACTTAAGTAATCAAACGGTGAGGGTCATGTATACTGAGGCATTAATGTGCTGCATACCCCTCTTTTGTTCTGGTTCCATTTAAAACTGAGAAGTAACCAAATCACTTGCTGAATGGGTCCAATCTATATTCCAAAATTTACTATGAGCTCTCTCCAAAACTTAGTAGGCTTAAGTGTTGTTCTTTGTTTGTAGAAGGTACAAAGCACAATATCTTTACCTTGGATGTTTCAGCATGCCCCAAATAAACCCTCTCCCCCAAATTACCCAAAATGATAGCCCTCTGAATCTTTGTAAGATTTATTTCCCATCTTCTCATGTACAGGTATTGTATGAGGACATCCAGACAATTTGTCACTTCTTGCTTACCAGGTCCAATTCATATCATATCATCAATAGAGTGGATTAATGTGTTCATCTGTGGGATGTCTACAATGAAGGTCCATTTGTACTATACAGAGTAAATATGTCCATGGGGGCACTATCATAAACCTAAACTACCGATGTCAGATGAATGCAAAATACCCCTGCTTCTCCTTCTCAATAGGGATTGGAAGGAATGTATTTGCAAATCAATAGCAACATGCCATGTGCTAGAAGTTGCACTGAATTTTTCTAGTTAATCACACTACCTGCAGCAGAAAGCAAATCTTGTGACTAAGGTTTGATTACTCTTATGGTAGCCAGACAACTCCATGATCCATCTAAGAGCATTCCTTACATCTCTTAAGTGCTTACATTATTTATGAAGCTAGTTGATACCTTTCCACCAATATCATAAATCACACTGTTTATAAAGTCTTAGAAAGTGGAGTACTTCAGTAAGCCAGGGGTTTTCAATACCTCATTTTACTATCAATAATGCAGTGTTTACTTTCATCTGGCCAGCAAGTGATAAGATTTCCCCCAACCCTATCCTCAGAGTTTACTTCCTAAGACCTCTTCTGTTTCCAACTTACTTGATTTGGGTTCTCCTGCAAGCAGACCCGAGACAACAAGGATCTGAGTGTTGTTTCTTTAGAAAGTGATACAATAAAATATTGGTAGGGTAGCAGGAAATAACAATGGGAAGGGAAAAAAATGGAGAAATAAAGTATGCATTATCGAACCAGTTACCACTGTGTGCACTGAAAGGTCAGTTTCTCTGTGGTAGTCTAGGGACAATCAAATATATGCCTCAGTTCTCCCAACTAAGGAACAAGAATTATGTGGTATTTATCCACCAAATTACTAATGTCGTTGGATGAGGGTCTCTTCTGGGGGACTTATGCTCTATCACTCTGGTTTGCCTTGAATTTGGACCAGTGTACTTCTCAGCCCAGGGGAAAAAAAAAACAAACACCTTTAGAAAAGGATTACAGGTATTTTTCAATAGGCTGCCTTCCTCCTGTAAAGCATGGACCCGATACCGACAGTTTGTACTACTACCAGAGAATCTAGAAATTTGTACCAGGATAGCACACAGACTGATCAGGTTTAGGGTTTGCTAGCAATAAAATAATTGACTAATTTGTATCATAAAAGGAAATGAAGGCCAGAAAGAATTAGAAAATCAGGGTAAGAAGAGATCATGTGACTAGATGCTATGATGTGAATAAAGGGACAGGAGTAATGGGAGGAATACTACAAAGAGAAGGTTATTATCACCCTCCAAATCACACAGAAAAATAGATA
Source organism: Delphinapterus leucas (assembly GCF_059928025.1). Lineage (NCBI taxonomy): Eukaryota > Metazoa > Chordata > Mammalia > Artiodactyla > Monodontidae > Delphinapterus > Delphinapterus leucas. The sequence continues at coordinate 3,345,208 of NW_028322258.1, forward strand.
CTTTGGGGCTTCGAGTATATGTGACATCAGTATTATATAGCTCTACAAATAACATTAGAGAATTGATAGAAATACAGGCTTTGCCTCCACAACCCCAGTTACTTTTAATGTAACAATGTCAGCTATGAAACTCTATAAGACTGCTGGGGAAGCAGTATCCATCAGAGAGCACCAGGTTTATGCTTAGCAATCAGAGGCAGCTTTGTCAGGCAGAATTAATGAAGAGCAGATTTTGGAGAAAGAACATTTTTATGTGATTACTTGTCTAGATTTATTTTTTTACATATTTTTTATTTGCTTTATTTTAAGTCAACATTCCAGAAAGCACGATTAAATCCAGGAGGGAAGTGGTCAGATACTGGATTAATAGCTGGTAACTCTGTCAGAGAATATGTGAAATCACCTAAGAGAGGGCTGAATGAATCAAAAGACACATTGTTATTCTTTTAATCTAAATCCCTAGGCAAGAGGCAATGTTGTAATTCCTCCTACAGCTGTTCCATCAAATATCTGTTCTATTCCTACATATTTCCAGTGAAAGGGAACAAATGACCTACCCATCACTGTAAGCATTTGATGTGTAGGTCCATAACAAAAACGATATAAAAACAGACTATATGAAATTGAAGAAATTGAATGTTAGGGTGACTTTAAAAAGTTCACAGACAAGCCATTGCATATGATATGGATGTAGCATAGTAAATAGCACTTACTTTTACAGATTTAGTGAAGGCACTGCATGCCATTAGGAAGGAAAATAGAAATAGAACCATAGACCCAGAAAAGCATAGACTGGGCTAAAAGAATAGCTATTTGTTCAGTGCTGTTGAGGAAGAGAACTCCTAATAGGGAATCAACTATATAAGCAGCCTGGGGTCAGAATGCAAATGGTTTTGAAAATCTAAGTGGTTTAGAATTCACTCTGTAGGAAATGAACAGTCACTGGTGGCTTTTAAATAGAGGGGTGGCATGGTTAGAAGTAAGAGTGATGTTTAGGCTTAAGAGAAAAGAGAGAGAAGATGCAATGAGAGCAGGTAATCACAAAATTATTTAGCGGTAGAATAAAGAGAGGAGGGCAGTCTGAATGAGACAAGGCAGAATCTTTTGGAATAATTGTTTTGAACTTGTTATTTTCATTATGATTTTTTAAATTATGAAATAAAGTCCACAAGGGACATTATGAATGTTATCCCATCATAGTCTACATACCATCTCTGACCTATGAAGATGGAATGATGGATGGTGGGGGGTTGGTACAGTGTAACTGAAAATTTCTTTCCCTGAAATCCATCACTGTATTCTACCTCTGAAACATCCCAACCCTGATCATCATCCCTGCACTGTTAGTTGTAATATTAAAAGGCATATTTTTAAATATTCATAAAGGGAATATATTAAATATATTTTATTTCCCATGAATATGTTCTTCAGTCCAAAGCCTATTTCAATGCAGTTACCTCAAAAAGAGGGATAAGAAGACAATAACAAAAAGAGTAAGTGACTATCTGGAGTTAAACTACTAAAGGCAAAAATTTTTTGATTTAGAAAATGCTGTGTATAAGACTCTTTAATAAATGCTTTTCAAGGGTGACATCAGCATCAAGACAATGTGAGATGTTCCCTTTGTCTTTTCCCTTCCATCTACAAATGGTAAAACAGCCATAACTCAAATGTGTCTTTGTCCAACATGCATGGGCAGCAGAGAATTCCATATATCTGTACACCTAAAATGTGGGTGGACTAGAAGATAGGAGGCAAAACCAGGGAAACAACAGATGCAGTGCCTGTAATCTTGGACCCCCATTTGCAGCAGCTGAACCTACAGCTCCAGAGAACCAGGAAGCATCAGGGGAGGGAGCATACACAACACTGGCCTCCTGGCTGCAGGGGTATTTGTGGTCACAGGGAACCAGATGGCAGTGGGATCTGCAGTCTCATCCCTTGAGGCACCTGCAAATCCAACCTCCCCCATCTGCAGTGGTGGCGCCCACAAACCTGACAACCTTGGTCAAAGCAGAGACACCCCTACCCTGGCTTTCCCTCCACATTCTCCCTTTTCTTGCAGTGGTGGAGCCTGTTACCCAGGAGACCCAAGATGGAGTGAAGGCGTCCACCATCCCGGTGCCCCAGGTGGCAACACCAGTAACACTAGCAGCAGCAAGACAATACGATTTCAGAGGTATAAGCAGTGACAAGGGTTCCAGACAACACCTCTGACAAAGATGGTAGGTGGTGGAAAGTACCCATTCTGAAATATGGCCAGAGGCAACTCAGGTAAGACAAACTTAATTTGTGCTATACTGCTGCCTACTGAAAAACAAAAGAAAGACCTCTAATTACTAGCATGATAAATTCTTAGAATTAAAAAAAAAAAAGGGCTTCCCTGGTGGCACAGTGGTTGAGAGTCTGCCTGCTGATGCAGGGGATACAGGTTCGTGCCCTGGTCCAGGAAGATCCCACATGCTGTGGAGCGGCTAGGCCCGTGAGCCATGGCCACTGAGCCTGCATGTCCGGAGCCTGTGCTCCACAACGGGAGAGACCACAACAGTGAGAGGCCCGCGTACCGCACCAAAAAAAAAAAAAAAAAAGGTTTACCCTAAGAAGAAAGGTGATTGCTACTTCAAATGTGCCAGCAGAGGAACAACTCATCAAGCAGGAAGAGCCACAATAACATGGTATTACAAAAGGAAAATGACAATTCTCCAGAAACCAAACAAAGTCATGGAATATGATGATCTAACTAACCAAGAATTCAAAATAGCTGTCATATGGAAACTCAAAGAGCTACAAGAAAACTCAGAAAGGCAGTTCAATGAGCTCAGGAATAAAATTAATGAACAGAAGAAATACTTTACTAAAGATATTGAAACTCTAAAAATAACCAAATAAATTCTGGAGCTGGAGAACTCAATGAGATGGAAGAATGCATTAAAAAGCACTGGAAATAAAGCAGACCATATAGAAGAGAAAATTTGTGAGCTCTATGAAAACTATCCTACTCTGTTAGGAAGAGCAATATTAGAATAATGGATAGCCAGAAGGAAAAGAGAGGGAGAAAGTAACAGTATATTTAAAGAAATAGTTTAATAGTTTGATAATTTGATAAAACTATAAAGGAAGAGGAAAAACATGGGAATTGTTATGGCAAATGAAGATAAAATAGTTATTTTCTGCTGATACCATCTTGTCTATGAGAGGTTTTATACAAATCTCATGGTAACCACAAAACATAAATCTAGAGAAGAGACATGAAACATAAGAGGAAACAGAAAAATCAGTTGAAAAAAACTGAGAAAAATCATAGAAAACCATCAAACTAAATGGCAGACAAACACAAGGAAAAATGGACAATGCAGATATAGAGCAACCAGAAGATAAAATGAAGTACTACGACCTCATCTATCAATAATCACCCGAAATGTAAAGGGAGTGAATTAGCCAATCAAAAGACACAGAGTGACTGAATGGATTAAAAAAAGACCCAATTATATGTTGCTTCCAAGAGACTCACACCAGCTCTAAAGAAAAACATAGGCTCACATTTAATGGATGAAAGATAGCACTCCAAGCAAATGGCAGTCAAAATAAAGTGAGTGTAGCCATACTCATTAGACAAAATAGACTTCAAGCCAAACAAGGTAACAAGAGACAAAGATGAACATTATATAATAAGAAAGGAGACAATTCATCAAGAAGATATAACAGTTAATATATATGCACCAAACACAAAAGCACTAAAATATATAAAGCAATTATTAACAGAAATAAAGGGAGAAATTGACAGTGACACACTAATTGTAGGGGACTTTTTGCAACCCACTTACATCAATGGACGGATCATCCAGATGGAAGGTCCACAGAAAACAGTGGCCTTAAATGAAAGATTAGATCAGATAGTTTTAAGAGATTTATACAGAAAATTTCATCCAAATGTAATAGAATACACATTCTTCTCAAGTGCACATGGAACATTATCAAGGATAGATCATATGCTGGAACACAAAACAAAGAAGACAAATTATATAAAGCATGTTTTCAGATCATAATGAAATGAAACTAAAAATCACCTAAAGGAAGAAAACTGGAAAAGTCACAAATAGGTGGAGACTGAACAACTATTGGGTTAAGAAAAAAATCAAAGGAGAAATAAAAAAATACCTGAAGACAAATGAAAATATGACATCAAAATCTATAGGATGCATCAACAGCAGTACTAAGATGGAAGTTTACTGTAATACAGACCAACCTCAAGAAATAAGAAAAATCTCAAACAATCTTACCTTACACCTAAAGGAACTAGAAAGAGAAGAACAAATGAAGCCCAAAGTCAGTAGAAGGAAGGAAATAATAGAGATCAGAGTGCAATTGAACACACACACACGCACACACATTGCAGGCCAATAGCTTGTATGACATAGGTATAAACATCCTCAGTAAAGTATAGGAAAACAGAATTCAGCAATACATTAAAAGGATCATACACCATGATCAAATGGGATTTATCCCAGGGATGCAAGGATAGTTCAACATCTGCAAAGTCAATCAACATGTTACACCACATTAACAAAATTAAGGATAAAAACAATATCACTTCAACCGATGCAGAAAAAGCATTTGACCAGATTCAAATGCCCATTTATGATACTCAATAAAATGGGTATAAAAGGAACTTAACATAATAAAGGTCATATATGAAAAACACACAGCCAACATCACACTTAGTGCAAAACTGAAAGCTATCCATCCAAGATCAGGAACAAGACAAGAATGCCCACTCTTGCCACTTTCATTAAACATAGTATTGGAAGTCCTAACCAGAGCAATTAGGCAAGAAAAATAAAGGGCATTTCAGTCAGAAAGTTGAACTGTCACTATTTGCAAGTGACATGATTTTATATATAGAAAACTTTAAAGACTCCACCAAAAATACTATCAGAAATAATAAACAAATACAGTAAAGTTTCAGGGTAAAGAAACCAATATACTAATACCTGTTTCATTTCTATACACTAATAAACCAGCAGAAGGAAGTTAACAATCCCATTTACAATTGCAACAAAAAGAATACCTTGGAGTAAATATAACCAAGGAGGTAAAAGACCTGTACACAGAAAACTATAAGACATTGCTGAAAGAAACTGAAGATGACACAAAGAAATGTAAAGATATATCATGCTCATGGATTAGAAGAATATTGTTAAAATGTTCATATTACCTAAAGCAATATATAGATTCAATACAATCCCTATCAAATTTCAAAGACAACTTTCACAGAACCAGAACAAAAAAACTTAAAATTTATGTGGAACCACAAGAGAACCCAAATAGTCAAAGCAATCCTGAGGGAAAAAAAGCCAGAGGCATAACACACCCTGATTTCAAATTATATTACAGAGTTATACTAATCAAAAGAGCATGGTATTGGCAGACACATAGATCAGTGAAACAGAATTGAGGGCCCAGAAATAAACCTAGATATATATATGAACAACTTATAACAAAGGAGCAAAATACACACAAGGAGAAACGATAGTCTCTTTAATAAATGATTGGGAAAGCTGGACAGCCATGTTCAAAAGAATGGAAATGGACCACTATCCCATACTACACAAAAAATTTAACTCAAAGTGAATTAAAGACTTGAATGTAAGACCTGTAACCATAAAGCTCCTAGAAGAAAACTTAGGCAGTACACTATGACATTGATCTAGCAATATCATTCTGGTTATGTCTTCTCTGGCAAGGAAAACAAAAGCAAAAATAAATAAATGGGACTACAAACTGAAAAGCTTGTGCACAGCAAAGAAAACCATCAACAAAATGAATCGACAACCTAATTAAAAGATATTTGGGAAAAGATATTTGCAAATCATATCTGAAAGGGACTTGATAGCCTAAATATATAAATAACACATACCAAAAACATTTTTTTTAATGGGTAGAGAAACTGCATAGATATTTTTCCAAAGAAGACATACAGGTGGCCAACCCTACAGATGCTGGACATCACAAATTTTTAGGGAAACTCAAATCAAAACCACAATGAAATATCCCCTTACCCCCTTTAGAATGACTATTATCAAAAAGGCCAGAAATAACAGTGTTGGAGAAGATGTGGAGAAAAGTTAATCCTCATACACTGCTGGTGGGAATGTAAATTGGTGCAGCCGCTATAAAAAACACTGGGGAGTTTCCTCACAAAATTTAGAGCCACCATGTTACCCAGCTCTTTCACTTCTGGTTATTTATCCAAATAACACAAGAACACAAATTCAAAAAAAATATGCACTCTTACGTTCATTGCAGCACTATTTACAATAGCCAAGATGTGAAAACAACCTAAGTGGGTGACAGATGAATGGATAAAATAGATGTGGTATATATACACAATGTAACACTACTCAGCCATAAGAAAGATGAAATCTTGCCATTTGTGACAACATGGATAGGCCTCAGGCTAAATGAAGTAAGTCAGATGAAGAAAGATAAATACCACATGATTTCACTCATAAGTGAAATTTGTTCTTAAAAAAAAAAACAAACCAAAACAAAAACAGATACCGAGAACAAAGTAGTGGTTACCAGAGGAAAAGGTGGTAGGGGGAAGGTGAATGGGTAAAGGGGGTCAACTGTATGGGAAGGGATGGAGACTAAATCGTTGGTGGTGAGCACATTGTAATTTATACAGAGGTTAAAATATAATATCGTGCACATGAAACTTATATAATGTTATAAACCAAAAAAATCTGAAAACAAAAATAAACTAATGCTTTTGACCATGTTAGATTGTGGTCATTGTGATTTTGCGTGTTTAGGCACATGGCTATTTAAGTCAATTAGTCAACTCATGGACTATGCCATGACTATGCAGTAAGCTATTTTATCTGAGAATGATTTTTCATGTACTTATCATAACAGTAATTGCACATGCTATTTCAATATCTTAATGATTCTAATTTATGTATCCTGTAATATACTATATTACATATATATACTATATATTATATAGTATACTATTATACCACTATATATACTATACTAATTGCTTTGATTTGTGATTAGATACTATGATAATCCTGTTTTTTGAAAATTGGGTCTGTTGGCATAGTATAATGTAAAAAATTTTTTTATTCATGTTTTTCCCCAGAAACTAAAGAGTTTATGACCGAGACCAAAAACAAACTGCAAATGAAATATAATACATATTTTCAATAAATATAACTTGTACTTTGTAATATAACCATAGAAGTTATACCAATTCAGCAGCCTATGTGTCTAATAAAGTAACTGTTTAGCATTATCACTGTCTTTTGAAACATTGTATGTATGCCAGTAAACATTGTCAACTCTTTCATCAATGCAAAAGGTTATATAACTGTAGCTTTAAACAGAATTTATGCAAGGAAACTATGAAAATCCTCTGATCCGACTCCTGGTTGATTTGTCCTCTGTACAAGATGCAGTCCCAATATCCCGGTTTTATTCCCACATTTTCTTTTAGTTCCTCTCCCTCTCTTCCCATCCATAATCTCTCTCAAGATAAAGATATTGCAAACATGGAAGAGTGAACACTAGTTATTAAAGTTTTATCTACTAAGCAGGATAAGGTTATACAGAAGGGTATATTTTTAGGTGAGGTGATAAAGGGAAGATCCCTCTGAAGAGGTGAGAGGTTAAGAGACATGTAACTAAGGAGGAATACTATGGGAGTGTCCTAGAGTAGACTATTTTCAGCACTCTGAAGAACAAATGCAACGACTCTAATGACAGGGCATGCCTTGTCTGTTTACGGAGCTGCAAGATGGCTGGTTAGTCTGGAGAAAAGTAACCCAGTGGGAGAGTTAAAGGATGAGAAACTAGATTACGTAGGGTGCAGTAGTCAATAGGAAGGACTTTTTATTCCCAGTGTGCTGGAAGTTTGGGAGGCAGGACTAAGGAGGAGAATAACATGATCTAATTGACATTTGAAAAGATGCATTCTGGTTGTGTGAAAAACTGATTGATTGTAAAGAACTGAAGTGGGAGCATGGAGATCAATTAAAAGGTTATTGCTCAAGCCTGCATGAGATGCTTTGGGTGGCTAGGTTGGTAGGATATGACATGTGGAGAAAGAATTAGATTTAAAATTTATTGTAAAATTTAATGAAACAAGATTTGCTAATAGGCTATGCTAAGACATGAGAAAAAGATGACAATAACTCCAAGTTTTGAGGTGTGAGCAGCTTGAAAAATGACAGTGCCATTTACTGAGTTAGGAAACACTGGGAAAGTACATACAGGTTAAGTTCATGATGTCTCTTCAACATCCAAGACAGTTAGATGTATGATTGCAGGGAGTGCAGGGAGGAGACTTCCACATTAGATGTTTGAGGGATAGCAACATATCTGGGGTAGACTGAGGAGATATTGCAACAAGGGCCTTAAATGGAGAAAGGAGAGAAGAGAAAGGAGGTGCGGACTGAATTCTGGGAGATGCTGAACTTAATAGGTGGGGGGTGTCTTAAAGATGGGAAGGGCTTATCAGGGAAGGATGAGAATAAAATCTCAGTGAGATATGAGAAAAATCAAAAGCATTTTGTATCCCAGTGTTTCAATATTCATTTCACCCTTACAGCCACTCTGGATGAGAGAATAGATAACTATTTTATTTTTACCTATTGGGTAAATACTTGAGATTCAGAAAGGTTAGACATATCCATTATTATAAAGTTAGTAAGTAGTAAAAACATGCCAAGAACAACATGTCTTCTGAGGCCTAGACCAAAAACCTCAACTGAAAAGAAAAATGTCTTAAAATAAAATTTAAAATCTTATGAGCAGTTTTTTTTTAAACAGAGAAAATTATTTTATCAGCAGACCTCAGTAAAAGCCTAAATTTATAGCCTTTGAAGAAAGTACTTAAATTTTATCGATGACAGATGCCTTTCCCAGAAGGGAGAAGGAAGCCTATAGCTCATCTTTTTACTCCAGGGCCAATGTGTCTGAAACATTCCAGTGTAAAAAGTGGCTGTCCTATAATATAAACTAGCATAATTAATAGAGTAGACAAAAGCAGGATTACTTCTTTCATAGAGGAAATTCCACAGGGGCCTAGAAGACAGAATAGTAATGTTAAATATTTCTTAAAGTATGTGTAGGTCAATAGATTTCCCAACATATATATCCAGATTTGATAAAAATCAAAAGGAGAATTTAACTACCAAACAAAATCAACTAAAAAAAGAGTAAAATTAAGTAACATTTTTTTCTTGGCATCATTAGTCTCTTCTAAAATATCAAAATATGAAAAATAGAGTTCTCTTTTATTATGGTTTTGAATTATATTTAAAATTTAATCAGATACTTAATTCTTTAATATGAAAAATGGGACAATTAGAAATATAATAATTCACTACCACTTATCTGCAAATCTGTTAGTGTTGTTTCATATTTTGTATTATTATGCCTATAATGTTTATATTTTCAAAATATAACTTTGATTTTTCTATAATTAAATGAATATGGTATTTACACCACTGTTTCAAAGTTCATGCATTCCTGACTTTATCTTAGATTGTCTGCATTCTGCTAAGGAGAACAAAAAATGCTGCTGTACTTAGTTTCTGCAGTTTTAGAATTTCTAAACGTTGTGTCAGTATTTGAGCAAAAATGACTTGTTTTTTGTAGGCAACACATTTATTCTTTCAACAGCTGTAAAACTGGGTTCATTTTCTCTGTGCTTTGAATGGTATATATGAGAAGCCCAAATCTAGTGTTTGAGATTTTTTTTTTCCTCCAGCTGGGATGTCTCTACAATTTCTTTTTCTTTAAAGGTCAAAAAATTAGCTCTATATGTCAGAGTTTTTAGACCTCAATTAATTTTTTTTGTTATAGAAAGTGCTATTTCCCACTGTAAATGAAAATGTTTCTTCATTAGAGGCAAATACTTCTAGCAGCTTAGGGTTTAATCCTTCCTGATTCCTAATATATTACTTCTACAATTTGTCAGTACCCCAAATCCTTATACTGTATTGGTATTTTCTGTCTTTGCTAGCTGTCTTATTTAAATTGTTATTTTATTCTGAATTCTTTGTAATTTTTATTAAGATGTCCTGGGTAGCACTTCTGGAAATGTGTTGCAAGTACATAGTTCAGAGTGAATTAGGTTACAGCATATCCTTCTAAAATTAGGTATTAAAAAGTCAGTAGGGTCATCATTGGACAAAGTGTACACCAGTGGTCAATCAATAAATATCATGTTAAGGGTTTCCCTGGTGGCGCAGTGGTTGAGAGTCCGCCTGCCGACGCGGGGGACACGGGTTCGTGTCCCGGTCGGGAAGGATCCCACATGCCGCGGAGCAGCTAGGCCCGTGAGCCATGGCCGCTGAGCCTGCACGTCCGGAGCCTGTGCTCCGCGACAGGAGAGGCCACAACGGTGGGAGGCCCACGTACCGCAGAGGAAAAAAAAAAAAAAATCATGTTAAGCTTCAAATTTAGTGAGCAAAGAAAAAAACAGGGTTTTCGTTCCTGGTTATTGTTGCACTATTTCCAAGAATAACTAATTTACATATCTAAACATGCACATGGAAAACAATTGTGAATTTCTACAATATTCCCAATTTTGGAAAGGAAAGTAAATAATTGTAATTCTCTTTTGCTGTCTTACAACAGTATGAGTTTAAGTTATGTATGTGTGCTAGCATGTGTGTGTGAACACTTATCTATGCATACTCAGTGAAAATGGGATATGGACAGTGGAACCTTGGGGAAAAAACTAAATTAAATTACTTCCAGAACCATCGGCTCCAGATCCCTAAATTGAGTAAGCAGAGCAAGTTCATAACACAGGTGAAATTCTCACAGATACAGCTTCTACTAAAGTGTAAAAAAACTAGAATATATAATCATAGTTTTTTATTACCTTTTCTCTATAAATTAATTGGTTCCTTTAGGATCATTTTGTGTGTGTATGTTTGTATTGTCTTCATTCTTCCTTTGTTCTGGTAACCCTAAATATTTCTACATCAGATTAGTCAATTATAATCGATAGCATCTCTCTTTTTTTTTTCTTTTTTTTACTATAATTGAACTCTATCCTGGATGAATGGGAAGGAGTATAAGCTTGAAGGCTTCCTCATAACGTTCAGACAGGCTGCCCACACATCAGATTCCAGATGAAGAAAAATCCTATAACCCTCACTCACAGAACCTCAAGCTCGTAATATTTAGGTTGATCATGTTCATGAGAAGGTATTTTTACAGATTCAACCATTATTGCTAGTATAGGTACCAGACACTATTTGCTTTATGTAAAGGAGTTATGGAATTGATGAGACTGAACCTTACAACATATCTATAGGAAGTTCATTTATTCTCTCAATGCTATGGTGAATGAAACTGTTTTAATTTTCTTTTCAGGTTGTTTATTGCTAGCATGTAGAAACAATTTTGTATTGATTTTCACCATGAAACATTCCTCAAATTGTTTCAGTTCTTAGTTTTGTTGTGAATTCCTTTGGATTTCCTACATCAAGAATCATGCAGTTTGACAATAAAGACAGGATTACTTATTTTCTCAAGCAGGTAACATTAATTTCTTTCTTAATTTCTCTCTTTTTGATTTCCTTCCTTATTTCATTTGATCAAATTTCTAGGACACTGTAGAGTTTCTCAGAAGTAGTGAAAAGTCTTCAAGAAAACGCATTCAAGTTTTTACCATTAAGTTTCATGTAAACTGTATGTTTATGGTAGGTTTTTTTCTTTATTGGGTTTAGGGAGTTGATTTCTAGTCTTCATTTGGTGAGAATGTTTATCATTAATGGATGTGGATTTTGTCAATTTCTTTTGTTGCATCTATTGAAATGATTGTGTGGTTTTTATGTTTATCCTATTAATGTAAAGTATTGCATTAATTTTCAGATGTTAATTTGCATTCCTGGACTAAACTGTTTGATCATGCTGTTTAACCTTTTATATATTACTGAATTATTTGTTCTTACTTTGAGAATACTTGTGTCCATGCTCATGAGATACTGATTAATAATTTGTGTAATATCTTTGTCTAGTTTTTGGTATCAGATTAATACTGGCTTTGAGGAATGAATTGGAAAACATTTTCCTCCTCTATTTTCTAAAGAATATGTGAAGGATTCTGTTTGTGCTTTTGGTAGAACTCAACAGAAAGACCATCTGCTTTCAGCCTTCTGTAAAAAAAAAAACAAAAAATAAACAAAAACAAAAAATTGATTCTTTTTACTTTTAATAGGTCTATTTAAGTTCTTTCATCAGTTTTGTAATTTGCATTGTTCTATATTTCTTTCATCTACTTTCTTTCATCTAATTTTTTGGCAAAATGTTATTGACAAAAATCCTCCAATTTATGTAACATTAGTACTGATACCCCCCACCCCTCAATTCCTGATTTTGGCATTTGCTTCATTTGCCTTATTTACTTGGTAAGCAGAGAATTTGTTGAATCTCTCACTACTTCATTATATAAATCAGCTTAACTATGTAACATTTTAAAAGTTTTATGATAGTGGTATAAGATTCAGTGAAGGAATGTAGGGCAGATGACTATCTCAATGCTGGTAGTACATAGAGTAGGGGTAAATCTTAACCAGATGGGTATATAGTATGAGGAGAAGTAAAGACCAGAGAAGAGGTCTCTAAAGTAGATTGAGAAAATACATATAACCTTGGGTAACGTATTTATTTAAAACTAAGCAATTTTTCCCCAAAGTTCATTCCCACTGCTGGTGGGGGAAAATAGGCTTAAAGTTAATTCACTATCATCCAACTAAAATAACACCGTATATTTATAAATAAATACCACTTTAATCAATTTAAAATCTAATCTGTCTCTATAAAAAGACTGTTCATCAACACTGAATGGTGTTCAGGCCATTTCTTATGCCAAGGATACAAGGATAAAATTACATATTCTCATTGCACTGGTCCTGGGTTCCTCTTGTATATATTGCCTCTTTATGCTATCTTTTAATTGAAAAACCTTTTGAGATATTAACTTTAAACATCAGCCCCTGTATCCAATACACTGATTTCTGAAGTATCCAGAGTTGGTGCACCTCATGAAAAGGTATCTTAGTCATTAAAAAAGAAACCACTAGGATCTGAACTTTATCTGAACTTAGATCCCATTAGCACTACTAATAATTTGAGTCTCTATTCTGGCCCTTGGCTTAGGCTTTCACTTGCCATTTATACTAGTAGAGTATGTTACTCTTTCTCACATTTGTGCAACCAGGTTAGCTGACCTCCAATCCAGATACCTGCTACAACATACACTGGGTTTATGCAAGTTTTCTGAATTCTTTCTAAACCATACGACAAAGAGTGAGTTTCATCACTTCTATTCAACATAGTATTAAGAAGTGTTAGGCAGTGCAACTAGGCAAGTAAAAGGCATCCAAATTGGAAAGGAAGAAGTAAAACTCACTATTTGCAGATGATATTATATATAGAAAACTCTAAAGACTCCATCAAAAGACTCATAACTAATAAAATAATTCAGTAAAGACAGGTGGTAGCCAAAATGGTGGAGAAAGACACTGAACTCATCTCCTCCCACAGACACATCAAAATTACAACTACTTACAAAGCAATTATCTATGATAATAACCTGAAGACTAACAGAAAAGACCTTTCACAATCATACTTGAAGAAGGAACCACAGTGATATGGGTAAGGGGCAGAGACACAATATAGTCAGGTCCTACAACCCCAGGGTAAGCAACCCACAGAGAGGAGGAATATCACAATTGTAGAGGTCCTCCTCAAAGAGTGAGGTGTCCGAGTTCCACATCAGGCTCGCCCTGTTCTGGGAAGATGTGCTCTCAGAAAATCTGGCTTTGAAAACCAGTGGAGCTTATGTTTGGGAGAGCAGGCAGGCAATAGGAAACAGAGAGACTGCTTTTAAAGGATATGCACAAAATCTCATACACTCTGTGTCCTGGCAGAGATGGAGTAGTTTAAAATGAGCCTAGGTTAGATTCATTTCATCTTGGAGGGCCTCCTGGAGAGGCAGGAGGCAACTGGGAATCCCTCTGGGAACAGAGATACTAGTGGCAGCCATTTTGAGAAACTCATTCTACTACTATAACAGTGGTTCTGGTAAGTGCCATTCTGGAATCCTCCCTCTACTTTCTTAGCTCTGGAGGCTCATTCATCACTAGTGTTGGTATCAGCCCTAAAACTCCTGAGCCATGCAGACAGCCACACAAGGACCTGACATCAGCAGGCTGGCACCAGCCTTGAGCCACCTGGGCTGTGTAGCCAGCTAAACAGGGATCTGGCTCTGCCCTCCAGTGGGCCAGCAGCCACCCCGGGACTCCCTGTAATGTACAGCCAGCCATGTGAGAAGCCTACCCTGCACTCCCAGAGGGCTCTCTGCCACCACACAAGGCACAGACTTACAGCCATCTGGGCTTGGAACCAGTTCTGCCTACCAGTTCACCCACAGTAGTCAGTCCACCACAACTGAGGGGTGCACAAGCCCACATATGGGGCATCCCTAGAGCAAACGGCTCTGGTGACCAGAGGGGAGTGTGCTGCTGGGCCCTTTGGACATCTCCTACATAAGGCCAATTCTCCAAGATTGGGAAATGTAACCAATCTACTTAACATATACAAATAAATACAGAGAATTAGGCAAAATGAGCAAACAATGTTCCAAATTAAGGAAAAGATAAAACCTCAGGTAACGAATTAAGTGGAGGAAAGCAATCTATCTGATAAAGAGTTCAGGGTAATCATCACAAAGATGCTCACTGAACTCAGGAGAAGAATGGGTGAAAACAGTGAGAATTTTTAACAGAGTTAGAAAATATAAAGAACTGCCAAACAGAGCTGAAGAACTGAAATAAAAAATACACTAAGAGGAATCAGTGGTATATTAGATGATACAGAGAAACTGGTTAGTGATCTGGAAGACACAATCTGTTCACTCAAGCAGAACAGAAAAGAACTTTAAAAAATGAAGATAGTTTAAGAGACATCTGGGACAACATCAAGCCTAATAGCATTTGTATTATAGGAGGAAAGAGAAGAGAGAGAGAAAGGGGCAGAGAACTTATCTGAAGAAATAATAGCTGAAAAATTCCCAAACCTGAAGAAAAAGACATCCAAGTCCAAGAAGCAGAGAGTCCCAAACAACACGAATCCAAATTAGGCCACACCAAGACACATTGTAATTAAAATGCCAAAAATTAGAATCTTAAAAGCAAGAGTAAAATAATCAGTTAAATATAAGGGAACTCCCATAAGGCTACTAGCTGACTTTTCAGCAGAAACTTTGCAGGTCAGAAAGGGGTGGCACAATATATTCAAAGTGATGAAAGGGAAAATGCTACAACCAAGAATATTCTACCCACCAAGGTTATTATTCAGATTTGAAGTAGAGATAAACAGTTTTATGGATAAGCAAAGGCTAAAAGAGTTTAGCACTACTAAAATGGCCTTACAAGAAATGATAAAAGGATTTCTCTAAGTGGAAAAAATTTACATCTAGAAATATGAAAGTTATAAAAAGCAATCTCACTGGTAAAGACAAACATGCAGTAAAGGTGGAAGACCAACTAATTATAAAACTAATAGGAAGGTTAAAGGACAAAAGTATTACAATTATCTATATTTCCACTGAGTACATAAGGAATGCACATACACAAAAAGATGTAAAATACGACATCAAAAAACAGACTTGGGAGGAGTAAAAATGTAAGGTGGTTAGAATGTGTTCAAACTTGAAATCATTAACTTAAAATAATCATATCTATTTTTTTGTACACATACCTCATGATAACCACCATCCAAAACCTATAATAGATACGTACACACAACAAGAGAAAGGAATCCAAATGTAACACTAAAGGTAGCCATTAAATCACAAGAACAAAAGAAACAAAACCTACAAAAACCCCTCAGAAAATAATGAACAAAATGGCAATAAGTATATACTCTCAATAAATAAACATAAATGGATTAAGTCTAATCAAAGGATAGTGACTGGCTGAATAAAAAAGACCCATATATATGCTGCCTTAAGAGAATCACTTCAGATCTAAAGACGCACAGACTGAAAGAGAGTGGATAAAAAGAGGTATTGCATGCCAAAGGAAATGAAAACTGGGTAGCAAAACTTCTATAAAAATATTCTTTAAAACAAAGGCTCATAAAGGACAAAGGATATTACATAATGATAAAGGATCAATACAACAAGAAGATATGACAATTATAAATATGTAATGCACCCACATAGGAACATCTACATACATAAAGCAAATATGAACATAAAGGGAGAAATTGACAATACAGTGATAGTAAGGGGTTTTAACATCTTACTTACATCAATGGACAGATCATGCAGACAAAAAAGAAATCAGTGAGGAAACATTGGCCTTAAATGAGGTAGTAGGTCAGATATAAATATACAATTAATAGGTAAAATTAATACATATATTTCACCAAAGACAGGAGAATACACATTATGTTCAAGTGCACATGGAACATTATTCAGGATAGATCATATGTTAGGCTACAAAATATGTCTCAATAAATTTAAGAAGATTGAAATGTCAAGCATATCTTCTAACCACAACAGTATTAGATTACATATTAACTACATGGATAAAAACTGCAAAGAACACAAACATATGGTATCTAAACAACATGCTACCAAAGAACCAATGGGTCACTGAAGAAACAAAAATTAATAAATACCTGGAGACAAATGAAGAAAAAACCACAACAATCCAAAACCTATGGGACACAGCAAAAGCAGTTCTAAGAGGGAGGTTTATAGTGATACAAGCATACCTCAGGAAACAAAAATCTGAAACTATTTTACCTCTAAAGAAACTAGAAAAAAGACAAATAAAACCCAATGTTAGAAGAAGGAAAGAAATATCAGAGTGGAAATAAGAGACTTAATAAAATAGAGAAAAAATTAAAACTAAGAACTGTTACTTTGGGAAAATTAATAAAGCTTTATCAAAACCCATTAAGAAAAAAGAGGTTTAACTAAAATCAGAAATAAGTTACAACACTACAGAAAAACAAATGATAAGAGATTACTAAGAACAATTATATGCTAATTAAATGAACAACCTAGAAGAAATAGATACATTCCTAGAAACATAAAATCTCCCAAAAGTGAATCAGGAAGAAATAGTAAATCTAAACAAATTTACCAGTAATGAAATTGAACCAGTTAAAACAAACAAACAAAAAAACTCCCAAACCAAAGTCCAGGACCAGATGACTTCACAGGTGAATTCTACAAAACATTTAAGGAAACGTTAATACCTGTCTCTCTCAAACTATTCCAAAATAATCTAAGAAGGAATCCTTCCAAACTCATTCTACTAGGACAGCATAATGCTCATCCCAAAACCAGAACCACCCACCCACACAAATTACACGCCAATATCTCTGATGAACAGAGATGCAAAAATCTTCAACAAAATATTAGTAAACTGAATTCAACAATACATTAAAAGGATCATCCACACCGTGTTCAAGTAGAATTTATCCCAGAGAGACAAGGAAGGTTCAATATGTGCAAATCAACCTGATATACCACATTCACAAACTGAATAAAATTTATATGATCATCTCAATAGATGCAGAAAAAGTTTGAAAAAATACTTCATTTATGGTAAGAACTCTCAACAAGGTGGGTGTAGAGGAAACACACCTCAGCATAACAAAAGCCACATATGTCATTCTCACAGCTCACATCACATTCAACAGTGAAAACCTGAAAGCATTTTCTCTAAGGTCAGGAACAAGACAAGGACGGCCATTCTTGCCACTTTTATTCAACATAGTATTGGAAGTCTTAGCCAGAGCAACTCGGCAAGGAAAAGACATAAAATGCATCCTAGGAGAAAGAAATAAAAATTGGAAAAGGGAAGTAAAACTGTAATCTGTGAACAACATGATTTTATATATATAGAAAACCCTAAAGTCTCCATCCCAAAACTGCTAGAACTCAAATTCAGTAAAGTTGCAGAGTACAAAGTTAATAATGCAAAAATCTGTTGCATTTTATATACTAACAACAAACTATCAGAGAAATTGAGAAAACAATCCCATTTACAATTGCATCAAGAAGAATAAAATACCTAGGAATAAATCTAACCAAAGAGGTAAAATACTTGTACTTGGAAAACTGATACTGGTGAAAGAAATTAGAGATGACACAAACAAATGTAAAGATATACTGTACTCATGGATTAAAAGAATACGGGTAAGATGACCATACTCCTCAAGGCAATCTACAAATTCAGTGCAATCCCTATCAAAATACCAAAGGCATTTCTCACAGAACTAGAATTCTAAGATTTATATACAAACACAGGAGACCCCAAAAAGCCAAAGCAATCTTAAGAACAAATCTGCTCCCCAATTTCAAACTATATTAAAAATCTCCAGTAATCAAAACAGTAGGGTAGTGACAAAAAAGGAACAGAATAGAGGGTTTAGAAATAAGCCCATACTTTTATGGTCAATTAATTTACAACAAAGGAGGCAAGATTATACAATGGGGAAAAGACAGACATTTCAATTAATGGTGCTGGGAAAATGAACAGCTACATGCAAAATAATCAAGCTAGTTTCTCACAGCGTTTACAAAAATAAACTCAAAATAGATTAAAAAGATAAATGTAAGACCTGAAACCATAAAACTCCTGTAGAAAACCTAGGCAGTATGCTCTTTGACACTGATCTTAGCAATAATTTTTTTTGGATTTGTCTCCTCTGCCAAGGGACAAAAGCAAAAATAAAGACATGGGCCATGTCAAACTAGGAAGCTTTTGTACAGTAAAGGAAACTGAACAAAATTAAAAGGCCCCCTACTGAATAGAAGATATTTGTGAACAATATATTCTATAAGGGGTTAATACCCAAAATATACAAAGAACTTATACAAATAAAAGGATTAAAAAAAATGGCAGGAGACGTGAACAGTTTTCTAAAGATAACATACGGATGTCCAACAGCAACATGAAAAACATGCTCAACATCACTAATTATCAAGGAAATGTAAATCAAAACCACAATGAGAGGGCTTCCCTGGTGGCACAGTGGTTGAGAGTCTGCCTGCCGATGCAGGGGACACGGGTTCGTGCCCCGGTCCGGGAAGATCCCACATGCCACAGAGCAGCTGGGCCCGTGAGCAATGGCCGCTGAGCCTGCACGTCCAACAAGTGTTGGCAAGGAGGTATAGAAAAAGGTACCATCACATACTGTTTGTGGTATTGTAAATTGGTGCAGCCACTATAAAAAACAGTAAGGTGTTTCCTCAAAAAAACTAAAAATAGACCTAACATATAATCTAGCAATTTCACTTATGGGTATTTACCCCAAGAAGACAAAAACATTAATTCAAAAAGATATGCACATGCAAATGTTTATTGTGGCTTTATTTACAATAGCCAAGTTATGGAAGCAACCTGTGTTCATCTACAGATGAATGGATATATATATGCAATGGAATACATTCAGTCATAAAAAAAGAATGAAATCTTGCCATTTGTGACAACACGGATGGACCGCAAAGGTATTATGCTATGTAAAATAAGTCAGAAAGACAAATACCAAATGATCTCAGTTATATGTAGAATATAAAACAAAAACAAAACAACCAAGCTCATAGATACTGAGAACAGCTTGGTGATTGGAAAGGGATGGGGGTAGAAGAAATGGGTGAAGGGGGTCAAAAGGTACAAACTTCCAGTCATAAAATGTCATGGGAATATAACGTACAATATGGTGACTACAGTTAATAATACCATAGTGCATATTTGAAAGTTGCTAAGAAAGTTGATCTTAAAGTTCTCATCACAAGAAAAAAAGTGTAACTATGTAAGGTGATGTTACCTGGCCTTAGTGATCATATCAAAGTGTATACAAATATTGAATCATTATATTGTACACATAAAATGTAATGTTATATCATTTATAACTCAATTTGAAATTTAAAAAATTAAAATATAAAAAAAATAGGGTGAGTTTGGGGAGGGTAGAAGGTTCTTATTTCTGATTGCTTATCTCCCTAAACATACTAGGTCACTTTCTAAACATGACATACAGCCAGTTCAAGTGATTTACTTCTACACATGCTTTGCCATCATTTTTAGTTTTTATTATCAACATAACATACATATATTGGTTCATCATTTCCCTGAAGAGTTTTAAAGGTCTAGTAGGGGAAGCATTCACTCTTTTGAAATTTTACCTTAGTCTACATCATGTACTATGATCCCTCGATATCCAGGAGGGATTTGTTCTAGGACCCCCCACACCAGATATCAAAATCCACAGATGCTCTAGTCCCTTGTATAAAATGGTTTCTCTAGGTTATTTATAATACCTAATACAATGTAAATGCTAGGTAAATGGTCCAGTGTGCAGCAAATTCAAATTTTGCTTTTTGGAACTTTCTAGAATTTTAAAAAATATTTTCAATCAGTGGTTGCTTGAATTCATGGGTGCAGAGCCCACAGATATGAAGGGTTGACTGTATCTGTATTTGACCACTTCCTTCTCCCTGGGGCTTATCCTTAGTAGGTGGGCATTAATTTCCTCAAGGGAAATAAGATTTACCTTCTCCTCAGTTCTCAATTTCATTCCCTACTTAAAAAAAAAAAAAAAAGGTTAATTTTCTTCCTTTTATTTGAGGTGCAACTGGCATAATTTTCCCTGGAACACTAAGATAAAAGTTCTAAATGAGGGCAAAGCTCTCAGAGAAATAAAAACAAAATATTCCCAGAGAAAAACATCAGTTTAGAGGTATTTCAAAATATTCTTATTTAAAAAAAACCTAACCATTGTATGAAATACAAATCACCATTTTTTGAGAGCTTATTCTTAGCCACACTCTAATAGAGGGATTTACATAAACTTTAATTTCCATTCTCAGGTAAAACATTAACTCTTAAACATTCTTAGTAAATTTGTAGCTATGCTATTATGGAATATACAATCAAAGTTTATGCACCTATTCACTATTAAAGATGAAAGCTACCGTGGTACACAACACACACGCACCCACCCCAAGGGCAAGAACCATTTTCCAGAAGTTAATGGTCAGATTTTTTTTTTTTTTTTTTGCAGTACGCGGGCCTCTCACTGCTGTGGCCTCTCCCGTTTCGGAGCACAGGCTTGGGACGCGCAGGCTCAACGGCCATGTCTCACGGGCCTAGCCACTCCGCGGCATGTGGGATCTTCCCAGACCGGGGCACGAACCCGCGTCCCCTGCATCGGCAGGCGGACTCTCAACCACTGCGCCACCAGGGAAGCCCTGGTCAGATGTTTTAACAATAAAGTAGAATTCAAAAGGGAGATTATATTATTTCACAAAGTGTTCTGAATATTTGACAAAGGGTAATACATTTTCCCCCTTAAGTCATTGCTTTTCTACTGTACTTTTGCAAGTAACTTCATCTTCATGTATAATCTAGAGCTGATTGGAGCTGTTATGACCTTCTCTCATGTACTTTGAATCTACTGAGATTTGAGTTATAAACAAAAAGATTGAATTGTATTTAATACATGGGAATTTATATGTAACCTAAATCCTAAAGATCAGTGCTCACTGACTGAGAAAATCATAGGGCATGGTTGCTTTAGTAAGAGTGACTTCCAGGGAGTGCTGGAGAAAAAAAGAGGTCCAATGAATTAGGCATTGAAGGTGTTCAGAGAATCAGCAAATCTGATGGTGGTTTGAAGGGAAGCAGGGAGATCGGGAAGTAACTAAAGAGTCATTTCTTTTCCTTTGAGGTAAATGAATGGTTTCCTTATGACATATTTGTATAGTGAAGAAATGGAACCACGTATACAATGAAGATCAAATAAAGAAATGTGAAAAGTAAACCGGTAGAAAATATCCTGTGTGTTTCTATGGCAATTTTCACAAATGTAGTCAAAAGATTGTATTTTAATGTTGGTTTCCCCTACTAGAATATAGACTGCATTATATCTATCTTGTAAACTTTTATATACTTGTTGTCTAACATGGTAGTGGCAATAAATACTTGAAGAAATTTATGTAAGCTTTGTAAAGAAATATAAACAAAGGGCTAAGGACCATAAAATAAATGGATATTAATACACTTCTTTCACTAAAAGTCAAGACCAGGATGGGGAGAGTTCGGATAATTAGGGATTGTGATTGGTCTTCTTATATGTTAGGCATTTCAAAGCTGACTGCACTGTTTTCACTGTAACTTAGAATACATAAACCTGTTGAGGAAGGTTGAGAAGTTGCAAAGGTAATGTAATTTAATTTTTAAAGCAGATATAAGCAATGCAAAGTTGAGTCCAACAAGAATACATGCCTTTGAAATCAGATTAACTAATACTGTGCCAATATTAAGGGATTAGAGCATTGTTCTCTGCTTTTATAATTCACATTCATTTACTAAATCTGTTACACTGCATAATAACAATCTACTCATGTAACTGTCTTCCAGAATGGATTGGATTTCCCTCCAAAGCAGAGACCATTTTCTAGTCTTCTTTATAGACTAGTCTTCTTTATAGATCAAAAACCATAGTAATAAACACTCTTAGGAAATGCTCACATAATAAACATTTTATGTTGCTAAACTAATTTGATAAGTACTAGGTAGTATTCAAATTACCTTAAACTTTTTTTTTTGAGAAATGCGAAGACTTTATTCAGAGCTTGCTATAGCCAGGGAGTCAGCCATGATCACTTGTGTTTTGGCAGAGACTCAAGGGCAGGTAGAGGAGTGGGAAAAGGGGGAAGGTGTCAGGTATGCCATGATTATTAGAGGCTGTTGACAAACATTTAAGGTAAGATACGAGTATGCCATTTTCAGTTTTCTAATTAGTTATTCCCTTCAGCTTGAAGAGTGGAATGCATTAAGTTCTTTAGGTAGTTAATATTTCCTAGTGACATCCTTGAGGCATAGGCAAGAATCTTAATATTAAATTTGTGAGGTATGCTGACTTCCCCCCACCCCCCAAGTAAAAAAATCACAGGTTATCCTTGTAGAAACTTAGATTCAAGTGTGACTTTGCAGTTGGCTTTTATCACAAACAAATGGAAAAAATTAAGTGAAAACATTTATAGAAGTGCATGTTCGAATCAGGTGGTAATAATTACAACTAGCAATTACTGAGTCTTTAAAGTCACTATGCTAATCCCATACAGTCTTACTGCATATACCTCTCTTAAGACCCTGTGAATTGGGTCCAGGTATGCTCCCTGTGTCTCCTCATTCCCCTGGGAGCAGCATCTACCCAAGACATTGTCTTAGCGTCCATAGATAACAGAAGCACAAGAGAATAAGTAAACACACTAGGATATTTAAAAGCTCTGGTTTCATCACAGGTGCTGACCCTTCTTTTGCTCTATCTTGCTGTGTGATTAAACCCAGATAGTGGGCTATACACTATGCATGGAGGTATACATTGTCCAAAGAGGTATTATTGCTGTGGGGAAGGAGAGTGACTCTTTACTGAGTAATAATCCATTATACACTGGAATGCATGAAAGTATATAGTGATGGATAATACTGGACTAGAATATGGAATAGCTTTAAATGTTTTTCTGAAGGAAAGTCAAAGTGATTCCATAATTAAGTTATTTTCAATTACAGTGTGGGTATCAGGTAGGGTTCCTACAGGAAACAGATGGCATGGGGAAATTTTGTAATTTAGAAGAGTTTAATAAAGGAAAAATTTACAAGATAAAGCCAGGGTGTAGAAAACCCACAGAAATAGTGCAGTAGTTTGGAGCTGGCAAAAGCAGGGCTCTGTTAACACCCCTGGTTCTCAAGAGACAAGTAGGGGGGCCATGACTGGAACACAGTCACGAACTGTATCAAAACAACTGACTGACAGAAGCTGTGCTCTTGGATCCAGGCAGTAATCAGCCTGTGGTAACTCCATAGGTAGTAAGTCAAGTAGATAAATAACCAGACTTACCATTCTTGTTCCCTCCTATAGGCATCTGCTGCTTCCCATTGGTCAAACCTAGAAAAACTGCCATAGGATAACAGAGCCAGTCTCACTGATGAATTCCATATAGGATGGGGAATTGTTTTTAGGGGCACTAAATATATCCTGTACAGTATGGCAAATAATTTCTATTTCAATATAACTTTCAGGTGATGTATAGTTATCTCTATAATACTGCCTCCCTCATGTACTTCTAGTATACTACTATTATACTTTATATATACTACTTCTTATTGAAGGAAAGACAGAGTGGCAACTAGTAAACTCATAATTACATTAGGGCAGCTTTAGAGGCTGTTTTGTCACAGCCAGTAATGAGCTGATATACTATTAAGAATGGTCAAGATTAAAAAATTTTGTACTACTGATCTACCTGCCTGAAATTTGGGGTGTTTTTCAAAATAAGTATATACATGTATATAATATATATGTGTGTTATACTTGTGAACATTAAAACATCATGAGTTTAAGGATCTCTGACATAACAAAACATAGATCACCTGGCTGTGAATCTTATGACATTTCACTACATATTTGACCTTGAGAAAGACATTCAGATTCTCCATGTGTCATTTTCTTCGTTTGTGAGGATCTATATAAAATGGTAAGAATTCAACAAGGTAATACAGGGAAAATCTTTAGAGTGATGCTTTTACACAATAAACATTCAATAAAATTTGCTGTTATTATTGAGAATAAGTTAAGTAAGACCACAACATTTGATGAAATTTCTAACATAATTTTTAGAATAAAAATGAGGGAAAGACATGACAAAGGCATTATAAATATTATTAGATGTTTAAGAGTTCAGTATGTTAAGCAAAAATTTAAGTGTGGAGGTAATGAAAATGAGGCTTATGTATTTACTTTAAATATTACATGATTTCATTAGGCTTTCACTGATATTACAGTAATTTTCCCTCAATATCCTTTGTATTTTTTTTTTATCGTTTCATGGATTGCACTAGGTAATGCTCAATTTATGGTAACATGCCTTTATTATAGAAAATGGTATGCTTATAACTTGGATTGTGTCTGCAATGCTATTTTATGCTTTGAAAGTCCAGGAAAAAATATGATTAACCTCCTGAGGCCTTAAGAGTGGTACAATTTTGCAAGCTTCTTGTTTTGCTTATTTCCTAGTTTTCAATACATCTCTATATGTCCATCTCCATCTTTTTACCTCCACAGTGGAACTAGCCTCCAAGAAATAAAACCACCCATTTCAAGAGATTATCTCATATTGTTTCCAAGTTAGGGACCACCAACTCAAGTTCATTTTCTGAGCTGAGAGATATGGACCACCCCTTGGGTTTGACCCATGGAATGATCAACTTCAGAGGATTTTTTTATCTTCTACATATGCTCCAAAATAAGTCCACAAATATATGTCACACAATTATAACAGCCATTAAACTAGAATTATGCACAGACATATGACATAAGTTATTACTCATACCTTCTGCTTCTATATATGGAAAAGCTGCCAGTTTCTAAATTATCTACCAAGCAATGCAGAAGACCATTTATAGGAAGAGGTGACAGTATTTCGGCTTTAGTGTTTAACATATTTTAAGTACTTAATATTATACATGTGTTGGATGGAAAGGATTATTCAGAAGTTACACTATTCAGTCCCAAAGACCATCATTCTTTAGAAAATCTCCTAATTTCCTATTGCATGAAATAGACATTTTTCAAATTTCCCAGTTAGCTTTAGCAATATTTGACATGAACAAGTTCATGATGTGTTTTGCATAAATAAACTTCTCCCAAAGTTGACCCATTTTCTTACCATTTAAAAATAGAATATTCCTTTTTCATTTGTTTTTTTTTAAAGGACTATGGATTTTCTTTTGTTCAAAATTCCCTAATAATAGTCTCATGAGATATGATTACATACAAATTACATATCTTCTACACATAACTTCTGAATTGGAATTTCTAAGGGGCAAAACCTGACCTTTTAAAAAATAATTTAGTTGATTTTCTTTTACAATTATACAAATATATGAAATACAATTTATGTTTGTTTTGCTTATATTTGTTCATCTTGAAAAGTTTGGCTAAGTTTATTGTAGAAGGATATTTTTATATTACTTTAATAAAACCCAACATTTTATGATTTTCATAAATTGTTTTTATAGTTTTTTGTCATCTAAGTTATAATGGGTAAAACACTTTACTCACTTGCCCTTACCTTACAGTTATTACTCCTTTCATAAAATTCCACTTATATACATTATAAGGCATCAAAAATAGCTTTCAGTTTTACAGTGGAATTTATACTCTTCTATTATAAAACTTCTTCAGTTTGACCTATTAATCATATTTCAATTATCAAAAATATTTTAGAAATATTTGTCTCCCTTTTCAGTTATTAGTGAGTTACACATCCATGTGTTTTGAGCTGAACTGTGTTACCCCCAAATATGTGGAAGTTCTAACTTTAGTAACTCAGAATGTGAGGGTATTTGGAAAGAGGATCTTTAATGTGGGGACTAAATTTAAAATGTTGTCTCTAGGGTGGGCTTTCACTTAAGAGGGACATAACAGTTCTGCTTAGCTTGACTAAACTTCAGACAGGTTTCTTCCTGACATTTGGCCCCTGACCTCTCTCTTTTTAGACATTAAAAAAGCTTGCAATTGTAAGTTCTTTCTCTGCCTCATTAAGATGTAAATCCTCTCTCAGCCACTAGCCGGGCTTTTTAACCTTGATATAACCTTGCTTTATAACCAAGAATGTCTTTCTCAAAGACCTGGGAGCCATCCCCTTGAAATGTAATCATTAAGAAAGACAGAGGCCCTATCTCCTAGTCTGTTGGGAGGGCAGGAACCTGACTTCAATAAGCCTCAATTAGCAAACACAGGTAGCCGGTCTACTCCACTAACATCCCCTTCAGTACTTTTCCACTAGCTCACCCTAGAGCTTAAAAATTCTCTTGTCATTTGTCTCAGCAGAGTTGAGTTCAATCTCTTTATTATAATAGTCTAGACATCTCTTGCAATATCCTTGAATAAAATTTTCTTTGGCTGTTCATCTTGTCTGGTGCAGTTTTAATTTAACAGCTCTAATCCAATTTAATTAGAATCTTTAAAAAGGGGGAAAGTTGGGCACGGAGGCAGACATGCTCACCAAGAGAATGTCACATGAAGATGAAGGTAGAGATCTGAATGATTCAGAAGCCAAGGAATGTGAAGAATTCCCAGCATACTACTCATACCAAGTTATGAGAGAGGAATGGAATAGATTTCCCCTCACAGCCTTCAGAAGGAACCAACCCTGTTTATAGCTTGATCTTGGACTTCTAGCCTCCAGAACTGTGAAAGAAAACATTTCTTTTGCTTAAGCCACACAGTTGGTAGTATATTGTTTCGGCAGCCCTGGGAAACTAATACATCATATCATGCAGTGACAAGATTACCGATTTGTAGCCGAGAAAGCTAGTCTTGGAGACCAACTCTGCTGCTTCCTAGGTTTGGGGGCTGGGGTAAATCAATAAAGTTTCTAAGTTTCCACATCTTCACAGGCAACTGAATGACCTAACATTTTGAGAGGGGTTGGCTCATATTAGGGATAAGTAAAATAAAATAAAAAACCTTATTTCTCAATCAAAAGAATTTCTAAAGTTAAGATAGCAATAGCAAAAAGTTTCTTAAAAACAAACAAAAACACGCAACCAGAACTAAGCACTCAGCAGCAGTTTATCTTACGAGGAGAGAAAAATCTGGAATTTCAAACCCTTCACTTCTGAATTTACTACTTATTAGCATTTTCCATGGAAACCATATTGTGTTAAGTTTTACCCAAAGTACAGAACCTTAAAAGTGCCTATATATTTTCACTCCAAACTAGCTTATTTCACTGATATGTAACACCATCCCAACCTCAGTATAGATGTAGATGTCTTCTGTCATCTTCACAACCACCTCACAGAGGATGGAATCTCCAAATTCCTTAAGTAGAAACACTTTTTTTCTCTTTCCCTTTTTTTAAAGGGAGCATACGCAGAGTGGCTTAGAAAACTTACATTTCCATTATAAACCTCAGCTTTTTTACCATCAGCATGTGCCTTTTTAATACTACTTTATATTAATGTTGGTGCTTAGTAAAGTAATATGAAAGATAGTATAATACTTCTTGGGACAGTATAGTTTATAAGAGCAGAGGTTTTATAACAACAAGGCAACAATTTTATAACACCATTGTGCTTTTCTAGCCCTCACAAAGAGCTGAGGGAAAATAAACAAGGATCCATTTAATGTCCGGGTGAGTGCCAGTTTGACCAGGTTCCATGCAAATGAAAACAAAATAAAATTAAACTTAGACAAGAAAAAATAATGGCCTGTTGGAATAATCAGGTGTGGAACAATGTTTAGGGACAGAAACAAATGGTGAACTGCTTTGTTGTACTTTTCCTACTTTTTCACCCCAGGGAACACTCTTTTAAAGGTGAGTTAACGTCAGCTTAAGAATTTTGATAATGTTCTGATTAGTAGATCATATCAGTATCTGCATTCATAGATTGGGTGAACCTATTGCTTTCAGTAAAAATACTAAAAATTATCTATTGGACTAAAGATATAGGGAAGTTGTTGCACAGTAAGTGTATTTTTTATGTACTAATTTCAATCTCCTTTGTCCTAGGTTAATTAACAACAGCCTCTTAAAATAATTATCAGTCTTTTAATACATAGATCAAATTTGAGTTTGTCAAAATGCCTTGGATGTAGTAACCAAGCAGGTGATGGTGATTAAAGCAATTTCAGCTGCAGGAGGAAAAGATTCCTTTTCCTCCTCTGTCAGTGGACTACCAGCAAAGATGATATAATCTCTCTGATCCATTACTATCGCATGGGCTGGCTTCAACTATTTTGGCCTTTATTTATTTACACATATTATTTGACACATGTTTTCCAAGCTCTTTATTAGACATTACAGTAAGAACATGACTAGAACATGAGTAGATCATGACTATGTGACTTGTAGAGGAGGAGTGGCTGTGGCTTAGGGTCAATAGGGAGCAGAAATAAAGTGATGACTGCCAACAAATTAATATCAAAAACAGGATTTTGTAAGGGAAGCTTCACAAGAGCATGAAGATGTCTGGATGGGAAATAGAATGGTAACAGAGAGAGCAACTATAATGTTACTGCAATAGTCCAGGTGAGAAATGATGAGAATAAGATTGTGGCAAAGGTAAAGGAAAGAATAAAGCCAGATTCAAGAGACTTGTACACCAGATGGACATAGAAGAAGAAAGTTATTAGTAAAGGATAACCTCAAAGTTTTAAATTCAACGGCTGTGTAAATAACAAAGACATTATTAACAAGGATTGGTGCCAAAACAGGTTGGAAGGGAATGCAATTTGCTCAGTATCAGAGATAATTAGTTTCAGAAACCAGTTAGATATCCAAGATCAGTAAGAAATTGCTTTTCAGATTTAAAATTTAAAAAAAGCCTGGAGATAAAAGATAACAGGAGTAGAACTTATAAAGTGGGTAGATTTTGAAGGGGACAAATGAAATATATCATTTTTTTAAAGTTATAAGAAAAAACTGAAATTACATTAGGCACTTGAAAAGATTTATCAGGAAACATAAATTTGGTCATCTCTCCATCTTTGAGAACTGTTTGGCAGAGCTGCAAGTACACTCACACATTTCTTTCTAGTACTCTATAATTGAGTTGATTTTTTTCCCCCATAAACACCCCCTCACTGAATACAGAGAAAAAGAAGCAAAGAAATAAAAGCATAAAGCAAAATTTTGGTTTAATCTCACTGTTCTAGTTTTCTAGGGCTGCTGTAACAAATTACCACATATTTAGTGGATTAAAAGAACACAAACTTTCTTACCTTTCTGTAGCTTGGACTTTTCCTGGGCTAAATCCAAGGTACTAGCGGGACTGTGTTCCTTTCTGGAGATTCTAGGGGAGAGAACTTTTAGGGTTGGTGGAGTCCCCACCTCACATCACTCTGGTCTTTCTTCTGCCGCCCACGTCCACTTTTAAAACACTTGTAATTACATTAGGCACACCTGGCTCATTCAAGCCATTCTCCCTAATTCCAGCTACAAATTAAATTCCTCTTTGCCATGTAATGTAACATTTCCACCTGTACTGGGAATTGGGACATGGATATCTTTGGGGGGGCTATTAGTTTGCTTTTGACATTGATAAATCTAGCTCAATGAAATTATTTTTTCTTTCTGATTAGATAAATATCATTTCTAACAATGTTCCAATATAAGTGGGATTGCGGCTCTGTGGCTTATGTAAATTTACATTTTGTGGGTGGAGGGCAGGACGCCTGAGATCCCAGCTGTACCCGCTAAATTCTCTCTGCTTTCTGATGCAAATCTGTGCTTTGTCTTCCCTTGATTGGAGAGCTTTCTGGTATAATTAATCCCATCTTTTTAAACTGTGCCGTGCTATCACCAAAACCACTTTAATCTAGCTCACTGTGTTAGATTAAAGACTTCATTGCTAGTGACAGTTTTGTCCTGAGATTTTAGCCTTTGCCTTTCAATGGTGCACTGGTACTTTGTCCACAAACAGGAATTAAAGAAAATGCTAGATCCACTAAATAATGTACAGATCACATGGATGTAATAGTGCTGTTTCAAGGTCAACTGGCTATTCTTTCCCTTTGCCAAACCTAACATCTCTCTGCACCGAATCTATCCTCCCGGACACTGTTTTTCAGGCTCTTGATTGTGTAGCTTCAGGTTTCTCCATTTGTTTGAGGCCTCTCATAGAACTCCAAACCCCACCTTATGGTTTCATTGTGAGGAAGCAGAAATATGAGTAATGGGCTCTCATACTTTACTCTCTTTCTCCTTCAATTTCTCACTTTTCTCCTTGCTATATCCTCCATCTTAAGGTGGCAAACATATTAAAGAGTTATTGGAAACATTATGTAAGGGGTATTGAAAAATTCTGCCTTATGTACAAAACTCTATAATCTCAGTTTCTCCATGGTATAATTTTTACTGGGGGTCAATGTACATTTTTAAAATAAGGATTGCAGATGATAAAATATTTATTTAATACACTAAAATATTCACCCTATTGCATATGAATGTCAAGTAACTAGCTCTCTCTACCATTTCAAAGCAATTCAATCTTTACTCTCTCATCACTATTCTACTAATATTTTTAAAAATTTCAAGACATTCGTACTTTCCTGAAGAAGTAAATGATTTCCTGAATTCATTAATACACCACAGCATATTACTTATTATCATTCAGTAACTACTTCCTGCAAGTATACTTATAAAATCCTAATTCAGAGAAATGGAAATGATATGCCTCTTCCTTCTTCAAAAGGGATTGAAAATTTTACTCCAAGGTGCATAATATAAAAACATTGTTATAAAAAGGTTATATGTACTGGTATAATATTTATTACTCTTAAATTTGAGAGGAACTGACTTGCTTTATAATAAGCATAACATTTTCCGTTAGTAAACGTTACACTTTCCACCACCATGATGAGTTTCTACTGCTTAAAAGAATACTGATTAATAAATATTTCCCTTTTATCATAATATCTTAGAAAAATAAGGGTAGGTCTTGAGATGGAGGTACCACTCTAAAACAAAACCGTGTAAAAATATTTTCACCTTCCATAGCAAAAGAGTGTTCACTGTTTTAAACTAAATCTTTAATTTTTACTATCTATTTATATCTCAATTTTTAGAAGGATGAACTTTTTGTTTATGAAATTACATCATAACAGGAGACATAGTCTATAATTACTTAATATTTTTGGTTTATTTTGTTTAAATGTGAAACTGTGATCATTTAAATATTTATTTTCCAGCCTTTTTTCTTTTTATATCTGTTGGTTTGAGTAATTTTAAATACCTGTGGCTTTTTAATTATTTTAAAATGATATATTGACTTAGGAGTGCTTGGGTTATGTTTGAGACAAATAGACAAACTTTGGCAAGATAAATAAAGATAAAGAGAATATACAAATGAACTGTAACAGGAATAAAGATGTAAATAAAAGTACAAAAGTAGGATATTAAAACTTCAATATTAGGTGCCAAAATTGAATATTTGTGTGCTAGTAGTTTTGAAAACTTATTAAGTGGATAAATTCCCTGAATAATTTAATTTGACTAAGATGTAAAGAAATAGAAAATTTAAATGGAAATTTAACAGATTCAGAGAATCTGAATCAGTAATAAATTCTGAATTTTCCACACAATAGTCAAATAGCTTTAGAATAGATTTTTTTTTTTTTTTTTTTTTTTTTTTTTTTTGCGGTACGCGGGACTCTCACTGCTGTGGCCTCTCCCGGAGCCAGGCTCTGGACGCGCAGGCTCAGCGGCCATGGCTCACGGGCCCAGCCGCTCCGCGGCATGTGGGATCTTCCCAGACCGGGGCACGAACCCGTGTCCCCTGCATCAGCAGGTGGACTCTCAACCACTGCGCCACCAGGGAAGCCCCTAGAATAGATTTTTTTCCCTAAACATTCATTTAGAGATAAATCGTGTCTCACACATATACTTGCAGAGAGTTGAAGAAACAAAAAAGATGTTAAGCTCCTAAAAATGAAAAGTAGTAAAAGCAAAAATATAAAGACAATAAAATAATATATCTTAAAAGATAATACATAATGAACCATTTGTTTGTTTCCCAGAAATTCTAGATTAATTTTTTTTTAAATTTATTTTTCTTTCTTTCTTTATTTTTGCCTGTGTTGAGTCTTCGTTGCTGCGCACGGGCGTTCTCTAGTTACAGTGAGCAGGGGCTACTCTCCGTTGCAGTGCCCGGGCTTCTAACTGGGTGGCCTCTTGTTTCAGAGCACGGGCTCTAGGCACATGGGCTTCAGTAGTTGTGGCTGGTGGGCTTCAGCAGTTGTGGCTCCCGGGCTCCAGAGCACAGACTCAGCAGTTGTGGTGCACGGGCTTAGCTGCTCTGTGGCATGTGGGATCTTCCCTGAGCAGGGCCCAAACCGGTATCCCCTGCATTGGCAGGTGGGCTCTCAATCTCTGTGCCACCAGGGTAGCCCCTAGATTAAGTTAACAACAGAAAACTGATCAATATGCTTTTAAACATTAACAAATTAAAGAAAGGAAGCTATATGGTTGTGACAATACCTGCAGAAAAAGGGGCAATACAATTATATATCATCTTATGATTAGAAAGTCTTAGTAAATTAGGAAAGTAAACTTTTAGCTTAATATTGAGACTGTGCAAAAAAATTTAATGACATATACCAGAAGTAATATATAAAGTACATTTTATCAAATATCACAAAATGGTCTTTACTGGAAAAATAAAACTTTAAACCTTAGAGAAGACCTATAAAATTGATAGAAATATTATTTTTATAGACTGGCTAAAGGTTGCAAATTTCTGGGGAAAAAACAAATGGTTCATTATATATTACCTTTTAATATATATTCTTGCATTGTCTTTGTATATATATATATATATATATATATATATATATATATTTTTGCGGTAAGCGGGCCTCTCACCGCCGCGGCCTCTGCCGTTGCGGAGCACAGGCTCTGGACGCGCAGGCCCAGCGGCTATGGCCCACGGGCCCAGCCGCTCCGCGGCACGCGGGATCCTCCCGGACCAGGAAACGAACCCGCGTCCCCCGCATCGACAGGCAGACACCCAACCACTGCACCACCAGGGAAGCCCTGTCTTTGTATTTTTGCTTTACTACTTTTCATTTTTAGGAGCTTAACATTTTTTGTGTGTTTCTTCAATTATACTTTCCAAACTGATCTATGTATTTATATAATTGAAATCTCAACCCAAATAGAAATATGGTCATTTATATGTGGTAATCAAATTTATCACAGAGCTTATACATTCTTGGGGGACTAATAAATAAATGGGTATACAAAAATAATTATCATTATGTAAAAAGGAGATGAATGCTTATCTTACAACACAAACAACAGTTGATTCCAGATATGTCATTGGCTTAAATGCATAAGTGAAATTTATATATAGTTTTTGAAGATGATATAAGAGAATAACTTTATGGCTTTGGGTAGGGAATAATTTCTTAATATTCACAAGTTATTAAAAAGAAGAACATTATAAATTTAAGAACTTCTGTTGGTCTAGAGAAAAGAAATGGTAAGCCAAAGTGGAAAATACTTTCCACAAATATAACTCACAAAGAATTAGTGTTCTAAGAGAATATTTATGATGTATAAGTGAGTGAGTAAATTGTGTGTGTGTGTGTGTGTGTGTAAGAGAAAGACCACTAACAAAATTTTAAAATGGTAAAAATATATGAACAAAGATTTCACAGATATAACATGAATAATAAAGGGACATTAGAGAGCAGAGAAATGTGAATCAAAACCACAGTGACCAATTTGGAAAACATTCCAAAGTTGGACAAAACCAATTATTGGCAAAGATATGAGCAATGGGCACATTCATTAACTACCTAGCAACTGCTCGTCTTACAGCAAATTGCTGCAGCCACTTTGGAAAATAATTTGGCGTTATTTAATACAGTTGACAAGTGCATGTTTTATGACCCAGCAATCCCACTACTCGGTATACATCCTAGAGACAATCCTACACATATGCTTCTGCAGACATGAAACCAGAATTTTCCTTGCAGCCCTGTTCATAAGAGTAAAACACTGAAAACTACCCAGATGTCCATCAACCATGGAATAGACTGCAGCTGCATGAATCAAATTGGGTGAATCTCAAAAGCATAACATTAACTGAGAATAGCAAGCTGCAAAAGAATATATACTAATTTCATTTATATAAATTGACAAATGCACTAGAAATGAATGAACGAACTAACTAAATATATATACATACGTATTATATATCTTACATGGATAGTAAAACTCTAAAGAAAAAGAGAGATTTAATAACACATAACTTGGAATAAGTGGTTATTACTCCCGAGGGAATGAAGTTGACAGGGAACAAACAGGGGCTTTTAAGGTATTACCCTGACTTCTGAATACATTGTTTGGTTTATCATGATGATTTAATTGTACATCTAAGTTATATGCAGCAGTTGTATGTATATTTAATGACTTAAAAACATTTTTTAAATGCAATGCTAATAATACATTATGTGCACAAACACTAGAGACGCAGCCCATTCAAAAGGCAGAGAGTTCGGAATCAGAGGAAATCAAGGTTGAATAGTTATTGCACCACTTACTATGTTTGTGACCTGGACATTTTTTAAAAGGGAGGCAATAATATCCATTCCATAGGGCTGCCATGAGCACTAAATGAAATGAATGCAAACTGCAGGCAGAATGCCTGGCACATCGATGCTCAAATTGAGAATCAGCAAGAAGGAAATTAACTCTCCTTTACTGACAGCAGTTACAACAGAAAAGATGTGTTCGCTGCAGCAACTACATTGTAGGAGGAAGTGTCAAATTGTGAGTGAAAAATGCAATGGAGTAACAGCTTCCAATAAATAACACTGTAAGAAAGCAGAGTTTCGTCCTGCTCAGGCATGCATATACATAGGCAGAGGGGAGGTGTGATAGAAATGGCTCTCTTCTCACTGAGACTCTTTCACCCTCAGATGATCTGTCATTGTACGCAGAACACAGTGGCAGATTTATCCCCACATTTCAGGTTGCTCAGTAATGGTTCAGGTGAAAGCATTCAGGAGTGACATAAAGTGGGAACTCATAAATGACAGAGTCTATTACTGGGTGACAAGCTCCAGCCTAGTGACTTTGTATAGACTCTGCAGAAATGCTTTCATTGTCATGAGATTTAGGAGGAAAGGAAAATTCAATGATAACACTGGTCAGCACATTTAATGGCCTGATACTATTAGAAAAACAAAACCCTCCTATGGACAGAAGGCTAAACAGTTTAAAGTAATTGCTGTAATACAGAGCAATTACATTTACTGATGCAACTTGTAATTGTGGTGAAACCTAGGTGTACTTTATATTTTCCTTAATATTTCAAGGAATATTGCTGTTTCCATATTCTGAATAAAGATATTAGATTTTCACTCTGCTTTTATTTTGTATTATAATCAGAATGATGATTAATGGTGTCCTTCTCTACAATTAAATGATCGGTCAAAAGAAAAATATGTATCAATAGCTTATACGTGTAACTAGTATTCCCTGTAAAAATTGCTTTGAGGGAAGTAGTGGGGATAAGCTGGCACTTGGGCTCATGTAATTGTGCCTCATGCCATCTACCCTTCAGTGGTCAGTCATAATGGGACCTGGTTACTTCATAAGTTACTGTATTTAAATTTTGAATCATTTAAAAACTTTTAATGTTGGGGAAGTAATAATGCTGATGTCTATCCAATTATTAGTTTTACAGGGAACATTAGAATCTTTAAAAATTACCTATACATACTTTAATTCTTTTCTTGTTAATATTTCATAGGATTCCTCTTTGATGTTAACCTAAAATGTACAGATGACATCCTTCGTCTCATGTTTTCTGTGATATGCAAGCAAACAGCTGCATTATCACTTCAACTAATTGAAAAATTAATTTTAAATATTATTTTTGCAATAAATATATCATTATTTTACTTTTTTTCTGTCAAAGTGTTAATCAGTTTAGGTAAAAGCAGGAGTCAAAACCATAGGTCCAATACCTGTAAATTACTAGCAATTTGCCTTGATAACCTAGAAATAATGATCATCATTTATACAGGCATTTTTACACACATTAAATCATACTTAAATGATGAGGCATAAATACAACAACACAGAAAAAACGAATTGTGGAGAATTTTAAAGGAATTGGATAAAAAAGGATTTCTTAGGATTAACGCTGGATATAGCTCTACTTTATTGCTCTTTCAATTTTGTCACATTCAGATCTAAAGAAGATAAGCAGCTTTTGAGTAGGGTATCTCAGTAAATTGAAAAGCCTTAAAAAAAAGCAACATACAACTCATTAAAAGTCATTAAAAAAAAGAACAGAGGTTTTATATAGTCCTATAACCAATGAATAAATTGAATATCTGATTAAATTTCCACAGGAAGACCAATGAATTTCTCTGATGAATTCTTTGAAACTTACAGTGAAAAATAGAACATAAATCTTACACAAACTCTGCCAAGGTCAGAAAAAGAAGAAATACTTGCTAAAGTCAGGTCAATCTCTCACTTAAATGAGTATGCCTAAATCCTAAATAAAATATTTTGAACAATATACATGAACAACAATTCATCATGAACACATTGAGTTTTGTCCAAGAATGAGGAGTCCTTTGCAATTCAAAACTCTGTTAGTATAATTCCATTATGACTGAATCAGGAGAAAACATACGTGATTGTAACATTAAATACCAATGAAAGCATCAGGTAAAATTAGTTACCAATCTTAATAAACTAGTAATAGAAAAGAATTTCCATAACCTGATAAAGTATATTTACGAACTCCAGCAAAAAAATTACAATAAAATTGAAAAAAAGTTTTTAAAGTTTTCTCTCTGAACAAAGGAAGAAGGCAAGGAAGCCTGTTGTTATCTCTAGTAGACTTATTTTTTAGAACTCTTGGAATAAGGCAAACATTAGAAGAAAGCATAAAGCTATTATTATTGAGAAATATAATATTGATGAATAATTCAGTAAGTTGCTGATACACCATTATATTTATAAAATAAATGTATCAAGTTTTCTGAATATAAGACAAATGTGCAACAATTGATTGAATATCTATATACCAGATATAAGCCATATGGAAAGAAAATGGTAGCATCGACAGCGAAATCAAAAAGCATGAAATATATCCATATTAAATGTACAAGTCCTTTGCATTAAAGACTTTAAAACTTATTTATGTACATTTGAAAAGAACCAAATAAATGCAGGATGATATCCTATTCCTGCAATCAATGATTCAGTATTGTTAAATGTTAATCTGCTCAGATCATTCTAAACATGCAACACAATCACAAACAAAATTACAATCGGGTTTTTTTGTGGATATTGTAAAATACATATTAAAATATGAAGTATAAGTAATGCAAAAGCAATTTAATTAAAAAGAATTAAAGAGTTGGTGATTATTCTAATGACGATCACATTTATTGGAAAATAAATTAGGAAGCTATGTTTTGGATTAAGGATAAGCAAAAAAATCAATGGTACAGATTTGGGAGTCCAGAAACACACTCACACATATATGGTAGTGTTTTGTCAATTTGTTAAACATACACACACACACATATATAATAATGTACTAGTTAATATAATACTATATATATTAGAGTAAATATTCAAGTCACAAGCTGAGAAACAATATTTGCAAAACATATAACTGACAAAAACTCATTTCTAGAAAAATATATAAAGTCCCACAAATCAATAAGAAAATACAGAGAATCTCATAAGCAATCGACAGGATGGTTGACGAGGCACTTAAATAAAAAGGACATCCGAATGGCCAATTACTGTATGAAAATATTCCCATTAATCACAAGGGCAATACAAGACATAGTTGCCATGAGGAAAAATAAATAAACAAGATAACACTACACACCCACCAGGTCGCTACAATTAATAGGATTGACAATAAAATATATCACTGATGGAGCTACAATGTGGCAGGTAAAAATGGAAAACTGGCACTATCTATTGTTGACACCCATGCACCAACAATTTTATCCAATTATATGTACCAAATAGAAATGCAGAATATCAATATGTTCATTAAGAGACAAAACAAAAATACACATGGGAGCTTTATCTGTACTTGTTCTAAACTGGAAGCAAATCAAATATCTATCAACAATGTAATGAATAAATCAATTGTAATATATTCCTGTAACATGAAATTATAAATCAAAGTAAATTAATGAACTATTGCTATAAGCAACATCCCTGATGAATCTCATCAACCCATAAGTGGGCTAAAGGAGACCCTCACATACTTGCACGCACACACAAACATACACAACAACCCCCACCATGCACAATGCATACACACACACACAACCAGACAAAACTATCTAAGCTATTAGAAATAAAGGTAATGGTTATTTGGAAGGAGAGGCGGGAGAACATTTTTGAAGTGCTGTTCTATGACCCGTGTGGGTGTTACTTAAGTGTTCTCACTATGTGCAAATTAATTGAACTATATACTTATACTTTGTCCATTTTTGTATGTACATTGTATTTCGATTAACACATTTTAAGATAGTGCTATATGGAAGACGTATACATTGTACATGGGTACATTTTTTTCTAATTTAGAATGATATTATACATCCCCTAGAGACAAAGATAAAGCTAGCCAAGAATCTCTGCACACATAAAAGGAAAGGCTTGGTGCAGATGTATCGAGGAATATCTATTGTTTATCTAATGGAGTTGGTATAAAATCATTTTCACACTGAAAAATCATTACTAGATTCTTTAAAATTCAATTTGAGCAGGAAATTTTTAAAGAAAACTTTGAAATACAAAATTGTCATTTTTAAAAGAATTTAATCATATAATATTTCAAACATGCATAAAAGTACATAAAATATAGAGCACCATTTATCTAGATTTATCAGGTATAAATACTTCACAATCGTTGCTGCAAGTGTCGTTTTTGTTTAGAAATAAATGTGGAAGGTGTAACAGGTTCATACGACAAGCCCTTCCTTTCTTTATATAACCAGTGAAAAACTATTGTTCTAATTTTGATATTTATCTTTTCTTTGTTAACTCAACATTCATTTTTACTTTTGTTCATTTTCATTTAAGTAACTCTCATTGTTTCTAGTGTATGACTGCATCAAAATGTAATAGTGCATTCCCTTACTGATGGACAGTAAACTTATTTTTAGTGCTACATATCACATATATACAACTTTAAAAATCACCTAGTACCTAACCAATTAAAATGATAGGTAACATAAATGCTGTGAAATTAAGGCAAACAATTTGTTCTTTTTAAAAATATCAAAGACAATAGAATGATTGATATGAAATTATCACCTGATTTCTATTTATCTGAAATCAGAATGCTGTGATAAGCAATTTATTCATATATGTTTTTAATCATCGTAGATTCTATGTCCATCTACCTTATGGTAATAGATTTTTAAGATATAAACTATCAAGGAGTAAACATATCTACCTTTCTGTTTTATTTCTTGCTTATTTCACATATATCTGAGAGAATATTGGATCTATTTACTCTTTATCATCATTTGCAATCTTATACTATAAGATAACTTCCCAGTAAAATGAAAAGTTTTTATTTCTCACAGAAAGTAGCAGGGCTTTGAAAGTGACTAATGTCAACCTCAAAAAGTAACATAGCCAGTTACTTTACAAGCAAAATGGGTGTAATCTGGAAAGCAGGGAACTGCAGTTCTGGGGCAGGCAAGCTATAGTGAATCATTGGTAAGTGTGAAGAGATAAAAGGAAGGTCAATTTCTACTAGGTTTTAGGAGGAAATTGGGGAAGGTTGTTTTGAATAAAATTTCACTGGAGAAGAACAGGAGTTCGAGGTTGTGGCAGTTTCTTACTGGTGGTTAGCGCATTGTTGCTGGGGCAGGGAGGGATCTTCCTTTTCTGCTTCTTTTTTTAATAGATCTTTATTAGAATATAATTGATTCACAATAGTGTGTTAGCTTCTGTTGGACAACAAAGTGAATCAGCCATATGCATACATATATCCCCATATCCCCTCCCTCTT
The DNA here is from genome assembly GCF_059928025.1 of Delphinapterus leucas. NCBI lineage: Eukaryota > Metazoa > Chordata > Mammalia > Artiodactyla > Monodontidae > Delphinapterus > Delphinapterus leucas. The sequence goes on from NW_028322258.1 coordinate 3,385,860, forward strand.
GAGCCTCCCTCCCACCCTCCCTATCCCACCCCTCTAGGTCGCAAAGCACAATCTCCCTGTGCTATGCAGCTGCTTCCCACTAGCTATTTTACATTTGGTAGTGTATATATATCAATGCTACTCTCACTTTGCCCCAGCTTCCCCACTCACCCTGTGTCCTCAAGTCCATTCTTTATGTCTACATCTTTATTCCTGCCCTGCCACTAGATTCATCAGTACCATTTTTTTTTTTAGATTCCATATATATGCGTTAGCATACGGTGTTTGTTTTTCTCTTTCTGACTTACTTCACTCTGTATGACAGACTCTAGGTCCATCCACCTCACTATAAATAACTCAATTTCGTTTCTTTTTATGGCTGAGTAATGTTCCTCGTATATATGTGCCACATCTTCTTTATCCATTCATCTGTTGGTGGACATTTAGGTTGCTTCCATGTCCTGGCTATTGTAAATAGAGCTGCAATGAACATTGTGGTACATGTCTCTTTTTGAATTATGGTTTTCTCAGGGTATATGCCCAGTAGTGGGATTGCTGGTCACATGGTAGTTCTATTTTTAGTTTTTAAAGGAACCTCCATACTGTTCTCCATAGTGGCTGTATCAATTTCCATTCCCACCAACAATGCAGGAGTGTACCCTTTTCACCACACCCTTTCCAGCATTTATTGTTTCTAGAGTTTTTGATAATAGCCATTCTGACTGGTGTGAGGTAATACCTCATTGTAGTTTTGACTTGCATTTCTGTAATAATTAGTGATTTTTAGCATCTTTTCATGTGTCTCTTGGCCATTTGTATGTCTTCTTTTGTGAAATATCTATTTAGGTCTTCTGCTTGCAGGATACAAAATTAATGCACAGAAATCTCTGGCATTCCTATACATTAACAACAAAAGCTCAGAAAGAGAAATTAAGGAAACAATCCCATTTACCATCACAACAAAAAGAATAAAATACCTAGGAATAAACCTACCTAAGGAGACAAAAGACTTGTACTCAAACAATAAAACATTGATGAAAGAAATCAAAGATGACATAAACAGATGGAGAAATATACCATGTTCTTGGATTGGAAGAATCAATATTGTGAAAATGACTATATTACCCAAAGCAAGCTACAGATTCAATGCAATCCCTATCAAACTACCACTGGCATTCTTCACAGAATTAGAACAAAAAATTTTACAATTCGTATGGAAACACAAAAGACACTGAATAGTCAAAGTAATCTTGAGAAAGAAAAACAGGCCAGAGGAATAAGCCTTCCCAACTTCAAACTATACTACAAATCTACAATAATCAAGACAGTATGGTACTGGCACAAAAACAGAAATATAGATCAATGGTACAGGATAGAAAGCCCAGAGATCAACCCATGCACATATGGTCACATAATTTATGACAAAGGAGGCAAGAACATACAGTGGAGAAAAGATAGCCTCTTCAATAAGTGGTGCTGGGGAAACTGGACAGCTACATGTAAAAGAATGAAATGAGAACACTCCCTAACACCATACACAAAAATAAACTCCAAATGGATTAAAGACCTAAATGTAAGACCAGATACTATAAAACTCTTAGAGGAAAACACAGGAAAAACACTCTTTGACATAAACTACAGCAAGATCTTTTTTGACCCACCTCCTAGAGTAATGAAAATAAAAATAAGCAAATGGGACTTAATGAAACTTAAAAGCTTTTGCACAGCAAAGGAAACCATAAACAAGATGAAAAGACAACCTTCAGGATGGGAGAAGATATTTGCAAATGAAACAATGGACAGAGGATTAATCTCCAATATATACAAACAGCTCATGGAGCTCAATATCATAAAAACAATCAATCCAGTTAAAAAATGGCCAGAAGACCTAAATAGACATTCCTTTCTTTTCTTAAAAGCAGGAGATGAAATTCCCATGTAAAAAATGTCCTCCCTCATACCAGAAGAAAAACAACATTCTTAACATCATGGATAAAAAGTTGAAACCCAGAGAATGTTACACAAAGAATTCTATACAAAAAGACCCTTTAAAAATTGCTTCTCTTCCGTCTTCCTTCTGATTATTCAGGCTGGTATGTGCATGAGAGCTTTCCCTTCTAAACTTCCTGATAATGTTTTAAATGAAGTTGTCTTTTATTTATTTTCACACCTTATAAAATTTAGTATAGTATAGAGTAGATTAAAATATTAGAATAAAGGAATGTAAAATAAATAATTCTTTTCCCTGTTTTCTTCACAATGTCTATTTTAGACTGTTCCTAGTCTAGTCTTGCTTTTATTCAAGACAGAGTCAACTTTAGATAATTCCACCGACATACCACATATTTGTTTTCTTCTTGAACGTAAGCTCTCCCATGTTTCTGCTTTTTTGGGGTATTCACTTTTCTTCTGTAATGCCCTCGTGCATGTGATATTAAAAATTAATAAACTTATGTATCTTTTCTCCTGTTAGTCTGCCTCTTATCAGTTTATTTCATAGAGACAGCTGTTGAACCTAGGAGGGTAGAAAGAAAGTCTTTCCTCCCCTACATCAGCTAGGGCTGCCATAACAAAATACCACAGAATGGTAGCTTAAACAACAGGAATTTATTTTCTCAGAGTTCAGAAAGCTGAAAGACCACAGTCAAGGTGCTGACAGCATTGGTGTCTCTCCTTGGCGTGAAGACAGCCACCTCCTTGCTGTGTCCTCACATAGCCTTTTCTTTGTATGCCTGTACCCCTGGAGTCTCTTCCTCTTCTAATAAGGACATAGTCTTATTAGATTAGGGCCCCACCCTTATGATCTCTTTTAACCTTAATTACCTCTTTAAAGACACTATTCCAAATAGTCTCACATTCTACGGTACTAGGGATTAGGGTTTCAACATATGAATTTGGGGGGGGGGACATAATTCAGATCATAACAATACATTATAAAGAAATGGACAAAGAAGGACAGTAATGAACTCGGAAAGTTAGGGAGTGATAATCCATATAAAATGGGAAAGATGTATAGGAATATAAGAATGATATTATTTTACACAGTTTGGTTATAATATTTTCTGTTTTGCCAAGGTGGGTATGTGTGTGTATACATGTCCATGTCCTTTGCTTTTTTTTTTTTTTTTTTTTTTTTTGCGGTACGCGGGCCTCTCACTGTTGTGGCCTCTCCCATTGTGGAGCACAGGCTCCAGACGCGCAGGCTCAGCGGCCATGGCTCACGGGCCCAGCCGCTCCGCGGCACGTGGGATCTTCCCGCACCGGGGCACGAACCCGTGTCCCCTGCCTCGGCAGGCGGACTCTCAACCACTGCGCCACCAGGGAAGCCCCCTTTGCATTATTTTTAAAATCAGAAACAAGAGCTGAATTTTTATTGAATGACTTTTCATTCATGTAATATGAGGTTTTATTCTAGATTGCCTATTTTCTTAGTAGTTATAGATATAAATTTAACTATTCACTGAATTTCATTTAATATTTCACTCAACATGTCATCATCTGTATTTATAGGTGTTTTCATTTTTATAATTTTTGGTTTTATTTTTATGATAAATACTACTTCACAAAATAAATCATTTTCCATCTGCTGTTATCAAAAATAGTTTACACAAAATGACAATTGCTTCCTTTACCTATTACTGCATCACAAATCTCCACAGCCTGAAGTGACTTAGAACAACAATTTACTATTTCTCATAATGCTGTGGGTTGTCAGTATGGATAGGTCTTCTGTGGGTCATGCCTGATGTTGCTCATATGGCCATAGTCGCATGATGACTTCACTAGGATTGGAGTGTCTCAGATGGCCTGATTCACAGGTCTGGCAGTTGAGACTGACTGTTGGCTGTGGTACCTCTGTTCATCTCCATCTTCCAGGAGGCTCTTCAGTTCATCTCCAGATGAATTCTGTTTTCTGCCAGGCACTTAGTGACAAATACAATTCTTTGCCTTCTCTCAAAAAACTTACAGTCCAGTTTGGGATAATTATATGTATTTAGATAAATTGTTTTATATGTTATGATAGAAGAATGCATGGTAATATGTTAGCGAAGATAGGAATTTATTTTTTAACTGTTTCACAAAGAAGACACATTTAAAGTGAATTATGAGTAGGTTTCCAACAAAGAAACAATGGGCATAAAATTAGTTTTTTTACTTCTTTCCTCTTAAATTTTAGCTTTTCTTGTCATTCTATCATTGGCCTCCTTATTTCTACTTCTGAATTCCTTATAATAGGAGCAATTATTGGAATTCAAAACTATAAACCACTGCTAAATGCTAATTATATATATATACAGACATATAAACAGGTGAATTTATAGACAGAGAGATTTTTTTCCAGCCAGGACCTGCCTATTAAATATAGGTACAATGATATCTATACCAAATCAAACTCCAGAATGTAATAACCTCCACTAGATTTCTGTAAACTTTAGAGGACTTACACAGTGAATAACCTTACTTGCACTAACTTATTCTTTTCTGTTACTTTCTTACTATCTGATATGTATTTTTTTGTTTTTTTGTTTTAATTATCGATGTCTGGGGGTCAACCCATCTTGAGCCTTTTATTTAAAAGAATCATTGTTCAATTAATTTCCATAAGTTTGTATTTAGCTTAATATTATATCAAGTTATTAATTCCTAATCATGGTTTTGAATACTAAACAAAGTATTTCAGGTAATAAGTAAACTTTAAAAGTTGCCAGATGCACAGTCAATATGATTAAATTAAGTATATTTCTGAATAGTAGCATCAAACAATTTAGAAGTAAAATTTTAAATACCATTAATAACATCAAAAATATAAAATCAGCAGAATACATTTCAGAAGATTTCTAAAACCTACAATAAAGGGTACAAACATTGCTGTAAAAACATTAAAGAAGTTCTAAATAATTGAACAGATACCAAATTTGTGAAAACATTGTAAAAGTATCAATTTTCCTCATATTCTTATATAGTCACTAAAATCTCAATGAAAATGTCTAAGATTTTTTTAACTTTTGTAGAAAGTGAGAAGGTGATTCTAAGATTTAGTTTGAAATGCAAAGAACCTACTGTAGTCAATATATTCTTGAGGAAGAATAAAATTGGAGGACATACATCCCAGATTTGACAAATTACTGAAAAAGCTAGTTATTAGCATCATAGTGTACTGGCATAAGAATAGACAAACAATATCAATAGTACTAAAATACATCCATATATTTGGGCACTTGACTTATATCGAAGATTAAAGAGGTGAAATTATGTTGAAGCAATAAATTAATGAAAGATAATTGAATCAAGTAATTTTATCTCTATAATGGTAAAAAATAAATAAAACTTGACAACTATCTTATACCATTCAATGAAATTGACAAAACTTAGTTCATAGGCATAACTGTGAAAAGAAATCTAAAGTCTCTATAAGAAAACGCAGAGGGATATCTATATGACCCTGCAATAGGTAAAGATCTCTAATATAGGAATCAAAAACACTGAAGAACTAGTCCTAAAACAAAAAATTAAAAATTGGCTTTATAATAAAGATTTTTTCCTTTGCCAATAAACCTCATGAAGAAAGTGAAAACACCAAAGAAATAGTAGAAGAAAATATATATTTGTTATATGTATGTGCTGTAGGACTCATATTCAGAATATAGAAAAGACTTCTCCAAATCAATAAGGAAAAAAATAAAAATAATGGGAAATGTCCCTTGAAAAGAATTTTCATATAAATTATATTTAAATAGCTAATAAGCGTAATAAATATAGTCAACATCACTATTCATCAGGAAAACACAAATTAAAAATACAAAGAAATACTGTTACATAAATACAAATTAAAAGTACAAATAAATACAGCTACTAGGACAACTATAATTAACTAAGAAAGAAACTACCAAATGTGTGGAATAGGTGGAAAAATTGAATACATGGCTGGTAGGGATGTAAAATTATAAAACTGCTTCAGGATAGCTGGCCATTTCCATTATTTCCACTCCTAAATGTATACACAAGAGAAGTGAGTCCACACAAAGACAAAAATATTGATAACATATTTATTCATAATAATAAGCATCTGGGAAAAACCCATATGCTTAACAATAGAGAATGGGTAAATTGTGGTAAATCTTATGAAGGAATATTACAGAGAAGTACAAAAGAATACACTTCGAATATATACAACATGAATAAACCTAACAGACATAGTACTGAGTGAAATCAACTCAAGACAAAAGTAGTAACTGCTATATGATTCCATTTATGGCAAGTTCTAGGATAATCAAATCTAATTGATGAGGAGAGAATTCAGAATAGTAGTTAAATCTAGGGGCTAGTTTAGACTGAGAAAGGGCAAGGAAGTGCCTTCATGGGTGCTGAAACAGTTCTGTATCTTGTTCTGGGTTGTGATTACATGGGAGAATACACATGTAAACATCATCATGCTGTATTTGTAGATTTAGTTCACTTCATTCATTTTACCATATGTATTTTGCCCCTTGATTTTCATAAGACAAGTAAATACTTACATATGTGGAAAATGTATCTCAGGCAACTACTGTTATAAACAAACTCATTTTTTCCCCGAAGAAATGTAATTTTCAAAACGAAGAAATAGTCTGATTTCTTCATTATCAAAACAATAAATCCTTATTCTTGTCCCTAACAATTGATATAAAATTTGTTCATCTTGTTGCTAATAATCAATTTGGAGATAATATTATATAATAGAAATGGTATCGTGTATAGTCTCCTAGAGAATTTGCTATATGAATGCTGGCAGAAGGGTGGACTTAAGTATGTTAAAAATATGAAGAAAATAATCAAGAGTATTTCCACAACGATATTTGAACACTAAAGAGTAGCCAGATGATCTAGAACTTTAAGTAGTTATGCCAATTCAAAGTTATGTTCAAAGAGAAATACACAGTTAAGCAAGTCAAGTTCATTATCAGAAAACGGCCTGTCTGTTCAGACATAGCATGTAGTTTCACACATTTCTGTTTCACCTTTTGAAAATTTCAGTCATTAATAGAGTCTTCTCAAAAAGCTTTAATCCATTGTGAGATTCTTTTCCTGATAAAAAGAGTATCATAATTACAAACTTTGATGTGGAAATTTAAAAAGCACATGGCAGACATAGTTCCAAAGTGTGTCTTCTAATTAGTCATTAGGGATGTTTTGGCTAATATTTCCTCACTAATGGTCTGTCTTTCTACAAAGTTTCAGACTTTATGGAAGGAACTCTTCCCCATAATGAGAACCTGCCAGCACATTAGTAGTATTTACCCTATCCTTTTAGAAATTCATAATTAATACATATATTGTCCTCTACATTTAATTGTTTCATTCTTTATGTAATATTAAAGAAACCCAAAGGATAATTATTTTACTTATAATTTTTTAAAATAGGGAAACTGAGGGTCACAGAGGTCAAAAGTTCAGGATTACAGTTAATAGGAAGTGGCAGTAAGGCTTGAAATCGTTTAGATTATGTTTCCAGAAGCTAAGTTTTATGGGAATGAGAAGATATTGTTGCTAAATTTTCTCAAATCATTATGGAATGTTAAAAGACAGTCTTATATATCAATTATCCACCATAAGCCTGTGAATCAGTTCTCACCATGCTGAGCAAAAGAATTGATTTAGGGTCAAAAGTCACAGATTGGATGTGACCTATATTTTTCATTTGAGTTCTTTAGTTACTGTCTCATTTATTGTGATCATCTACCATGAAAGATATTAAATTTGTTCTTGAAGTACTAACGATAACCCCTGAAAGGTGCTGTTATAATTTAAGCAGTGTTTTAATATTCATAGAAGGAATAAGTGATATGTAGCAAGAGAAGAAAGGCACCTTCGCTGTGAAGGATCTTACTTATTGTCTCAAATTACATTATTTAAGAGACAAGACTATAAATCACACAGAGGGAGGCTAATGAAATTTACCAATCCACATTTTTTTTGGAGCACTTGACTTAACTATATTGAGGTTAATTCTGAAATAAAAAGAATTTACTATCTAGTACACCGATTAATAAAAAAAATCACAGTCTAATGATGACAATTAAATACTGAATGCAAAAAGAAGAAATACAGTGTTATTTTGAGTAAGGTGATAGAGGTGTTAAGAAAAAATCAAATGGAAAGAATTAATGATTTTTTACTGTTCTGTAACACTGAAATTGTGCTAAGTGCTTAAATACCAACATTAACAAAGTTTTCTTTCACCAAATTAAAGATTTTCAAAGATATTGATAGTGACAAAATACTAAAATAATAATAGTAATAATAATGATCTTAATATTATTTCAATGTCAAATAAAACACAATATTATTCATTTAAAATCATGCTCAACTACTAATGTATGTTCTATTCTCCATGTTTCTATATCTTATTACCTGAACATGAAATAAACATTTAATATTTAATGCAAGACAAAAATTGGTATTTTGGACTTAAGGAACAAAAGCTAAGACATGGAAATTTAAAACCGTGTATACTATTAGAACTTAGTATTAAGACATTAATTGATTTGACTTTATTTATATGATTTTTTTATTTCCAAAAAGCCAAAAATTAAATTAAGAAAATATTTTAATTGAATGTAATCATAAATACATATGAATATATTGAATTATTTATAACTTGAATTGAAAGTTAGGAACATCATAAATTACTTAAATATATATTCATGTCTGTCTGAATGAGCTTTTGCAAAAAATTATACTTCATGGATTTAGCTGTATTATTTTCTTAAAGGGGTTTATTTTTAAAAACGTATTTTCACAGTGCTTGAATTTTCTCTCCAATTGTTTTACATCTATCTCATTTATCTTGAAGAATATTGGGAACAAGTCAAAACTGGAAATGCTTTATACTTTTTCATTACACATTTATATTTAACCTTATACATTATTCACTAATTCTACGCAATAAAGTCTATTAAAGTGACATGAACAGGGTACAAACATCTGTCAACTTACTTGGGTGATAGATATCATTCCTGCACTACTGCTGGGAGCTTTTATATCCCAGCCCTTCTAAATCAATCTCTCTCTCAACTCTCTCTCTTTCATTCTCTTTTGCACATATAACACATAAAATTCTTAATCTTCCCTTCCATTCACACATAAACTAAATTTGATCAACAAACCTAGTTGTACCTTTTGTATATTAAAAAAAAAATCTTAATAAGATCATTTTATTGGCATGTGCTTTCATAAGCTTAACCTTAATTTTCATGAAGCAAATTTTAAAATGTAAAACGAATTTTAAGAACTCAAAAATGGGAAAATATAAGAACTTTCTCTAAAGGGATCTGCTTATTTTGTTAATAACTGGATATTTGTAATAGCTGTTTAATCTTCTGCTAAGCACTTATTATGATTTGTATTTACTTACCTTTAATATTGTTTTTCCTATTTTCTCCCAGAATTGTGAGCTCAATGAGAGCAGGAATTTTTTTTTTGGCTTTTTAATCACCATAATTCCATTATCTAGAACAGTGATTGACAAATAGTAGGCACTTTGGAAATCATTGACCAGATAACAGGAAATAGCTAATAATTATTTGTTGGATAATAAGTAAACACACAAATAAACCTAAAATTAGAACTGGAATTCCTACTAAAATATAATCTATAGAAACTAAGGAACTCTCTTTTGAAAATTGTCTTGAGTAACATTGAAAATTTAGAATTTGAAAGACCTATCTTTTTTTTCTGTCATTACAAATCTGAATTGATATTCTGAAATAAATATGGATCTATCATTTACATATTCTTAAACTTGCTGAAGTTAATTTAAAGAGCTTTCTGTGTTTTGCTCTAATTTGAAATGAATCATGCTACTGGAAATAACCAATAATCTTTATTAAAATAAAATTATTTAAATTAAATTTCTATTGTTTCATTACTTATGTTTGTAAATAATAATTGTGAGTAAAATCACATGCAAATTTATTATGTCAATAAAAATTCCATTCTTCTTAGACAAAGAATAGAAAAGTATCTAGATTGAAAATTCACTGAATTGAGACTTATAACAAGGATTAATGTTTTACTTCTGCATTTCCAATGTTTTATGCTCCTTCTAATACTAAATTAGAGTGACTGGAGTATTAAACTACCAATTGGGACACCTTAATTCCAGCTATAAATTCCCACAATTTATTCACAAATCTGTAACAGAAATAAACAAAAAAAGTTCTCCTCCCTAAAAATAAAAAATGGAAAGATACTATAGTAGCTATGAATATACGTATTATTAAGTTACATTTTATTTTATCAATACTATAGTATATATCATTTGACATTAATATGCTATATTTATAATGACATTGTTTTACAACATTCTTAAAATATAGGGTTTCATTTTTTCATTTCCTTATTCTTAATCATCAATAAGGTATTAAATTAGATGCTGGAGTAAAATGTCAAAAAATCCTAAACACTTTAGAAGGAGATAATTTTGTTATAGTTGCAAAACTAGTCTCTTTAATGCATCATATTAGGTTCTGACATTTCAATCTATTACAAGAATCCTTTGTTGACTGGATTTATCTCTTTAAATCCAATTTATCTCCACCTAAGTGCTACTTTTCTTGACACATAACATGATTTACCTGGATATTAGAGATAAAGTCTAATAATATTTCATCACTTGCTTAAATATTTGCTACATGATATTAAATTTTCCTTTATTACTTTGGAAAAAAATATTATATACAAATTTTATACTGAGTGAGTAAGGAAAAGATACATAGTAAGTACCTAATATATTTCCCATTCCCTTCATATTTTAAAAATTTAATTACCCTCCTCACTAAGTTTCTCAAAAATCACATGGTTCAATTTAGTACTATCAAGTTTTCACTTTTCAAAATACAGAACATTATTTAAGTAATCACCAAAAGAAGGAAGAAGTAAAAATAGAAACTATTAAAAGTATTTGTCTCTAGGAAATTGGGCTACTTTCAGGGAATGGTGAAGTAGGGGATTATTGCTTTCATTATAAATTGATTTTGGCCTTATAACTTAAAATATCTGGTACAAATTCTATTTACAATAACAATTATAAAAATACTAATTCTCAAATATCTGGAATTCAAAAGCATTTTTAAATTTTGTAGTATGTGGCTCATGGAAACAGACTATGAAAAACATGTGCAAAAAATAAAATGGACAGAATTCTTTTAGAAAGGCATAAATGCTAAGAAAGCAACAAAATAGCACATATTCCTGAGAGTGATAAAGGATCAGGAGTTCGATGGTCAAGAAAAACTGAACAACAATTCTCTATTTTCTCCTTCCCCTGGCCTTTGGTAACCACAATTCTACTCTCTACTTTTATGAGTTTGACTATTTTAGGTACCTTATATAAGTAGAATCATGCAGTATTTGTCCTTCTGTGACCAGCTTACCTCACTTACCATAATGTCCTCCAGGTTCATTCATGCTGTCACATATGGCAGAATTTCCTTCTTTTTTAAGCCTGAATAGTTTGATTCATGCAAGATGAATAAGTTCTAGAGATGTGTTGTACAACAAGTTGCCTATAGTTCGCAATACTCTCTTGTGCACTTAAAAATTTGTTAAGTGGGTAGATCTCACGTTAAGTGTCCTTACCACACTTAAAAAAAAAAAAAAAGGGCTCCCCTGGTGGCGCAGTGGTTGAGAGTCCGCCTGCCGATGCAGGGGACACAGATTCGTGTCCCGGTCCGGGAAGATCCCACATGCCGCGAAGCGGCTGGGCCCGTGAGCCCTGGCTGCTGAGCCTGTGCGTCTGGAGCCTGTGCTCTGCAACGGGAGAGGCCACAACAGTGAGAGGCCCGCGTACCGCAAAAAAAAAAAAGAAAGAAAAGAAAAGATGTGTTGGAAAGGTGAAAAGGAACAGATACATAAATGAGGGAGTCAGCCTTCAGAAGATCTGGTGGCAGAATATTCCATAAGAAGGAAAGGGAAAATATATCTTTAAAGTGGAATAATAAAAAGACAAGTGACTATAGGAAAAGGGGAAATGAAAGTGAGAACAGAGAAGTAAACCAGGTCGGACTGGGCCTTGGAAGACGTGTTTAAAATTTAATCTCTTCGAGAATTCTAATAGGGTTCTAATTCCAATGGGAGTTCACTGTAGTGTTTGAAAATGAGAATGATGTTACCTAATACATATATTAAAACTACAAAAATATTCTCAAAAAAAATGAAGAAAAATTCTAGAGGAAAAAAAGTTGTACATGGACATGTGATTGATTACTTCATGGGTCTTTATAGATTTCACCAGCCAGAAATTTTCAAGGATGCTCTATAAATGGGGTTCAATTAATTATGTCTTTTCTGTCTTGGATGGTGTCCTTGGTTGATCATCTTATTCCTGGATGGTGACATTGAATTCCTAAATAAAGTCTGTCACTCTATTAAGGGCATTTAGTTATTGTCAAAGTAATTGTGAATAATTCCTCACATCTAACCCAAGCTCCAAGAAAGTTTCTAGATAAAACAAAAAATATCTGAGTTCAGAGCTGCTTTCCAGACCATTAAAAAAAACCCATGAATCATTAATATAATTTTTTCTAAGATTCCCTCAGAGATAAATGACACATAGTCAATTGTTCGAAATGACATAAACCTAACTAAGAAAATAGAAGAAAGAATTTGAGAAACGACTTGAGTTGAGAGTCAGGGGCTAAATAGCAGAATAACACTTTGGAAGCCAACTGTAGAGCTGTAGATGCAAATGATGGAGAATAATCTCAAGGCTGAACTAAGAGATTTGAAAATCGCTCCCAAGATAGAAGGGTACATTCCTTCTGTCATGTTTTGTGCTTCCTGTTCATAGTGAATTGTGAAGAGAGAGAGAGAAGAGGGGAGAGAGAAAGAAAGAAAGAAAGAAAGAAAGAAAGGGGAAGGGGAAGGGTAAGAATGGGAAGGGATGGGAAGGAGGAAGGAGGGAAGGAAGGAAGGAAGGGAAGGCGGAAGTTAAAAAAAGAAAATTAAATAAAGAGAAAATGGGCACAGTATTTTTCTTCAAGAATTAGTCTTCCTGATTAAAGGAAAATTTTAAAGTATGTATTTAAGATTTATCCTAAGATAAGAACAGTGCAATTACCTGGAAGTATAAGGTTTTGGACTAAATATTTGAATTTTTTACTTTTCTGTAAGTTCTTGAAAGGTTTCACCTCACTTCTATTCATATACTAATACTAACGCCAATTCATGCTAATTAAAAAGAACAACAGTAAATAGAGTAAAAGTGAGTTTCACCAGAACTTTAACTAAAATTAGGATGTAAAAAAAAAAAAAAAAAAAAAAAAAAAAAAAAAAAAATTAGGATGTAAGCTCATAAGTTACAATGTAGATATTTGTCTATGATATCACTATCTGAAGTTTTACTGCTGAATATGTGTGCTTTAAACTGACTATAACTCTACTAAAAAAAAATAATTGGAGGCTTGGGTTTGTGAAATCTCCCACAAAGAGAATACTCTGATGCTTTCATAAATTTTCATTATCTGCTCCTTCACGCTGTTCTGTTCTACCTGGCTGTCTCCAACCATGATACAATTTTTGAGGGCCAGTTTAAAATGCATCTCCCATGTAGTAATCATTTAGTTCCATTGCTTTCATAGTAGACAACTATAAATTAATATACCCTCTTTCCTTAAATATATTTATGCCATTTTACCTCATACTGTAATCATCTTTGGCATGTTTTTCTAAACCTCACCTTCCTTCCTGGTGCACACTGATCTGAACCAGGTCAAATAACAAGGTTCTTTGTGGTAGATGTTACCACTGATATAGTTGGATGAAAGCTGTAGGTTTCCTCTCTCCCCTAAACATTACCAGGTGGATGCTAAAATTAAAGCAAGTACGAGAAAAAAATCCACCACCACACACACCTATATTTATGAGTAAAAAGGCACAAAAACTTGTACAATCTTTTCTTAAAGATCCAGTAAATTCCTAGCTTTCTAGCCTTTATCCACCTTCATACAACTTATGTAGGGTTTGTTTCTGACAGAAGTAAAATTATTTCAGTGTAAGATGAAATTAATTTCAAGTGGAAAAATCCTCTGAATCTAAGCCCTAGGACAATAACACCACTCAAAAGTGTGTATTATATTAGGTTTTTCTGTAAATTCAGTCAGAGATGTTGTTATAATATTTCTAAGAAATCAATATATCTTGAACATCACTTATTAAAACAAGTAAAAAAAGTATTTCTTGTAAAATTTTATTCTGATTAATAAATCTCTAATATTCATCTAGGAAATCTAGAATTTCTAAAGCATAGATACAACTGACACTTTTCCTCTCTTCCTCTCTGCCCCTCACCCCACACTCACATCCAGCTTTCATTCTTGAATAGGACACGTAAAAGTAATACATCTTGCATGTTGATTAAAATTCACTAAGAGATTTATCTATAATTTTAATTGCATTTCTGCTAGAATACTTGGAAATAAATTTTAGATAGCATATTTCACAAACATCATATTTAAAATTTCTTCAAGTCAGTATTGTACAAATTTATGATTGTAAAATCCTACAATTTTAGGATTGTATTAGTTTACAAAATATTTGTTGTCTCTTCACTATGAGAGGACTTACATTCCTATCTCATTAACTCCAGGCTTGACTATTGTACTTACACTGAATTTGACCAATAAAATATGAACAGAAGAGGGATGAGGCACTTCCAAGGAAAATCTTTAAGAACCTTTGATGGTTCCATCATTTTATCTTTTCCATTTCCCATGAAAACAGAAATATATTTAACTGGGACTGGTCATCTAGCTCAGTTCCTTTAATAAAAATGAGAAGCACATCCACAGACAAACCATCATGAACATGTCACAATAATAGGAAATGCATCATTTTTATTTCCTTTTTTGTATGTGTCCCTGAAACTTTGTGGTTTATAACTTAAGCATAACTTAGCTAAGGCTGACCAATGTGAGTACACAATTTTTTGTTTATTTCTTTGTTTTGCATATATATTGTTCCAAAAAAGAGCAATGTTATTTTTCAAATTTTAGGTGCTTAATAATTATTTTTCCTATGACTGAATTTTGCTGTCATGTATTAAGTATAAACTTGCCATAGAATATTTAGATATATTGTTTTTCTCTATTTTGGTATTTAGGTTAAAACACAGTTACTCACATCTCTCAAACCTTATTATATCCCTAAGGAGTGTGTGGATGCATAGATAGATAGAGCAGTCTAATTTGAAAATTGAATCAAAATCTCTGAAAGAGGGACCAGATATTTGCATATTCATCAACCTTACTCAGATAAGTATAATGCACACCAAAGTTGTAGAACTGTTGTTAAATGCGATGATACCTAAATCTTTTAACCATTCATAAACATAAAAATACAATATGTCAGAAATAATTTTAGTTACTTGCCATGAAAAGCAAAGAAAATTAAAATGTATATGCAATGTATAGGTGTTTTTTATTCAGGACTATTTATCAAATATATATAATTTTATGTAATTTTATACATAAATTTCAAAATTTATGCATTCTACATATAAAATTTTAGAATCTAAAATTAACGCATTTATCACTTGAATCTTTCAGAATTGTTTGTCAGAGTTTCTCTTCCATATCCTGTTTTTTCACTTGGAGTCATCTTCATTTCTTTCAACTAACAATTAAAGATTATTTAAGAACAAGATTTGTCTTCTCATTAGGGAGAAAAAATAAAGATTTATTAATTGCAAATTCCTCCTAATAAACATGTGGGGAAATTTACATTTTACAAGGAGATATCAATGTTTTTCCTTCTCTTTTTTACCTGTCCACGACTACTGTCCAAATAAGAATGACATATTAATTAAGCAAAATCAAGATGTTACCTATGAATCTCACATTTTGATAAAGATTGCTGTTCTTTTGATTACATTCCTCCTCAGCTTACCATTAACTTATCATTCACCTTCTCTCTTAACCAGATATGACATATTATGGAGATACTACTACAAAGAAATGATACAATTTAGAAGAAAATGCTGGATAGGTTTTAGGATAGGTTCTGCTGCTAACAAGAACAAAAATGTTATATACATTTGAAAAATTGTCAAAATAGCAAAAATTGTCAGGTCAAGATTTGAGTAAAATAAGAAAGCCACAGAGGTAACATACAAAAAGATAACATACAAAATATGCAGTAGAGTTTTAAAATTATATTGAGACATATCACAAAACACTTTAGACCAAGGTTCCTCAACCTTGGCACTATTAACATTTTGGATCAAATAAGGTTTGGTTGATGGGAAGGTTGTCCTCTATATTGCAGGATAGTTCACAGCATCCTAGTTTCTACCTACTAAATGTCAATAGAAAAAATCCTGTTGTGACCAAAAAAAAAAAAAAAAAAAATCCCATTGAGGGCAAATTAGCCCTCATTTAAGAACCAATGCTCTAGGTCAGTAAATAAAATTGAGGTTAAAAAAAATGTTTTTTAATTTCTGGAAATACATAACCTACAAAAATTGACACAAGAAGAAAATGAAAACTTAAACAATCCTTTACTCATAGTAACAAATTAAATAGTACTGAAGCCACTATCCTCATCCACAAAAATTCTCCCCCCCAAAATAATATTTCTAGATGGACCACTGCATAGAGGATTTCTACTGTGCCAACACAGCTAGACTGATACTGCCTTTTAACAGAATTCTCTTTCCTACATAATTACAGGTTAGCATGACCAAATGAAGCACTTTGCAAGAAATTTGGAAGGGAGAACTATGTAGCAGACACATTAATTTTACATTAGGAAGGTTTTTTGTTTGTTTCCGTTTCTTTGCTTTTATGGCTTCCAAATGGGCTGTGAAATTTGGAGCAAAAAAAATGATGAGTTCACAACACTAATTTTCCTGCCCAAATCTCTTATAAGGGAGCTGACTACCATAAAATAAAACCTCATCTTCTATAGACATAGTGCTCATATTTATAAAAGTCATACCTGTGTCAAAGAGTGTTTTTCCTATGTTTTCCTCTATGAGTTTTATAGTGTCTGGTCTTACATTTAGGTCTTTAATCCATTTGGAGTGTATTTTTGTGTATGGTGTTAGGTAGTGTTCTCATTTCATTCTTTTACATGTAGCTGTCCAGTTTTCCCAGCACCACTTATTGAAGAGGCTGTCTTTTCTCCATTGTATGTTCTTGCCTCCTTTGTCATAAATTAGGCAACCATATGTGTGTGGGTCTATCTCTGGTCTTTCTATCTTGTTCCATTGATCTATATTTCTGTTTTTGTGCCAGCACCATATTGTCTTGATTACTGTAGCTTTGTAGTATCGTTTGAAGTTGGGGAGCCTGATTCCTCCAGCTCCACTTTTCTTTGCAGTATTATTTTGGCTATTCAGGGTCTTTTGTATTCCCATATGAATGTGGTACTGATGAACATAGTGGCAGGGCAGGAATATAGATATAGGGAATGGAGTTGAAGACACGGGGTGGAGGGGCAAGCTGGGGTGAAGTAAGAGTGGCATTGACATATATACACTACCAAATGGTAAATATTTAGCTAGCGGGAAGCAGCAGCATAGCACAGGGAGATCAGCTCGGTACTTTGTGATGACCTAGAGGGGTGGAATAGAGAGGATGGGAGGGAGGCTCAAGAGGGAGGAGATATGGGGATATATGTATGTATATGGCTGATTCACTTTGTTGTACAACAGAAACTAACACAGTATTGTGAAGCAATTATACTCCAATAAAGAGCTATAAAAAATCATACCTAAATTATAAGATTACAGAATTGAATTCTCAAGCTTGCAAGGCTTTTTATGATAAATTTAGGGTATTGATTGGGAAGGATTGGGGTCCTAAATATTAGGATAGAGGCATATGGAAAAATTCCAAATAAGATTGGAAAGTTGAACTTTTAAACTCTGCTAAACTGCCTTTCTTTTAGAATTATCTCTTCAACCTCTTGTTTTAAAGACGTTAGTTTCCTCTTGTTTGAAGAAACTATAATTTCCTCCCCACTGAGACAGTTCTCTTGCAAGAAGAGACTGCTAACCCTCTCTATATCCTATCTCCAACAATTCTTAATGCTCCTACATCTATAACCAGAGTCAAGTTCCATCAGGGCCCAGAAGGTAATGTACAAAGTGTGACATGGAAAGTATTACACATACCAAAAATTTTTCACATATGATTTTAACATTCTACATTTACCAAAACCTAGGTAAACAAGTGAGAATTAATCCTAAGGTTTTTAGATTAAGGTAGAAGAAATACAAATTTGGCTCAGGCTGAGGAGAGCAATAAGGTCTCACTTAGCCAAGATTCTGGATTCAATATGTTAAATCAAGAAGATAGGAGTAGCTTTAACATTTTCCTTTGCAAATGACTAAAATCTGGGACCAAAAAGTGCTTACATTTAATTAAATTAAATGCTAGAAATTCCCTGTCATATTACTGAGGGATATAACCAAAGTCTTAGTGAGATCGGAACAGTAGAATGTATTTATGATGTCATATTTGTTTATTTATCTCCTAATGCACCCCTCAGGTGAATCAGAATACACTCTCTTCATTAAGTCTGGAAGAAATATATTCATGGGGAGTCCACAGTGTCCTTAATGAGCTCCTTTGTGATTACATATTTTTTTCTTTTTAAATATATATTTACTTATTTAGCTACATCGGGTCTTGGGTGGCGCAAGTGGGACCTTTGCTGCAACCTGAGGGATCTTTCATTGTGGTGCATGAGCTCCTCATTACGACGAGCAGGCTTCTCTCTAGTTGTGGTGCACAGGCTCCAGAGCACACAGGCTCAGTAGATGCGATGTGCAGGCTTCTCTCTAGTTGTGGCTCATGGGCTCCACAGTGCACAGGCTCTGTAGTTTGCAGCACGTGGGCTATCTAGTTGTGGTGCACGGGCTCCGGAGTGCACGGGCTCAGTAGTTGCGACACACCGGCTCAGTTGCCCTGTGGCATGTGGGATCTTAGTTCTCCAACCAGGGATGGAACTCGCGTCCCCTGCATTCTTAACCACTGGACCACCAGGGAAGTCCCTGTGATTACTTTCTATTGTTCAGAAATATAAGCAGAAACTACTGTCATGGATCTGGGCTCCCAGAAATCAATGGGGATAATGGAATTCCAGGGTGGCAGATGGCAAATAGAGGCACTTAATCTCCAGAGATAAAATAGTAATGGTAACTCCACTGCAGAGCAGAGCTGAAGCAGGAATCAGAATGTCTATGCTGCAAAGATTTTGGTGTTGAATAGTTCATCATTATGTACCTAGAACTAAAATAAATGAGTAGTCTGTTAAATTTGTAAAAGTAAAAATTCCCAAATGTGTTAACCGTGATCTGTTTTAGAACACAATACAGTCACAGACATCCCTCAACCAGTTTACAGTAACCAGAGTCATTTTAATGAAAAGAAGACTGAGTCCTCTTGAGGAAAGACCTAGCTATATAGCCCAAAATGGATATTGTTAATATTTCTCCTAGCTTTTCCCTAAAGACCTGCAAATATTTACCATGGTTACTATGAACTGGTGAAGGTGAAATTATCAGACTTTTCAAGGGCATTTGACATTGACTCTGACCTCCCACTGATGCCTGGAGATAAAAATAGAACTGTAATGTACTAGTCAGAAGAGAGGCTTATGAAGGTCACATAATCAATGGAGTGTGTCCATTTCATAGTAGACCCAGTGGACACCTAAACCCACACCGTGACTATCTTCTGAGTTCCAAAATACATAATCAGATAGCACATGCTCATCAGCGGACTTGGTTCTTTAACCCGTGGAAAGGGCTTTGTTATGGTAGGGAAAGCCTAGTGAAAACCCCTAGATCTTCCTTTACACATAAAATATAAAACCGGAAACAACATCACACCCCAAGAGGGATTTCAGAGATTAACGTCACTATCAAGCCCCTAAAAATGCTGGAGTTTATTCCTACCACAGCTAATTCAACTTACCTATTTTGCTTGTGCAGAGGACAGATGTAAATAACCATTATGAAATGAGATTATTGAAAATATAATCATGCAGTGATTCCAATTGCATCTGCTAATCTAGATGTAGTTTCATTGCTGGAGCAAATCATTACATCTCCTGTCAACTGATAGGCAATGATAGATGTGGACAATGCTTTTCTTCTCTAAACTTTTGAGCAAAGAGGTAGTTTGCTTTCAGCAGGTAGAGCCAGAAACACAATTGTACTATTCTAGCTCAGGGATATATTAACTGTTAAGCGTTCTGTCATAGTCTAGTCTGTAATGACTTGAAACACCTCTCAATTCAAAAGGATGTCATGTTTATACATTACATTTATGATGCGGTGATTTTGCATCTGATGAAGAGGAAGTATCAGCAACTCTAGAGACTTTGACATGCATGTTAGAATTTGGGAATGCATCCCACAAAATTCAGGGACTTGCCACCTTGGTGACATTTCTAGGGGCTCCATCTCATAGGAATGTTGAAATATCCCTTCCAAGATGAGAGATAAATTGCTGCATCTTGTCCCTCTACTATTGAGAAAAGTTTTAACAGTCTATGGGTCTCTTTAGATTTGGAATGCCACATATATCTCACTTTGCTGTATTATTCTTACTCATTTATTTAGTATCCTGAAAAGCTGCCAGTTTTGAGTGAGACTAAGTTTCTGCAACATGTCCATCTGCCAAGAAAGCTGTTCTGCTTGGACCATATGACTCAACGGATCCAATTTTGTTTTAAGTGTTTATGGCAGAAAACAAATGTATTGAACCTTTTGCAGGCTGGTATAAATGATTCACAGAATGGAGTTTTGGAATTTTGGAGAAAGCTATAATAGTTCCTACATATAACTTTCCTTCTGAGACATCACTTCTTTTTGATACCTTGCCTTAGCAAAGATGAAGTGCTTTATTTAACACAGGGCAGCCAGTTATCATAAAGCCTGAGATGCCCATCATGAACTGGGTTTATCTCAAGGAAATCAATTGCTGCTAAGAAAGTACATGGATACAAAACTTCAAATTTACAAAGTTCTATACAGGATGGAGGCTGACTTTTGCAATACTTTAATTTTTTTTTTGGTTAAAGGAAAATAATTTTTATATTCAAATGCATATAAGTCTTAAGCAACTTACAGAACTTACTGTTGGAGTAAAAATGATTTTGGGAGCAAGACAAGCACCTCAAAGAGGAGAAGCAAAGATTAAAGAATTGGGGGCTTCCCTGGTGGCGCAGTGGTTGACAGTCCAACTGCCGATGCAGGGGACGCGGGTTCGTGCCCTGGTCCGGGAAGATCCCACATGCCGCGGAGCGCCTGGGGCCCGTGAGCCATGGCCGCTGAGCCTGCGCGTCCGGAGCCTGTGCTCCGCAACGGGAGAGGCCACAACAGTGAGAGGCCCGCGTACAGAAAAAAAAAAAAAAAAATAGAATTCGGAGCCGCTGTAATCAAGGCAGGCTCTGCCTCCCAGATACCCTGCTCCTGAGCTGTGTTCTTTCCCAACAAAGCCTGCTGCCTGACAGCACCAGACCCTGTGCAGAAAAAAAAAAAAAATTGGTTTATTTGTTTTGTTTAAGTAAATCAATAAACGACAAATGGTCTTGAATAAGGAGGGAAGGGGGCAGGGCACAACCTTTAAAAGAATGATATAGCCATAGGACATGACAAAAACTGTTTAGAACCAACCTGGTCCAAGATGGCGGAAGATTTGACTCCCAGTGGACCTTGGGCTTCATTATATGCTCATTGTAATACATTAGCATACTAAATGACACACCCACCAGCACCATGACAGTTACGAGGCTGACTATAAAAGACCAAAAAGTGGGCGGTGGCCCAATTCCTGGAAATCCCCATCCCTTCCCCCAAATAGTTGGAATAATCCTCCCACTCATTAGTCTATGAAATTACTCACCCCTATAAAAACTGACAACCCTGTACCCTGGGGCCTCTTACCTTCAGAGATGGCCCACACTCTGTGGAGTATGTATCTCCCTGAATAAACCTTCTTTCACTTTACTATAGCTCTCTCTTGAACTCTTTCCTGTGCGAAGCCAAGAATCCACACTTGGCAGCCGTCCCAGGGACTCGCCTGAGACCTGGGACGTGACCATCTTCTCGCACTCCACTTTATCTCCTGCAAGTCTGAATTGAAATAATAAATATTAAATTAGCTTTCTTCTAAAGGGATTTTTACATTTTCTTTAGTTTATGATAAGCCTAGAATGTGTGGTAACTTGGAATAAGAAAAAAAGAAAGATTTGAACGCAAAAGGCTGTGATGAACTACAAGGGGATGATTGGGTTCTATGGATAAACTGAGGAAGATAAGGATGCCAAAGATTCCACAGTTAAGTCATTTGCTGTTTTGTGTTTGGTTATGAGTTCTCTCCTGTGTGGTCAGGTCACTGGAAGTTGCTGTTCTCTTGCTCTCTGTACATCCCCAGCTAGACCAGTGCCTGGGGTCTAGCTACACCCTACTCACATGACTGACCTTCCTACATACTGTCCCCAGGCCCCAGCTAGAGATTGTTCTTATCAAAGAGGAGGTGAGGGGCATGCCCGCTGCTAGTTTCCCTGGTAACCAATGAGCTAACCTGACTTCAATTCCCCCTATAACTGGCAATCTCCTCTTCCCCCCAGGAGCAAAGACTGGCACCATGTGCTGCCCACCATCTGCTGCACATGGTGGGGTGTTGCTTCAGAAGTATAAGATCCCGCTATCCATTAAACCATTGATGTCTCTGTCACTGACTCCGGGCTCTTTCTTTGTCTTGAAGCTGGGCAACTACAGGCCTTGAAGGCCAGTGGGGTGCAACCCAACACCTCCTTAATGCCCATATTTTGTTTACTGAATACAATCAAAGTTGTTATTGACAATTTGGAGAGTAATGCAAAGGACACATTAGTGGTAGGATGTCAGCAGTTGCAAAAAATAAGCCTCAATTTTGGTGATTTCAGATTGAGCTGGAATAGAGCTCCCTTGGAAAATTTTAAAGTATATTTATAATAATAAAACCAACAACAATAGTGGTAGTTGTAATAATATAAACAATGATAATGACTGCCAACATTAATGCACGCTATCTGACTCAGGTATTGTTGAAGTGCTTTACCTGGATTATCACTTAATTATCACTATAATGTATGAGGTAAAACTGTTGTTCCCTCTGTTTTCAGTGAAGAATTTGAGTCACCAAAAATTTAAGAAACTTGCCAAAGATCAAACTTCTTACAAATGAAAGTCGCAGAGAGTCAGAGTTGGTAGACTTAGCTAATCACCCTACACTAGTATACTCTCCATTCACAGAAATGAGGGGAGAGGGAATTTAGCCTTTGATTTATATTAATTGATAGAGTAATTCTAGAACACTGAGCTTCTGTGGGTTATGAATGCTATATTTGTGTTTATTTTGTATGTATTTCCTACCTTTTAAGATTATTTTTCATTTTATTTATGTGCGACAGAATTGTGTCATGAAATAAATATCACTAGAAATATATTTCTCATACTGTCAACTGGTTGCCAAGCCACGTACTTATAACTGTTTAAAACTGAGCAAGTACTATTATGTAAACAGATGTTTCATCCTCCATAAGACTGGTGATTTATGAAATACATTTTGTAATAAGTTAAGAAGACTGTAGAAATATCACTTCCCCATAAATGAAACAAAAGAATCAATTTATTACACAGAAAATGGGTAATGTGGAAATTGGATTCTGTGACAACTCATTGAACAAACAATCATGAGCAACCACAATAAAATGTAATTTCCTTTACCTTAAATTCTTTAAAGTTAGCAGTTAAAGCTGGATTCTCATATATGCCATTCCATATCTTCCAAGAAAATGATTTTGTGTGTCAAATATCTGTAGCAAGGATAATTCATGAGCTGAGATTTTAAGGGTGAAGAAACCAATGAAAAGTTGCACTGGTGTTCCTTTGCTTCAGACTTATAACTGCACAATGTTAATTTTTTTTCAGTTTTGTGTGAGCTTATGTAGTGACAGGAAAGCATAATATAATCAAGACAGCAGGGAGCTTCTCTCTACAACTCGAATGAATTTACATTTGTCCATTATGTAAATGATTCTTCACTATTTTCCTATTTGCCTATTTGAAGTAGCGTCAGAGTGAATTTCCATGTGCACTTATGAAAGTGTTTTCAAAGTCTTTCTACAATGATACAAAAATACTCATTTTTTCATTAATATTAAGATAAGTTACTGGTGTATTTCTATCAGAAATAAGAAATTGGTCAAATGTGTTCTTATTTTCTTTATTTATCTTGTATATGATTTATCCTGCAAAGCTAAGTCTGTTAATAGATTTATTTCATAACCTGAATTAGCCATGATTATAGTTTTAATAGTTGGAGGTCATTAAATACTTTTTATAATGTTTTTATAATAATTAGTAAATCCTCTAAAGTTTTCACTTAAAAGGGTGTGAAAACTATGTGTTAAATAAGAACAAAAATAAAATAAAAATATTATCACATCTATGACAGATATCTTTAATCAATAAATTCTAGAAATTTATCAAATAGAAAGTTTCCAGCCTCTGCAAGTTTTGAATTATATCCCTCTCGTTTTATTCTCTTGTAAGATAAATATAGTTGAATGAATTTTGCTGTAAATATGAAAAATACTTTCAACCCCAGAAGTTAAAGTGCATTTTAAAATGAATGCTTTTCAACATATTTCATTTAATAGTCAACTTTACTTTTGACTCAATGAATGCCATATATTTTTTATTCCTGAAATTTAGTTCACTTTATAGCAGTTGCACAAGTAGTCACTCACTCAGTCAGTGCAATTAATAACATACGGCAGGCAAGTAGTAAAAGTGTTTAAACCATTTATTTTCTTTAGTGCAGACTTGGGGAGGTTTGCTATGGCACAGATTTTTCACTAGTAAGCAAGTTTCTGTTCAGTAGTGTATATGACATTTTTTTCTGAGTTTATTGTCCAAAGGATAGTCTAAGCTCACAGCTCCATCCTCCTCAATGAATACTTCTCCCAAGTTGCTCATCTACTTTTATGCTTTAACTATCACGTTTGTGGCCACAAACCTCATATTAACAACCAGTGCTCTAATTTTTTGTTTCTCTAATTATCTATTCAAAGCTACCTTCAAGGTATCTCCACTTTCATTTTCTCCCAACCACACAAATTTAATAGTCATAAACAAAAAGCTGTCTTTCTATTGCTCTTGTGCCTCTTCTTACCCTAGACTTTTCTTTTGCATCTGTAGATCATGCCCAGTCTGCCCTCTGCCCAGACTTGAAGTCTTCAATTTCTACTTCAGTGTCCACTTACATCCAGTACCTTCCATTGCTCTACTCTGGGCTTGTGTTCCTGCTTTAATTTGTTTCACAAAATGCCTTTATTTTGTAGTACCTCTGTCATCAAACTAAATCCCTTAGGCATCTAAGACTTTTCCGTAACTAGCAGAATGAGCTCTTTTCAGAGTCATGCTTATTTCTTATAACTATGCAAACCAACACCTTTAGTTAAGTCATCTTTATCAATACTACTCCTCCCCTTGTATCTCCTTCTACACACACACACACACACACACACACACACTTTATTCATATCGGCAACTATTCCTTTCCTCATTTTATGCCTCACATGGGTAACCGTTTCTAATATGCTCAACTAATTCAAATCATATATTTTACTCTAAAGGTTGCTTAAGAATTTTCTTGCAAATTCTGAATTGCTTATGCTTAAATATTTCAATTCTTGATATTCTCTTTTTACTACCTCATCCACTGTGTGAGGCATGGTGACCTGGAATTTAAGGAAAAATTCTAGAAGGATTTTCTAGAGGGTGGATGTTTTCTTTCATTTAAATTTTAATTAAATACATTGACATTATTTTAACACAATAGCACTTGTTTAAAAATGTTTCCTTATTTATAAATCAGTTAGATAGAATAGTAAAGGTCATAAAAACCAATTGTAATAAAACTATAGATTTCAGGATTTCTATGGGAACCAAATGCAAAATGTAATTCAGAAGAGGATATATGAAAGCAGATTCTGTAGAAATTCTCTGAGTTCAAATATGTCATTGTAGATTTTCACTCTGCTTCCAAATGACACAAGCGTGATATAAAGTGAACCTCTTTAAGTTTTTTATCATTTAAATTTGTGAATTTATTATCCATTCCAGCTTTTTAGTGTTTTTTAAAGACGTGGGTGGGATGCAGGCATTACTTCTTGCACCATTTTGGCTTCATACCACTAGATTTAAGCATTTAACAGTTGGAAGCCTCTTACGTGTTCATTTGTAGAAAATGAACTAGGGAGGATGGTTTCACAGTGACTTTCCTGCCTTCTCTCTGCTCCAAGTGGAACATCTGCTGGAGGTATGTGCATTCTTTCTGCAAAGACATGATGTCCTTGTACCCATTTTCAATTTCGTAATGATTGTCAGTGAGAACTGGTGAAGCGTGAAGTAGAGAGTGCAAGTTTGGTTGTCAGGAACAGCAATGATCTGTGCTAGATAGGAAGGTTAGATAGGAAGATAGAGGTTAGATAGGAAGAAAGGAGTTGATGTATTAAAAACGATGCTGGATTGAGGTCCTCTGGAAACCAAATTGGAGACATTTATTTGCATGAGATGTATCAGACGGTGCTCTTAGTCACAATTGCCATAAAGGAAAGGAAACAATGAGAGTTTGAACCTTGATGTAGTTGAAATAGAGGTTTCATTCACTCCTATGAGAAGCTCTAGAGTTTGTATGGCCAAATAGACTACAAGATCAAAATGAAAAATTGCAATAATGACATAGTCAGAAAATTAAAAAGAGGAAAGAAAGAAAGAATGAATGAAAGGGAGAAAGATTGAGAAGAGACTAGTGAATAGCTGTAAAACTAATCAAATTGAAAAGGAAAAATGTTTTAAATGAATAAAAAATCATAAATATCATGAAAAATAAATTAAAAATCATAAACTGTATATATTGGCAGAGCATAACAGGAAATATCTCATAAAACTTTGTGCACTGCACTAAATTTGGGTATCTTCACATAGTAGAAATCTATTTTAGTATTAACATAAAATTTCATGTTGTAAAGCCTCCTAAAGAACCATTAACAAGATATAAGGACACATTTTTAACAGAATTAACTTGTAATTTTTAATGCCTGGATTTAGGAATAGTAAAATAAATACTGGGTTTTGGTAAGCCCAGTGGAACACCAGGATATTTGAGAAGATAAAAAATTATTAATTTTAGTCATGAATTAAATTAATCAATACGTAAAATATCTACTATGACATTAATAACACTCAAATACAACTGATATTTTTCAGGCAGTATAGACCTTTCTTATTTTCCCTATTTTGCAACTTTTTGCTCTTTTTCAATTTTTAAAATTTATTCTTTTGTTTTTTTCCATCTGCCTCTTTCTAATGTTTATTATTGAAGCTAGATTTATGGATGTCAAAGGAACATATTAAAACCCACAAAATTTAGTAATAATGACTCCTCTGAAAATATGAAGTAAAGGCCAAATGCTGTTGAGTGGCATGTAGATGGAAACTCAAGAAAAAATAATATTTATTATAAAATTAAGCTTATCATCAAATTTGTAAACATGTAAATGGTGTTAGAGACAAGATTTTTCTGTCAGTTTCTCTATATCAGTAGAAAAGGCAACAAGTGCAGAAAAACAAGCAACAACGATGACCTTCCACATGCTATCTGCACTCTCAATATTTTTGTACTTATTTGACATAGCAAACTCTTAATGAAATGCATGCTGGGGTAAGGAAGGGCGCTGGGGCAGATCGTTGTAACACTCTGCTGGTAAATAACATTGCTCCCCTCCTAATTCTAAGAATCATTCGGTTTCTCTAAGGAAATATATATATTTTGTTGTTGTTGTTATTGTTTGTGGGAGGAGGATGAGATGTCAATTTTGAAGCAATGGAAAAGAAGGAAAGATGTAAAGATAAAAACTGGAAAGACTAATTCCAGAACTGATTTTCAAAATTGCCTGAGAGAAATAATCTATATTGTCAGAAATCAGGATAGTGATTTCCTTTGGGAGTTGCTACTAGAAGCAAAGATGAAGGAGGCTTCTAGACTAAAATGTTTAACAAAATTAGTGTACCCCCTAGAACAGTAGCTCATTTTTTTTTTTTTTTTCAGTACACGGGCCTCTCACTGCTGGGGCCTCTCCCGTTGTGGAGCACAGGCTCCAGACGCACAGGCTCAGCGGCCATGGCTCACGGGCCCAGCCGCTCCATGACATGTGGGATCTTCCCGGACCGGGGCACAAACCCGCGTCCCCTGCATCAGCAGGCGGACTCTCAACAACTGCACCACCAGGGAAGCCCAGTAGCTCATTTTTAATGCTTCAAGAATACTTAAAAATAATTTTTAAATGATTAATGTAAACTATGGAAATAGCACACAAAATAAGTACACAACTAATCATGGTAATTCATACCTGTTTTGTTGTTGTTGTTGTTTTTGTTTTTTTTTTGGCTGTGCCATGCGACTGTCAGGATTTTAGTTCCCTGACCAGGGATTGAACCCAGGCCCCCTGCAGTGGAAGCCCAGAGTCCTAACCACTGGACCACCAGGGAATTCCCTCATGTCTGTATATTCTAATCATGTGATAGAGAAGATTCTAAGATATTCCCCTAAGATCCCTGCACTGTAGTGTAAATGACTTATATAATCTCCTTCTCTTGACTGTGGGTGTAGTCTGCAATATAATGGGATATCACTTCTGTGATTAGTTTACTAATAAGCTAACTGTGTGTTATGCAGAAGGGAGATTATTCTTGTGTGGCTGACCTAATTATGTAAGCTTTTAAAAGAAGGTGAAACATCAGAGATGGAAGAACACAAATGAAGATGAGAACTCCATCAATAGTCTATCATAGAAATCAATTAATGAAATTTATTTTGAGTTCATAGATTTTTATTTTATTGCATTTTCTCTTTAAAATTTTAATCTAATTATTATTGTTAATTATTATAGGTACAATTATCTTATTTTATTAATTTCAACTCTTACCTTTCTAATTTTCTCTCTTCTACTTTCTTTGGGTTTAATTTGATTTTCTTTTTCCAGCATCTTAAGGGAATAATTTAAGTCATTGTATTCATAATTCTTTTTTTTCTAATATAAATACTTAAAGACACATATCTCAAGACTGTTTTAGCTCTATTGAACAAATTTTGATCTACTGTGTTTCCATATTTACTCATTAAAATATTTTCTATTTTCCTGAGTATTTTTTTGTCCCAAGTGTTATTTGTAAGTGAATTGTTTAGTTACTGTACACTTGAATATTTTAATATGCCCCTTTTTGTGAATTACTAATTTAATTATGCTGTATAAATGGACTCATACAATATGTCGTATTTGTGGATGTCTTTTTATATCTGGAATAAAATTTACAAGGTTTTTCTATATTGTAGCATGTATCATTACTTAATTCTTACAATGAATAATATTTCATTGTATGGATATAACACATTTTATTTGCTCATTTATCAGTTGATGGACATTTAGATTATTTCTACTTTTTGTCTATTAATAAACCATGCTGCTGTGAAAAAGTGAAGAGAAGTTATGGTAGATATATGTTTTTATTATTCATAGGTATATACATATGAAAATACCGAGGAGGGGAATTTCTGGATTATATGGTAACTCTATTTTTAACATTTTGAGAAACAGCTGAACTATTTCCCATGGAGTCTATATCATTTTACATTCCTACCACCAATTTCTCAACATCCTGGCCAGCTAGTTTTATGATCTGTCCTTTTGACTTTAGTCATCCTAGTAGGCATTAAATAGAGAATATACTGTGAATATCCGACTATATCAGTATCAGAGATGATCATGTGCTGTGTGTCATTTAAATAGAGTATATTATATCGATAGTTTTTACGTATAAAACTGCCAATGCATTCTCTGGATGAAGCCCATTTAGCCGTATATACTTATTTTTATATATTGTTGGATTCATTTTTTATATATTTGGATTCATTTTATATATATAAATGAATATATATATTCATTTTTTGGATTCATTTTATATATATAAATGAATATATATATTCATTTTTTATATATTGTTGGATGCATTTTTTCCGAGTATTTTTTGAACATTCTTTGTCTATATTCATTAAGAATATTGGTCTATAGATTGCTCTTATAATGTCCTTATACTAGATGGAAAATAGCCACCTGTCTTATTTCTATAGCAAGGAAACATTTTTTCACACTAATTCATGAACTCATTCTGTTCTATCATGATACATGCAGAAATAATGCAAATTTATATTAACATAGGAAAATTAATCATCATTATCATGAGGTGTTTCTTTTCAATGAAAGAGAAGCATGTAATTTCCATGTGCAGATGCACATTTAATGGGATCAGCTGTATGGTGATGGACAGAAACTACATTTTTGGTGGTGAACATGTTGAAAAGTATGCAGAAGTAGATAATACCATGTTGTACACATGGAACTTACATAATGTCATAAACTGACATTACCTCAATAAAAAACAAATCTAAAAAAAGCACACTTAAGAAGAAAATTACTGTCTTGCTTTATGGTGCTTTTAAAAATGATTTTCCTCCTTCAGTGTTGTTACTTCAAATCTAATAAATTTAAGATGTATATGTAGGGTAGTGTTTATATCTCATATGTGGTTGGTCCATAAATATTATTTAAAATATGCACAGTTTTACATTAGGGTATTATTTCCTGACCTCTCAACTAAAGTTTATAAATAACTGATTCTGACATTCTGTACATTGTAATATAAATGAGCATGGGGTACGATATCAACCTCTTACCATAACTGATCATTAACACTCAAGAATGTTTTATGTTGGAGTGGAAAAGAGTTGGCTATCATTGAATGGAAAACAGAAACATGATTATACTTAGAAAATAAAGGCAGTAAATGGTTCATTTGCTCTCTTTCCATTTGCAGAATTGTAATAAAAATGCCAACTAGATGGATATTTAGGCAAAAGTACATTGCAATGAAGTTCAGATTACAAGAGGAGCTGCATTAATATACAACATTTTTGTTTGAGCCTGCTTTTCTATTTCAATTTCAAGAGTACTTGGGTATTTTAATTTCAGTTATAGATACCCATTTAGCAACTCTCTTTTCTATAAAATAAATGTTAACACTTCTAAGTTATTCCATTTTACCATGTTTTCTTAGATTTTAATCTTAATATTAAAAAAAAATCACAACATTTGAAAGAAGTTACAGTCCTGTATATCACACAGAGTACTGAATGCCTTCTAGTTCACACATTATTAAGCTGCTGTAGCAGCAGCTGCATAGGATTTAGCACAACATATGGTGTTGATTCTTTCTCCTTTTTAATGAAAATCTGATTTATAAATCTCTTGCAACAAACTGGTGGTGAAATGTTTAGCAAAGCTATAACACATATTACTTGATATTTAAAAATGTCACCTTTTTTTCTCGTGAGCAAAAGGATGACAGACGTATGAAGGTATGCTAAAAGAGGAGTGGAAATAAAATGGAAGGGAAGAATGAGAAAAAATGTAG
This sequence comes from Delphinapterus leucas, assembly GCF_059928025.1. Classification (NCBI taxonomy): domain Eukaryota; kingdom Metazoa; phylum Chordata; class Mammalia; order Artiodactyla; family Monodontidae; genus Delphinapterus; species Delphinapterus leucas. The sequence continues at coordinate 3,417,412 of NW_028322258.1, forward strand.
AATTACAAGATAATAACTAATACTCCCTAAAATGAGTCTCATAAAATAATGTTATTTTTATTGGTTAAATAATTATTTGAGCTGTAATTTTAGAGTTTTTAAAAAAATTTTAAAGTATTAAGGTTGTAGTAAGGTGTTTTGTGTGTTTTATTGAGGGAGGGTAGAGAGGTAGTACAGCAGCTAAAGAAAAACTACACTGTTTCAGGATGTGTTAGAATGCTTTGTAAGACATTTCAAATAAATGTTCTTAATATGAACAATATCAATTTTTAAAATATAGAAAAATTGTATTAGCAATTAAAATAAAACGAAAAGTGTCATACACGCTCTAGCTATACATATTCCAAGAAACAAACCTTGATGAAGATTGCCTTTCTTATTCATCAGTTCCTATTTTTCTATGCCCATGGCATTTATTCTTTCTAGAAATTAACTAGTGACGTGATATCATCTCATGTAAGAACTGATTCGGACTAAAATATTTTCCTTATATTCTTGAAGATTCCCTGTTATGGTACCTGTAATCTTTCCACTTAGATGAGGGACTACTTAAAACATCTTCCAATGAAAATATATTTATCAAGAGGAGATTTAAGAAGGGAGAAAACCATCCTTTACCTCTAAAGTGATACAATGCAGGTGTTTTAAGGAAAAATAGATTTTCCTTATACATACATATATGCAGAGAAGCTTGATTCTCAATCTAAGTTTTAATCCTCATTACAACTCAAAACTAATATTTTGTTTATTAAGATGCTATCATAAGCTGTGCTAGCAGCCCTTCTCGAAAACAACACTTACATCATCACCAGTGGTGGTATCTTATTTTTTAATGTCACTGGTAGATTACAGACTGGGAATTAGATGTGTTTTTTTATAACCATTTACTTAGTGCCAAGTATTCATATGTTGATGCAGTCTGAGCTTGAGAACGTTGGGAATGACAGTTTCTATTTTCAGGCTAATCTTTTCTCTCTGTTGACCAAGTAACCTTTCCAGTCTTCACTTCCTCTTTATTCAGAATAAGTCCCCATCCCCCAATTCCTGACAAAAGAGAGCCTCGATATTCTGGAATAATCTTCCTCACCCTAATTTAGATGTGTCAAACCATGTCTGAATACTAGAGTGAGCGTGATTCAGCCACAAGCTGGTAACTCCACTAAGACTAGTGAAGTCAACATTAGACCCCTAAGAAATAAAGCATTTAGGGCTAGCAAAGAAGAGATTTTTAAAAAAGAAAAATACTAATATCTATTGCTGACTAGTGAATTTTTATTCATTTTATTTATAATAAACAACTTAGATCTTATTATGCCAATTGATCTTATTAAGCCAATTAATAACGCTGGTACAATATTTATAGGTGTTTCTAACAGAATTCATTTTATGTATAAATGGCCAGTCACTATTCTTGTTCTCATTATTACTACCGTTATGCCCATCCTCACTGAACACAAATAATTTACAGTAATCTGTGATCTCTCTAGAAAAGGAAATGGCATTAAGGGAAATGGCATTAAGGGAAATCACAGATCGGCAGAGAGGAAATTAATTAAATATTAAATTAAATCTTGACAGCAAGCTTTCAGAGGCAGCAAAAAATCTCCATTGATGATACAAAGCAAATACACTTAACATCTTTCCTCATCTGTAGTATCTCAATAGATACTATACAGATCTAATACAGACCTAGATAACAGATCTAATGATCTGTCACATGAAACACCTGCTCCAAAGTTTCTTTTCTCCCAACTCCTAAAAACATGAGTTCTACAACCCAAGCTAGTAGGTAGATTTTTGCCCCTTTTTTTCTTCTCTCACATTGCTTAAGAGGCTTTCTACTTCAGTTGTCTGTAACTCCAGAGTAGTTTAAGTTATTCAACTTTTTCTGAATTTCATTTTAGTGCATCTCAAGAGGCTGACATTGATCAGACTCAGAGAATCTATCTTTTAATTCAAAGCCTGGGTAAAAATCTGTAAATGCCTGTGCGTGAATGCATAGTTAGGGTCAATATTACTTTTTCAGTACCCATACCTTTACACTGCACCTGACGTGTTGCGCTGATAAACACTATCAGGTATTCTAGTTTGCAAAAACTGTAAGGACCACTTCAAGGGCATCTCTGGGAAACTAGCTATTGGAACTGTCCTCAAATTTACCCTGCTGAGGCTAAAGTTTTCTTATCTATAAAATACTCTTCAGGGACTTACTTGGGGGTCCAGTGGTGAAGACTCCATGCTTCTACTTCAGGGAGCACAGGTTCAATCCCTGGTCAGGGAGGAAAGATCACGTATGCCATACCATGCAGCCAAAAATAATAATAATAATAAAATACTATTCATTACTTAATTAAAAAAATAATGGGGGAAGCAGTAAAAGCCCTCAATTCCAGAGGGTGAGAAAGCTTGGGGATAGAGAGCTGTGAAGTTCTTTTAATTAGTCCAGCACAGAAAGACTGATTTACCTAGAAATACCATTTGCTTAGTTTTCATGAAGTGCTTACTTCTGCATCTATGACCCTTTCTTCCAACCCCAGGCCCTCTTTGCCCCCCTTTGACAGCTGAGTCCTCTTCACTTGGTTCTGGATTCCAAGGCCAGGCCAGTCTAGATGGGATCTCTCTCACCTGAATATGAAAGTGATGATGATTCATATTGGACCTAACTCAGTATACATGAAGACACCGCTGGTAGAATCTATGTTTGGCCATAGTTTGGCACTTCCGGTAGAACAATACTCAGTAGCCATCCAGATTGCACTGGCCATTGTGCAGGATTTTTGTTCCAGAAAGTTGGAAAACTTACAGCAACAGTAGGCTGCTGGCCATCTTCTTCAGATTTACCAGTCAAAGTAACTATGTGCAAATCAACTGAGACAGAGTTGATAAAAGATATAAAGAAAGCAGGAAGACCTGATTCAGAAATGAGCAAATAAAGCAGCACCTGAAATCAGCAATATAATTGAAGCAGCAACAGAATTTATCAAACAGGACATTGTGATGTTCAGTGGATTTGTGAGAGGCTATTTGCTAGGCCTTGCCTCTTAAGGACATGAGTGTTCTGTCACAGTGGATTCAACCTGAGAGGAGAAGGGGTGGTAACATGATGATGTCTCTACAGTTCCAGACACCAGATTCTCCAGGGTGTGAAGAAAAAAGTAGTTGGGCAAAATGGAGCTCACAACTTACTGTTTGTCTTCTGACAAATCCTGCAGCGCAGCCAAAAAATAAATAAAGTGAATCCACTTTAAAAAATATATATGTTTGCAATAAACTAAAAGGATTGTAATGCCCTTTTGTGGAAGGTCTTAGAAATAATAGAATTATTGAATATATTAAATAGATTCTACTGATATAAAATACTAATAATGGGGGAAAAATCACTGCTGTTCTAGTCTCTGTGACATAATTAGTGCACCTTGTATCTCCCAAATCTTACCATTCTGTTTCTCTTGCAGGACCAGAATACGGTGCTGCCCTTTGCATTCTCTGCTTCCCAGCACAGAAAACACTGGCAAAGAACAGGCAAGGAAGCTGGACATTTAAGCCACTCTAAACTACAGATTATTCTTGAAGGAGAATCCTTTAAGGAACTGAGTTTTTGGTTTTACATGTATAGTAATGAATATATACAACTGAATTTTACAGTTATTTTTAAACAGTTGTATAAATGTTTTCTTAACTGAGAGATGACTGATTTTACTTTTTCTGTTTTCACTTGTATTCATTATGACGTTTTTAAAATTATAAGCCTTGAATCAATATACTTATGTGAGTGTTGATAAGAGTAGTCATTTCTAAGCTTGTTTGTCTCATGCCATAATATATACACATATTTCAAGATATTGAATTTATAGAAAATATATAGAAAAATATATGGAAGTGAATATTTAGAGAAAAAATCACTACTGATCACACCTCGTCAAATTATAAGATATGACAATTTCCCCTAACTACTCTCAATACAAATGCTATTAATGCATTTGTATATGCAGTGAAACTTTTTTTTTTTTTTTTTTTTTTTTTGCGGTACACGGGCCTCTCACTGTTGCAGCCTCTCCCGCTGCGGAGCACAGGCTCCGGACGCGCAGGCTCAGCGGCCATGGCTCACGGGCCCAGCCGCTCCGCGGCATGTGGGATCTTCCCGGACCGGGGCACGAACCCGTGTCCCCTGCACCGGCAGGCGGACTCTCAACCACTGCGCCACCAGGGGAGCCCTGCAGTGAAACTTTTGAAAATTCATGTAGGAAAATTATATCAGACAGCTCACAGATTAGATTGTACAAATATTGAGTACATTAATGATAATTCATTAAAAACAATCCTAGGTAAAAACAGTAATAAGATGTCGGTATTAAGCCAATCCTTTGAAGTAAAAAGTAATGGCATATAGAGTGTTAATAGATATTAGAGACATAAATTAAAGTGATTGGGCTAACTAAGGCTATAATGCCACACTAGCAATTCAGATTATTATGAGTGTTTTGTAGTGTCAGCCTGGGAATGCTCAAGGAAGTATATTCCAAACTTCCTTAATGATAAATGTCACCAGACTAGATAGCTAAACGTAATGATTATCAGACCTCTGCCCCAAGAGATTCTCATTCAGTAGATTGTATTGTGACATTGTTATCTATAGTGTACCTGTAGTCCTCCTGGGGACTCTTCAGGCAAGCTTGAAAATCACCAAGGCTAAGAGGTCTGTGACCTTGGCACACTCTGAGCCTTTTAATCTTCCTCATTTGTACTTAAAGTTTGTGAAATAGGTTATAATTGTCAGATTATATAAACTATTTGTTTTATTTTACAGCATTTGCTCACCGAACAACTCTGTGAACTACTTGATATATATTTCATACATTCTTTACTTGGATTTAAGGGTGCACATGCGTTCTCAAACTTAATGTGCATGAGGATCACTTGGACAAATCATTAAAATGCAAATGCATGCTCTGCCACCTAGATTTTGATTCATTTGGTCTCTGATGGGACCTAGGAATTCACATTTGAAATAAGCACTCCTGCTGATTCTGATGAAAATGCTGTACAGATTATATATTCAGAAATCCCACTGTAGAGGACTGATGAATTAAAATCGCAGTGACTGTAGGAAATCCACCTAAATCTAAACAAACCCTGTGGAAATACTTCTGTGTTTGGAGCTTCCTACCAGCTGCCAACGTATTACCTGAATTTTACTAGAAATGGTGCACTTGAATGTCATAAGACATTATCTTTATTCATTGGAATTATTTTGAGATTCATTCTATTTAAAAGACACTACAAGGAGGGCTTCCCTGGTGGCGCAGTGGTTGAGAGTCCGCTTGCCAATGCAGGGGACACGAGCTCGTGCCCCGGTGCGGGAAGATCTCACATGCCGCGGGGCGGCTAGGCCCGTGAGCCGTGGCCGCTGAGCCTGCGCGTCCGGAGCCTGTGCTCCGCAACGGGAGAGGCCACAACGGTGAGAGGCCCGCGTACCACAAAAAAAAAAAAAAAAAAAGACACTACAAGGACAGAACTTCTAGGTGATTTAATTAAGACAAAACTCCTATTATTTGCTATTTAGGTAAACTATTTTATTTTTAATGTCCAAGCAAAATAATTGTTTGCAATTGTAATTATACTCTTTACCAATGTATCAAAAACTCCACAAAGAAACTGGTATTATATTTTCCTACAGGAAATCTTGCAATTTTGCAGTTCACATTTTTAGTTAGGTAAATACAACTTTCATTACAATGCACAGTGAGAATTTAAAAGTTTCTGATCCTTTCTGCAATAAAATGTTATGTACATGCTTTAAGACAGTTGAATTACTATGCTTCTCACTAATGATGGAGTAAAATTTTACGTGAATGTGTTATAATATTTCTGAATCTCATTAAATATTACATTCATAGAATTTTATTTTAGAACAATAGCTATCATCTCTTAATTGTTATGATCCTGAAACACACCAAATGCATTTCACTTGGTCAAATTTGCATTGTAACTTATTTTAAATGTTTAATCTTAGACATCTGAGTTATTAGAAGGGTTGATTCAAAAATCGAATGTGTCTGGCTTGCAGAAGAATGAAACTGTCAATCCTATAATGATTAAAATAATGGATTAACAAATGTGCTAACCATATAAACAGTGGCTTTTTATATTGGTGTATCAATGTTTTTAAATTAGTAAAATTTGTCAATGTGATCAGCTTTATGTTTTTTACTTTCAGATGATATAGTCCAATTTAATGAGGAATAATAACACTGGCTTTCTCAGAGTTATTACCACAATGCAATCAGCAAAGTACGTTAACAATTTGGATAAACAGTCCTTGTGTGTGTGTGTGTGTGTGTATGAAAGTGCACATATGCCTGTGTGCACATAGAGTATACATGTTTAATTATAATATTGATATTTAAAATACAGTTATATTTATCTGTGTGAACACATTTTATTTCTATTTTGAACAGAGTGTTATTAATTCAACCATGCTATTGACCATCTATTTCTGATTTCCTAAATAATTATTTTAAACAGAAGTCATGTTCCTTTATCCAGGTTGGTTTTCCTCATCGAAATTGTGTGTAGAAGAATAATATCTTGATGAGAAAAAGAAGAAAGACTGCACAGTCTAACCCTAATTTTAGAGGGATAGCTTTTTATCTTCATCCCTGACATCAAAAGAGGAGGTATCATAACATTTTAAAGCTTGAGCTTTTTATTTGACCGAGATTAGAAAATAAGGAACTCTGGATTTTGTACTTGTTTACCTGAAAACATCAAATTTAATACAACTCAAAAGATATATTATATTCTACTTTACTTTTCATATGTCATTGTTATAGTCAAATGTTCCCTTTTTTCCAAGAAGATAAAGTTTTCCTTTGTGAATATTTTTTTTTAACTTTTCATTTAATATTGGAGTATAGTTTTTTGTTTTGTTTTGTTTTTTTGCCACACCATGCGGCTTGTGGGATTTTAGTTCCCTGACAAGGGATTGAACCCAGGCCCTAGTCAGTGAAAGTGCAGAGCCCTAACCACTGGGCCATGAGAGAATTCCCTGGAGTATAGTTGATTAACAATGTTGTGTTAGTTTCAGGTGTACAGCAAAGTGGTTCAGTTATACATATACATGTATCTATTCTTTTTCAAATTCTTTTCCCTTTTAGGTTGTTACATAATATTGAGCAGATTTCCCTGTGATATACAGTAGGTCCTTGTTGGTTATCCATTTTAAATACAGCAGTGTGTACATGTCAATCCCACACTCCCTAACCATTCCTTCCCCCCACCCTTCCCCCTGGTAGCCATAAGTTTGTTCTCTAAGTCTGTGAGTCTGTTTCTATTTTGTAAATAAGTTCATTTGTCTCATTTGTTTTTAGATTTCGCATATAAGGTATATAATACAATATTTCTCTTTCTCTGTCTGACTTACTTCACTCAGTATGACAATCTCTAGGTCCATCCATGTTGTTGCAAATGGCATGATTTCATTCTTTTTAATGGCTGAGTAATATTCCATTGTATATACGTACAACATCTTCTTTATCCATTCCTCTGTCGATGGACATTTAGGTTGTTTCCATGTCTTGGCTATTGCAAACAGTGCTGCAATGAACATTAGGGTGCATATATCCTTTCAGACCATGTTCTTCTCTGGATGTATGCCCAGGAGTGAGATTGCAAGATCATATGGTAGCTCTATTTTTAGTTTTTTAAGGAAACTTCATACTGTTTTCCATAGTGGCTGTACCAATTCACATTCCCACCAAAAGTGTAGGAGGGTTCCCTTCTCTCCACACCCTCTCCAGCATTTATTGTTTGTGGATTTTAAAATTTGTATGGAGACACAAAAGACCCTGAATAGCCAAAGCAATCTAGAGAAAGAAAAACGGTGCTGGAGGAATCAGGCTCCCTGACTTCAGATTATACTACAAATCTATAGTCATCAAAACAGTATGGTACTGGCACAAAAATAGAAATATAGGACAATGGAATAGGATAGAAAGCCCAGAAATAAACCCACACACCTATGGTCAATTAATCTACGACAAAGGAGGCAAGACTATACAATGGGGGAAAGACAGTGTCTTCAATAAATGGTGCTAGGAAAACTGGACAGCTACATGTAAAAAAATGAAATTAGAACATTCTTTAATGCCATACACAAAAATAAGGTCAAAATAGATTAAAGACCTAAATGTGAGACCATAAACTATAAAACTCTTAAAGGAAAACATAGGCAGAACACTCTCTGACATAAATTGCAGCAATATCTTTTTCGATCCGTCTCCCAGAGTAATGGAAATAAAAACAAAAATAAAGAAATGGGACCTAATTAAATTCAAAAGTTTTTGCACAGCAAAGGAAACCATAAACAAAATGAAAAGACAACCCACAGAATGGGAGAAAATATTTGCAAATGATGTGACCAACAAGGGATTAGTCTGCAAAATTTACAAGCAACTCATGTGGTTTAATATCATCAAAACAAACAACCCAAACAAAAAATGCACAGAAGACCTAAATAGATATTTCCCCAAAGAAGATATACAGATGGCCAAGAGGCACATGAAAAGATATTCAACATTGCTAATTATTAGAGAAATGCAGATCAAAACTATCGATACAATGAGATATTACCTCACACCAGTCAAAATAGCTATCATCAAAAAATCCACACACACACAAAAAAAAATCCACAAACAATAAATACTGGTAAATATTATTTTTATTTTGTATTATAAGTAATAGTTTTTAATAGCTAAGAATTAATACATTTATAACAATGTCTTAAAAACAGAGAAAATCACAATTTGTGAGAATTTAAAGCCGAAATAGATCTATTTATTTCTAAAACATAAAATTGAAAAATGATTATTATTCCAAGTATTCAAGTGCGGCATGAGCAGTGTTTAAAAAGATTTATAGACTTGTATTTCATCTAATATAGGAAATCATTCTAGATACTTATTTGTCCAGGGGATTAGTTAAACAAATGTCCCTAACCTATTTAAATTTGTCATCTCAATTGAAGACAGGTCTCAAGAAGTGAATTGGTGGACTCTGAAACACATGGACACACTTTGTGACCATCCTATTATTAGAAGCTAAAAGGTAATTACAAATCACAGAGGTGGCAGCGGCTCGAAGGGGTCAGGTTAGAAAGACAAGGAGAAAAATTATGGTCTAATTTTTTAAAAAAAGGATGTGTGTTTAAACTCAATTGAGTTATTTAATGAGTAGATTTAGAGAAAGGATGGTACCCTGTCACACCACTTTAGCATACTGAATAGCTCAAGGGGAAAATGTTGCTAGGAAGCTTTAATTAATTTCCTTCATCTAATCCTCTGTTAACACTAAACAAGCCACTGTCACATGCATCATATGAATTCCAAGGACAAAGTAAAAGCCATTTAAAAGTAGTCATATCCCAATAAGGTTATTAAGAGACCATTTCTAAGTTCCTCATTAAAGTTAATGCATTTAACATTAATACTGTTCAAAATCCATATTACAGTCCAGCAATTTCATAAAATATTGATTGCTTTGGTGTGTCCTTATATACTAATGTATTATATTTTTAAGTAACTTAGTGAGGCAAAAGTCCAGGTTATTTAGTTTCAGCTTGTTGTGAAAGATTGCAACTCCTGTAACAGCTTTAAATTGCAATAGCTCAAGCCTTTGGGTATATCCGTTTCTGTATCTAAAATTGAGTGCCAGCATCACAGCCTCTGTATTTTGTCTAGAGCTCTTCTCTCTCTGGGTTATACAAAACAATAGGAGATTAATGGGGTAACATATTAAAAAGTTTTACGAATGATCAATATTATCCCTATTTTTCTGTAGGAGAAATGGAGTCATATGTAGGTTAAGTAACCATTAAAACTGTTATAGAAAAGGATCCATTTATGCTGCATTTAACTGCATTCCAAGCACTTATTCTTTGCTAATCTCCTTAACTGTCACTTTGAGTGCCAAAGGTGAGGTACGTATCCTGTATAAACATATGCAAATTTTGAATCATTTAAGCTGTCTTTTCAAATATTGATCAATATATCAAGTTTGATGATCAAAAACCAGAATTTTCCTTACTCTTTGCCAAAAAGCCCCTTTTAGTGAGATTTTCTTTAATGTAATGAGGCGGGGCTGGGGGGAGGCATAGGTTTGCATATAAATGTATTTCCCATCAGTAAACTTACTTCCCCAAACATCTAGTACTATCATCTCAACTGAAAAGCTGGTGTAGAAAGAATGTCAAAGTCCATGCTGGAGAATAAAATCCTTCCCCACTGAAAACTGTAGAGCAGGTCTGAAGGGAACGACATCTCTCGCTATCTTAAGGAAATTCTTTTTCTTTTATTTTTTCCTGTCAAAATGCAGCTTAATTCAGTATGAAGACTACGTATAGTGGCTTGTTGCTTAAGGTCCTACAATGTTTTTTGCATAACGGTAATAAAGTGTTTTAATGATACATTTTTCCATTAAGACTTTGGAAGAATATATTGTTGGCATAATGGGTAGAATGAGAGAGTATCTTACAGTGTACGGCAAGAGGAGGTGGGAAAGTTAAAGTAAAAGAAATAAAAATATCATTGTATATTATTTTACATGAAATAAAATTTAATTAATGACAATAATTTGTAAAGTGATGAGCATAGCCAAACACAAATGTGAGTGAAATGGAACTAATATCAGAGACTAAAGAGAAATCTTCATAGATTCACTCTTCTGTAGAAATTGAAGACAGATAAAGGGAAAAGGGCATGGAGAGAATCAAGTTTTTAATTTTCATACAAAACATTAAAAATCCATTGATATCAGATAAGTTCTTTGTATTGAGACCTCCAGTGTGAGTGGTGGGAGCTATTTCAATGTCCCTAAATTCTTTCTCAATGAATTTCAGATTTCCTCTACATATATTGAAGAGAAATGTCGTGAATTTTTTAAAGAAATTAGTTCAAATGGAAAATAAGAAGAAATGGAGAAGAAAGAGAAGACAGAGGAGGTGAAGGATGAAGAGAAGAAGAACAAGGGAAAGCACATCATTAACATCTATGAAAACATATGGTCAAGAGAAAAATACACTCCTCCTACAAAGAACTGGGGAGATCAGTGTTCGGCCCTCTTTCTGTCAGTTTACTTTGTAATTGTTTTGTCCAATTTACCTTAGGCTAGCCATGTATTTCCTCCCTACTTTACATACGCATGGAAATTGCACATTTTCTAGGATTGGGCTGAAACAAGTTGTGTCTTGAACACGTGGCAAATTTCCTACTCTCTTCTAAGCAAAGTCAAAATATGCCAAGAAAATATACCACATGGAGGTATAACACAACACAGGGTAAGGTGCATTTGGAAGCAAGCAAAGACTTTCCTAACAGATGAAAAACTTTCTAGAGCCCAGGCCTCCTGAAAAAGAAAGTTCAACATGAATATAAAGAGAGGAAGAGACTGCTATGGAATGAGCTTAAAAGAGTAGGAAGAGATCATATCAAGAAAAAAAAAAAACCTGAAATTATTCTTAGTTTGCAGTTTTATTAAGTAGAAAAGAGAAATTGTGGAAATACCTTACATGTGATAACAGTAGGATGAGTTCGTGTTTCTGTAAACTGTTTCCTTTGCAGTCTGAATACTGGATTGGAAAGCAAGAAAAAAAAAAGGAATTCAGATCAACAAGTTAAGGGTCATTTCAGCAGTTAACAGAAAGACAGTGGCAGCTGGAAAGAGTTGACAGTAGAAATGGAGAAAATAAATAATGTAGGAGGGAGAATAAAGAATTTTTGGTGCTTTGTGACAGGTGGGCAAAGGTGTCTTGCGCGATAACTGTATTAATGGAATGTCAATCCATTTACTAAGAAAGAGATTCAGGAATAGGAGAGATTTTGATGGAATAATATCACAAGTTAAGTTTGGGACAAGTAAGATTTGAGTGGAGCTGTCCAATTGTCTGCAAGATATTACCAAGTAGAAAAAATAAGATTTCTGGGCTATAAAGAAAGTATCTGAGTACAATGGGCTTATAGACAAGCAGAGGTACTAGATAAATTGGGTTTAAAAGCTTGACCATTTACAAACAATTTTCCTAATCAAAGGATTATACCTCAGTTTCTTCACCTGCAAAAGTGGGATTGCAGTGGCACCTCTTGACATTGATCTTAGAGGATTATTGTGGAAATTCAATGAGATATTATATGCAAGACACTTGTCATACGTCTAGAGTTTTATACATATTCACGAATGTTAGCTATTATTGCCGTCACTATCATCACCATTTAAACATCTGGGAATGTATGACTTTCTTAAGAGATGTCTCAAGGTTAGATGAGCAACCTCAGCATTGGAATACAGTTAGGGAAGGAGAATCCAGAACACAAAACTGAGTAATATGGGCAGCATTGGAAGTACATATATAACTATGAAAATGTTATGCGATAGATATGAAAAATTTTCAGAGTCCAAAGAAAATGAGGGTTGAAAAATGTCCACTTTATTTAACAATAAGGACATATTGAATACACTTGCAAAGCAAATTAAAAAAATATATAAATGTATCCTTGGCATGGCTTAGCATGAAATTTTTGGAGAGTAGCTATGCATAAGTAGCCACCAGTAGTAGATAGCTAATATTAGCACAATTTTTTGTGCATAGCAGATGGCACAGTTTTGGGAATTGAAGAGAACAAAAGGAGAAGAAAAAGAGAGAAGCTGACAAATTTATCAATTAATTAATTGGAGAAATAATCTTGCCATTTTTTGGAGGAGAGCAAGCTTAGGGTTATAAGAGAGGCATATGGTCAAATAATCCTTTAGATATGCAAATATTGGCAATGGCTTTCTTCAGTGGAGTAGAGATGAGTAATATGATCTCTATGAACTGGTAGGACTAAGAAAACTTTCTGTTTAAAGTTGGAACAACTTATTTGGTCAATGATCCATACTGTTCCATACATGGAAATGTTGTAAAATGTCAGTCAGATATCAATCATATAGATCCGACATCATTCCTTAAAGAGAGACATTTTACAATGACTCAATCTTGGAATATTTATTCCTCCATATTTCAGAAATTCCTCCATATTTCTCCTTCAAAAAGAATCCTCCTCGTCAGCAGTTGCTCATGTTTGTCTCATCAAATTAACCAAAATCCTGCTTATTAGCAAACCTCACATGAATTATCATACTGTTTCTCTCCTTTTCTTCATTAACAAACATCTTGGGAAAACTTCCTACTTTAAATTTCTTCTACTCTTTCTTTTTCACCTTTGTTAATTTTTCTCCATTTGCCTCTTAAATGTGAACATTCCAGTAGATTTTTTTTTTCTAGCTTATAGTCTCTCCTCATTCTACATATTCTCATGCAGCAATTTGATCTTCAGACATGTTTTCAGTCTGTATGATATGCAGAAACGTTCAGCTCAGACTCAAATCCAACTGCTAACATTTTTAGTTCCAAACCAGGAGGTAGGAGGCTGACAGTGAAAATAAGTGGAAAGTCAGACAAGTAAACTGCCCCTGAAACCAAGGCTTCCCTGAAGGCCTATGATGGTATATTTATCCCAGATCCCAAGGTTGGATAGCCTTAGAGGGAATAGGAGACAATATTTTGTACTGACACAAGATGGTCAGCTGGAATCGATATTTTGGATGAAACTGGGACTTTGAAAGGGTTATACCTTTATGGAAAAATCAGCAGGAAATAAAAAGTACATGTGTTTACATGACAGAAATCTTCCAAAATGGCCTGAATGCTAGATGGAGAATGCAAGGCAAGCTCTCGTGAAAAATCATATACGGTAATTCTGCTCTTTTGTAGGATTTGGGTTTTAAATTTACGTTACTCATAGAGTCAAGGAAATACAAACTCAAAAAGTTAAAGATATGACTAATTGGTATCACTCCAGAAACTTAGTAGAAACAAAAGAAAATATATTCCAGATTAGCCATTCTGATTGGTATAAAGTGTTATTTTGCCTTTTCCCCAACATCTAGGGAAGTTAAGCACCTTTTCATATATGTATTGGTTATTTGGATACCTTTGTTTGTAAAAGCCCTGTTCAAGTGTTTTGTTCATTTTTTTCTATGATTTATTCATAGAAATTTATTTGAATAAATTCAAATTTATTCAATTTCTTAGTAAATATTTATGTGTATCTTACAAATATATGAATTGCAAATATATTTTCCCATGCTGAAGCTTGCCTTTTTAGACTCTTAAAGGTGTCTCTTGATAAGTAGAACATCTTTATTTTATGTAGGTAAACTTGTATATTTTTTTCCTCTATGCTTACTGGTTTCTGAATTTAAGAAATCTTTCACACTCAACAGAACAGGTAAAATGAAAAGAAAAACAGTATCAAGTGTTGGCAATTTTATGGAACAACTGAACATCTAGTGTTCATTGACCCAACTATTTTGGAAAACTGTCAGTATTGTACTAAAACTGAACAATATTATTCCATATTACCCAACAATTCCACTGTTAGATAAGTAACCTATTTATAGAAATTACTATACATATTTACCTAAAACTTTGAACAAAACTATTGGTATCAACACTACATATAATGTAGCCAAAAAATGGAAACAACCCTAATGTCCATCAGTAATAGAATGAATATACAGATTTTGCTACAGTCACACAATGGAATGATAAGGAATAAACTGGGTACACACACATAGTAGTTCAATAAATTATTATTATTATTTTGTCTTGAGTATGCTAAGACTCTTTCTTTATTCAAAAGGTCTAATAATTTCACTTTGGATATATCTTGGCATTGATTATGACTACATTTACTAGGCAGCTTTAGATATTTCTTTATTTCAATAAATAGTTACAGGAGTACACAGGTTTGAGAATATTTTTGTTGTTGTTGTTGATTTATTTTTTAACCACTATGGGAAATACTTAAGTATTTTTATACATACAGAGAAAAGAGCAACTGATAAGAGAACTAAAAATGTAGAAGAGAGAAAGTCCTAAATATAGGGCAATATTTCAGTACTGAAACAGATGGAAGAAGATAGAATCCAATGCAGAGACAGTTGATATAACCTTGCAAAAGAAATGAGCACCCAGCCTTTGGAACTGAGGAAAAGGAAGCATGTAGTTGAGTTTCTGAATAAAAAATACTATGTGATTGACAAAGAAAATACCTATCTTGTGTCTTCTGACCCTAATAATTCTAGTGAAGTACAAGGCAAGGTCAAGAGCTGAGAAAGAGGATAGAAGTGACATAGAGGTTACTCTATATTAATGACATCTTTCAATAGCTAATTCATGGGAAGCTTTAAGGTATGAGGAATTTGAACAGAAGGGTAGTTCAAATGATTGGTGAGGGTTTAATAGAGAGCTGTGATCAAAAAACAAGTATCGAATCAGAATGAATGGGTTTCAAACCCACTTCTACCACTTCCGTATTTTGTGACTTTGAGTGTCAGGTTATTCATCTGTAAAATGAGAGTAAAAGAAATGATATTCCTATAGGATTACTATGAAGATACAAAGAAATAATAAGAGGTAAAATGATAGACACACTATCTTAATTAGTTACTTGCATTTTTTTTTTTTTTTTGGTTAGTCAGTGGATCTATAGTGACAGGATAAGAAAGTAGAGAGATTAATAGAGTAGGAAAATGGCAATAGGTCAAGCCTCATGATATATTCACTTTTATTTTTTTAGATCAAAAGTCAGTGAAGTAAGGAGTGAAGGAGATAAAAGGGTAAATGGTTTTAGTAAAACAAAAAAGAAGTAGATTAGCAGTCATCATTTAAGATATGGCAAAATTATGCTTGATGTCAATGTGTAAAATGTAAAAAAAAAATTGCTAGAAAATGGAAAATTGTTTGTAAAATTCTTAGTGGATTCAGGATGCCTTCACCTACATACCTACTCACTTTTTAACCAACCTCTATGTGTGCTTTGCACCTAACACTTCAAATGACTTTGCTTTGTTAAGATCTGATATCTAAATTTATTTGATCTAGCAACAACATTCAATACAGTTGAACTCTTTTTCCTTTTAAAATACTCACATTTCTTGACTGGCCTCCAAGTTTGTACATTTTTTTCACAGTCCTCCTACATCCTTGTCTGCTCCATCACTATCTTCTATGAAAATACGGCCGCCTTTCCAATGATCCCAAATACTGAATTTGGGGGTCTTCAGTGTATAGGTGGTATAGTTTACTTAGTTCTTGGAAAAAAGTGTGAATTGAGAACAGGAGAGCCCAAATCTATATCCAGAGCAAATTTAATATTCAGAATTGCTTAGAATGGAAGATTCTATCTTTCTCTACTATAATGCTGGCTGCTTGAATCAGTAAGAATAACCATCCATCTCCATGGCTTCCTCTTTCCCATGGTAGGGAGAATAATCATGATTTACTCTTTCTGTAGTCTCCAACCCAGCCCTTACTAAAGTGTTCTAAATAATCCATATGTATTTTCCCTAGAACTCCTTAGCCCTAAGCTTCTTGCATTATTCTTTTCAGGCCATCGACCTCATGGCAGAGTTCTCTACCACAGCACAGAATTTAGAGTATTTCCACACATCAGACATACATATTGGATAACTAAGTGTATTGCTTGTATCTTTGCCTATTCGGAATATTTCCCATCACCAAAACCCTGGTCATCCCAGGGAGAGAGGGGGCACTGCAATGAGATAGTAGTTAATTTTCCATAGTGGCGCTACACCATGCCAAACTTTCAACCAGGCCTTTGTCTTTTCCACCTCTATCTATACAACTTCTGGTTGTAGAGAATCCCTTAAAACTCTGCCTAGCATCCTTACCTACCTCAGATATATTTATTACCATCAGATCTGCTGGATTATATACCTAAGTGGTAGGCTGCAATATCATGTAGCACCCTCTCTATGCTTCACTCAAATCAAGTTATCTTCTAAAATACCACATAAAAACACCAGAACAGTAACCACAAGCCCTCTAAAATTCAAGTGGTCCACTAAAAACCACACCTCATTTTTTATAGGCTGGAAGTTCAAAGTGTAACAAGTATTACAAATTAGGAGAATTTCCTCTAATGTCACAGAGCCCTAGACTCACAAAAACGTCACAAATAACTGCAGATGGATGAATCTTTGAAACTTTATCTCTCACCCTCTGGTTTGCCTGTGTCTTAGTAGATAAGACCACATGCTACTTACTGCTTCCCTGGTCTAATGAGTATATCACTAATATAGTGAATCAGCATGTTGTTTTCTGGAACATCAAAATGGTCTAGGTCCTAGTGAACTACAGAGCAAGAGACTTAACAGGGTCTGGTGAAAGTTAAAGGTTTGAAAACTGAGTGGTAGAAGTAGGAAAATTCTTATCAACAGTCTTATGCCTCAAGAGATGAAATTCTCATCACTCCATCAGACAAATGAGTGAGAATAAAAATGTTGTCCAAAGGTGACTGAAATCTAGAATGAATGGTAAAGGAAGTATAAGATAAATATCAACTTTGATTCTAGGATCACCTGTAACATCAAGGACTATATTGAAGGATATTGACATTGACCTCTACTCTGAGGGATTGTAGTTGCTCCTTCTTTCTTGAGATAGAATTCAGGGCCTCTTTTACTAGTAACAGATTTGTATATCATAAGAGTGTATGCTATTTAATTGGCATGAAGGGTAAACTGTTAGAGACCGAGTCAATACACCACTCATAGTTACTTGGGTCTCATTCATTTCCCTCACTTCCAGAGTGAAGGCAATGATTTTAAAATCCTGGCTCCAGTGACTGCCTCTCATCTCTGAACACCGTAAGTTGTCCCAGGGTGCCAAAGGACCAGGGATGGATATTAGACATGACCACCTGTGTGCCCTCCAAGGCATGAGCTCCAGCAGCTCCAGCATCCAGTCCATCTGAGCTGGACTCATGTCCAACTGAAAATTCCTGCCTTCCTAGTGGCCCAGTTTAGGTGAATTAATGCCTCACAAAGATTTTGATTACAAGAGACAGGAGGTGGAAAGCAACTAACAGAAATGTCTTTCCTTTCTTCCTTCAAGGAACTGCTCTATGTGGTGCTGTGTAATCTCATGGAGATGTTCCATAACTGAGCAATCGTACTTTTTTTTGAAACTATGTTCAGTTTGATAAAACATGACATTTTATTTCCTATCCCTCTTTTTCTACACTTTTGCTTTCAGTTGATCACCACTCCTCCAACAATAATTGAATATGTAAGATTTTCCTCATGTCCTGATTTCTAGGAAACCAAGGCTAAAACATGATGCTTATCAGACAGGTAGGTAAGATAAAATTGAGGGCAAAATAGAAACTATTTTATAATCCTATGATTATCTGAGGCACAGAATTTGTGCCTTTAGTTACACTTACATTCCAAGCCCCACAATATTATTGAAACTATAGGCCATACCTAAAACAGCAGAACTATGAATCTTTACTACAGGAAAGACTTTTCCAAAAACAGTTTTTCTAGTGTGAACAGATGCAACAAATTAATTTTTCTTCTTGTAAATCTATAAAAATATTGCAAATAACCTGTCAGTTATGACCTTTAGAATGGTATTGACCTTTTAATCTCATAATGGTGAAAAAGTGATAAAGTATAGCTGCACATAAATTGTATTTCAACCCTACCCACCCGTGAGAATTGATAAAACAATAAGCAGAAAAATACAGAGTTGTTCAGTACAATCACATGCCAGGAGTAATGGACACTGAGAGTGTTTAATGGACAATTAATTATTTTTCACATCCAGAAAAGAAACATGTGTGTGAGAATCTTGCTGCTCTCGTCTGTATATAAACTAGGTTTTTACACAATGTTCGGCAACATGCAGACCTAAGTTCAAGAGGCCTGTACTACTGTTAGAATGAATGCGAAGAAGACAGTGTTAAAATGAAAAATATATGAAACAGTGAAAAGTTCATGCCTACTTAAAGGCAACCTTATATTACATTGAAGTTTATGTACCAGTACTAATGAAAAGGGGCAATAAAAGAGGTTCTTTTATGCTAAATTAAAGAGTAGATGTATATCAGAGACTCTTTCTTGTTAATGCTTTAGCAGAGGATCACCAAAATGATCTCTCTTTCAAGAGAATACCTGCATTACACATAGTCAGCAACTGGATACCTGTATATCTATGCTAAAGCTCCAGGCATGTTTCCCTCAAGTTCTCTGACAAGGTTAGAGGCTCCAAAGCCACCTGTTTGAGCTACTAAACCTCCTTTATGTCGCACCAGGTTCAAGGCTCTTGATCAAGTAGCCAGTTACTTCTGGAAGGTAAAGGAATTGTGCAAGGATGTAAAGGGTGCTTATACCTTTCTGCTCCCAGCCTCTTAAACTTCAGAATTTTTTTTTTTTTGCCACACCGCATAGCATATGGGATCTTCCCCAACCAGGGATCAAACTTGTGCCCCCTGTAGTAGAAGTGTGGAGTCTCAACCACTAGACAACCAGGGAAGTCCCCAATTTCAGAATTAAAGCCTTGTTCCAACCCACAGTCCTGTCTCTAGCATAGTTGACTCAATTCATAGATATTTTAACCAATGAGTCAGGGAATTTTTAAGAAATAGCCTTATAGACTTTGGGGTAAAAGACCTGGAATCAATGAGATATGTGGTGTTAAGTCTTTTCTGGATGGAAAGGTAGGTAGGGGCAACTCAGTTTGAACTCTTGGCCATGTTAGAGTGTGATACGGAAATAGATGAGCCAGACGACATTCAGGGGTTACCAACTAGTAAGGAGCCCTGTAATATAAATAAAATAATCTAATGTGATATCAGTGAACTGCTTTACTCTTATAAAAATGACAAACTGTAATTTAGGCCCACTCTAACCTAAACAGAGCACGTCATTAAAAACAATTAATGTTCTTTGCTAACTCCTATTTCTTCTGTTGGCCTTTCACATTTCCCAGTCTCAATCTGCATAGTCATGCAGAGCCTGATTCCTACACCAGCCACTAACAGAAAAGAGGAGCCAATGGGCACAGTCATTTTTAATTCCCAAACATGTTTAACAAGAATGAATGGTATATTTAATTATTTACATTTAAACCATTACTATGTTTTTTGAGAAAAATGTATCAAATAAAATGCAAAGAAAAATTAAGAGAATATGGAAACTGCAGTCAAGTTTAAAACATTTTCCTACTGAGGTAAGTCCAATTACAATTACAAAAGAAAAGAAAAATGGCAAAAGCAAAGTTTCAAACTTACCAGTAGAATAAAATTTGGAACCTTGCCTATGTACGTTACCTCTAACTTTAATGAGTATGGGTGTTTTCTGACTCATGCGTTCCATGTATTAATAATGGATAAGTGCAAAATTATAAGCAGTACCAAATAAGCAAAAATGCTAGGATACACTTAAATCTCTTAAGTATTTATAAAGGAATTGTTATAGTAATTTCATTAATTGAAAGTCAATTTATCCATACTCCCACCAAATGAATTTTCAACACTATCAAAAGACTATGAGTTTGAATTAGGATTTTTAAACTATTGTGCTATGACAAAGTTAACTCATAGTATGTAATCCAGGAAGCTCATTGTTTCTATGAAATACTTCTTGCCTACAGCTCCCACATTATAATGAGAACTACAATTGCAATATTCCTCTTACTTATCCCTTGTCATCTATACATGCTTATTTTTTCCCTATGAAAGTGATGACTTCTTCTGCTGGCCTAATCTTTTAGTTTGTTTAATTTGATATGAATGTATCTTTCCTTATTAGATTGCTCTAAAAGACGATATTTTATGTTACATTTCCAAATTGTGTGTGTGTGTGTGTGTGTGTGTGTGTATGTCCTCAATTATCCACATAATTTCTAAGGCCAGCAAACAAACCCTTGAGTCATCATCTGATCCAAATTCTAGAAACACCTCACTGTCATTTGATGGATCATAATATTTTATACCAATGACTATAGGCTCTTTTGTTGTATATGTTTTATTTGTTATATACATTATGTGAAGTATGATAATGATTATAAGAAGGCATGATAATTTTTTTATTAAATGGACTTTTCCAAATGTCATCATTAATAAATCAATCTAGATTTAACACAATCTAAATTAATACTGCAGAAAAATATTTATTATTTTTGTAGCAATTGACAAGTGATTTTATATATTTTATGAAAATGCAGAGGACCTGGAAAAGCCCAAATGACTTTCAAAGAGAAAAAAAAAGTTGGAACACATGTACTACCTGATTCAGAGATTTACTCTAAACATACTTTATCACATTGGTATGGTATTGGTGTAAGTATAGAAACATAGATTAATGTAACAGAATATCAAGAAATAGATACACTCATACATGGTTAATTAATTTCAACAAAAATGCCAGTGGAGAAAGGGATGCTTTTAGAACAAATCCTTTTGGAACAAGTAGATATCCATATGAAACAATAGGTAAATAACCTCAACTTTTACCTTAATCAAACAGAAAATTAGTTCAGAAGGGATCATAGACCTAAACAGTAAACACTAGGAATAACAAGTAACTTTCTAAACTGGATAAGCTACTGCTAATATTTTATGTAATGGTGAAATTATAAAATTTACTCTTATGTTTGGGCACAGGAAGGTTTTTCCACTCTCACTAATTCTATTCAAAAATAAACTAGAAATACTAGTTGGTGGAATTAGGCAAGGGAAAGAAATAAAGACTGTGTAGATTGGATAGAAAGAAATACAACTCTTCATTCACAGCTGACCTGTTTGTGTACATTGAATACCTTAAGGAATCGATTTAAAAAGCTACTAGAGCTTGCAAATTTGTTTAGCAAGGAAACAGAGTACAATATTAATATACAAAAGTCAATTGTTTTTCTATATACTAGCAAGGAAAAATTAGAGATTGAACATTTTAAAAATACCATTTAGAGTAGCATCAACAAACATGAATACTTTGTGATACATTTGATAAAATATATGTAAGTGCTGAGGACTAGAAATTATAAAACATTGCTGAGATAAACTAGAGAAAACTAAAATAAATGGAGAAACAATATTATGAAGTTATCTCCAAGTTGCTCTATAGACTTAATGTAGTCTTTTTACAAAGAAATAATCAAACTGATTCTAAAATTTATATATAAATACAAAAGATCTAAGTTAGCTAAAACCATTTTGGAAAAGAACATACCCTACATAATTTCAAGATTTATTATAAAGCTACTATAATTAAAATAGTGTAGTATTAGCATAAGGATAAACAAACAGAATAGGGAGTCTAGATATAAACTCATACATATATGGTCAAAAATGCTGAGATTGTTCAGGGAGCAAAAGATGATGCTCTAGCACATGTGATGATGGAAGATAGGAAAATGCAAAACACACATAAAATAGGAACTACTTTGAAGCTGGTAAGATATTAACATACATTTTCGGGAGTGAGCTTTTCAGACCTTTATGTAGGTGTCAATGCGGCAGGCTGGAGGGATTCGTAGGAGGAGAAGCACATGAAGGACATGGAGTAACAGAAGAGTTAGAATAAGCTGCCTTTCAAAAAGGAACAATACTCTGTGTCAGACCAAAGGCACTAAAGGCATGGTTTGATTATTTCACAACTTTGCATAGGATTGATACTCTGTAAAGGTTAACATCTTTAGGAAGAAATCAGATAAGCAGTGTTGCAAATACCACACCAATCTACAATTTACTGACTACAAGCTCTGTGTTTGTGGAAGCGTGTGTGTGTGTGTGTGTGTGTGTGTGTGTGTGTGTGTGTGTGTGTGTGATTGAGAGAGAGAGAGACTATCTCTGATATTCCCTTCTAGCTACTTAGAAGACATCTTAGAAACTTTGGGTCATCTCTTAGGAGTATATATACCGTGGCATTGGCAGCTAGAGGGTAATGTGAAAAAGAGGTCTGAAAGATGAAGCTTTCTCCTGAGAGCTAACTTTTTCAGAACAAATTGGGCAGCTGAGAAATATTCACTCTCCAGACCTCAGAAGATAGTTAAAATCAGTGATCTCAGGGTGGTCAAAGAAAACAAATACCAAAGGCTGACTCAGAGCCCAAACATTTGTTGTGACTCTCTTCAAAGAACTCTTGGGTGATATTTTTATTTAAATCAATGTTTACAGATTTTGTCAAGTTTTCTGAATTTGTCTGCTGAGTACACTCATGTACTTTTTCAATAAATAATTGGAAAATTATTTATTTTCAATGTAAATGAACAAAAATAGTCCAAGATAAAAATAGAAAGAATAAAGCATGATTTGAATCAAATCCATATATTCTTTAGTACCTGGCATGTATAGTATATATAGTTCAGATTGTTTATTCTTACTCATATATTTTGTTTTATTTTATTTCACTGAATTCTTGCAACAACCACTCTGCTCTTTATCAATAATTATTTTCCATTCAATAGGAGAAGGAATGATGAATTTCTAAATATAATCTTATTTATCTGCAAGTTCCCTACTCTTCAAATAAAGGAGTTTGTCATTTTTCCACTCATGTTACGTATTCAGGTTTAAGAACACAACAGAGAGGGTACTGAGAATAAATATTTAAGAATATTTATAAGATTTCTAGTAAGTTTGATACCCTTGGAAAAATAAATTTTTATACCAAATGGCATAGCTTGAATTCATAAGTGGAAGAACAATGAGAATTTGAAGTGTTGTTATATTTGTTCAAGGACATTACTCTTAAAAATTTGAGAAACAGTATTTAGTGTAATTGTTAAGAGCACAGATTTGAGGTCAGACTATTTGGGTAAAATAAATACATCTGCCTTTTATTGGCTGTGTTTACTTGAGCAAGCTATTTAATGTCTCTGGGTCTTTGTTCTTCATCTGTAAAATGGAGATAATATATTCATATCTGTTGTCAAGAATAAATAAATACACGAGAAACACTTCAAATGCAGCCTTATCTACATTAAAGTACTGTGTGTTAGTGATTATATTTAGTCTATTTTCCTATCCAGTGATAAAAATTTTCATTTCACATTTAATTTCCTAGGGGCATTTTATAACAACTGGAAACCACAATAAAAACAAAAAAGTTCTCAACACAATTATTTTCACTTCCGCAACATGCTTTCCGTATGTATGTGTTTCCCCCTTGATTGATCTACATTCTATAGTTGTTTAACCTACTTTACCGAAATTTCTCCCTGATGATATTGTCCTCTCAAATTTCATTTCAGACATTCCCTCCTTCATCCTAAAGCCCAACTAAATCCCCTGATATAAATGATCATCTCTCCACCTTAAGTCCCATAATTATTATCACCTCGGTTGTAGCAAAGATTGTATTCTGCTTTGACGTTTTTTCATCCTCATCCAGATCTTAAATAACTTATCTATGAGCTTTGAGTTGAATCATTCTCCATCACATGTATAACTTGAGCTTTTTCTTTGTTATTTCATAGGTAATTTTTAAGTTATAAAAGTAATGACTTTAGAATATTCAATGTAACTTAATACTTTATATGTATATGTAATACCTTATGTAATGTATAGTTAGAATTAAGATTCAATTATTTTCCAAATGCTTTTATTTGTGGGTATCTATATAAACATTTGCCTTTGCTCTGTTTTCTAATTTTAACTTTAAGAAAAGGTAGTACTTTTCCTCTGTATTTACTAGTGGTTTTACAATATTTTAAAATGTATTTTTCTCACATAGTGCTCATCCATAATATTACAAACATTGGGTATTGCATTAAAATGACTAAGTTGCTGTAACTTAGTTTAACAAGAATATATTTCAAGAAGTATACTGTCCAATTAGTTTTCTATTTGAATAATTTACAAACCTTCTGAAAATGGATAATAGTGAATAATAAAAATGTCATACAAACTAGTAAGACCTCTCTAATTATATAACTATATGATATATTCTAAACCTTTGGGCCTTAAACACAAGATAAATCTAAAAAACCTTATAATTTAGATAAAATACATAATAACAAAAACAATAGCAAAGACAAACATTCCTATAGTTCCTACTATTTATCACACAATTTAAGAACTTTACTAATGCATCTATTTGACGGCAAACAAAAGCTTAACACTGACTATTTCTAGTGCTATTACATGTGATTATTTCTCCTTATACTTTTTTGTTTTGTGCAATAATTTTGTTAACAAATATGTTACTTTGGGGCTGAAAAATTTTGCCTTTTATGCCTTTTCTCTTTATTTTATTTTTAAGAAGTTACTTTCTGTTTTTCCAAATAATTGTACCAGAGTGGGTTTTTCATACATTCTGATATTCAGTGGAAGAGACTCTCATACACAAATGTTTTTTAATGATTTTATCTTAAAAAATCTTATAGGATTTTTAAAAATTTGAAATATAGTTATTTATTTCTAAGTTAATCTCAAGAGAAAGTTAAAATAACTGCAACTATAAGATGTAAGAAATAGGTATACATGAAATGAAAGAGAAAAAGAAATTCTTAAAATCAGCAACTATCAAAAAATCTTATATATTTACTATATACCATTTTCAACATACATATAATCATATGCCTCATTTTATGGAAAAAGTTGGCAATATTATATATAGTAAAAATGTAAAAGCAGCAGCGAGTTCAATGTGAGTCTTCTTTATTTATAGAAAAATTTCAATGAAATGATTTCAATCTCATGATCTATCCCTTTAAAGAGGTTCTCTGGTACCACCTTATCCCCACCTCCATCTGTATAAGTGTGTGTATTTGAAAAAGTTTTAGATTTTTATTTGGAAATAATTAAAATGGCGTGATGTGTCTCTCTAATATGGGTCTCGTTTTTCAGACTTTTGTATACTTCAGTTTGAATGCAAGAATTAAGGTCACTGGTGTTATACTTTAAGGGTTTGGGGGCTTATTTTTGGATAACCGTGAGACTGGGCCCATTTTCACATTAGCAGTGACTTGAAAATTATTCCACTGGGTAACAGACATATTCAAAAGCTACAATCAATAAAATTAATATTTTAGATACGATCATAATAAAATCTTATTAATAAGTGATTAGGTGTGGGGGGCAATATTTTATGTGCATTTTGTTAATAAACAAAATACAACATGCATTCACTTTTAAGTGAATAGCCGATAGCTCAAAGTACTGCCAGTATTGCAGTTTTGAAAGAAGAATTTCCCTTCACCAAATAAATGTTAGTCCTGGTATATTTCCTGAAACAATCTAACTTTTTATTTTCCAAGTTAGGTTTTTAGCCTATGAACTTCAGCATATTTTTGAATGTTTCTTTCTTTTTTTTTTAAATTTTATTTATTTAATTTATTTATTTTTGGCTGCATTGGGTCTTCGTTACCGTGCGCGGGCTTTCTCCAGTTTTGAGGAGCGGGGACTACTCTTCCTTGTGGTGCGCGGGCTTCTCATTGTGGTGGCTTCTCTTGTTGCGGAGCACGGGCTCTAGGCACGCGAGCTTCAGTAGTCGTGGCTCGTGGTCTCTACAGCACAGGCTCAGTAGTTGTGGCCACGGGCTTAGTTGCTCCACGGCATGTGGGATCTTCCCGGACCAGGGCATGAACCCGTGTCTCCTGCATTGGCAGGAAGATTCTTAACCACTGCGCCACCAGGGAAGCCCAAATGTTTCTAATAATGGTGTACCATGAACTAATTCAACACCGATCATTTTTACATACTGGATTTTGTTGTTTAAAGCAACGAAAGCCACTTAACCACAAGGACATCCTTTATTGAGAAATAGGATACCACTTAGAAATGCATCACAATAGTTGCAGAATATATATTATCTAATATTCACTGGGCTCACTGTGAAACAGACTTGAGCTAGCAATAAAACAACCTATTTTATTAATTTTCATTTACTTAAGGGTCATTTAGTCCAAACTAAATATAAATTATCATTAATTCATTCAACAACATTTATGGAGCACTGATTTAGGGGCAGGTCCTTCTCCAAGCTATGGAATTTCTGTAACTTTCCAAAAGACATCAGTCCTAAACTCATGGAGCTCAGTCTTATAAATCTTAATTATATTAAAAAGTCTTTTGTAAAGAACTTTTGTTGTTGTTTCTAAAACAGACTCAATTCAAAGAATTAAAGATAAATTATATACTCATATAAAATTTCAGGTTGATTTAAGTTAAGAAAAAAAAAACAAGAGAGAGAAAGTATATCTTTCAAATTTCAAAAACAAAATTATCCATTTCTCATTAAAGCATTTACCTTGTGTAAAATAAGGATGCTTCAGCTTTTTCTCTCACTTCCATAGGAAGGGATATTTCTTCTTTCAAGAGAGAATTTCCTGGCATTTTCCTTTTTTTACTAAAAAGAAACTATTCTTATATGTTTTACCAGATTTTCATAGCACCAGGACCCGGGGTAATCAAAGTCATTCACCAGAATGACCGTGCATTGTAACAAGGCCTTCTACTGCTGCCGTCTGTCAAGAATGGAATCTTTTTTTTAATGTAGAGAAGCCAGGAAGAAATAAAATGAAATGTCTGCCCTTTAACATTTCAGAACTGGGAAACTGATTCACTCTGCCCTATTCCAGTTAAATGTAATAGATGTATTTTTGTACTTGTTCAAACCACAGAGCTTCTGATGGGCATTCTTTTAAAATACTCCTATAGATAGAATATATTCTTCCTCTCTGTTTATTTTCTTTGGAATGGCAGCTGCCTCAACTTAATGAGATTGAGACCATTTCTCTGAGGATCAGATGCTAGTTCAGTGAGATTAATGAACAGTATGAAAGCTTAGTTTGATATTTGAAAAACTTATTTGTTTACTTATTTATGACCACTACTCATGGAATTCTGCTCCATAACCAGTGAATTCTAGTTCCTCAGGCCTGATTCAGGGTAACATGTAGACTTTAAAATATGACCAATACTATCCTGATGATATTTTGACATCCTTGACTCTCTAGTAGAATCAGTAGATTTTTAGCAACATTTATTATTTGTTCAGAGATTTAGAGTTCATTCATTTGCATCATCTGTCTTATCACAGTGCCTGAGTGAAGAATGATGGTGATGGTTTCTATAAATACACATTCTCAGTTGAAGGAAACATTTTTCTAATCCTTTCCTATGGTCATTAAAAATATTTTGAAAGTAAATATTAAATATTTTCAATACCAGTTAAAATTAAAGTATTATATCTCTGTGTATCTATTAATATTGTAATTGCATCGTAGTAAGCTGAAATATGTCTCCCCCCAAAATAGTCACAACCTAATCCCTGGAGCCTGTGAATGTTACCTTATATTGCAAAAAAACAGGGGTATTTGCAGATGTGATTAAATTGAGATCTTAAGACAGAAAATTATGTTGGATTATCCTAAATGCCATCACATGTATCCCTATAAAAGGGACTCAGATTTTACACAGATGGGGGAGAAGGCAATGTGAAGATGGAGCAGAGAGATACTTAAAGACACTGGAATGATGGGGCCACATTTGACGGGATGCCTGCAGCCACCAGAAACTGGAAAAGTCAAGGAAAAAATTCTCCTAAGAGCCTCTGGGGGGGCCATGGCCCTGCCGCCACTATGACTCAGATTAAGTAATACTGACAGAACTGTGAGAGAATAAATGGAACACATTTTGCTTGTTTTAAGCCAAGTATCTGCTGAATTGTTACAGAAACTTTTTATGACTTGGAAAAATTATTCTTATGTTATCTTCTTGATTGAGGGCTTAGCTAATTTATTTCTTGGTTTTTAGTTAATTCTTGAAACATCAATGTCTTTCTGAGAACTATTTTTATCATATTATATATTCATCAGCCCATAGTCCATATGGTTGCCATTTAAGCACATTTAGTGAGATTTTTCTTAGTGCCCATATTCTATGTCTGTAAAACATTATCGATGTTTGAATAGATTGAATGTTATTCATATCGTAGACACATATATTATAGGTTAATATATAGAGGGGTATGGATAGATACTTTATAATATCAAGTAAAACAAGTTTTATTATGATATAATCCCTTCTTTGTTTTTTCCTCTTAGTTTTTTGCTTGCTTTGCTATATTTGAACAAAACTGTTTCCTATTGACTTATTACTTACACGTCATACAGTTTGTAATGACTTCCTGTGAATTTAAAATATACATTGTTATATCTTTAATTAGTAGACCTTTAGTTAACCAGTTTCTACCTATAGGTGATATGTTGTTTCACCTGTCATATAAGGTCTTTAAAACTGGCCTTAAAATGCCCTAAGGCCAACATTGTCACTGTTTTTTTAGCTAAAGACTTTTCTCTTGTGGTGGAAATAAAGGGGAAGCATCAGGATGCATATACTTGTCCCACCCACATGGCTGTGTTCCCCTCTCCAATCTGCATCACTAATAAGCATTTCTAGTTGATCTTTCAGACCTTTACTGTGAGAGACCAATGGATTTAATGAAGAAAGAGTCCTCCAGGACATGCAGACTCCCCCAGTTTCTTCAGTGCAGGGTTGTTTCACATGGCATTCCCAGCCTGCAATTAACCTTCCTCAAATGTCTGTCCTTCTAACTAAATTCTTCTTACCAGCTTCCTGCTGTGTCTACCAATTTTGTTTACTTTTGTGTTGTTTTAAGAACTTGTTTTATCTGTATGTAACAGTACTATTGTAACAGTGAAGAGCTAAATTGGACTGCAGGTTAGATCTGTTTCTTTGAATTTAACCTTTGCTTTTCATTGCTTTTATTATTATATCATACATAATGGCCTGCCTCAAGGAACACTGCCCCTCTGCCTGAATGTTAAACTAAACTGCCTTGGTTCAGCTCACAGGGAGCCGATCTGACCCTGCCCACTTGTGAATGGCTGCAGTTAAGAAGAAATTAACACATCTCCTCCTATTTTGCAAGATAAATGGCCTTGTTTACTTTACTTCTTCACCTTCTCTCCCTCTCTGTTCTGTAAAAGAAACTGGCATCCAGACCCCGATAAGATGTTTTTTTGGGAACCCTTGCCTCACCACTTGCTGTCCCGATTTATTGGCCTGTCGTGCGGCGAGCAGAGTGAGCTTGGACTCGGTAACACTATTGCATTATTTGGAACATTAGTTACCTCTTAGATGTCATTTTGTAAGAAAGACAGCATCACATCTGACTCTAACAAATTGTAAATTCTTAAGTATGTCTTAACTGCTAGAATTTTCTATTTCTTATTCCACTTTTTAGAGTATTTCCCTCATTCACATGTGTGTTATATTGTGCAAGTTTTACACACTTGTGATGTTTCTCTGTTCTTGTTTATCATAATTTTTACTGATATAAAGCAAACCCCTTGATTTTTAAAGCATTTTTACCGTAAATTCTATTTTGACTGAGATTTACATTGAAAATCTTGTTTTAATCTTGCTTAAAGTTTCCAGGTCTATAAATGGAGATACTTTTAAATGTCTTAAATTTTGGTTTTGATTTGTCTACTATAAATAATATAGTGATAGAATTTTAAGTAGTCAGTCTAGGAAAATTTGTCTTTTAATGCAAGCTTTATATCAATTCACAATTATTATGATCCATAATATACTTCCTCTTATATCTGGTTTTCATTGAAATTCTTTTGCTTTTTCCCTTGTTTCTGCATTTTCTTGTATTCCAATTTAAAAACTTTTCTAGAAATAGTTTGTATTTTATATTTGTGGTTCTTATTTTTCTCTAACACTTAAAAATGTCTATCCTCTCTTTATAAATGGTACATGTGAAACCGAGCAGGGCCCTTCTGAGGCTCCCGGGCACGGAGGTCTCTTTTTTGTCCCCTGTTTCTTGTCGGCGAGATTCCAGCCTCCTTGACCTTCCCTGAGTTCCAAAGGGCAGATTCAAACAGTTGCTAATCAAGGAAGGAGGAGGCAAAAAACCACTTGAGGCAAGATTAAAGGGAGCAGAGAAGCTCATCTAGATTAGGAGACCCACCACTGAGACCCTGCACACACCCTAATCTTGTCAGCAACCCCACCCTTGGGAAGCATTGTTATAAAACTCCTTATCAAATCCTCCTGGGTGGGGACACACAGTTTTTTGAGGCAGAAGCCCCCTGTGTCCCCCTTTGCCTGGCAAAGTTATAAAGCTATCCTCTTCTATCTCATCCAAAGCTCTGTCTCCGAGGTTCGATTCGGCACTGGTGTACAGAGAAGCTGAGCTTTCGACATCACAGGTAACTGAAATGACCGTATCTAAATGTAAAACAACTTTAACTGCAGCATAAACAACTATGTATATATCCCTGGTAAAACAAACAAATAACAAAAATATCACTATGCATAACTTCTTCTATAACATAGCAATACATTTTGCATGGAATTTCTTGATCCTTCTCCCCTCCCTACCTCTAAACCCAAGGGTTGGTCCTACCATCTAAAATATCTCTTCTTGTTTATAAGTTTTTATATATACAAACAAAAACAGCAAACAACATGAACGTTCTTAAATGGTAAAAATGCTGAATAAATGATAGTACATATAAATACAGAAATATTACCGTTTTTATATGTGACTTGTATGTCCGTCCTCACATGATATCTTGATTGATGTTTAAGTGGGAAATGCGGGTTTCAGAGTACTGTGCATAGTTTGCTTCCGTTCTTTATAGAAGTAAACAGCAAACACATCTACATATGTGTTTGTGTGTATGTATGTTTTCGTATGGGTGCATGGTATTGAAGCCGAATCCAGCCTCTGTACCCTGACACCGAATTGAATCTCAGAGACAGAGTTTTGGGTGAAGTAGAAAAGAATAGCTTTATTACTTTGCCAGGCAAAGGGGGACACAGCGGTATAATGTCCTCAAAACTGTGTGTCCAAAAAGGGAGGGGGGGTTGTGAAGAGTCTTATAGTCAAGGGGGCAGGGTTGCTGATAAGGATCGGGCTGTGCATTCCTTCAATCCAAATATCATCTGGCGTCAGGTGGTGATGGGCAAACTGTTACCTTCTCTGGAATGAAGAGTGCTTCCTCAAGTAGTTAACATCTTCCATTTGGTGAGGGTTTTAGTTCTGCAGAAGAGCTCAAAGGTATTGTTATGAATATCCTTTGCGGGGGTGGGGTGGGGGTGGGGGGGGACCAGGACCCTGCCCTCAAGGCTGTACTATTGTTTCTAGACTGCTCCTCCCTTGTCTCTGCATCCCCCACCCCCTCTCCTGATTAGCAACTGTTTGAACCTGGCCTTTGGAACTCAGAGAAGGGGATACAGAAAGGCTTTTGTGCCCAGGAGCCCCATAGGGTCCTGCTGGGTTTCAGTATCTTTTTAAATTCATGAGGAAAGATGTAATAAGTTATATATATATATATATATATAAAAAAACTCATTGCTTGAAGGAGCTAGAAAATGTTTTATTTCTGTGATTGCATTGAACTTGTATTATTTTGCAATACAAATATTTAGTACTTAAATTGCATTACATTCCAAAGTAGTGTTGTCAAAAAGTATTTATGTTTTCATCAGTTTTCTCCAGAAAAACAGAGCCTGCAGCAGATATAAAGATATGCAGAGAGAATTTTTTTATGAAGGTGACGTGATTATGGAGGCTGAGAAGTTCCGCGATCTGCAGTTGGCTTGCTGGAGGCCCAGAACACTGGTGACGTAGTTCCTCTTCAAACCCAAAGGCTAAGTGGAGGGGAGCCAATGGCGTAGGTCCCAGTCTGAGTCTGAAGGCCTGAGAACCGAAATCATTGATATCTAAGGGCAGAAGAGGGACCTCCTGGCTCCAACAGAGAGTAAATTCACCCTTCCTCTGCCTTCTTGTTCTATTCAGGCCCTCAGTGGATTGCGTGATGCCCCCCTCCATTGGTGAGGGCCATCTTCTTGACTCAGTCTACTGATTCAGATGCTAATCTCTTCCAGAAACACCCTCACAGACATACCCAGAAATAATGTTTCACAAGGTATCTGGGCATCCCTCAGCCCAGTCAAGCAAGTTGACACATAAAATTATCTATCACAATTTAGCATAAGCTGTGTTTTGCTATTTACATATATATGTACATACATATATAGTTTTTTTATATATAAATTTATTATCAGTTTTACTGACCTTATCTATGTGATTAATTTTCTTTTTCTGAAAAAAAATGTATGTACTTTATTTTTTAATTTTTATATTTCTTCAATATATTTGTTTTTTTATACTTGCATAATTAGTTACAGAGTTGTTTTTGCAATATCTTTTTTTTGACCACACTTGCACACGTCGCTATATTGTTTTGGAGAATGGGCTCATCTCTCAATACATGTTTTATTACCTCATCAGATAATAAAGAAAATGTGACTGTTTTAAAGTGTAAATATTCCTTTTCCCTAGGAGTTTGTAGCAATTTATTATTATTTTGTTTGTTCATTAATTTTGTCTGAATGTTTCAGATGAAAGCACCATCAATCTTAACAGGGTTTTTGGGGTTGTTTTTAATTCAGTGATACGTTGTACTATTTATTTATCTAAATACCTTTTGCTCTTATATTCTCTCTATCCCTTAGTAGGATATATGTTACTGAGGTTGCATACGCATTTATTTTAAATTCCTAAGCTCCCTTAAAGAAAAGTTTCATATTTTGCAGGAATGCTACCTTCTCAAACATTACTAAGCATATTTATTAAGTTATTTGTGTTTATTTTTCCATTAATTTCTTTCCTTAATAGATAGTTCTTTCATTAGCTCCAGCCAGTGTTCCTCTTCTATGTTCCCCTCAGATATTTGGTCATTATGGATTTTTCTGTGTAAATTTATAACAGTAGTTAGCATTGATCAATAGTAGTTGTTTAAGTGGCTTCTTTTTATTCACTCAGCACAACACTAAATATTTTTCTTTTCCAAACAGCAGATGCACTTTTACTTTATGTGATTTCTAGCTGTGGTTGTAATTATGAACTTGAGTCTGGTCTGGTTTTTCTGTTGAACAGGAAGAAATAGCCTTTTCTATGGTGATGACCAGAGTTTTCCTCAGCACACCTCTCAGCTTCTCCTTCCAGCTTCAACACTCTGGGAACCTGCCATACTTGATCTCTTTGGAGAGGTATTCTGGGACAAATCCTCTAGATACAGCAAATGTTAAGAGGTAACTGGCACAGAATTAACAGCTTTCATACTTGGCTACAAGACAGTCTTCTCTAGTTTCCCATATATTTCTTGACCTGATGCATTTAAGGACGTTTGAAATCACATTATTTTGAAGTGTCTTAATTTTGCTTATATTGGGTTGTGGAAGTTTCAGATTAGGTTTATCCTCTCAAGGCAATCTGATCTTATTGGCTCTGTATCCTTCAGAAATAACTGAATAATTGATTCTTACTAGGGACTTCTCTTGGTTTTTCAGGACCTCCAAGTCTTTAACTGTTTATTTACTATATTTTGTGATTTCTATAATCTCAATGGGATTTTTGAAGGAAGAAGA
Organism: Delphinapterus leucas; assembly: GCF_059928025.1. Taxonomy (NCBI): domain Eukaryota; kingdom Metazoa; phylum Chordata; class Mammalia; order Artiodactyla; family Monodontidae; genus Delphinapterus; species Delphinapterus leucas. The sequence goes on from NW_028322258.1 coordinate 3,451,734, forward strand.
GATTAAAACATGGCCTTAGTCAGCCATTTTGAAACCCCAAGTCTCTCTTTTTTTTTAGGTAATATTATCACAGTGAGGGAACAGAAAAAACAGTTAACAATCAGAGTTTAATACAGAGTACGGTTCTATGAGTTATACATGGACATATAAACAGCAGTTGAAATCTAATCCCTATTAGAAGGAAATGCACATTCTTAAATGTGATTATTTTAACTTCATTATGATTAATTTTAATAAAATTACATACAGTTTTCTGGAATCCAGTTTATCATTAATTAAAATGAAAGGTATGATTAATACATCCACATTAAAAGTGTTTTTAAAAATTAAGCAAGAAAAAATACACTAATAAAGTAAATGTGAATTTTATTAGTAAATAAGGAAAGTTAATTGGTTTGAAATAATTAGAAATAGACATATCCTAGATTTAGATTGGGTGTAGAATAGAAATTCCACAGAGAATGTAACTTTAATTCAAAAGGTAATACAGTGAGTTTTACAAATCATAACTTGAGTGTGGGTGGAAAATCACCTCAGTTTCTTTTTTTGTTTTTGTTCTTTTTTTGCGGTACACGGGCCTCTCACTGTTGTGGCCTCTCCCGTTGCGGAGCACAGGCTCTGGACGTGCAGGCTCAGCGGCCATGGCTCACGGGCCCAGCAGCTCCGCGGCATGTGGGATCTTCCCGGACCGGGGCACGAACCTGTGTCCCCTGCATCGGCAGGCGGGCTCTCAACCACTGCGCCACCAGGGAAGCCCTCGGTTTCTTTTTAAAGTGTGCATTCCTGGTCCTCATTTCCAAATATCCTAATGAGATTCACAAGAAACTAAATTCCTAACAAGAATCCCCAGGTAATTCTAATGAGAGACACTGTTCCAAGAGAGTATGTACTCATTTTACCACTCAATAAAAGAGCTCAACAGGAATAGTTAATCAGATTTGATAATGCTGCAGCAATGCTAACTATGAGAGTAATAGTAATAATAACAATTACAAGAGCAAACAAATTAATAGCTTTATAGGTGTCAGTCTGCTATGAACTTTCTTTTAATGGTTTCCACTAATCCTTATAAAAACCTGAGTTCCTACAAATTAAGTTTATACTTCTGATAAAGAATTTAGTCTAAGAAAAGAGAAGCTATTTGTCTATGTCCTGTAAGTAGCAAGCATCAGCACTCTCTGACAGCAGAGACTTCTCCCATAATCCTCCCTGCTAGACACTTCTATTTAAAATCATAATTTTAATAGTGCAAGTTGAAAACAACATATATTTATATAATTACTATGTACCATGTTAATGTATCACATGACTAATAGAAAGACACCTTTCTGATGTTGATTCTTCCCATACAAGAACAAGGTATTTACTTCCATTAGTCATATCTTTTTTGAAGACTCTCCATAATGCTTCACTATTTTATCTATTGAATTTCTAAAATGTATTGAATGAGTTATTTCTAAATATGTAAATTTTTGTTCTATTGCAACAGAGTTTTTTTTTTTCTTTCTATGATGTTTCTTATCAATTTTTATTAGGAGAAGTAATTTTGGTATATGATTAGATCACCAATTTAACACATTGCTTATTTTAATTTTTTGTTACATTACTAAAATTTTCTAGGTAATGTATCTGTAAATTGTTAAAATTTTATACCACTTATGCCTCTCATATAATCATATGATAATTGAAAAAATGTATATTAATCAAGAGCTGTGTCAAGCACTGCATTGAGTGTTGGAGTGAAAAAAACAAAAAGCAAAACCTTGCTTCATTAAACTTACAATTTACTGGTAATCTCAGGCATTTGCCAAATAATCATACAGAAATATAATTCCAAATTGGATAGGTTCCATTAAGAAAATACAGAAAGATTTTTTTTCAATAAATTTATTATTTTATTTATTTATTTTTGGCTGCATTGGGTATTCGTTGCTGCACACAGGCTTTCTCTAGTTGCACGCAGGCTTTCTGTAGTTGTGGCGAGCGGGGACTACTCTTTGTTGCGGTGCGAGGGCTTCTCATTGCAGTGGCTTCTCTTGTTGTGGAGCACAGGCTCTAGGAACACGGGCTTCAGTAGTTGTGGCTTGCGGGCTCTAGAACGCAGGCCCAGTAGTTGTGGTCCACAGGTTTATTTGCTCCGCATGTGGGATCTTCCCGAACCAGGGCTCAAACCCGTGTCCCCTGTATTGGCAGGCAGACTCTTAACCACTGCGCCACCAGGGAAGCCCAAGAAAATACAGAAAGCTTTTAATGTATGCCACGGGGCATGTGATTAGCAGTTCAGATTTTAGAGAAATGCTGCAGTTAACGAGAAGTGTTACGGAATATTGTTTTACATGGGTGGCACTATTTGAAAGCTCCAGGCATGAGGGAAAACAGGGCACAGTGGAGAGCCTAAGGCCTGGTGACTGAGGCAGAGACCACAAAGGGGAATGAGATAGGAGAGTGTATTATCTACTGCTGTGTAAGAAATTACCTAATTTTAATGGTTTCTAACAATAAAAATGTATTTTCTAACAGTTTTTGGGAGTCAGGGATCAGAGTGTGACTTAGTTAAGTGCCTTTGTCTAACATCAATACTGAAATTATAGTCCATAGGCCACCTGGGGCTCTGGTCACACCTATAGACTCAAAGTGAGGAGGGATAAATCCAGTTACAAGTCCATTCATGTGGTTGTTGGCAAGTCTCTGTCCCTTGACACATGAGCCTCCTACAGGGCTGCTCGACAAGGTGGCCTAACATGGTGATCAAATCCAAGAAAGCATGAGAGAAAGCAGCCAAGATGGAAGCCAGTCTTTTTACAGCCTAATCTTGGAAATGACAAGTCACCCCTTCTGCTATTCTATGTTACAAAGGACTCCATAAGTCCAGCCTCCACCACCCACAGCCCCTCCCTCCGCGACCCACACCACCACACACACACATGCACACTCCATCCTTCCGATCTTCTCCATCTCACTGTCTATGTTCCCAGGGTGACCATAAGCTGTGGCTGAACCATAAAAATCTTCACGTACGCACAAGCTGACAGTGCTTTGCAAAACGCCCATACTGTGCCCCTCTTACTCCCTGTCTGACGACTTCTTTGAGCCGTTACAGGACCTCTTTTGGCACATTCCTTTGCACAACCTGAAAGTATGTGGGAGTTAATGTCCCAAGGGATAAACTTTGAACAGTAGGATTCAGTAATTTGTGGGTAAATTCAGTCCTATTTATCCCTTCCAATAGAAGGACCCAAAATGAAGCTAGTATGGATTTTTGAGAGTAATCATGGTACTCTGCAATTTGTCTTACTTAGTGGTAGGCAGTTCAATAATCTATACTTGTATCATCTCTCCCTTCCTCCTTGCCACTTTGTCTTTCACTTCTGCTCCCTAGAAATGAACATAACTCCTCTGCCTCAGGCTCAGCTTTCTGGGAAGACTAAGCTACCAGTGTGTACTTAGAATGCTAATCTTCAAGGTGGAATTTCGGAACTGAATTTTACCCTCAACTGAAAGCAATAAGAACACCATGTAACAGCACAATCACTAAAGATTTTATGTGTCATTTGGATGAGATATAGGTGGAAGGTGAAGAGTTCAGATTTATAATGGCTAAGGCACTTGAGCAGTATGACAGCAAAAAATAATTATAAGAACTGTGAAGTGGGTTGGCTTTTTACAAACTGCTAACCATAAGAATGTACTGTAAACCGTTGTTATTTTTAACCCAAATTTTAGTATAAAAATATGTGACCTTCAAAAATTAGAAGTTTGCATTCCTATATCCCTTACCTAGAGTTTCCAGGTTTCATTATTTGCTATATATCCTTTATCTGTCACCCTCGGTCTACCTAAACATACACTCACAACAATACACATTTTGATTACATATTTATCAATTATTTAAAACTAAGTTTCTGATACTTCACACAAATATTTTAGCTTGTATTTCATTTTTTTTGAGATATTTTATCTAATTGTAATGTAATTATCACATCCAGAAAATTTAAGCCTGATATACAAAATGTTCTTTAATATTTATGTCACGTGTTCAATATAACAATTTTCTCCAAATATGCCACTGAATATTTTTCTAGTTGTTTTTATTTCTTAGTTCTGATCCAAGATCTAATAAAAGATCACATATTGAATTTTCTGGTCATCTAGAACAACCCATATTCCTTTTATTTTTATAACGACGTTTTCACAGTTGTGACTGAGAATTTTCTTCACTTACTTCCAAATACCAGGAATGAACTTGACTAAGGGCTCCAAATCCACCACTCTGAAATCCAACTCTGTGATAACACTGAGGTCACAGGCTATCTACCGGACTCCTCTTAGAGCCGATGTTGCCAGTAACAATGTCCCTTTATTTTCCATTCTTGATATTGAAATTTTTCATTCTTATAGGAAGCTCTTCTCCCTTTTTTCTTGGTCACTGTAACTAGAAGTTTGTCGATTTTATTGAACTTTTCAAAGAATATGCTTTTATTTGCATTGATTTTTTTTAATTTTTCTATTTTCAATTTCATTAATTTCTTCTCCATTCTTTATTACTTCTTTCTACTTGCTTTGGGTTTAGTTTTCTCTATTTTTCTTTAAAAATTTCTTAAGATGGGGCTTCCCTGGTGGCGCAGTGGTTGAGAGTCTGCCTGCTGATGCAGGGGACACGGGTTCGTGCCCCGGTCCGGGAAGATCCCACATGCCGCGGAGCGGCTGGGCCCGTGAGCCATGGCCACTGAGCCTGCGCGTCCAGAGCCTGTGCTCCGCAACGCGAGAGGCCACAACAGTGAGAGGCCCGCGTAACACAGACACACACAAAAAAAATTTCTTAAGATGAAAAATTAAATTATTGATCTGAGTCATTTCTTATTTCCTAATATAAGTATTCAATACTATAAATGACCCTGAAAGCACTGCTATAGCTGTATCCCTCATATTTTGATGTGTTGTATTTTTATCTGTATTTCATACAGACTATTTTTTCATTGGTTTTAGACTTCCCCTTTAACCCTGGGTTATTTAGAAATGGGATGTTTAATATCTAAAGATTTGAGAATTTTTTAGATTTATTCCTGTTTGACTTATAGCTAAATTCTATTATGCTATTAAAATGTAGCTATGATTTCTACTCTTTTAAATTGTTTGAGATATTTTTATTGGCTTATTATATGGTCTATCTTGTTGAATATTCATATGTCTTTGAAAATAATGTGTATTCTACTGTTGGGTGAATTCTATAAATGTCAATTAGGACTATTTGGTTGATAGTGTTCAAATCTTCTATACTCTTACTGTCTTTCTGCCTATTTGTTCTATCAATTACTGGGAAAGGATTTTTGATGTCTCAATTATAATTTTAGAACTGCCAACTTGTTTTACTAACTTCCATTTTTGTCTCATTTATTTTGATGCTCTGTTATCAGTAATATATATATATATTTATGGTCATTATGTCTTATTGGAGAATTGACCCTTAATGATGATATACTGTCCCATTTTATTCTGGATAGTATTCCTTGTTCCGAAGCTGGCTTTTTCTGATATTAACATAGCTATTCAAGGTTTTGGGGGATATTTTCATGGCATATCTTTCTCCATCTTTTTACTTTTAACTTATCTTTATCAGTATATATTAACTGCATTTCTAATAGACACAGTAGAATTGGATCTTGCTGTCTGATCCAATCTGACAATTGCATTCTTAAGAAAGTTATATTTAAGCCATTCATAAGTAACGTGATTATGGATATCGTTGGATAAAAACTTTACTAAATTGCTAGCTGTTTTGTATTTATTTAATTTATTATATACTCTTGCTTTGCCTTCTTTTGCATTAAATAAACATTATATAGTATATCATTTTACCTCCACTATTGACTTATTACTTATACATCTCTTATAAAGTTTGTAGTAATTTCCTGCTAATTTAAAATATACATTGTTATATTTTTAATGAATATACCTTTAATTAATCAGGTTGTACCCTCAAATGATTGTTTCACCTATCATATAAGCTCGTTAAAACTGGCCTTAATATACCCTAAGGCCAGTAGTGTCACTGTTCTTTCTGATTAAAGCTTTTGTCTTGTGGTGGAAATAAGGAGGAAGCATCAGGATGCATATACTTGTCCCACCCACATGACTGTGTTCCCCTCTCCAGTCTGTATCACCATAGGCACTTCTTAGTAGATTTTTCAGACCCTTTGCTGTGAGAGGCCAATGGGGTTCATGAAAGAGTCCTTCAGGGCATGCAGACTCCTCCAGTTTCTTCAGTGCAGTGTTGTTTCACATGGCATTGCCAGCCTGCAATCATCCTTCTTCAAGTGTCTGCTCTTCTAGCATCCTACCAATTCTGTTTTGTTTTGTGTTGTTTTAAGAACGTGTTTTTTTCTGTATATAGCAGTACTATTGTATTATTTGGAACATTAGTCTTCTCTTAGATGTCACTTTCTAAGAAAGACAACTTCACATCTGACTCTGACAAACTGTAAATTCTTAAGTATGTATTTATTACCTGCTTGAATTGTCACATAATAGTAAATGTTACACTGAAAATATTTTATGATGAAAGACCTTTGGAATAAAATACCCTTGGAATATTGTAAACAAAGTTTTAACATATTAAACAGGGAACTTTTTAAACAGAAGTACTTAGTAAGTTTCTCACAACTTGACATAACCTTAAATACATACCTTACTTAGAATGATTGCTTCTATCATAGAACAGTCCTATGCTGAGATCTATTCCATTATTGAAATAGCTGAAAATCAATGTGTTATTGGGAGATATATAGCCAGGTGTATATTCACATTGTCAGTATGCTTTATAATAAATGCTCAAGGACTTAAAATTATTATAGCTAAGTGATTTGTCCTTGACATTCAGGGATTACTGTTATGTATTTTGACTCTTGCATTTTATATAATAGTAAGTTCATTTGGCTCAGAGCCCTAAATGTTTCCAAATGACTACAATTTTTTCAATGCCAGCAGTTTGGAAAATAATTGCTTTGAATCTCATTTTTTTTTTATTACCCATCATCTACACTATGCCACCCAGACAAGAGAACAGTGAAGTAAAAAAACATTGTTGATTATTTTGTTACATTACAAAGTCTTCCCATTAACGTATATTGATATGGAGTTTTTTTAAGTGCAAGGACTAAGATCACTGAAAGTACAAAATAACATGCCTTAAATTTTGTTGTTTCTGGTAGATAGGCTCTGCTATAGAAATGCTGATTTGAAGGATAGTCACAAAAAGTCACAAAGCCAGATATGTAAATTTTACATGGATTAGAATATATTAGCTCAAATTTAACTTAATCCTAATTTTAGAAAAGCTACAGAACTTAACAGATAGTCAAGTTAAAAGCTTATTTATTATAATTTGTGATAAGACAAAAGATCATATATTCATACCATTCCACACTTCACAATATATAGGGCATGGAATTTCTAACACTCTTGATATCTTTGGCTTAATCCCATAAAGTTAACATTAAAAACTTCAATAGTTTTTGAGAAAGATTAACAATTTAAACAAATATTACATATGGTTTAGGATTTACTAAATGAAAATTGAAATTCCATTCTGAAATTTAGTGATTATTGATTTCTTCAATCCACATAAAATTAATTTCAGGACACCAAGGCACAGTTCAGTCAGATGAGCACAAATTTCCTTATTTTCTCTGTTCAATGTTAGACAAGAAATATTCAAATATAAACCATGCTATCTTCTGTCTGATGATAGTGTGTCAGATACAATGGTGTTCATCAACCCAGTCTATTCAGCCCCACTGTTTTCCTAGTCTTCTTTCATCTAAGGAAAGCAATGTAGCATGGTTCCAACAATTAGATGGAAACAAGTCACTGAGTTGAGCTTTTGGGAATGTTTTGAAGAATGGTGAGGCTCCATAGGCAGGCAGTTATGCTTTTGCCCTTAGGCACTTTATGTTTTTTCCACCCTTTCTTCTTCTTTATGCTTGGAATAATGGCAGGTTGTTAGAAGATTATCAACCATACTATGAATGGGAGAATGGAATCCACATGCTAAAAATGGCGAAGCAGGAAGATAGAATGTACCTGGGCCTTCAATGGCATTGGTCAGAAGCTGCATGTTTAAGAAAAACTTATAACAGCAACAAAACAACTAAGAGAGAAGAGGAGGATGAGAGAGAATGAGAGAGAGAGAGAGAGAGAGACTTAGAATGAAGAATGTTCTTTTATGTTTTTCTCCCTTGTTTGTACTCTTTCTTTGAAAAAGAAAACCATCATAGGATAAAGTGCTAAAAAAATGCTCAATATTTACTTAGTTAACTTATTCAATATGCTTTCCAGAAGGAAAAAAAAAATCATTACATGAAGTGGTTGACAGAACTGTAAAAATATCTCCCCAAGATTTTTTGTTTCCTAGCTGTTCAGTAAAGCACTGATACAGATACTGCTGAGAAGAGTCTTTCACATGGAATTAAGGTTACTAATCAGTTGCTTTCTATTAGGAAGGTTATCCTGGATTACCTGAGTGGACCTAATGTAATCATATGAGCCCTTAAAAGCTAAAGAGGAAGACAGAATCATCAGTCAAAGAGATGAAGCTTGAGTGACTTGAGGCATGAAAGGGACTTGACCCACTCTTGTTGGTTTGAAGATGGAGGAATGGGGCCAGGAGCCAAGGAAGGCTAGCAGCCTCTAGAAGCTGAGAAAGATCCCTGATGTCTAGCCAACCGGCAATACCAGCAAGAAAACAGGGACCTTAGCCCTACAACCACAAGGAAGTGAATCCTGCCAATCACTCACACAAGCCAGGATGTGGATTCTGCCTTAAAGCATCAAGAAAGGAACACAGCCATGTAGACACCTTGATTTTAGCCTTCTGAGACCCAAGGAAGCTAGACTTCAGACTGTGAAGGCACTGTGAGATAATGCCTGTGTTAAGTCTCTGAATTTGTGGCAATTTGTTATGGCAACATTATGAAACTAATAATCATAGTAATACAAGAGAACCTGTTTAGAACATTTGCAAAAAATGTCTTGACATATTAACCTTTCAAAAATTACTTTCATCAAATTATAAGGCACAGATCAGAGATCAAAACCCTGAAAAATTACTACTAAGAACTCAGTGTTTTAGTGGAGGCAGGGAAGTAAGGATCATGAGATGCAATCAGGGTAGATAGTGTGTGGCTCTGTGGATGGTCCTTTGTGATTGAGCTTCCAATTGGAAGTTTGAAAAATAAATGCCAAAAAACTACACTACTTCAGAGTTTTCACTAGTGTCAGTTTCTAAAAAATCTTACATGAATTACTATAATTTCAACAAAACATTGATTTTACTAACATTTTATATTGTTGTAACTCTAAGATTTGAACAATAATGTTTACTGTGAAATATAGGAAATTTATAATTATGTGTTTTTAAATTTTTTGCATGTAAAAAGTAGGTTGATTGAGACTATGCAATCCCATCTATTCACTCTTTTTGTGATTATACTGAAGTGCCATTCTCTTCAGAAAAGAAAAAAATATAGAGAGCTCAACTGAAATGAAAGGATTATAGTAATATGAATTACTCATTCATGTTAGTGATATATTCAATCAATCCAAAATATTAATTGAATAACCATTATATCCAATGATTTTTATACATAAATTTACCTACATTGCCACAACACAATGCATATTTTGAATGCATTTAAATTATTTTACACACGTACACAAAATAAGACTGCTGATGATTAAATTTCACCTCGAAGTATCTTATTAGGTGATTAAATAGTAGGTGGCACAGAGTACAGTGAATAGTACCAACTATTATTTCATCACTCACTTATAATAAGAAAACATTGAATAGAGAGTCAGCGTTGTATTTATCTGAGTTTCCCAAGCAAACAACAAAATACCTAATACGTAGGAAAATAAAAATGCTGTTGGAGTGAACTGTATGTTAATACACTATTTAAGCAAGAACATGACCAAGGATAAATGTATAACTGAATAGTTATGTTCTGTCATTTTGATAAAAAATTTCAAAATAACACTAAAAAATCAAGTTTTATTCTCAATTATTTGCTATCTTTCATTCTCTAAACAAATATTACATGAGTACTTGCCATGTAGCAAGTATCCAAGACATTTAGGGAATGGAAACGAGCAAAGAGAGTCTCTGGCTTTAAGAATTTCCTGGACATGTTAGAATGTTTGCCACATGCAATACCTGAAGATGTTTATTAGAGCTTTATTCGGCATGCAGCAAAGGGCAGAGGAGAAAGTGTTTAACTCAAGGTAAGTTGTTTATCTGCTGGGGGAAAATCAGTGAAATAGCTGAGAAAAACTGTCATGTGATATTATGGTTTAGTTATTCTGAAATGGGAAATAAAAGAATATTTTATACAGAAATATTAAATTATTTTATGGTGTGCAAATTAAATTCTTTGCATTGAGGTTTTTTAAAATGGCAATGTTAATCATGAACTTAAGAAAAAATATAGGTGAAAAAAGAGAAATGAGTTATATTTTTCAGGATTGGGCTGAGGGGAATATATTCCAGGCAGTGGCAACGGAAGATGCAACTTGCAGGGCTGTGAAAACTCATGGAACTTTTGAATGATGACAGGGAATTCAGAGCCAGAGCAGAGAGGTCTTGTAGGCAGACAGGGATGAGTCTGAGAAGCAAGCAGGAGTAAGATCAAAAAAGTTCTCAAATATATTGCCAACAATTATTTGACTTCAAGCTAGGCTCTGGGAACTCAATGACAGATGTGAATTGCAGAGGAATGACCATATTTCCATTTCAGAACAATCACACTGGCAACAATGTGGAGAGTCAGAAGGGAGGCCAGAATGTGAGCACTCAAATGAAGAAAAAATGAGCATGAGCCCAATGCCAGCAGAAATAGGGTGGAGGAGAGGGCTTCAAGATAGGTTTAGGACGTAGAGTCTGTAAGACTTTCTGATTGATCTGAAATGAAGGGGAGGAACTGCCAAAGGAAGATTCAAGGACCACCCCAATTTACTGGTTAGCAAAACTTAACTTATCACACATACTTGTGATAACTATAAACTGAGATTTTAAAAAATCTTATTTATACTTGAATTTCAGAGTTAACCTAAACATTTCCTAATAAAACTTGCCTATAATTATGATTCCTTCTATTTTTTTCCTAATACTCAAAAGCAGTGATTTTACATTTCATGTAATCATGGTATAAGTGGCATGAGAAATACTAATTGCAGAATATTTACTTCAATAAGCCTTTTTCTCATGTGTTTGAATATTTCAAAACATAGTTTGTGACATTAAAGAAAAAATAAAAAAGATATAGTTAATTCTAAAAGGCACCATGAAATGCAAAAGTGCAACCTATACTTAAAAAAACATTAAAACATTGAGTATTTGTCCACATACATTGCCCATTGATTTGCAGCAGCAGTAATTCATGTAAAAGCTATCATGTAATATACATGAGGCTGCTTTTCTACAACCTTGCAGAAAGGATACTTGGAAGTATCCTTTTGTACCAAAACTGGAATCATTTTTCTGATGATACGGTAAAGTAAGGTGAAGCTTTACATTTCATGAGTAGTCAGTAAATGTAGGTGGGTGAAATCATTTATTCCTTTCAAACAGATCACAAAATGTGTTATTCTTGATGATTTCCAACAATATTATAAGTCCTTGAAGTAGCACATGTATTTGCAGAAAAAAATAATATACACATAAGCAAAGCAGGGTGAAAGAAATAAAAATTTACCCATGATCCCAATAGCGATTATATATATATTTGAAAGAGAGAGAGAGAGGATGCTAGCTAACTGACTAGGTAATCAGACTCCCTAAGCAAAGTCTACCATTACAGGGATTCTAGGAATCTAGGGGTGGGCAGGAATATAGTGATTCTAGTACGTCATAGTGCTTAGTCACTGGGGAAGCAGTCTGGCAAGAACACATTGGCCAATCTTGGGGCAGCTGGAAGCTGTCAACCAGCTATCCTTCCTGCAGAAGTCTTCCTTGAATAGAGATGTAAGCAAGACACCTCCCATCCATCCCTTGCTTCATACAGATTCTCTTCTCTGTGCATGAGGTTTGGAAAACAGCTCCTTCATCATTTTCTTTTTAAGCTTTGTATATGCATTTTTCTTTTGAACCAGAATCATTTTTTTAATTAATTTTTTTTTAATTTTTGGCCGTGTCCAGTCTTTGTTGCTGTGTGCAGGCTTTCTCTAGATGCGGCGAGTGGGGGCTGCTCTTCATTGTGATGAGCGGGCTTCTCATTGCAGTGGCTTCTCTTGTTGTGGAGCACAGACTCTAGGCACACGGACTTCAGTAGTTGAGGCATGAGGGCTCAGTAGCTGTCCTCACGGGCTCTAGAGTGCCGGCTCAGTAGTTGTGGCACACGGGCTTAGTTGCTCCGCGGCACGTGGGATCTTTCCGGACCAGGGCTCAAACCCGTTTACCCTGCATTGGCTGGCAGATTCTTAACCACTGTGCCACCAGGGAAGTCCCTCCTCGGTAGTTCTTGTCCGTGTTTCTGAGGAGAAACTTATGAGAGGTTAGTGAGAAGAGGTACAGACACCATTGCTGCAGGTAGGTTCAGGGTACCATTAATACTCATCCTCTCCCTCCTCAAACACCTATACTAACTTCCTCCTACCCTTAATTATTACCACAGGATTTGGTAGCTTACCTGGCTTTATGACCCAGGATTAGCTATATAATTTTCTGTGTTCAGTGCAAAATGAAATGTAGGCCTCCTTGTTCAAAAATTACTAAGAATTTCAAAACAGTGACAGCAGAGCAATAGACCAAGCATGAGGTTCTTTTAAGTATGGGGCCCTTCATTTGACCTGTGGGACTGCCCAGGTCAAATGCCCATGAATCTGGCCCTGTTGTGGCCCAAACTTAAATTTCTAAAGGGACTGAGACCTTGTAATCACCCCTCTGTCTGGCTGGGGTTGCTGCATCCATCCACTCACAGGTACAACTGGGTAAGTTCCAAATTTCATAATGAGAATGCATAATCATTACTGAACTGAGCATGAGGAATTGGATTAATATCAAGATTTTAGGTGTGGAAATGGTAAATAGGAGCTTAGAATTCACTAAATTATAAAACTGAAGAATGTTTCAATGTTTATGCCAGTTGAATGGTATTCTTTTAACAATGTTACTTTGTTTTCATATGTGATGGGAACCTCCTAATTCTTGAAAAGACCTGTGACTTCTGAAAAAAATAAACAATATCTTGAAGTTTTGTGACTTCACACCTACTTTATAAACTAATTGAGCTGAAGATTGGTGTTTAAAATTCTTGTGTTCTCGAGTGGACAGCTTGTGAAAAAAATTGAGGAAAAAATAATACTTACTGGAAAATAAGACATTTATTTGGTAAAGTATAAAAATATTCTATTGGAGAAGTGAATATGGCCTGTGCATTACTTATTAATAATAATAAATATTTACAAAGCACCTTCTAGGCACTAGGAAAAGTTCTAATTGCTTTCCATTTTTTTTATTATATGATAAATGCCCCCATTTTATGGATAAGGAAACAGAATAAGTAAATATAGGTAAAAATTTAAGAGTTACAGTCTTAATCAGTTTTTTAAATTAATTACAAATTAATAAAATTCATGTTCTGGTATAAATTAAATTGTGTTTTGAATCATTTACTTTTTAAAATTTTGTTTTAATTTTACTCAAAGAGAAAAAATATACTCCTGAGTTTGATTAGAGAGAAAAGTGGTCACATTTCAGGAACTAGGTAATATACGATCTTTATATACAATGCCAGCACCCAGGAAGAGACTGCCTATTATAAGTTGTTTTTTCTCAAAGTAACAGCTTTATGGAAATATAGTTTACTTACCATACATTTTACCACTTTAAAGTGTGCAATGTTTAGCATTAGTGCTTAAGTGTTCATTGTTTGGTATATTCACAGAGTTCTGCAAGCATCGCCACTATCTCATTTTGGAATATTTGCATCACCCCAGGAAGAAATCCTTTAGCAATCTCTCCCCTGTCCTTCCTCTTCTTAACTCCTATTAAACTCATAAGTTTTTCAAAATTGAAAAAAGTCACATTGAATCTTAACGTGAGGCCCCATTTTTTGTTTGTTTGTTTGTTTTTAAGCTGTGAGAGACTTATTTGTTTGAAGTTGATGATAATTTTGTTTTTAAGAGATTTACAATGCCAAATTACTGAGTGTTTGATAGTAATGTTAATTTAAATGTGTTACACTAGATATAACAAAATTCAGATTTTTCCTTATGTAGTATGTTTAAGATGGGTTGCTTGTATATTTTAACCCCTTAACATGACTCTGCATTGAATTTCTATGGTAACCGCATTTCTGCAAAAGCATAAAAACATTCAGAGGCTGTGCCCTCTCTCTCCTTTTCCTGTTGCCTTTCAGATCAGGAGAACATGTCTCTCCAGAAGTCACTGGAATGCCCTACATACATTTATTATTATTGCTATTTCCATCCCCCAAATTAATATCAAAACTACCATGATAGATTTGTAAAGAAACCATTTAGGACTACTCATGAGAAAGAAAATTATCTTGGATAATGACAGAAAAGAAAAAAAAAATACAGTTAGAAGATAGGAAGTCAAATTCAAACTGTTTGGCCTAATCCTGAAGGTATCATTTTCATTATATAGTCAACTTCTGCTGTGACTTTATGGCTTAATGATATGATTATGCCCAGTTGATGATGAGTAGCTCTGGTCATAGGATCACCCGAAATCCTAGTCATGTTTAAATAGAACACAGTGGTATGTGAGAAGCTCTTACTCAAACTAAGAGTAATTTACTGTCACAGCAACCAAGACTTTGTCCCCCAACTTCAATTAGGCTATGATGTTTTATCATAATATTTCATTCCTCTCAGATTTCCTATCTTTGGTTATAGGACCAGATGGTTTCACTGGTGAATTCTACCAGATATTATAAGAAGTCATACCATTCCCTCTCAAACTTCTCCAAAACATAGATGAGGAAAGAACACTTTGAAATTCATCTTACAAGGCCATCATTACCTGATACCAAAGCCAGACAAGGATATACAAAAAAATTAAATTACAGGTCAATATATGTGATGAACATAAATGCAAAATTACCCAATAAAATATTAGTAAATCAAATTCAACAGTACATTAAAAGGATCATACACCATGATGAAGTGGGCTTTGCTTCTGGGATGCAAGGATGGGTCAACACTTGCAAATTAATCAATGTGATTCACCACATTACAAAATAAAGGATAAAATCCTGTGATTATCTTAATAGATGCAGAAAAAGCATTTGACAAATTCAACATCTTTTCCTAATAAAAAACTCTTAACAAAGTGGATATAGAAGAAATTTATCTCAACATAATAAAGGCCCTATATAACAAGCCCACCGCTAACATCACAATCAGTGATGAAAAGCCGAAAGCTATTGCTCTAAGATCAGGAACATGACAAGAATGCCTGTTCTCACTATTATTTAACACAGTACTGGCAGTCCTAGTCAGAGCAATTAGTCAAGAAAAAGAAAAAAAAGCATTCAAATCAGAAAATAATAATTTAAATTGTCTCTGCTTGCAGATGATATGATATAATATTTATAATAGACTTCACCAAAAGACTGTTATAACTAATAAACAGTTTCAGTAAAGTTGCAAGATAACAAAATCAATATACAAAGGTCAGTTGTGTTTCTATACACTAATAATACCTATCAGAAAGAGAAATTAAGAAAACGATCTCATTTACAATTGCATTAAAAAGAATAAAATACTTGGTAATAAGTTTGTTCAAGGAGGTGAAGGATTTGTACACTCAAGAATTGTTCCAGATTGAATGTTGAGCATCTTTTCATGTACCTGTTGGCCACTTGGGTGTCTTCTTAGGAAAATGTCTACTTAGTTCTTCTACCCATTTTTTAGTTGGATTATTTTGTATTGAGTTGTATGAGTTCCTTATATATTTTGGACATTAACCCTTTACTCTGTATATGGTTTGCAAAAATTTTCTCCCATTCTGTAGGTAGCCTTTTCATTTTGTTGATTGTTTCTTTAGCTGTGAAGAAGCTTTTTAGTTTGATATAGTCCCACTTGTTGATTTCTGCTTTTGTTGCTTGTGTTTTTGGTGTCAAATCCAAAAAATCATTGCCAAGATCAATGTTAAGGAGCTTTCCCTACATGTTTTCTTCCAGACGTTTTATAGTCAGGTCATATGTTGAAGTGTTTAATCCATTTTGAGTTAATTTTTATGAGGAGTATAAGATAGAGGTACAATTTCATTTTTCTCCATGTGGTTATCCAGTTTTCCAGACACCATTTGTCGAAGAGAGTATTCTTTTCCCAGCAAAATAAGGTATCAAAGAGGTATCAGCACTTCTGTCATTATTGCAACTTTACTCAGAATAACCAAGATATGAAAAAACTGAAGTGTCCATCAATGGATGAATAAATAAGATGTAAAATATATATGTATGTATATATATATTTATATTATATTATAATTAATATTATTATATATATATATAATTCAGCCATAAAAAAAATGAAATTCTGCCATTTACAACAACATGGATGGACCCTGATTTATTATGCTAAATGAGCTAAGTCAGACAGAGGAAGATTAAATGCTGTATGATATTACTTATTTGTGGATTCTAACAAAGATAAACTTGTAAAAACAGAGAGTAGAATAGTGATTACCAGGGGCTGAAGGTTGGGGGATTGGAGAGATGTTATTTAAGGATACAAACTTAAAACTAGTAGATAAATAAATCCTGAAGTTCTAATGTAGAGCATAGTAATTATAGTCACCAATACTGTATTATGAACTTCAAATTTACCAAGAGACTAGATCTTCATTCTTCTCATCACAAAGAAAGAAGTGATAATTATATGACACATTAAAAGTATTAGGTAACACTATGGTGGTAATCATATTGCAATATATAAATGCATCAAATCAACACATTGTACACCTTAAAATTACACAGTGTTATATGTCAATAGTATCTCAATTTAAAAAAGAAAAAAAAGTAATTGGTTGAATAATTTAGTTATCAGAATTGATGTATGTGTAACTTTACCACCTCAACGTGAAGCCCTGATTTCTGTCTAGTCTAAGCTTCAGAATTCAGTTTTACAATTGTAAATTAGAAATGAGGATTCTGAAAAGTCCTACACATAAATCCATGTAGATACATATAGCATGTGCACACACACACACACACACACACATCATACTTTGTATATTTATTTTGAATAGAAAATGGAATAAGCAGGTGAGTAGTTTCAAAGTTGAAGATTTATTCATTTTTGGAAATTTTAAGGTAATTTTAGTCAGTTTGATATAAATATCAATATACTATATGTTGGCTGCCATTGGTCTAAAAATCTACCAGATCTTCCAGCTCCATGCTACTAATAATATCTAGTACTGTTGTGAGCTGAATTGTGTCCCCCCAAAAGATATATTGAAGTCCTGAACCCAGGCACCTGTGAATGTGACCTTATTTGGAAACGGGGTCTCTGCGATTTAACCAACTTAAGGTAAGGTCATATTGGACTGAGGTGGGCCCTAAGTCCAATGACTAGTGTCCTTATAAGGAGAAAGAGACACAGAGAGGTAGACACGCAGGGTAAAGGGCCATATGATGGTGGAGACAGAGGTTGGAGGGATGAAACTTCGAGTCAAGGCATGCCAAGTATTTGCCAATGATCATCAGAAGTTAGGGAGATGCAATGAAGGATTCTTCCCAAGAGTCTCCAGAGGGAGCCTGGCACTGCTGACACATCAATTCCAGACTTCTAGCCACCAGAACTGTGAGAAAATAAATTTCTGTTGCTTTAAGTCATATACTTGTAGTATTTTGCTATAGCAGCGCTAGGATATTAATACACATACTATATACAGTAGTAGATAGTAGATTGGCCAGTGATATTCCAACTGGGTAAACATTTCTTTGACATGTTCTTACACAGATGGGCATTCACCATACCTTAATGACTTGCAATTTATAATTTTGTTTATGTGACAGACCCATGATATTAACTTTGGAACAACAACAACAAACAAAAAGTACTGGGTGAAAGAACAGTATTGTTTCTCCTGAGAGACAATTAGAAACTGGTTTCAGACAGGCTGGAAGTAGAGAATGCAAATTTTCTGTTAAAAATCAGTGGAATAAAAGCATTTTATTTCAATCTCATCTTTTCGACCCCTGTCAAATGCCTAAAAGAACAAAAGAATAGTAGAAAATTCAAGATTTAATATAATAGAAAAAAAACCTTCAATATACAAATAGAATTATACTAGCTAAAAAATGTGAAATATTAACCTAAACAAGAGTGCATGATATTTATTTTCACAAACTTCCTCAGTCTCCAAGATATTTGTACATTTCCAAAAAAGAAATTAAGTATCTTATTCTGCATAATCTCTACAAAATGACAGTTAAGACATCAAGAGTTATAGGAAGGCTCTGGGTACTGTGGAATATATCCTGTTGGGACCCAGATATTTGCGACAGAAAAGCAGATACCTGGCAAATAAAAAACAAATAAATAATAAAAATAAATAAAACCATCTGTACACTTTCTTTCCTAGCCTGAAAGTTACTTCACTGAGAGCTGAATAGAGGAGAGAAGGAAAAGCATTGCCATAGACTAAATGTTAGTGCCCCCATTCATATGTTAAAACTTAATTTACAGTGGGATGTCATTTGAAGGTGGGGCCTTTGGTTGGTGATCAGGTCATAAGGGCAGATCCCTCATGAATGAATGACACCAAACCTGCTGGCACCTGATCTTGAATTTCCCAGCCTCCAGAAGTGTGAGAAATAAGTTTCTGTTGTTTATAAGTCACCCAGTCTACGGTAATTTGTTATAGCAGCCTGAATGGGCTAAGACAGGAATAGAGGAGGCAATCCATGATTTTATAAGTTGAGGGGTGCTCTGGATACTCTAGCTTTCAACATGATGGGCTCTCAATATTACACTTCCCTTTCTGCACTTTCTTCTGTACTTTTGAGGGATAAACATGCAAGCCACATATTTCAGACAACCTAGCTTTCTGGTTTCTGCCAATTGGAGGCACTAGATGGAATTTAGAAGGAAGAAAGAAGAAACAGAATATTACTTTGCTATTTCAGTTTCTTTCAGCACCTAGGGGCTGTGACAGTAGCAGGACCATAATGACAAAAGAAGGCATCTTGCTCATGGTCTTCTTGGCATGGAACCTCCATTCTAGGAGAAGAGCATGCAGGGGTGGAGGCAAAGAAAGGCAGACCAGCTCTACAATATACAAAAATTTATTGAATTAAATGCTCGCGAAATGGGTGAATTTTATAATATTTAACCTATATTTTATAAAGCCGTTTTTTTAAAGGTGATTTTAGGCAGCAGTGAATGTCAGCAACTTTGAGAGTAATTTAGCAGCAATGGTAGAGTTTTTGCTTAATAGCAAAATACATTTCTAACAGTAGCAGACACAGACAGAGAGCTTACCCCTCATACTGTCAGCAGCTCTGGGGCGAAAATGGTCACATGAGCTGTAGCCTAAGGCAGTGACAGTTTCTTGATCTATGAAGAACAACCCTCCTCTTCCCTTAACACCTTTAGCCATTCCATCACTCTAGTCACCCGTGATCAGCTATAAATTTCCCCATCCTTAAATACTGAATGGTTTTCACATCTGCCAAATGTACGCTGAATACCAAAGAAGATTTTTCTGTCACCCAAGCAATTTGTTGAGGAAAAGTTTGGAGTCAACACCTCTGAATCCACGCCCCAGATAGTCCCAGTTACCATAGTTGTCAACATCTCTGGCAAGCAGCAAAAATAATTCAAAGATGGATCATACTTAGAAAGGAAATGATATGTGCTCTATGCACAAAACATTTTTCTTTAAATCAGTAAACGGTCATTTCTGATAAAAAGATGGTTACAGTAAAACAAAGGAATGAAAGAAATGCTTCTCATTATTCTCACAGAATGTATAGATAATACCATCTTTATAAGTAATAAGTGAAATTTGAACAATGAGAAAAAAGTATTCCAAAGAGACTTTATAGGATGCCCAAAGAATATAGAATTGAGTTGCAAAATGTCACAATATGACAAAAAATGAAAAGCCAGTGTAGAGAATAATGCCCGTTATAGGTGGAAAAAGTTAGATGTTTATAAGTAGTTATGAGGGTGACTCCGAGAGAAAGAAAGAGCGGGAGGGAGGGAGGTGGAGCAGGGAGAGAGAAAGGGGAATGTAAACATGATCACAGATGGAACGCTAGACTTTAAAAAGGTATATCTAACATGCATTATTGATATTTTTAAGAAGAACTAAGCAAATGAAAATATAGAAAGAGTCTAAAGTATAATTTTTTCAACATTTTTCTGAAATAAAAACAAGTTGAATGTGTAGACTGAAGGGGCTCATAGATTTCCAAGAAATAATGAAACCTAACATTCATACCTACCATTCCAAATCAAAGCATATTCTGGTAAGGATGTTAAAATTCAGGTACAAAGAAAGAATCCTAGGAGTAGGAGGGGAAAAAATCATGCCCCCTACTAGTGTGAAATATCAAGATGGATTCGACATCTTCACAGTAATATTCATGCAAGGAGACAGTTTGATCAGTATCTAAAATATACTAAGAGGAAGAATATGTGATGCAAGAATTTTATAATCAGCCAGGTAATCCTTTGATTTTAAAGAAAACTTTTGAGTAAAAAGGAAAAGGGTGCACGAAGTTATGCCATTTATGAATAACAAGGTCTGAAACTCCTAGGGGACAAGGTTAGGCAGTGATAAAGAAAGAAAAGGGAGAAAATGGAGCTGAAATCAACTGATTAGGTGATGAGAACTAAAGGATATTTTTTAAATTGACAGAGTAGACACCCATGCCAACCCACCCCCACTCCTGCCCAAATATGTTAAGATTAATTTTTATTTAATGAAAGTGACAGAAGCGTGAGATGGTCACATGATCAGAGCAAAGGTAGCGGGAATATTCAGCCAGCCTCCTTTGGGTTGCAGAGTCTGTTAATTTTGACTCTGTTCCCATGTGAGGACTCTTGTCAATACGCAAAGCTCATTTTTTCTAAGCTCAAAGCTTTTTCAGAATCAAGTCACCTAACACCATTCAGAAAGAACTTTAAGCAGCATCTATGTCCTTCCTGTGAAATATTTATGAGCAACTTGGATTCTGACTTTCCTGTCAAACCCACCAAAGCCTAGTCTACATTCTCTTTTAAGGACATGATGGATGTTGGAAGTGGAAATCCTGTTTATCCCCAGCCCACACCGATCTTTCTATTTTTTTCTATTTCTATAGATGATAGATAGAGAATAGAGATACAGTTAATTTCTCACCGAGCTTATTAAAAAATCTATGTTCTTACAAGATGTTACTTATATTATTTCATTTGATTTCCCCAATACTGTTAATAGTTGGCATCATAATTCCCATTTTACAGCATAGAGATTTCAATTCCATTAGGTTAAATCAATTTGTTCTAAATTACACAGAAATTCAGTTTTGTGTCTGGTATTAGAAGAATCTCTTTGTACTTCCCCACCACCCCTTACTGTAGTTGTAAAATTCACCTATTGGCAATCACATATGATAAATGATCATATGATTCCAGACAATAAATTACAAGTGTTAAACTTAAAAATAATGGCTTGTTAGTTCCCTATCCCCACATCTTTAATGACAGAAATCACAGATCTTGTTCATGAGGATCACAGTTTTTGAAGTAAAATACTGGATTTTTATTTCTATTGCTATGACGGTATTATTATAGTAATACCAAAACAAGAAAAACACAATACACAAAAAGAAAACTACACACCAATTTCCATCATAAAATAAATGTAGAAATCCTTAGCAAAATATTAATAATAGAATTAGCAATATATAAAAATAATTATACACCATTACCAATTGATATTCATTCTCAGCATGTAAAGCCTGTTCAATATTCAAGAATTATCAATGTAATTTACCCAATCCTAAAGAAAAAAAAATTGCATGGTCATATAATTCAATGCAGAAAAAGGGTTTGACAAATTTCACAACCATTCATGTTGTAAAAACAACAAACGAACAAAAAGCTCTCAGAAAAATAGGAATAGAGAATAACTTCTTCCACTTGATAAACAGCACCTATGGAAATCAAAAACAAAAAGAAAACCAAAACCAAAAATCCCAAAGTTAACTTATACTTAATGATGAAAGACTGAATTATTTCCCTCCTCAAGATCAGGAACAAGGCAAGGATATTCACTCTCACCGCACTCATTTCACATAGTATGAGGTGTTCTAGCAAGTTCAGTAAGGCAAGAAAAACAATTAAAAGACAGATATGTAGGTAAGAAAGAAATAAAATTGTCTCTATTCGCAGATGATATGATTATATACAAACTGAAGTCTAGGAATACACATATACTCAAAAAATACCCTTTTAGAATTAATAAGTTAAGCAAGGATACAGGATATAAAACAAACATAAAATATTAATTGTAAACCTATTTGCTAGGAATTAACTATGGGCAGTGAGATTTTTATAATCACTCAAAAATGAAATATAGAAATATATCCAAATAATCAAATATTTACAAGACTTGTCATCAAAAACTATAAAATGCTCATGAAAAAAATCAAAGAGGTTCTAAATAAATGGAAGACATTCAGTGTTTATAGATTGGAAGCTTCAGCTTGGTAACTGTTAGTTTTGCAAGGGCCATCATAACAAAATATCAAAGGCTGGGTAGCATAAATAAAATAAATATATTTTCTCACAATCCTGGAGGCTTATTAAAGTCCATGATCAAGATGTCAGCAGGGTTTTATTTTGCCTAAGGCTTCTCTTCTTTTCTCCTAAATGGCCATCTCTTCTCTGTACCTTCAGAGTCTTCCTCTGTGTGTGTCTGTCCTAATTGCAAATCAGGTTGGATTAGAGCCCATCTTAATTACCTCATTTTAATTTAAATACCTCTTTAAAGACCATATCCCAAATATAGTCACATTATCATATTGTTAAGTCTGGGGGGTTAAGACTTCTACACATAAATTTTGGGGAGAGTCAATTTAGCTCATAACAGTAAGGATTTCAATTATGCCAAAATTGATATATAACTTTAAAACTATTCTCATCAAAACATCAGCAAGAATTTTTGTATAGACCAGATTATTTAAAAATATATATGGAAAAGAACAAAGGAACTAGAAGAACAAAAAGAATTTGGAAAATGAAGAATATAGTAGAAGAAGCCAGTCTACCCAATTTTAAGCCTTATTTTTTATCTTTATCTTTTTTAAATTACTGCTTTATTTATTTATTTTGGAGTATCGTCACTTTACAATATTTTGTTAGTTTCTACTGTACAGCAAAGTGAATCAGCTATACGTATACATATATCCTCTCTTTTTTGGATTTCCTTCCCATTTAGGTCACCACAGAGCACTGAGTAGAGTTCCCTGTGCTATACAGTAGGTTCTCATTAGTTATCCATTTTATATGTAGTATCAATAGTGTATATATGTCAATCCCAATCTCCCAATTCATCCTTATACTATATTTAGTAATCAAGACTGTGTGGTGTGAGTGGAGGAATAGACACATAGGCCAATAGAAGAGAACAGAAAATTCAGAAATAAACTCACAAATATGCCCAAATGAGTTTTGACAAAAGTGAAAGGAACAATTCAATGGAGAAAAGATAGCCTTTTAAACCAATGGTACTAGAGTAATCTGATAGGTTAAAAAAAACTGGGCCTTGACTTGTCACACATCTTACATAAAAATTAGTATTCTGGTTGTGATATTGTACTATAATCTAAGATGTCGCCATTGAGAGAAACTGGGAAATGAGTACATGAGACCCCTCTGCATTATTTCTTATTACTGCTAATGAATCTACAATTACTTCAAAATGAAACTTTTTTAAAAATTTAAATAAAACATTTAAATCCTAAATAAGATCAATAGTCTGAATGTTGATTCATAGTAAAGCCTTTGTCAGTTTGGTGCTTGTGCCATCAACAGCAAGGCAGACTGCTATGATCAGGTGAAAAAAAGAGATTACTGTGTGTAGCCTCTCATCCTATAATACCCCACTTGAGTTCAGACCTAAATAGAAGAGAGTCCTATTTACCAATCAGCTGGGGGAACACATACTGTCTATATATATGTAAATATTTCATTTTTAGGAGATTAAAGAAATTCCTAAGCTATAAAATCAAAACTATAGTGCTTAGGACTCAGAATGTTATTTGCTAACTTCAGAGTTTATGAAGATCTTTCATTATGAGCTTAAGGGAAGAAAAGAAACTAATATGTAAATTAAGCAAAAGAAAGTTATGATAAAAGAAAAACAAAGAGAAAACCCAACAGAGAAGGTAATAAAATTCCAGTGGAGATCATTACAGGTACTTTTTAGAAATAAAGGTAGTAGAACATAATGATAAGCATGATTTAGAACTGAAAAATGTTGAGAATAAAAGCAGTACATGCAATTTTTAAATGGCCAATATAACCTCCAAAAATGACAGAAACTGAGGATGGAAATTATTTTCCAAATATAATTTTAAATGATTTTTTACCAACTGAGGAAATCCTTTCAGCCTAACATTCTCCCTCAAGGGGCATTTGGATTTGAACTCCTAAAGATGGGAAGATAATTGGTATTTTATTGCTCAATTGCAACCATAATGATGAAAATATTGTTTATTTACTTTCAATTTTGAGTCAATCTTCAGGCCACGGAAAGAAGATGCTATGTTTAAGGATGGAATGAAAATCCAAGAGCTATGATAAAAATGTAACTTACACAAAGCAGATTGTGAAGAATATTGGGTAGAGAAACAAGGGCATTAAAATTGTCATATAAAGTATGAAAACTGAATTAAAGGACTATAGAAAAATGATTGAGTTTAATTACATTGTTTATACTAAAGATAATTGACAGAAAAACCAAAACAATAACATAATTGACTAAAACAGTTGGAGAAGAGGACCTGAGTGAGTTAAATATTTATATTTGATATTGGGGGAATAATAAATGTTATCTGATATTAATAAATTCAGAAAATATATATTGTTTGAGAAGGGAAATAACCAAAATATAAACAATTGTGAAGAACTTGTCTGGAGAGTAGACTTAGAAGTGAAGAAGTGATCTGACTCTGTTGATATTTAATATAAAACATTCTTTAACATGTGATTTTTTTTAATGAGCATATATTACTTGATAAAACCAAATACTTTAAAACTACAACCTACTTACTTATAAGTGATAGTGATTTATATGATACGAAGGTGCTTATTGTTGAATTGATATGAAAAAATTTAGAATAGAAGCAATTACCAAACTAGAATCATGCATGTAAACATTTTTTCTAGCATTTTTTATGTGTTAAAATGTGTTATTTTTCTTTGCTTTATACTGTTGAATTTGAAATATCACCCACCCAAGGCTCTTCGTTTCTCCCTAGTTACTTGGCTAGCGGCTGCTTCTATTTGCAAGGACATATCATGTGAATTACAAGGAAGTAAAATAATTGGCCTTCAACTAGACTAAATTTTCACCAAGTGGATTATTGTGCCCTGATAATGCCCACAGTCTAAATGACAACACTCAAAACTCAAATGTGTTCTTAATTATAATTTCCAAGTTAGGAAAATTGTGTTTTGTATAAAATATTATTTCATTAAATTAGCCACAATAAAAAATAAGAATCACCTTTCACTGGGAATATACAAGAGTAAGTTTCAAATAATTTTATCATGGAAAGTATTATAATAATCATTTCTAATATTTACAGTTAAGAATCTTAAAATCCTTCTGGCTTTACTTTCAAGAAAAGTCATCAGCAACATTTAAAAATGTATGCTTATGAAATAAATCATCCAATTACTCTATTTCTATGTTTAAATTCCCCAGTTCTTCTGGCAATAGAATATAAGTCACTGAAGCTTTGTTTCCAGTGGAAAGTGGCTGGTACCTCCAATCCTACCCCAGAAACCCACATTTATATAATCTGCAATAATTATCCAGGTATTTTTAGATCACTTCCATGGCTTTAATATTTACTTGTCATGTTACTTATTTTCACAGCTAGGCATCACATCACCCGTCTTTACAAATCAATTTATTACAAATTAAAGGATATAATCCTTCTTCTCTGACTAGTTTTCTACAATTTCTTTTTCCCAGCAACAAATATAATTAAAAATAATAATTGATCATTTGTTTTAACTTGTCAGTAGAACTTACCATTTCCTGGTAAGGACATCTTTGTTAAAATTGGATGATTTTTAAATGTGTCAAAATGATCAAGATAATAAAGGCCTTGAAATATTTGCCTTTTTGAATTTAGAAATGTAAGCTATGACAGAATACAATTTCTTTCTGTAAAACACATACAAAAATGAATAGCACGTTTCAAATAGTTAACTGTTATTTCACAAGGATCATAAAAATTAAATAATTAGATGAGGAACTCTGTTCCATTATTCAACAGGACAATTAGTTCTATCAACATTTACAAGTTTTAAATATAGATTTATAATGCAAATATATTTATAATGTATTTTTATTTTTTTAGTGTATTTTTAAAATCTTCAATTAAAATCAGTAATCAAAAGAATTTAACATTAATGATAATAAAGCATTTATTATAATGTTTCTTTTATTCTTCAGTTATACTATTTCAATACTTTAAATACATGTTCAATTTTATTACCATATTTATGAATTAAAAATCTTAGTTTTGCTTAATGTCCTCCACTAGCAAGAAAACAAAAATTGAATGATACATTTCCATTTACTTATAACTTGAATTCTTTATAAATAATTTTATTTATCAAATATAAATAACTATGATTATAAATATAAGGTTTCAAAAAATGAGAAAAGCGAAGATACAGTTCATGAATTTGTGCTAATGACAGTTAATTATGCTTAAAATTTACTGTCAATTTGAACAAAAAACTATCACAAAAACAAAGTAGGACATTATATAATGATAAAAGGTCAAATCACCAGGAAGATATAACAATTACAAATATATATTCATGCAACATCAGAGCACCTAAATATATAAAACAAACACTGGCAGAATTGACTAGAAAAATAGACAGAAGTGCAATAATAGTAGACGATTTCAACGTCTCACTTTTAAGAATGGAGAGACAGTTACCTTATAGGGAACAATTTTTATGAGTTTTTCTTCTCTCCTTCCCTTATTTATTTTTGCAAATATAAAAAAAAAGCACAAACTGTGAAATAATAAAGAAAAGAAACAGAGATGAAAGAGAGAGAAAGGAGTGGAAGGAAGGATGGAAAGAAGGAAGGAAGGAAGGGAGGGTATCTTACACAAAAGGTGACATACTATACACAGTTTTCTGCAACTTCCTTTTATCACTTAACAATTTATACTCCAAAATATACAATATATAATCCATTTAATCCATTTTGTAGAGATCTTCCCAACTGCTTTGCGCAAGTACATAGTAATCCACTGTGTAGATATATTGCAGTTTATATAACTGTTGGATTTTGGTGTTAGAATTTTGGATTTTGAGGGTGATTTCAATTTTGTTACTAGTACCAATAATGTTACATTGAAGAACATTTGATACATGTCATTTTTTGGATCTTTGGAACAGATTCCTGGAAGAGGGATTGATAGATCAAAGGCCAAATACAGCTATGATTTTGTTAGATATTGATAAAATCTTCTCCATGGATGTTGTCCCATTTTACATTTTGAAAAACAAGATATTAGACTGCTTTTTCCTCCTTAGCCTCACCAACAGAGTGTTATCAAACTTTTCATATATTTCAAATCTTACAGGTGACTAATGGTTTTGGTTTTAATTAGCATTTTTCTCATTATAAAGATTATAATATGAAATATATTTTCTAACAAACATTGTTCCATTGAAAATATGAAACCTACATTTCGATCTGAGTAGCCCAGGGAAGTATCCTGGGTTAATGACATAAGTGGCTATTTAGTTGTAATTAATTAGGTTAATCTGAAACCATCCATTTTACTCAGGACTGCAGTTTAAAGAGATAGGAGAAAGAAAGGCAGAACAGAAGAAAGGGAAGGAAAGATGGAAGGAAGGAAGGAAGGAAGGGAGAGAGGGAGGAAAGGAGGGAGGGAGGGAGGGAGGGAGGGGTGAATTAAGCTAGGTCTGAATTAAGACAAAAAATATATGAATAAATGGGAAAGAACTGCTTAAATCAATGTAATTACCCTTGTTTGCTTGAAATCTGTGTTATAGTTTGAAGTCTGTGCCATACCTACCTTGTTAAAAAAACACTAAATTTACCTATCTTGCTCATATTCATGTTTCTCATAAACTCTGACCAGAAATTACAAATTTTAAAGTTTTACCGCATTTCAACAGTAAACTACGTGCATAACCTCAGAAATGGATTGATGTCTCTTGTTAATACATATTTTGTTCATCATATGCTGGGTAGGAGCTACATATTAGTATATATGCTCAAATTTTTATTGCATTTAACACACCAGAAGGGACATTATACAACTAATAAGAAGTGAAGTCCATATTAAGTTATTTGATCAAATATGTTTCATGAAAACTGCCTAAGAACATCAAAACAATTAGTCAAACCCAAAATTCAATCTGAGTTAGCATTCATATTCAAAGATTTGAATTCAGAAGTAAGTTCAGAGACCAAATATTATATTTTGATTTGTTCTGGAGTGGCCATCTGCCCATATGAAAAAGCTACTGCAACCGTCTGGCAGGCAGTTTAAAGAACCAAAATAACTACTCTGTGCAGGTCAGGTTCACAGGCATCTGGGTGTTGACTTGGAAAGCACAAAAAGTAATAATCACAGCACGTGGTACTTTACCGAGTAGCCAGCCAAAAGTGTCTGTCTAAATAGTCAAAAAATTTAGCTGTCATAAGAATCCTTTGAGGAAACTTTATAAATACCTATCAAATTTCAAATATCAGTGGCCAACATTTTTAAAAACACCATAAAGATCTAATAAAATGTTATAGAAAAGTTATAATAATCCTGAGGTACCCATAATTTATATCCTGGCACATTTAAAAATGTTCCTTTTGTTTAAAAATGGGCTTCAAAGATATCAATAGTTTTATTTGTATATTTTATAAATATTTGTGTGCTAGTCAATAGTCTGATTTTTAATTGTTTAAAGCAAATCCAATGCCACAAAGAGCTACTTTAGTCATGACTTGCAGGAGTTCAAGGGGAATATCCTCTATCTTCACCCCTCTGCCCCTCCCCTACCTTCAAGTCTTCTCCTCACAGGTCTCTGCCTGGGAACTGTGGACTTTTGCTGCTCCTTTTCTTGGAAGAGTGGCTGCTGAAAGGAGTTAAATATGGCTCTTGGATAAGTAAGTCTGGGTTGGAGGGCCATGAAGAAGGGTCAGCAAGAGGACAATCTCCCTTGGCGTCCGGAACTTGTAGAATAGCCTGCAATAGAGTGGACCACCAGCTGAGCTCCTTGAAGTGAGAGCTACAGGCTGGCAGGGAGAAGGGGGACCCCAGTGTCAACCAAGAAAAGTTAGATATGCACACTGATGCACACTAAAGGTTGACGACAACTGAGAACATCTGTCTCAGACTCTCCTGGAGGCATTCACCAAAAATTGAGTTACAGGACCTTACACCTGACCAGCTGGAGAAGGGGTCTAGTAATTGCCCTGGTTATCATGCTTGTCATGATTTTTCAGCACATAAATGTTTGAGAATCACTGCCATTTTGAATGTGTGTTTCACTTGTCTGTTTTTCCAGTGGACTTTACCTCCTTGCAAGGAAGGTTTGTGAAGATTTGTTGCTGTTGTTTGCATTATTAGTTTTATTATGCTAATTCTAGAATCTCTGGTGCATAGTGCAATCTCAGGCAGGAAGTAATGGCTCATTAAAACAGGTATCCCAAAAGTCTTAGTAGAACTTCAAGATTAATTCCTTCAGGAAGAGGTAAAATTGTCATTAGATGCAGATGATATGATTCTATATATAGAGAACCCTAAAGACTCTACATGAAAACTACTACAACTGATAAACGAATTCAGCAAGGTAGCAGAATACAAGATTAACATACAGAAATTGGTGGCATTTCTTTATGGCAACAATGAAATATCGGAAAGGGAACGTAAAAAAACAATGCCTTTTAAAATCACAACCCCCAAAATAAATACTTAGGAATAAACCTCACCAAGAAGGCAAAAGACTTATACGCTGAGAACTGTAAGACATTAATAAAGGAAAGTGAAGATGATTCAAAGAAATGGAAAGACATCTCATGTTCTTGGGTTGGAGGAACTAATATTGTTAAAATGCTCATACTACCCAAAGCAATCTACAGATTTAACGCGATCCCTATCAAATTACCCATGACATTTTTCACACAATTAGAACAAATAATCCTAAAATTCATACAGAACCATAAAAGACCCAGAATTGCCAAAGCAATCCTGAAGAAAAAGAACAACGTTGGAGGCATAGCCACCCCAGACTCAGACAGTACTCCAAAGTCACAGTAATCAAAACAGCGTGGTATTGGCACAAAAACAGACATATGGATCAATGGAACAGAATACAGAGCCCAGAAATAAACCCACACACCTCACTTAATCTTTGACAATTAATCTTTGACAAAGGAGGCAAGAATATATAATGGGAAAGAGACAGTCTCTTCCGCAAGTGGTGTTGGTAAAGTTGGACAGCCTTATATAAACCAGTGAAGTTAGAACACATCCTTTCACAAATGAACCTATCTACACACGAAAATAAACTCAAAATGTCTTAAAGACTTAAACATAAGACATGACACCATAAAACTTCTAGAAGAGAACACAGGCAAAATATTCTCTGACATAAATCATACCGATGTTTTCTTAGGTCAGTCTCCCAAGACAATAGAAATAAAAATGAAAATAAACAAAGGGGACAGAATCAAACTTACAAGCTTTTGCACAGCAAAGGAAACCATAAACAAAATGAAAAGACTACCTACAGAATGGGAGAAAATATTTGCAAATGATGTGACCAGCAAGGGCTTAATTTCCAAAATACACAAACAGCTCATACAACTTGATGACAACAGAAGCAAACAACCCAATCAAAAAAATAGGCAGAAGACTTAAAGAGACATTTCTCCAAAGAAGAAATACAGATGGCCAATAGGCACATGAAAAGATGCTCAACACTGCCAATTATTAAAGAAATGCAAATCAAAACTACCATGAGGTACCACCTCACACCAGTCAGAATGGCCATCATTAAAAAGTCTACAAATAACATATGCTGGAGAGGGTGTGGAGAAAAGGGAACCCTCCTACAACACTGTTGGTGGGAATGTAAGTTGGTGCAGCCACTGTGGAAAACAGTATGGAGGTTCCTCAGAAAACTAAAAATAGACCTACCACATGATCCAGCAATCCCACTCCTGGGCGTATATCCAGACCAAACTATAATTCAAAAAGACACATTCACCCTGATCTTCACAGCAGCAATATTCACAATAGCCAAGACATGGAAACAACCTAAATGTCCATCAACAGATGAATGGATAAAGACGATGTGGTACATATATACAATGAAATACTACCCAGCCATAAAAAAAAGAATGAAATAACGCCATTTGCAGCAGCAACATGGATGCAACTAGAGATTATCATACTAAGCAAAGTAAGTCAGAAAGAGAAAGACAAATGCCATGATACCACTTATATGTGGAATCTAAAATATGACACAAATGAACCTATCTATGAAACAGAAACAGAATCAGAGACATAGAGAATAGACTGGTGGCTGCCAAGGGGGAAGCAGGTGGGAGAGGGATGAACTGGGAGTTTGGGATTAGCAGACGCAAACTGGTATATATAGATTGGCTAAACAACAAGGTCCTACTATATAGCACAGGGAACTATATTCAATATCCTGTGATAAACCATAATGGAAAAGAATATGAAAAAGAATGTATATACATATGTATAACAGAGTCACTTTGCTGGACAGCAGTAATTAACACAATGCTGTAAACCAAGTATACTTCAATAAAAAATAAGTTAATTAAATTTTTAAAAAGATTAATTCCTTCAGAAGAACAAGTACTACACATTCACAAAAAAAGCACCCTTTGAAAGGTTAAATTTTTGAATTTCTTTGCCACTTCCTTAGTTTTGATCATCTTGGACAATATACTTTTAATATTGACTTTTAAAAATAATTGTGTTTCAGTGTTTGCTATCCTTAGAGAGACAGAAACAGATAAGTACAACTAAATACTTATTTTTCAAAAGTCTCAGAAGTATAAGGGAAATGAAAGTAATTATATCTTCAAATGATTTTGGGGTATGTTTCTAATTCCATACTTCTGATGCGATTAAAGATTAAAACTGTATTAAGACATTTGAGACATGCCGCATTGGTATTAAATGAATTTAATTTTGCGTAAAGTGGTAGAAATATTTTCTTCAGCAAACATACCTGCAGATATAAAATCACAACCATAAATCTACAAAAAAGCAAGCTATTGAATGAAATCTGATTGGTTATTTCCCTGCAGTATGGATCTGCTAATCATTTAATTTACTACTTGCTAACAGAAGCCAAAATTTAAATATACATATATATATGTGTGTGTATATATATATATCTTCAATTTTAAATCATTCATATATATGAACAAGTATACATACACATATATAACAATTGTTCATATATATATATATATATATATATATATATATATATATATATATATAAACAATTTAAAGTAAAGAAAGTACATCTGGTGGCCTATTTTTTCCCCCCGATTTCTAAAGAACACCATATTCTATTCTAGGCAGTGGAATGTCAATCCACCTTAAGGGCTGTTCAATGAGCATATCTGAGAAAGCACTGGTTTAGCCAATGATGTACTTATTGAGGGAGGCCCTAGTGCCACTGTCAAGAGCTTATCCACAGGAGAGATAAGAAGGTACTTGTTTGGTTTGTGAAAAGAAGTAGTGAGGAATGGCAGGTAGCTGCAGGCTGATGACACGTGATGTCCATATATATGTAGAACCAACACGCCCATAACTGCACCCATTTTCCATACCCAAATCCAAAGCCTTTATATCATTAATCCCAGGCAAAAATGGTAAGATTCATGTGTGTTACTATCCCACGGCTTCAAGATGCCTATAAACTCATATGAGTATGTCTTAGTTATATCAGTGGAGGACAAACCAGGCTTCTATCACCAAGCCCCATTCCATAACAGGCAAACCAGTCCAAGACTTCTCTGAGTGCTGCAGGAGAGTCTATGGAAGGGGCGCTCACTCCACTGTGATGCCTAAAATGCCTTTGCACAGAGCAAACATTCAATACATGCTGAGTGAATGAATGAACTGGTGTCATAAAACAGGCTTATTTCAGGGAAATTCCATTCAACAGGCTGGCATTCCTTCCTACCCATCTTAACTGTTAAGCTTGCCATCAGACAAAAATTTAATTATAAAACGTTAGAGCTGAGGAAATTTTAGAAACTATCTACTCTCCAGAGGTATACAACTTTAATTTAGTGGTAAAAATCACCAGGAGTGATTTAGGAGTCTATCAGACCTGAGTCCAAATTCCACATCTACCATATTTTGGTGAGCAAATAACTACTTCTGAGGCTCTGTTCCATGTATGCATTATGGGATATCATAATAATACATACATTAATTGTATGACTATCAGGGGATGAAATGACACAATCCATTTGCCATGGTCGGCTAAGTAATTTGCACCAAGTAAGCACTCAAGACATTAGCCAATATTAATAGCGGAGAGATGAAAACAAAACTCTGGGACTGATGCCTACCCTAGGGGCCCCAGTGGTCATAATGACTTTCTTCCATTCAGCCTGCTCTCTTCTCACTAAGACTAAGGAAGAGAAGATGAACAAATTAGGAATAACAATTGGAAAATGGTTTTATACTCCCTGAATGAATGGAATTATAATAAAATGATTCATGAGTTCTGCAGAAATATGATGAGGCTTTAGATCTTTATGTTAGTTCTCTACAAAACCAATTTATGGCCCTAAGATGTACCTTCCCACCCAGCCCCATCCTTACCAGGATCAAATATCATTGTAAATGGAAAAGTCAACAACACATAATCAACAAGCTAAGTTACAAGCCAGTGAAGTCTCGGAGGTTTGATAGAGAAAATTCAGATTTATCATTATATGTAAAAATAAGATGATATGAAGAACTCAATCTAAAAAGTATTACCTGGAGATCTAAAATCTCTACAATAGTGCTATAAAAAGTAAAGAGCTAGAAATCTATTTAGATGGTTTTCCTTATAAGAAAGCACTTTCTGTATAACTTTTAATGTACTATTGATGAGAACAATTCAACAAAATTCAAATAAATACCTGCAGATGTCCTACAAGAAGAAGAGAACAGAGTTAGATGTGACAGGGGATAACTGGACTTCAGGATGAGTAAGACCCTATACTTGACCTCAATAAATTAACATGAAATACAGTGGATGAGTCACGTACAGAATGTCAGAATTCTAAAAGGCCAAGCTAAGTACCAAAAGGAACATGTGGGGACTCTTAAGAAGGAAATAAAATATTGGTTAGTTGATTACGAAAAGGCAGAAGGGAGTAGGTTCCCTTTGGCTGCTCTTTGAAGAGATCACTTCCTTTCCCCCCTAGTCCTGAGGCTAGGGTGGCATGGGCAATAGAGGAATGTGGGGACTGAGAATCATTTCTACTCTCACCAGAGTGGCTGGAAGCAGATTTTCTTACCAGGATGTAGTAGTATGCTAATATTTAAGGGTTCTTGAGGTCAGAGAGAAGGGTTTGAATACTCCGGCTCCATCTCTTGCTGTGGGTCAAGTTTCTTACCTTTCCAACACCTCAGCGTCTTTACCTGAAAACTGGGGATGATGATAATGTCTCCCACCTGAGTGGAGTGTGAGAACTACATGATATAGTGCATACGCAGGGCTAAATTTGGTGCCTGGCAAACAGAAAGTGCTCAGTACGGCAGGCGAGTGTAGTGACAATAAAGGCAAAGATGACGGGGGTAGTGCCGGTGTTGCTTCTGCCCCCAGAACAGGCTCTGACTGGGAGAGAGTTAAAGCACCTTTGGGTTCATGGGGGTTTATATATAAGCAACGGTTGATCAATGTGAGCTGGTTGTCCAAATGATTATGTGCAATCTAAGAAAAAAATGGGCCTCGGATCTGCTCAGCTACTTAATAATATTAGCAGCGGTAGTAGTCAAAGAAGCTAAATTTTATTAAGTGTTTATATGCCAAACAACGTGCTGAACGTTTTAAAAGGATTTACTCACTTATTACAACGAGGCTATACACTAGGTTCTGATAATGTTATTCGTCTCTTTCAGATGTTGACTGAGCCTCAGACGGGTTACAAAAGCACCTAAGATCCCGTTGTCAGTACATGACGGAAATGAGTTCAAATCCAGCCTGTCTGACTTGTTCTTAATCACTAAGGTATGAAATTAAGCATGTTGCCCTTTGCCTGATTCTCCTTCTGAGGCCTGAATATTTCACTTAGCTCTCTGAGTGCAGAAGAGAGAAAATTCTCTCTCCTTGACCCAACTTGGCATCAATATCCAACTCCCCTTCTCAAAATGGGTTGCTTCAACGAGCAGCAATGAATGCCGGGGTCATGGACCAGTCACCTTGATGACTAAGAGTCAGACACTAGGGAAAGAAAATGCTCTGTGACAAACCTACCCTTGTACAGAAACAAGACAGAAATGGGGGAACAGGGCAGAAGATAATGGAATAAGGCATAGGAAAAATAGCACCTGGCATCGTGATAGTAATAATAATAATAGTAGTAGTAGTAATAGTAATAATAATAGACTTTACTATGCTCTAGGCATTGTATTAAGTGCTTGGTGTAAGTGACTTCATTTTAACATTGAAAACAAGTCTATGGGGATGAAATATTATTAACATCATTTTATAGGCAGGAGTATTGAGGTTCAGGTAATCAGGTAAATTGCCCAAGCTCATATGGTTAGCAAGTGGAAAGCAGAGATTGGAACCAGCACCTACACTCCTAACCATTATGCTATAACCATTATGCTGAAGACATAAGAATTCCAATGGTCTTTCCCCATAACCCACTCCTGCACTCCAGACTTAAATACTCCAAGATCAAGAGAGAGCAAGCTTGGAGCTGCCACTCTTCAGTGAGTGTCAATCATTTCAAAACAGTGTATTTGCTAACAAGATGCAGTTCTTGTGATAATCTTCTCAACCAGGTATCAAGAAACAGGAAGCAAAGATTCAAGTAACAGTATGTTCCTACTTACGAGGAAGGTGGGACAGCATAGTTGACACTGGGCTTAACTGTTCTGGAAAACGTGGTCCCAGTAGGCATACACGCTGGTACATTTTCCCCACCTACCAAATACAAAAGAATTATTTCATTTCCATGTTGCTCTTCAAAGTTCCACCTCATTCGTGCCTGTCATTCATCCTCTGGCCTCTTCCTGTCTCCATTTCTGTACAGAAAGGTGCTGAGTCTCTGCTCTCGGATATAAAAAGGGTGTGTTAGGAGAGGGAGCCATGGTACCTCAATGTCTTTTTTTTTTTTCATCTTAATTCTATTATGCCAACTCCACTGAACTTAATTAGAGTGAATACAGAATTACACAATTACCCTCTGTTCTATTCTTCAGATGTTATATTTTGATAAAATTTACGACATGCTGCTCTCCCCTTGAACACCAGATGAACACTAGAAATGGATGTGTGTTGACATAAAATCTGTTATAATTACAATTCAAGTATAGCTTACATAATGATAGTGTTAACATAAAATTATAGATGTGTAGAGACAACGTGGTCATGCATTTTTTAGTATAAGCACATGCTTAGACCAATATCTGTTAGCGGAATGAAGATGGAAGAGAATTTTGGTTAAGCCACAAAGGCTGTTTAAGGACTTGCAGATAGCTAAGGGGAACTCAAAGACCAGTAAGATAGTATTTCCCCTGCATTCAATTGCAAATTCAATTGCAAAGTGAAGGGAAGATGTGTAATTTCCCCTATGGAAATTACAAGACAAGTACATTTTTTCCCTTGAATACCTGGGTAAATGCTTAAATTCTAATGTATATCAGTGATGCAAATTTTCAACTGAGTTTGATAAATCATAAAATAATAATTATACATATATGTATATAAAACTGCATGGAACTAGACAGTTCAGAATTACTTCTAATTAAAGAGGTACCCTATGGCAACTAACTTAAACCTTACAAAATATGGTTCCAAGTACCCTATCAGAGTGAAAAGTAGGAGACGGAAAGGTTTCTTGTAAATGTTTGTAGTCATGGTGTCTTAACTAAAACTACTGTGTCACAAATACTATTAAAATAATTGTGACATTTTATTCACTTTTACTGCAAACAACAAAACAAACTATAGGTATTTTTTCATTTCAGGTAATTATTTTAGCTAACAGTTATTCAATGTTTTGAGAAGACAGAGTGCTAATTGCATGACTTCATTTTATCTTTAAAATAGCGCTTCCATGTCATTATTCTTAATATCTCCATTGTATTAAAGTGTATCTCTAGTTCACACCTTTCTTCAGAACTGCAGACTTGTGTATCCAACTGTGTACTCAGCATCTCTACTTGGACGTCACGAAAACATCTCAAATCTTATACCTCCAAAACTGGTCTTTAATCCCCCAAACATGCTCTACCCCAAACTTTTTCCATCTTGGGTGACAGTAACCACACCTTTCCAGTTTCCCAGGCCCTAAATCTCGAATTCACCCTTGACTCCCTCTTCCTTTCCATTCTTGCATTCAATCTACCACGAAATGCTGTCACAACCTTCCCAATGTGCCACTTCTGAGAATTACCAGCCGCTAGCAGCCTGGTGCAGGCCACCAGCATAGACCTCGAGGATCCTGTAGTTGCCTCCCGAGATTCTCCCTGACTCCACTCTCTCCCCACATCCTCAAGGCCACAGATAGAGTTATGCTTTTCAAACAAGAGACAGTTCATGCCACACCTCGGCTAAAATCCTGCCCCTGGCTGCCTACATTTAGAGTAAAAGACACAATGCATGTGATGGCCTCCCAGGACTTACCCAATCCAACCCATCACATATCCGACCTCCAGCCCTCCTGCTGTCTCTTCCTCCCCACTGACTAAGTCAGCCAGGGTGGCCTCCTTGATATTCCTCCAAGCTGCCCGGCATATTTCTGCCTTAGAGTTTGGGGACTGGTTATTCTTGCTCCCAGGGAGTGGTCTCCCCATCATACATTCTGACAACTCCCTCACTTCAAGTCTTTGCTCAAATGTCAACTTATAAAATCCACCCTGACTACCCTATTTAAAACCGGAACCTACCTGTACACTCCTCCAGCACTCCCAACCCAAGCCTCTTCAGTGAGCTTCACATCCTTTTCCTTACCCCGTAGCGCCCGTCAACTTGTGACAAAGCACAGAATTTATTTATAACATCCGTTTCCACACGAGAGTGTAAGGAGGGAGAAAGCATGCAAGAAGGAGCACGCAGGCAAAGGCTCTTGTCTGATTTATTCATTGATACGTCCAAGCATAGAGAACAGGAAGATGCTTGATAAATAGTCCTGAAAAAGATACAGATGAGGAAACTAGTAGTGAAGCTCAGAAAGTTTAAGTAACTTCCTCAAGGTTCTAGAGCTAGAAGAGGGTCACAGTAGAATTCACACCTGGGGATGTCTAACTTCAAATCTCTTAGCCTCTCTGCTATCTTTTTTTTTTTCTTCTTTGCGGTACGCGGGCCTCTCACTGTTGCAGCCTCTCCCGTTGCGGAGCACAGGCTCCGGACGCGCAGGCTCAGCAGCCATGGCTCACAGGCCCAGCCGCTCCGCAGCATGTGGGATCTTCCCGGATCGGGTCACAAACTCTCAACCACTGCGCCACCAGGGAAGCCCCTCTCTGCTATCTTAAGTCCATGCAATTCAGGATTTGTTTTAATCAGTGCCATGGAAATTCTCACTCCACTGAATAGGATCACTAAAGTGTTCTCTGTCTAGATTTATATATATATTTTCCATTTAAACAAAGGAAACAGAAGAGGGGAATTCATCATGGGTTATTGCGGTAGTTTTACAGCAATTTTAGCAATAATGACATTTAAGTAATAGTGATATTTAACGATAGCATAATAATAATAAAATAATAGCTCTTAAATGTATTGAAGACGAATCGCATGCTAAACTCGGTGCTAAAATATATCCATGTATATTTTGTGCAAAATCCTTATGAATATTCTATCAGATGAGCTTTATGTGTAACTCCACCAGGCATACTTCTCTTATTCCACTTTCAAAGATAAGGAAATTGATGAGAAGTGTGGTAACCGTTTGATCAAGATGAGACTGGTAATAAGTTGTGAGTATGAATTTAAATTCAGGTCTAACTCCAGAATTTGATTCTCAATCCATACATGAAAATTCTGATAATTCCTTTGATAAGGGTATGTTCTCTCCTGGAAAACATCCCCCATTATGTCTGCCTGCGCTCATACCTTCAGAACACAGTCAACTTTGAAACATGATAAAAATGTTTAAATAGTGTGCTTTAATAAATGGAAATATCTTCATCTAAACAATAACACAAAAAGGCAGGCTGAGCCCTCTGAAGTGGCTTCGCTGCTATCTTCCATCCAGAACAAGAGAAGGAATCAACAGCTGCAGAGTAAAGAAAGCATGAAACCCAGAGATGGAGGATTCTGTAAATGACCAATTACAAGACTATTAAGCCACACTTCCACAGCAAGAGGCAAAATATTCCATTAAACTGAAAATTTTTCTACCGCTAACTCCAAGGCCCACACAAACATTAATGTTGCATTTATTAGGATGTATTTCCCGTGCTCTATCAACTTGACTTTCAGCAACTGTATTAATACAGTCCTTTCGCTTTGCACATATATCTGAATGATGGATTCCATTACTGGAGTTTTGTAGAAAGAGTGGAGTGAATGAAGTAAAGTTTGGGAAGAGCCATCATAATCCATAATGATGGGCACTGAATCAGGACAAGAAGAAACCTCTCTTCTCATTTATTTGAATGAAAATTCTACTATATATTTATTGCCTCTGTACAGGGCCATCTGTTGAATAGTGGAAAACAAGCATCTTTCATTTGGAGGTAGGATTTGTGTGCTCAAGTTTCTATGGGCCTGCAGAATTAATCTTGTTTTAGAAATGAAATAAAATGTAATTTCTTACTGTAAGTAGATGTGGTTAAGCAACTGGCAACTTTGATGTCTTTAAATCACTGCAGTTTCAGGGTAGGCAAATCTATAATTATTTCAAGCACTTCTTTATTGGTGCAACAATTGAGCAGTGTACATAGTGGTCAACAACCTGGGCATTGTCAGACGACTCTAAGTTTGAATCTAGACTTTGCCACTCACCAGCTATGTGACTTTCAGCTATGAGAATCACTTTCTTCAGCTTTGCAGTGTGGATTATTATATGCCCTTTGCAGAACTACTGTAAGAACTAAATGCATATGGGCACAGTGGCTCATAGTAAGGGCTCAAATTAGTACTGTGGTCACTACTAGTAGTATTGAAAAGAAATTAGAACTTCTATTCTCATAAAGTGGGATATGTGTCCCTTTATCATTGTAATTTCGTATCATTTTACTTTTGACCTTATAATTTAATAGCTTGATCCAAGAAACATTTAGCAGTAAATATAATTGAAAGAAGATTACCTGTCAAACATGAAATACTGTAGCATCAAGTGTGCTGGCACAATACTCTTCTCAGATAATTAACCTGTAAAAATATGTTATTGTCTTCTTTTTAATTAAGCACATTGAACATATATATTTACTGTGCCAGTTGGCGAAAGGTCCATTAATTAATCAGTCTAACTATGTGTTGCATAAACGTCTTCTAAACATAATCGTATATGTATTTTATTTGTTGGGAAAATGTGTTTGAGATTGTTCTTTTCTGCCTATTTAAAGTAAAAGAGGGTGAGAAGTAGAGTTAGGCTTAATGTACTTTGTACTCCATTATGCCATGAAAATGCTTCTGTGCCCTGGAGACAACAACAGAAGATTTGCTTTAATGACAAGAATCAAGTATGTTCTAAAGCTTCCAGGTAGGAGGCGTATAGGTTGCAGTTTATATCACAAGTCTTTGCTCTCTCTCTCAACTGCGTCTAGATGGGAAAGATGTGGTCACAAATGCTTCAAGGTGATATAGTAAATGTTGGAAAAGAGGGGCGTAGGAGGCAGAGTTTTGAATATCTCAAACCTGAGCTAGAAGGATTTTATTTAAAGAAAATAGCGGATATTATTTTTCACTTAAGGAATGCCACTCAGCA
Organism: Delphinapterus leucas; assembly: GCF_059928025.1. Taxonomy (NCBI): domain Eukaryota; kingdom Metazoa; phylum Chordata; class Mammalia; order Artiodactyla; family Monodontidae; genus Delphinapterus; species Delphinapterus leucas. Next base: position 3,493,147 of record NW_028322258.1, read on the forward strand.
AACCTGACATTAATGTAGGAAATTAGCTCTTTTAGCTATGATGCTTTCAAATGCACATTACTGAAAACAAATTCAAAATAGTCAAAGGAAATTTAAAAACAAAAACCAAACAACAACAACCACCTCAACAAACAAGTACTAGAAATTCAGGGATGCAGCCATATTCAGATACAGTTGGATCTGCAAGTTCCAGAGTATCAGCAGGGTTCCAGCTCTCTCTCCATCGCTCAGCCCTGCTTACCTCTGCAAGACTTTATTTTACAGAAAGTCTCTTCTTGTGCTGGATGGTCACTGGGAGTCCCAGAGTCATATCTCCCCAGCTTAGAAATTCCAGAGAGAAAAGACAATTCTTCCATTTTTCTCTGAGAGAAAAGTCCTGGGGAGGAGTCTGATAGACTCAGCCGAGGTCAGATGCCTACCCATGAGCCAATCACCTGCTTTACTGGAGTTCAGTCCCTGGGCGACTCATCCCCGGGGCCCGTGAGGAGGCAGGATGGCATTATCTGGCAGTTCTCCAAGAAAAGCCTGCTGTTTTTGTAAGATGAAAGGGGAGAGGACATGGATAATGAAACCTGTATCTGCTTCTGTAAAATCCACAGAATCTTACTCCCTGCCCTGTGTCGATGACCATGCAGTAAGCTGACCCAGGAGGTCATTTTGCCCACAACAGTCTTTATATATATGACTAAGGAACACACTGGTAAAAGAATATGGAAGAAAGTCTGAGTATGACAAGTCAGCTAGACTGGTATTAACTAAAAAAGCTGTGTGAAAATATCCTGAAAAAGTTGCCCCCAACTCACTCAAAGTCCAAAGTTGGAGCTGGAAATACAATGTCATGGAGTTTGGATAAGAACAGGTTTTCTCCAAGCTGAACTATGACACAGAGATTAGAGACTTCTAGAAACTATACTTTTTCAAAGAAAAAACATCACACGAGAAAAATGAGGCCTAGAAAAATTAAATGACTTAAGCTAATTAATGGCAGGACTGAGACTAGAGTATACTTTGTGTAATTGGCTATGGTCTTTTTGTTTGTTTGTTTGTTATCACTTCAGAACGAGACAAACTTAAAGAAAGGAAACACAACCAAAACTCAGTGGTTGGAAAAGAGACGGATGTGAACGCCATCTTGTTTCTTACGTATAAAAAGTTACCCCTCACAGTGTTTTGGAGGAGAAAACGCTGGCTCTTCCCAACGTTGGTTACATACACAAAGATTCCAAAGACAAGACAAGTGCTTTGCAAACAAAGTAACTAGAACCAGCTCAGGCTTCCCCGCGCCAGGTCCTACGTTCCACGGTCAGAACCACCAACTGTATCCCCCCGGGTAACAAGGTGATTCAGAAAAGCTGGCGCCTTCAGAGAAGGGAGAAAACTTAGCCGGGAAGAGAGTCAAGAGGAAACTTGCTCAGCTTCTTGCTGGGGTCTGAAACGATCCCAATAGAGTCCTTAAACCCCTCAGGTTTCCCCAATCAAGCACCCACGCCTCCAACCTGGGCCACCCCAGATCTGACTATCAGACGACAGAAGTCTGCGGACGCACGGAGAGCTGACCACCCCACGAGAGGGACCTACGCGCGGCCGCGCCCACTCACCTGCCGCTCCGCGGGAGACGGGAGACCTGCCCCGGGTCCAAGTCCTGGGCGTGGCAGACTCGCCCCTCTCCGGGCCCGACTCCAGCTCACCTCGGCGCCGCCCGCCTGGGCGCCGCCATCTTGACCACAAAGGGGGCCTCGCGCCGGAGGCCCCTGAGCGGGCGCCCTGAGCGGAGCCGGAGCGCCGGGGAGGCCCAGGTCGGCGCCCTACGTCCCCCGCGCGCTCGCGCCCCGTCCACGAGCGACGAGAGTCCCGCACGCAGCGCCCGACCCAGGCTTCCGCGGAACCGGCGCCCCGCGCAGCCCGCACCGCGGCTAAGGCGGCGCCGAGGGCGGCCCGGGCGGAAGAGCGGGCGCGGGGCACGCGCTCGGTAACCTGGCAACGCGGCGCAACCCGGCGTCTTCGGCGAACCCCAGCCCTCCACCGCGAGGAAGCACGGACCCCCGCACCCGCCGCCCAGCCCGCGCCGCCCCTCGGTCGCTCCGCCCGCCGCTGCCCGCTGGCTATGGTCTTTTAAATCCGTGATACAACGTCTATATGTAACAAATCTGTTAAACCCTAAATGTTTATGATATTCAAGTAATCCATTATCTGAATTATTCTTGAAGATAAAACATCCAAAGACTTCTTAATTGTATGGGTATACATACATAAAATACACGTGGAGGTAACTTCAAATACAGTATGTGCCTGTCTCTATTCCTTCCCTCTCCGCTCTTCTAAAAAATGCCCCTTTAAAAATTGCTCACTCACCATCTATTAGGTAAATTTGCTGAAACACAGTAAATGTGGAGACAGAAATTGTTATAGAGACTATTCCAAATGGCACTGACACCTGTATTTATGAAATTTTTAAAAGGGTAAGTTAGAGTTGTTTTTTTTAAAAAAAAAAAAAATCCCACTATAGTAACACCACATCATCCTAGGTGCCCAGTTCTATCCAATTACATAAGATGGAGAAAGAGAGAGAGATAGAAACAGAGAGAGAGAGAGAGAGAGGAGAAAGAGAAAGAAGAAAGGAAGAAAACCAACTACTTATGTATAAAATGTTGCTCCCAAAGTTTGAGATTATACTCAAGCATCAATGAACAGAAAGAAAACACTTACAAATTTACAAATGTATTTCATTTATGGTATGAGGGACACAGGTTTAGATTTGCAACACGCTCCCACAAGGGTCAAATTGACCACTTTTTTCTATCTAGTTGCTCTTGAGAGAACAAAACAATTGAAACAGATGCCATTCAATTCCAAGTCTATAGCTTAGACCATGTCACTGCACATGAAATATTGTTCATTCAGAGTCAGCACATAGCAAGAGTAATTTATACTCTCAGAGTATTTGCTCTCAAGTCAATAGCAGCGAAGCCTTGACTAAAAACGTTCCCATTACTTTCCATTGTAATATATCTTACTTATAGCCCATGAAACAGTGGTCAGGGGAGATTTATTCTTTGGACACCATATTATATAATCTCTCCACTTTAAGCCATCCCCCACTCGGCGATTATTTTTTAAATATGTTACTCGTAGTCAATATTAATTTACATTTAATCTTTCTTAGCATTATGAGTATTATTTTGTACAGGCTCAGAAACAAATCTCCCGAAATTCCTCCCTGATGCTCCCTTCAGGCTGAAAATGCATTGCAGTGTGGCTGCAGTGACTTAATTCTAGTTGGCAGAGCCCTGGCCACACACTAATTTCATTAGCCTCAAACTCCTGGATTTGAAAGATCCACTGAATATGATTCCTGTCCTCTGACACGTCACTTACTAACCAATTCAGTGTGCATACAGAGGAGAGAAAGGACTTGCTCAGCTCTGGCCCACCGGCAGGCAGATGAGAATTCCCAGTCAGAGACACTGTTTACATCTGAGTGGTCGTTCTTGCCCGGGTCCTCATTTTCAGGAAGGAACTTCAATCCAGGCTTTGCCGGCAGCTGCAGCATTTGTTACATCCATTACTAGCCCCTTCTTCCTTCCTGCCCCCCAGTGCTTAGCATCCCCCATTTCAGTCACTAAGTCTTCCTTCCCCCAGCCTAGAAGCTTACCTCACCATAACTTTTTATCTCAAATGATAGGTTTGGCACATTCCCCACAGCAACCCACAGGGACTGGGGAAAAGAAAACTCAGATCTCTGGAGAGCTAAGAATTCAACCATTTAGAGAAGTTTCTTTTATACAGGACAGTCTTCATTGAGCTGAACCCTGCAATCCCAGAGAAGATTCACCTACCCGTTCTTTTCCTCTTTCCCTAAAGTGACTGTGTCTTTGAACAATGGGTCTGTGTTCCACTATTCTCTCTATTCATTTTGCAGGTTTACAGAGGCTGGGAAACTGGGGACTGGACTTACATGCCAGGAGCTTCTAAGATCACACGCAAAAATAAGGCTGCGGGAAGAGATTGTTGGAATCTATCTCTGTATATTTGAACATGGGCAGTGGTTAACCAGGATGCTCACACCAAAGCTTATATCCAGCTTGCAGCACAAGCTACAAGTTGGTGCATCCCTCCTACTACCAGCCTCTTCTCAATAAATGCAGGTGAAAACTGGGGGCTCTTTTCCCTCAGCTGTTCAATCCAACATGAATAGCTGCAATTTGCAAATTAGAGGAAAATGACAGAGTTTTCTCTGAATGGTTTTGGTCCCAACCCACACTGCTAATGCTGGCATTCAGTTCCTTTCCTTCCCAGCCCAGGGAACGGGGGAACTAAGCATAAGGCAAGCGTTCTCTTTTCTTGCAAGTGCCTCAGATCCACACACCAGAGAAGGAATCAGCTCCCCCTGGAATCTTTTTCAGCAAACACAATCCTTCAGCCTAGTCTGCAAGCTCTCTCTTGACTTTAAGATTTCACTCTTTTTTCGACAGGCAGGCCCATCTGCAAGCTCCCAAGCTCCAAGTGAAGGCACCAAAATAATTTTTAAAATGTCAAACAGCAAATGTGCCTTCAACCCCCAGAGCTCCAGTAAAAACACGGTGAGTTGCGCCTGTGGTTCTCAGGTGACTTCTGGCCTCATCCTCCCTGCAGCGCTGCCTCCTCAGGTTCTCTAGGTTAAGCTCAGAGGTAAAGGAAGTGCTTCTGGGTTTTGCTTACAACAGCCCAGGCTCTTCCTGAAAGCAGTACCTCAAAGTGAAGGCTGCCCAGAAGCACTTTTGGCCTTGCAAACATCTAGAGGTGACATACTCAACAGGTGCTAGGGATGCTCAGAGGCTCAGAGGGGCCATACCAGGCTGCAGCTTTAGACAGACACCCCTCCTTCTGGCACAAACACAAACTTCATACCCCTGGGTGCTGATGTAGTGACAGCTTGAATCTCACAAGGAGTCCCCTCCAGAAACCCAACATGCTTCAGGAAAGGCACTTGAGAGGGAGCCAACTTTTTAGCTACGGGGAGCATAAGGGTCAGCCAGAACACCTGGAGAAGGGACTAACTGAGCTTGGGTCCTACCAGGCAGGGAGAGAGCTGTGCATTAGGAAAGGATCACTTCAAGACAGAGATGAACAAAAAACTTGGAGATAGGGGTAGAGAAGGAAAAGAGAGGCAGAAATTGAAAGGGAGAACATAAAAACAGAGAGACCAAAAAAAAAAAAAAAAAAAGCAGGGAGAAAGAGACACAAGGAGAGAGACACACAGGAAGAAAGACAGAGAAACAAGAGAACCCATAGTCACGCATACCCTGAAACTCAATTTCTTCATACAGAAGCCATCCATCTATACCCAGGGCGGCACAGGAGCCGTGGGGCCGAGGCTGCGGGAGCAGGCGGTGAGAGAGCACTGCAGCACCGCCCACGGCTCAGCTGGCTCGATCCGCCGACCTCGCATCTTCCGCCGTTGCCCGCCTGCACCCGGAGCTAGAGGACCGCCCGGCCTTGCTCAGCGCACCCTACTGCCTCCTTCCAGGCGCCTTCTTGTCTGGCTCTGAGAATCGCCCTCAAAACCCAGGACTGGGGTTGGGGGCTGCGTTAGGGAGGTCGTGGGAAAGGATGGGCACAGGGTGGGTGCAGAAAAAGCGACTGTGTTTCGCAGTTAGCATGAGCTCACCTCCGGGCTCTGAGCTGGCAGGAGTAGAAAGCTGATCGCCCGGCTCCTGCCAGTGGCCGGATCGCAAAGGCAGTTTAGACGGTGCAAACAACTGCCCAGAGCAAATCACCTGGGGGCACGTCTGCGGGTGGCTTCTCCCCGCTTGAGGACAGTCCCCACGCCTTCCGCCCCATGCCCTCGCAGAGACAGGTTACAGGTCGGGAAATCCAACCCGAGCGAAATGGGCAATTCACGTCCAAATGTAGGTGAAGAACTAGCCTTCGGTTTAAGAACTGCCTCCCTAAGCTCTTCTCGAAATTTTCCAAGGGAGCTGCAGCTTGTCGGGCGGCTTGGGGCAGGGAAGCTGGGGAGTTGAGAAATGCCTAGTTTCTAGGCGTCTTCTCATCTTTCATATTCCTTGCGCCTAAGTGGCTCTCATAGGAGTCCGGCACTTTTACAAGCCTGTTTTGGAACCATATTTCACTCTAATGCAAACCCATTTAAATCATCCCCTTGTTTTTCGGAGACTGTTTCTTGTCAATGGGGCCATAAATCCAGAAAGTCAAGCCGGATGGAGTGGAGCGCGGACAGGGGAGAGGTGGAAGGGAAATGAATCAAACAGGGAAAGTACCTCCTCGGGTGAGGTGGGAGGGATTCGGCAGGATCTCCAGGGTGGAAATGAGCGAAGGCTGACCAGACCCCGCACCCCTGGAGTCCAAGCCAGCCTTCAGGAAAAAGAGCGCGGGGAGCTACGGCGCGCTCTGCCCCGGAGGGAGCGCCCCCCTACCTGGAAAAGCCTCAGGATGTTGGCTACCATGATGGAGACCGAACTCCCCGAAGCCCCAATCACTCCAACTACTTTCTCGGACTTGACGAAAACCGGAGGCTCGCCGTTGGTGCAGCGCACTTCGGAGGTGTCCTTCTGGATGAGCGCCTGGACGAAAGTGAGCGACTGTTCGAGCGCATAAGTGTCCCTGGAACAAGTGTCCAGGATCCGCGCTCCCAGCGTCACGTTGGGCAGCAGGTTGGGATCCCTGTTGATCTGGTCCAGGGCGTAGAGCATCGCTTCCAGCCTGTGGATCCCGTTCTCCCTCTTGATGTCGCCACAGGGCACTCCGCTGGGACCCTTCGCGTGCACCGTGAACAGCCCCCCGAGGGTGACGTCCCCCTCGATCCGAATGGAGTGCGGGGCGTACATCTCCTGGCCGCGCGCCGCCGCCGCCAGCGCGCACAGAAGCACCTCCAGCGCGCAGCAGGGAAAGTTCATCAAAGTCAGGGCGCGGAGCAGCTTCCCCAGCTGGACCATGCTGCTCCCGCGGCTGCGGTGGTGGCGGCGGCACTCGAGGGGACGGTGGCGGGCTCGCCGGAGTCCTGGCCCCTTGGGGTGAGCTCCTCCGGGGAAGCCCAGGGTCTCCTGCGGGCGAGGAGGGTAGGGGCACCCGGGGAAGGGCAGCCGGCGAGGGTGGGGGGCCCCGCGGCGCCTGCCAGCTTGGGGCGCCGTGCGCTCTTGGGTTCCCCGGCCAGCGCGCCGCGCTCAAGCTCGCGCTCGGTGGCTTGCAGCTCGAGCTCTCCAACAGCCCAGCACTGGGGAGAGAGCGAGGATGGCTATCGCTTTAAACGCGCGTTCGGCTCCCTCTCCTCCTCGGCCCACTCCCTCCCACCCTCGCTCGCTCTCAGGCTCTCCCCACCCTTCCCAGCGCCCACCCTTCCCACGGTTTTGCATCATCACGCAGGGAGGGGCTGCGTGCTGAGGGAAAGGGGGAGGGAAAGGGTGGGCGGCTGTGGGGGGGGGTAGTAACTCCGATTGGGAGTTTCGAGGTCCCCAGGGAATCTGGGGATTGCAGGTCGCAGTCGAAGGCTGAGCTCCTGCTTCGGTCTCACTGTAGAAGCCGCTCGCTCGCCCGCCTGCACCCACACGCACATTCTAGGCACAGGGTGGCATCAGCCCCGGACAGGGCGGTTCTAGCTGGGGCTGACTGCTTCCAACCCTGAGGTCCGGAGCCGGGGCTGTCAGCGCCGGGAGAATGCGAGGTAGTCGAAGGTGATGCCGCCAAGCATGAAGGGTAGTAGGGAGACCCCAGTCTCTACTGCTAATTCGTCTGTGCCAGTTTTTCCTAAGAAAAACACACATACACACAGGAGCCTGATCTATGACCTAAAGAACCTTTACGCAGAGACTTCTCCGGGGCCAGGCACAGGGCTAGCCTGTAGGGAAAGACGCCAACAAGAAATGCTGGGAATGGAAATGCATCTTTGGTCTTCAGGGGTTACTGTGGCCGGAGCCGTATGAAGTAACCCTGGTCTCCAGTAAATCTGTGGCGGATTCGCTCCTTTTCTTCCTTTCATCGCAAGAGATGGAACAACTGAGAACTCTGCAGAGCGCACTTTCTTCTCTGGCGCTGACAGGTGTAAGGCTCCCTCCTACCCATTTCCAGAGGTGCTTTTGGGCTGATGTCAGGTTTCTTCGGGCAGGAAATAGCAAGAAAGAGGTGACAGTAGGAGGAGCAGACAGAAATCTCCCCATCGATCCAGTGATCCATTCTTTTTTTTTTTTTCTGGCTGAAGATTTGGGGGGGGCTGGGGAGTGGAATCAGGATGCCAGAGCAGGTTGTAGTGCAGTTAGGAAGCTGTTTTTCAAAGGTGTCCCCTCCTGCAGGTCCAGCCCAAACTTGGCCCATTAAAGCAACAAGTGGCCCTAGTTCCTACACAAGGAAGGGCAATGTATCTGCCCTTGGTGCCCACGTGTACTGCTTATGGTGGTCTCTACTCTTGCTGAGCCTTTCTGTTGGAGTGCAGCGAAACTGTCTTATACAGAATTGAGGGCGCAGAGAAAACCAAAACAAGACTATACTTTCTGTTGTAATGTTAGTGTACTAAAGAAAAATGTCCTTGCACATAAACAAAACAACACACACACACACCTAAAACGTCAGAAGTTGGGAAGTTGGTTGTCTCTTCCACCAACCACCTGTATGACCTTGGCACTTCTGTTCCTGTGCCTGAGTTTTACTTTGCCCATCTGTAAAATGATGAAATTGAATTGAATGTTTTACAGGTTAACTTTTAACTTTCAAATCCTCTGTTGAAATAGGCCATGCACCTTTGGCCATGGTGTTCTTTTTAGACCAATATCCTTTGTTGCTTTATGTGTAGGGCACCCGTTTTTTGATACCCAAACAACACTTCAAACATTTCCTGGTACAGAGGATTTTTTTTTTTTTCTTGTTGACCACCCATTTATCTTCCTTCTAGGGAGAGTCCAGTCCATCATTTTCTTTTCAGACATGCCCCTCCTCCAGGTTTCAATACTTAAGGTTTGAGGAGGAAAAAAACCTTCTGGCTACAGTGTTCAAGGAAGGGAATAGAGGCTAACAAGAGCTAGGCAGGGCTAATCCCTGGACTTCTGCTGGAGTAACGAGGTTGATGACATAGGCTTACCACTGTCCAATAGACAATCCGTGCCGGAGTTAAAAGAAAAAGGAGCCTCCTTCCTCTAAATGCTTTATGTATATCTTTGGACAATGTTACACTATTTGATTTTGTAAACACATACCATTTTACTGCCATCTTCAAGAAAAGTGATGTAAAAGCTATGCGAAGCTACCCCTGTATACAATGTGATCATCCATCACTCATAGATGTGATGCCCTGCTATATAAGTGCACACCTCGTGCAACCTTATGCTGTGATGCGCCCGCCCCTTCCAGCCAGCCCTGGAGCTGCGAGCGTATAAGCCCGCAGCTGTGCCAGAAGCTCCCACATAAACAGGGAAATATTTGAATCCCATAATGAGAGATACCAGAGAGGAGAAAAGGCAGAGAGAAGAAGGGGTGGGGAAGAGAGAAAGGGACCTGGTTAAAACATGTGAACTCCTGGATCCACATGTGCCTGAAAGATTGCCTCTTTTTTTTCAATTATATAGTATTTTATTTCTGTTGTTTGAAGTCAAAATATCCTCTTGTAACTCACCTATTCTGCTATTCAATACATTGGATCAAAAAGGCTGGAACAAGTGAAATAGATATCCTGTTAAGGCAGCATTAGCTAATTTGGAAAGGGGGAAAGAAGCAAAGCAATAGAAAGGCATCCTTGGGAACACAAATACTGTGATCCTAGTATTTAGGCATCAGTACCTCAGGCTATATTTGATAGAGACTGTATCCTTATTTAGTTTTTAATTTAAGGCTGTTTAGTAGGCACTTGGTGCCAAAAAATATATTTGAAGAGCTGTGTTACAAGTAATAACACTTGATTTTTCACCTGCCCACGTGAAGATCTATGTTCTCCTCTTCCATTTCCAGGTCACAGCTTGCAATTGGTCAACAAATAGTTCTTGGCTGACTGTTGAATGTTGCCTTATTCTGTGTTCTCTCTTTGCTCTACTCATTCTCCCCAAACATCTGGCAGCAATCGTTATCTTCTTTTTGTTGCAGTCATCTGTGTGCCTATTTTATTTCCCTTGCTAAGCTGGAAGATCCTTGAGGGTAAGCGGCTAGGTATTATTTATCTTTTTACCTCGGACAATGTTCAGAATGGTGTTTTGTACCTAAGAAGCACTCATGTGTTGAATGAATCAGAAATGGTTTGCCATTCCCCACTGCCTTTATCTCACAATAACAGAAACATAAAGTGGGCAGAGCAGAAACGACGGCAAATAAATTGTCCTCTTAGTCACAGAATGCAGTTTCTAGAACTTAAAGAATAATTAGTAGATTTTGAAATAATTTTGTTTTACAAAAATTTCATAAGATTGAAATACTCTAACCTTAAAGCTCTCGATCAACTCTAAAGGAAGGCTTTAATTGGCTCTTCCTGAGTCAAGTGTTTATTCCTGGGCCGATAACTGGGGCCATTGTCATAATAGAAAGTGTGATTTATTACCAGAGAAAGAGGAAAGTGACGCTGGGCTTGCAAGATATTTATATCTTCAGCCAGAGTGCATAGGATCTGGAACTTAATCGGTGACGCAGTATTTGTTTGAGATTATATGAATGAAAAATCTTTGTGTAAGAGTGATTAATCTAAAACTTGGCCAGTCATTGTCCTAGTGTCATATTAAATTGCAGGAGAATCTAGTTTTAGGCACAAAGATCATAAATATAAAATGTGTTCCCAGGCTTGGTTCTGTGTAGTCAGTAATCTGTACTCAGCCACTCATTAATAAAACTGAAAGTTAAGGACTCAGTCCTAACTTATATGCTTAGTATTGTATTTTGTTAACAATCTCAGTTTTATTTTCTTTGTTCTCCCCGTCCATCATCTTCTGCAGAAAATAATGTCTCCACTTTCAATTCCCTGTCTATTTAAATCCAATTTGTAATTTATAAAGTTGTCCTCCTTAAGGGCTGCTGCTTCTGCCACAGTAATGTACTCTGGCCATTATTATACGCTTCCATCTTTCATGTAGGTCTCCATCCATAGGTTTTGTTTTCATAGCTTTCTTTTTCTTGGCGGTACGCGGGCCTCTCACTGTTGTGGCCTCTCCCGACGCGGAGCACAGGCTCCGGACGCGCAGGCTCAGCGGCCATGGCTCACGGGCCCAGCCGCTCCGCGGCATGTGGCATCTTCCCGGACTGGGGCACAAACCCGTGTCCCCTGCATTGGCAGGGGGACTTTCAACCACTGCGCCACCACGGAAGCACTATACTTATGATTTTATATTTGCTTATTTACTTTTGTCTCCCCCCTCAGCTCAAGAGAGACTATATTCATCTGTGTTAATCACTGCTGTGTTTCCTGAACATGCCTATAAATCATACTGAAGAATGGTGCCTGAAATTTGGTAAGGGATCCATCAATTTTCTTGGCTGGATGAAGAAATGTGTTCATAAATTAATGAACAGATCTTCGGGGCTTCTGACTTGAGGACTAATGGGAAGAGGATGGCAAGTGGTTGGGACAGGGTACTGCAAGAAGTAGTATGTGGAGTACTCTGATAGCTATCCTAACAGATAAGATTGTGTTCATTTAAGTAGTTTTAATGAGAGAGCTGGGAACTAGGGACACACAGCATTAAGGTTTTTATAATGCATTCTGTAGAGTTCTTTTTAAGTCTGTACAAATATCATTGAAAATATATGCATACATATACACCTCTGTTACTTTACTTAGTGCTTTACAAGAGCCCCTCAAGGAAGGGATAGTAGCAACTCTCAGTATCCTTCCTTTATGATGAGCTTAATTTATTCAAAGTTACATCATAATTTATTTGTAACTGTGAAACTAGACTTAGTTATTGAATAGACCCTCCCTAGAAACATATGACATTAATAAAACCAACAAAACTTTGTTCAGTTTCCAATGATAGACACACTACAGACTCAATTATGGGCCATCCAGTTTAATGAAGGGAAGAAGTGATTGAACAAATACAGAGCAAACAGAATATGAAGTTTTATCCTCCATTAATATTAGTAACGGATAGTGTGGGCTGCAACGCCTTCAAGATAGCTTGAGACCATCATCTCTGTGTCATGGGCAGGGGGATGTTCAGCCAGGATGTCTTTCACTGTCACTGAGAAAAATTTCCATAATATATAATGATACCTACTGAAACTGATATGGGGCATTTGGGTAATTAGGAATCCATTAGCATATTTTTCCGGAAGCCTTGACTACAAAACGAAGATAGTAGATTTGGACACTTTCAGCCATGAAGAAGTTGTTTGGATATTCATCTTTATGCCTAATGAAATAAGCTTATTTCATCTCTGCAGCTTCCCATATACCATTTTCCTACCTCTGTTTTATGTTTGGAAAGACTTTTAGAAATTGAAAGTCAAGTTAAAAAGTGAGTGACAACTTAAATGATATATGGAATATTTTGCTGACTTACAAGAGCATGCAGAATTAAATATGACCCAGTTCAAATGTTTATTTTAACGTGTCTGTTGAGGTGGAGTTTTCAAGGTGCCAGAAAATGAGAATTCACCTTCCAGTGTGTGTTACCAGTTCTGTTCATTGCACAGAATCATCTTCATAAAACATACGGTTTGCTATGTACCTGGTATATATCTCAATTAGTTTGAAGAATTTCTCAGATACCTCTTAATATGTAGTGCTCCAATTCCAATCTCGCCATGTCCTGTACCAGTGACACAGCACACAGGAGTTTTATTTCTCTTTATTTCTCTGGGTTGTTCAGAACCCAATGAAAGAACGATGGAATGGGATCAAAGAGATCAGGGTTCTTGTCCCAGATTTACCATAAAATAATTGTGTCCTCTTGGGAAAATTATAGTCATTCTAGGTCCCTTTTCTTTACTTTGACAGAGCTGCACTAGATGACCCCAAATAATATAGCACTCTTTCAGTAGTAGCTTAGATGTCATTGGTATTCTGAAACAAATGAAGACAATGACACATGGAGCTGTGCAACATCTCTGTAACTCTGTTGTCTTAGAGTTGCCTCCATTTTACAGATGATAAGATGACTGTGCATAGAAGTAGATGTTTGGAACCAGCGGTTCCAAAGTAAGTGGAGGTCAACCACAAATTTCCTTCCTTCCTGAAGCTCACTTAGCCAAAACATAGGCTTCTGAATAGTAAGCTGTAAAGCATATTATCAGTACATTTAAAAAGAAGCTATTCTTCTAGGATTTCCAATTAATAGCAGGAGGTTTTGAAATTCTTAAAAGATCATCTAATTTTGTGAGATTTACAGCTCTATTTTCCTGTCAAGCAAGTTGTATTAGTGCCAGACAGTCATCTGAGCTTCTGGATGCTTCTCTGAACCTCTTGACGTTTTCTTCTTGCTATTCTTGCTATCTGAAATTCATGCCAGATAAGCCTTTTTCTGGAGCGTATGTACAGACTTGTGTATTTTTATATAGGAAAGCGATGCAGTGAGTCAAGTCGGGGGTTAAGCCCTCATTCTCAGAGTGGTACTGAGCTCCTGGTGAAATATAATTATCATTTCCTCAGAATCGAAAAGCAGTTATCTCAGGTGTATAATCCCATTAACGATTTATACATTTACGTATGATACATGTATTCATTGTACCTACGAGGTGTGTTCTCTTTGGGAAGTACAAAGCTCTTAGAGACATAGGTTGTTCATTTTTTTGTTTTCCCACAAATACTGTGACCCTTTGAGCAGGAAGGTCTATATTTTACTAACATCTAGAACCAGCAGTTAACACGGTGTCTAAGATGTAGTCAATAAATATGAATTAGATAAATGAACACATTTTTATGTAAGGGCCAGGACATGGACAAATAGAAATTTTTCATTTTCAGTCACAAAGCAACAACAGACATAATAATGATACAGACAACAAGTGCTACGGTCATTCAAAGAAGGCATAGAATAGATAGAAGGATCTCCTCTGTGGCACAGGGAACTATACTCAATATTTTGTAATAACATCTGTATGGGGCACCTGCTCCACACCAGGCCCTATGACAGGTGCTTACATACTTTCCCTCTCCCCCATCCTATGGGGAAAGTACTCTGCTATAGATTTAACATTTGCCTTCCCCAAAATTCATATGTTGAAATCCTAACCCCCAAAGTGATGGTATCAGGAGGTGTGGCATTTGGGAGGTGATAAGGTCATGAGGGTAGAGCCCTCATGAACAAAATTAGTGCCCTCATAAAAGAGACCCCACAGAGGTCCCTCGACTTTTCTGCCATGGGAGGTTACAGAGAAAACACGCCAGCTGTGACCCAGGTAGAGCATACTCACCGGACTGTGAATTTGCTCGCACCCTGACCTTAGACTTCCAACCTCCAGAACTATGAGAAATAAATTTCTGTTGTTCATAAGCTACCCAGGCTCTGGTATTTTGTTATAGCAGCCCAAATGGATTACGATAACCTCTGTCCTTAGGTTTCAGACCCAGAAACTCAACTTTGTAGAGGTTACGAGGACCCTAAAACCACTCAACCAGGCAGAGGCAGATTTGAAATTTAAGTCTCCAATTCCACATGTAAGTCTATCAGACCCTGTCTCCAGACGTGATGTCATGAACAAGAGCTAATGCAACAAAGAGTTTACATGCAGCAAAACAATTAGCAAACAAAGTAAGAATATAGTAGACCGACTGTTTTTGTCACCCAATAGCCATTCACCACTCTTCCAGTTGAACAGAAGCCATGCCCCGTGGGCACATTCAGCCCTGCTGTTTTCACTTCCCAGATTTGAGGGGTAGGAAATTATTATCCCTCCTGGCCATCAGCACCCTGACCTCTACCACCCACCGGGCCAGCTTCAAGAACAGCTGGATCCACCTGTTCAAATGAAACAGGTCTGCTCTCTGTGGTGTTGGCTTCTAGTTCAAGCAGCTCTCCCCACATGATAGCAAAGCTGGCTCCCAGCAGTTGCAAGCATGAATCCTACCAGCCTAGCAGTCCCAACAGATACCTTTTAAGTATTTTTTCCCCAAAGCTCCAGTTAAAAGTCCTAGGCTGATTGCAATTTGACCTGCTCTGGACAAACATTTTCTTTAGAACCAAGAAGGCTGTCAGACAAAATACAGGATGCCCGCCTCGTTAAAGCTGAACTTCAGATAAACAGTAATTTTTTTAGTAGAAGTATGTTGCATGCAATGTTGAAGACACCCTAAGAAGTCGTGGTTTTCATCTGCGGTTCACCTTTAACTGGGCGCCCCGTGTGGGCTTTGCCGGCTGTGGTGGGTGCCGAGCGGGGTCGGCGGGGACGGTGGGGGACTGTGGCCCGAGCCGGGTTGCACACCCAGCCCACAGCGTGCAGGGAGAGAGAGGCAGCCTCGTCTCCGCTGCAGGAGCTGAGACGGGGAGAAGGAGAGCGCCCCAAAAGGAAACCAGCTGTCCCTCCCAGGAGAGAGGAGATGGCTGTTCAGCAGCCAGAAACAGCAGAGGAGCCCGAGCACAGAAGCGGCGGCCTCTGAGGACGCGGCGCACATATTTCTGGTGGGCGAGGGGCACGCGGGCCGGTCCGTGGGAAAGAGGGGAGCCCGCGCCGGCCCCTCCGTCTCCCGAGCCTGTGCGTTTCCCTAAAAGAGCAGCAGCTGTGCAAACTGACGGTTCACAGTTGTGATAAATCTCCTTAGGAAAGCACTTCGATTAAAGTCACATCTAACTAGAACGCAAGAAGTCATCCCTGAACAAATCAATTGGGAGAGGGGCAGCTCTGGGCGCGCACCCACCCCGCTGCTGTTTTGCTTTCCCCGCAGGACGAGGGCCGCTCACTGGGTCGCGGGGACAGCGCGCTGTCTCAGCTGGGGAAGAGGCGCTTCCTCAGGACACATGCAAAACCCAAAGTGTGAAAGGAGGCCTTTATTCCATTCCTTTGGGGGATTTCTTAATGACGTAAAGCCCAACTTGGTTTCAGATCTGCCTGTCGTTTCCGTGACAGAACCTTCCTGGGGGGTCCACCAGCAGCGGGGTGGCCAGGCGCCACAGGGCTGTGCTCTCCTTCCCAAGCCAGTTCATCTCCATCTGTAGCATTTTCAGAGAAACTCTCGGATAGGTTTTCTCCAACAGGTTCTTTTTCCTTCACTTTATAAAGTCATTCTCCTGCACAAAATAAACGGCCTGAAGACATCACTGAGCCTCTTTTTCTCCCAGGGTCAGGGCCAGCACGGCTCCCAGACCACAGGGGCGCAGGACCTCACAATGGGCTTCAGGCCTTCCCCTCTCCTCCCGCCCCTCCCACCCCGCCCTACCCCTCCCCTCCTCCCCTGCAGAAATCACATCCCTTTCTCCAGACTCCCCACTTCAGCTTGACTTCCAGCAGATCTTTACCCTGCCAGTTAGTAATTCAGGACTAACTAGGTGATTGCTTTCATTTATGGTAGCACTTGGCGGGGGGGGGGGGGGGGGATGAAATGGCTTTGCCCCTATTCTTGTTGGAAAAATAAATTACACCCACCGTCACTTGAGATCTTATTTTCCCCCCAATCAAGCAAATTAGCAGCGTGGTTCATTTTCCCAGCATTCACTCCTGAACAGACGGCAGTGCCCTGGAACGTGGCTTAGAGCTGTGTGGTCAGTGCAATTGTTTGGGGCTGTTTGTGCCGACAATGACAGGAGACGCCTGTCTCCCAAAAGAAGAGCGGCCCTTGTCTTGCTTAGGCCAACGAGCTGCCCGGAGCGCCGCCCGCCTGGCTTCTGAGTAAGGTGTACACCGCCATCTAGTGGAGATGGGGGCTCACTGCAGTGTGCTCGTTCTCCCGCCTTTCCTTCTGGCCGGTAAGAACAAGCAATAACGCTTCTTGTAAGTTCCTAAAAATAGGGGAGGTCTTATATCACCAGGAGTGAAATGTTTGCCTCAATGTCTGGAATGAAAGTGCAACCCCATGCTTGCACAACGTCTGTCTTGTCAGTAGCCCTCTTTCATCCCGATGTTTAGGTCCAAGACAGGATCGTCATTGTCTGAGCAATGGGTATCTCTGTGAAGCTGGATAGTTCTCCCCTGTCCCAAGTAGTGTGGGAGGAGACAGTCAGCACCTTCAGAGGCGCCTTCATCTCTGCAGCCTCGCCATCACTCCTCATCTCGCCCACAGCAAGCCCGATTCCAAAGTGCACAGGGTAGAGGTGTTCGAAAGTTGGCTTGTTCAACCAGGGGCATTGCCACTTCCCAGAGGGAGCCAGAAACACACCCACATCCTAAGACTCTTTTCAGTCTTGGCGTTGAGGGGGTTCCCACTCTGTCCCCTGACTACACACAAGTCAGTGTTTTTTTCCTTTCCGCTCATTCTACCTACATGAAGAGCACGTTGATCTCCCCAGTTTTAACACAGGAACCATGATTTTCTTGGGTTTTGTGTATGGGGGGGGAGAGAATGGGAGAGAGAGCAAGTACATCCCAATATGGAAGGGCTTGGGGCCGTGGTTCTCAACCAGGGGCAATTTTGCACCCAGGAGACATTTGAAAGTGTCTTGGGACACTTTGGATGGTCACAGCTTAGGGGAGGCTAAAAGTCCTTCCATCACAGGACAGGCCCACAGCAAAGAAGCATCCAACCCCACCCAGCAGTCATGCTGAGGCTGAGAAAGCCTGGTTTAGGCTCGCAGATATCGCCCTCCAGCAAGCCGGTTAGAACACTGATTGTCCTCAAATGGCCCACACTGCAGAGGCTGTGGATAGATAATGCATCCTCTCCCAAGTCAGTACTGACCACCGTTTTTCTTCTTTTAGACTCTTCCATTTTAAACATAATTTAGCTGTCTCTTTTTTTTGCCTCTGCTCTGCTGAGAAGAGAAAGGATTGGAAAGGGGAAGGGGAAGGTGACAGAAAAGGAGGATTAGAGGCCTGACCTGTTTCTCCTGAAGAAGCTGGGCACATTCCTCTCTCACACGTGCTTTGTGACCGAGCAGGGTACAATTAAAAGCACAATAATTTGCTTGTTATTCAAGTCAGGCATTAGTCCGGGTAATGGCGTGCTTGGTGTAGAGATGGATTTCCTTGTTCGGAGCTAAGCACAGGACTAGCTGAATTCTCCATGGAGAAATCTTGATTTGTTCAGGTCTTTCATGTTTTCTACAGAGAAGGAATTATGTCGTCCTAAAGAGGGGCGTTGCTTAAAAAGCTACAAAGTGTAAGAAAAGGATTTAGGGCAGAGGGGCTTGTGGTTACGTAGCTGAGGGGTACAGGGAATTTCAGAGCCAAGGATTATTTAAAGCCATAAAGTTAAAAAAATAATTGCTTTAGGGACTCCCCTGGTGGTGCAGTGGTTAAGAATCTGCCTGCCAGTGCAGGGAACACGGGTTCGAGCCCTGGTCCGGGAAGATCCCACATGCCGTGGAGCAACTAAGCCCATGTGCCACAACTACGGAGCCTGCGTGCCACAACTACTGAAGCCCACGCGCCTAAAGCCCGTGCTCTGCAACAAGAGAAGTCACCCAGTGAGAAGCCCGTGAACCGCAACGAAGAGTAACCCCTGCTCACCACAACTAGAGAAAGCCCACGCACAGCAACAAAGACCTAAGGTAGCCAAAAATAAAAATAAATTTTAAAAAATTTATTAAAATACATTGCTTTAGCACTACTGCATCAGTGCTGGCGAGTACACTGTAAAGGCAAGTAAGCATGAGCTAATATTCATTTTACTTTGGCTAATTACTGCATGGATCCAGGAGAGGGAGGGGAAAGACAACATGCCCCCTCCCTGGCAATCAGGGAGGACGTTGGTTTTGGTTTCTTTGCCTTATAGGCACGCTTATTAGTTGGAGTGCCCAGAATCCAGCCATCACAAGGGCCTTATTAGTTAAAACACAGGAAAATTGTTCTCTCAAGGCAGAACAGTGAATGCTCTGCTGTCCCAGTGACCAAGCAGAAGCCACTATTAGTTTTAACTCCATCGATTATTGTTAGCCAGAGAGGACATGACATACACAGTCCTGACTTCACCCATGTGCTTGCTGAGCCTGGGTCAGGGGCTCTCAACCCAGAGCAACTTGCCCCCCTGCCCCCAGCTCCCCGTCCCCCGGACAATTGACAAGTTCAGGAGGCATTTCTGCTGTCACAGCTGGGGAAGGACTGCTGGCGTCCGCTGGGCAGAGGCCAGGGATACTGTAGGAGCATCCCACAATGCCCAGGACAGCCCACAGCAAAGAATTATCGGACACAAAATGTCACCAGTGGCAAAAGTAAGAGGTCCTGGTGTAGACAGAGGCAATTTCCTCTCCTTGAGTAGGTGAAGGTCTTCAGAATCTCCACTTCCTCAAATACATAATGGACAAGTCATCAGATGACCATATTTCATGCTAACTAACACGCTTTTCTTCCCCCTTTTCTACACTGGGTATTCATTCTCCCACTTCAGGAAATCGAGTGACGCTAAGAAAAACTTGCCCTGGAAGAATGGTCCGCGGGGGCGAACAGAGACCCAAGTCGGTGCCCGCCCTCTCCTTCCCGGATTCACACACACGCACCCAAGAGGGAAGACAGCGAGCTTCTCTGCAATCCCCTGGTTCGGAGTTTTGAGAAGTTTTATTCCCTTCTCTGAGATTACCCATTCTTCCCTGCATGAAGCATGTTCAGCGAAGTCATTTGTCCTGCAGCTTTACAGGAGTTAAGAGCCCGCAGCAGTGAGATATCCATTTCCTCCCTGGAGAATGAGGACTCCCCCTGAGGGAGGTTAATGCTCAGGACAGGAGCATCCCCGGAGCTGGTGACAGCCAAGGGGCTGTGACTCAGGACTGTCCCAGGCAGGCCATCAACTCTCTGGGAGAGCCTCAAGGATGCACTTGGCCTCCGTTTACAGGAGGTGAGGAGGGCAGAGTGCTGCAGATGGGGAGCGGGGCGACCACTCCCAGACTAAACCCTAGCCGGCACCCTGCAAGAGACAGAAAACCTCTCCCCTCAGGTCCCACCAGCCCTGCTCCCCCCTTCTGTGCACCCCTTTCAAATGCGTTTTTCTGCTTTGCCCCCTCCCATTCAATCCGTTCTAGGTACAGTGGTCACGGTGATCCTGGTAAGTCCCAAGTCAGATCGTGTTGCTCGGAGCTCAAAACCCTTCAGAGGCTCCCATCTGGATTCGAATAAAAGCAGTCTTCTCCCTCTCTCCCCCTCCCCATCCCCGCTCTCTGTCTCTGTCTCTCTCACACACACACACACACACATGCACGCACGCGCGCACACACACACACACCGTCCCTCCCCTTCCCTCAAGCCCTTCCAGACACACTGGCATGCTGTCCCTGGCTGTTCCTAGCAGCTCCCTCCCCATAGCCTCCTGCACTTACTATTCTCTCTGCCTAGAAGGTTCTTTCTCTCCGTATCTACAGGGGCTGCTCTCTCTGGTCTGTCCACATGTCCCCTTCTAATTAGGGTAGCCCTCTTTCCCTTTGATGCTTTATTGTTCCCGTAACCTGCATCATCTGGTAACATGCTAAAAACTTCCATGCTTTCATTTGCGGATCCTTCCCTACCCCACCTCTCACTCCCAGATTGCAAGGCTCTCTGTATAATGTTTTCACAGCTGTCTATCTCGAGGGCCAAGTACAGTGACTGGCTCCAGCAAGCACTCAGATATTCGTTGAAGAAGTTAGGAAATGGACCAGGCTACTTAGCTTCAGAAGCTCTTTCATGGAAGTTCCCATCCCCTCCATACCAGTTCTCAGCTAGTTGACTGAAGACTAACACCCTCACAATGAGGCAGCTCTAAACTGTGAATGACAAAAATATCTACTGTGTCACCGAGGGCCACTTGTGTTTGGTGTTTTATTTTTTTTAATAGTTTTTAAAATTAATTTTAAAATTAATTATTTATTTTTGGCTGCGTTGGGTCTTCGTTGCTGTGCGCGGGCTTTCTCTAGTTGCGACGAGCGGGGGCTACTCCTTGTTGCGGTGTGTGGGCTTCTCACAGTGGTGGCTTCTCTTGTTGCGGAGCACGGGCTCTAGGTGCATGCAGTTCAGTAGTTGTGGCACATGGGCTTCAGTAGCTGTGGCTCGCAGGCTCTAGAGTGCAGGCTCAGTAGTTGTGGTGCACGGGCTTAGTTGTTCCGCGGCATGTGGGATCTTCCCGGACCAGAGCTCGAACCCGTGTCTCCTGCATTGGCAGGTGGATTCTTAACCATTGCGCCACCAGGAAAGTCCAAGTTTGGTTTTCAATTGTAGTGAAATGCACATAAAATTGTATCATCGTATCACTTATGAGTGTAGAGTTTAGACACGTTCAGGAGATTCACGTTGTGCGGCAGCCAAACTCCAGAACTCTTTTCTTCTGGAAAAACTGGAACTCTCTGCCCTCCAGCAACCGCTACCCCCAGCCCCTGGCACCCACCATTCGACTTTCTGTCTGTATGAATTTGACCACTCTAGGTGCCTCATACAAGTGGAATCGAGAGCATTTGTCTTTCTGTGACTGGTAGGTTAGCATCATGTCCTCAAGATTCATCCATGTTGTAGCCTGTGTCAGAACTTCCTCTTTAAGGCTGAATAATATTCTGTTGTGTATACACCCCGTTTTGCTTATCTATTCATCTGTCAGTGGGCAGTTGGGTTGCTTCCATAGTTTAGTTATTGTGAACAATGCTGCTATGAACAGAGGTATACAAAGTATCTTGCAAAACCTGCTTTCAGTTATGTTGGGTATATACCCAGAAGTGGAATTGGACCATATGGTAATCCTACTTTTAATTTTGAGGAACCACCATGATATTTTGCACAATGGCTGTACCATTTTACATTCTCACCAGTAGTGCACAGGGTTCCAATTTCCTACATCCTCATCAACCCTTATTTTTTGTTTTCATAGTAGCCACCCTAAAGTGTGTAAGGTGGTGTCTCACTGTAGTCTTGACTTGCATTTTCCTAATGATCAGTGATGCTGAGCATCTTTTGAGGTGTTTATGGGCCATTTATGTATCTTCTTAGCAGAAATGTCTAATCAAGTCCTTTGCCCATTTTTTAGCCAGGTTGTTTGCTTTGTGGCTGAGTTTTAGGAGTTCTCTGTACACTCTAGATATTAATCCCTTATCAGATATATGATTTCCAAACATCTCCTCTCATTCTGTGATTGCCCTTTTCCTCTGTTGATAGGGTCTTGATGCGCAGAGTTTTAAAAATTTTCATGAAGTCCAATTTCTCTATTTTCCTTTTGTTGCCTGTGCCTTCAGTGTCATATTCAAGAAATCATTGCCAAAATCTAATGCCATTAAACTTTGGGGCACTTGTGCTATTTAAAAGGACCTTTTAATGACAAGTTCCCCAGTTTGGGGAGTTCAGAGCCCTGAAACCTAACTATAAGTGTTCCCAATGCAGAAAGTACATAAGAACCAGAGTGCTTAATCAACATTTCTGTTGGCAAGCGAGGTCCCAAGGAGCATGTGGAAGCACAGCAGAAGTAACATGGAGGACTTTTAGGAATGTTCTCTGCCACCTTAGTTTCCTCCCTCTTTCTCCATATATCCCTCCCATTTTTCCTTCCTTCCTTTCAGATAACACGTCTGGGGCAGGATATGGTGAAGAAAATGCTTTTACCTCACTCCCCTATAACAACACTGACCACCCCATGAGCCTTGGAGAAGCAATTTGCCTAATTTGGAGAGAAAAACTCCATTCAAGCCCTGCTGGGGTGCAAGTTCAAATCTGCGTGACCACAAAACCCACGTTCATGGACCCACTTGCCTCTATTGCTTTTTTAAGCTATAGGAATGCTGGATGAGGAATGTTGTCTGTTATCAGCTAGAAAAACATGATCCCCCTTTGAGCCTTCATGTCATTACCTATAAGATGAAAATGGACAAGCACAGCACATTTCCAGTGTTACTTCTGAAGTTTTCAGTGCTATCTTACATGAAAATAACATGAAGAAACAGAAGCAAACCTGCCTGATTCCCCCTTATGCCTTGACTACTTGGCCTGCAGAGAGGCCTCCAAGACCCTCCTTGGACGATCCAGGGTTCAGCCCAGCACTGAGCTAGACGACCACGGGCTCCCCTTCCAGCCCAATGAGTCTTTGCATGACTGTTTTGGGTTTATTTTTCTAGACTCCCATTTCTTCAAAGTTTGAGAACCAGTCACAGATATCCATTTCACCCAAGGGCTGGCATGTCACGAGGTCACCAATATTTGTTTTATGTACTGCTAAGAGATTAAGGGGCAGTATAATTTCAGAGAAAAGTTAGGTTCCCTGGAAGTCAGGAACCCCAGCACCCCGCCCTTAAACACTCGAATGACCTTGAGCAATGAAAGGTCTCCAGACCTTCATTTCTCATCTTCAAATGAGAAGACAAATTGGACAACATCACTGTTTCCTAAAGTGTGGTGTGTACACTGCTGTGGAAAGTAAGCAATAGGTAGAAAAAAGTTAGGTGCTTTTATCTTATGTATATATCTATAAATACTTAAATAGCCTCTCAGCTGTACAGTATCTTAGCTATTATTGCTACAGCAAGACTGAAGTCGGTGACACACACACAAGCAAGACCCAATGCTAGTACATGCGGTGAAGGTATCGCACCTTCAGGAATTGTCCTTTCCACCCAAACTATCCAGAAAGATTGACACCGATGAAATGGATCGCTATTATGGATCCTCATATACCAAATTCCCATGAGCTTTGCTGAGAAGACCTCAGCATTGCATCAAAGCATCCCTTTGATGCAATGTGAATAAGGTTTAAAAAAGTTATTAATGGGGGAGGCAAATATTAAATCTATAGCAGAGGTACTTTCCCCATAGGATGGGGGAGAGGGAAAGTATGTAAGCACCTGTCATAGGGCCTGGTGTGGAGCAGGTGCCCCATACAGATGTTATTACAAAATATTGAGTATAGTTCCCGGTGCCACAGAGGAGATCCTTCTATCTATTCTATGCCTTCTTTGAATGACCGTAGCACTTGTTGTCTGTATCATTATTATGTCTGTTGTTGCTTTGTGACTGAAGATGAAAAATTTCTATTTGTCCATGTCCTGGCCCTTACATAAAAATGTGTTCATTTATCTAATTCATATTTATTGACTACATCTTAGACACCGTGTTAACTGCTGGTTCTAGATGTTAGTAAAATATAGACCTTCCTGCTCAAAGGGTCACAGTATTTGTGGGAAAACAAAAAAATGAACAACCTATGTCTCTAAGAGCTTTGTACTTCCCAAAGAGAACACACCTCGTAGGTACAATGAATACATGTATCATACGTAAATGTATAAATCGTTAATGGGATTATACACCTGAGATAACTGCTTTTCGATTCTGAGGAAATGATAATTATATTTCACCAGGAGCTCAGTACCACTCTGAGAATGAGGGCTTAACCCCCGACTTGACTCACTGCATCGCTTTCCTATATAAAAATACACAAGTCTGTACATACGCTCCAGAAAAAGGCTTATCTGGCATGAATTTCAGATAGCAAGAAGAAAACTTCAAGAGGTTCAGAGAAGCATCCAGAAGCTCAGATGACTGTCTGGCACTAATACAACTTGCTTGACAGGAAAATAGAGCTGTAAATCTCACAAAATTAGATGATCTTTTAAGAATTTCAAAACCTCCTGCTATTAACTGGAAATCCTAGAAGAATAGCTTCTTTTTAAATGTACTGATAATATGCTTTACAGCTTACTATTCAGAAGCCTATGTTTTGGCTAAGTGAGCTTCAGGAAGGAAGGAAATTTGTGGTTGACCTCCACTTACTTTGGAACCGCTGGTTCCAAACATCTACTTCTATGCACAGTCATCTTATCATCTGTAGAATGGAGGCAACTCTAAGACAACAGAGTTACAGAGATGTTGCACAGCTCCATGTGTCATTGTCTTCATTTGTTTCAGAATACCAATGACATCTAAGCTACTACTGAAAGAGTGCTATATTATTTGGGGTCATCTAGTGCAGCTCTGTCAAAGTAAAGAAAAGGGACCTAGAATGACTATAATTTTCCCAAGAGGACACAATTATTTTATGGTAAATCTGGGACAAGAACCCTGATCTCTTTGATCCCATTCCATCGTTCTTTCATTGGGTTCTGAACAACCCAGAGAAATAAAGAGAAATAAAACTCCTGTGTGCTGTGTCACTGGTACAGGACATGGCGAGATTGGAATTGGAGCACTACATATTAAGAGGTATCTGAGAAATTCTTCAAACTAATTGAGATATATACCAGGTACATAGAAAACAGTATGTTTTATGAAGATGGTTCTGTGCAATGAACAGAACTGGTAGCACACACTGGAAGGTGAATTCTCGTTTTCTGGCACCTTGAAAACTCCACCTCAACATACACATTAAAATAAACATTTGAACTGGGTCATATTTAATTCTGCATGCTCTTGTAAGTCAGCAAAATATTCCATATATCATTTAAGTTGTCACTCACTTTTTAACTTGACTTTCAATTTCTAAAAGTCTTTCCAAACATAAAACAGAGGTGGGAAAATGGTATATGGGAAGCTGCAGAGATGAAATAAGCTTATTTCATTAGGCATAAAGATGAATATCCAAACAACTTCTTCATGGCTGAAAGTGTCCAAATCTACTGTCTTCATTTTGTAGTCAGGGCTTCCGGAAAAATATGCTAATTGATTCCTTATTACCCAAATACCCCATATCAGTTTCAGTAGGTATCATTATATATTATGGAAATTTTTCTCAGTGACAGTGAAAGACATCCTGGCTGAACATCCCCCTGCCCATGACACAGAGATGATGGTCTCAAGCTATCTTGAAGGCACTGGAGCCCACAGTATCCGTTACTAATATTAATGGAGGATAAAACTTCATATTCTGTTTGCTCTGTATTTGTTCAATCACTTCTTCTCTTCATTAAACTGGATGGCCCATAATTGAGTCTGTAGTGTGTCTATCATTGGAAACTGAACAAAGTTTTGTTGGTTTTATTAATGTCATACGTTTCTAGGGAGGGTCTATTCAATAACTAAGTCTAGTTTCACAGTTACAAATAAATTATGATGTAACTTTGAATAAATTAAGCTCATCATAAAGGAAGGATACTGAGAGTTGCTACTACCCCTTCCTTGAGGGACTCTTGTAAAGCACTAAATAAAGTAACAGCGGTGTATATGTATGCATATATTTTCAATGATATTTGTACAGACTTAAAAAGAACTCTACAGAATGCATTATAAAAACCTTAATGCTGTGCGTCCCTAGTTCCCAGCTCTCTCATTAAAACTACTTAAATGAACACAATCTTATCTGTTAGGATAGCTATCAGAGTACTCCAAATACTACTTCTTGCTGTACCCTGTCCCAACCATTTGCCATCCTCTTCCCATTAGTCCTCAAGTCAGAAGCCCCGAAGATCTGTTCATTAATTTATGAACACATTTCTTCATCCAGCCAAGGAAATTGATTGATCCCTTACCAAAGTTCAGGCACCATTCTTCAGTATGATTTATAGACATGTTCAGGAAACACAGCAGTGATTAACACAGATGAATATAGTCTCTCTTGAGCTGAGGGGGGAGACAAAAGTAAATAAGCAAATATAAAATCATAAGTATAGGGCTTCCCTGGTAGTGCAGTGGTTGAAAGTCCCCCTGCCAATGCAGGGGACACGGGTTCGTGCCCCGGTCCGGGTAGATCCCACATGCCGCGGAGCGGCTAGCCCCGTGAGCCATGGCCGCTGAGCCTCTGCGTCCGGGTGTGCTCCACAATGGGAGAGGTCACAACCGTGAGAGGCCTGCATACCGCAAAAAAAAAAGTATAAATATGTAAATAAAAACTAAATAAATGGATAGAATAGTATATCAGGTAAGTGTTGGAGAAAAACAGCAAGGAGGGAAGGGAGATGGAGATTGTTAGCTGGTAGGAGGAGGCTGCGATCTGAAACTAAGTGATCGATGAGGGCTTTCTGGGGAAGATAAAATATAAGAGGGAACTTAAGGTTGTGAGAGGGAGCAAGGTGCATATCTGGGAAGTGAATAGTACAAGCAGAGGGAACAGTCAGATGGAAAGGCAATGAGGCAAGAGTGGGCTTGGAGTATCCAAGGAGCAGAAAGGATGTCAGTGTGTGGAAAACAGAGGGAGCAAAGTGGAGAGGAGGAGGAAACAGTCAGACAGGAAACAGGGGCCCACATTTCTAGGGCTGTGGACGCACTTTGAGGACTTTGCTTTTCCTGTGAAGGAGCCATTGAAGAGACTTAAGTGACATGATCTCACTTATGTTTTAACAAGATTTCTCTGGACGCCATGTTGATTAGAGACTGTAGGAGAGTAAGGACAAGCCCCAGAAGACCAATAGTTGATTCAAAGAAGTGATTCCTCAAACATGGTCCCCCTCCTCAGTAAGGACGCAGAGCAGGAATCGGCAAATAATGGCCACAAATCAAATCAGGCTCTCAGCCTGGATCTGTGGGACTGTGAGCTAATAATGTCTCACGTTTAGAAAGGTTGTCGAAGAAAAAAGGGTAGGAGAAGTTACAGAAACTGTATATGGTCCACAAAGCCTAACTGCTTAATTCTTTTTTTTTTTTAAGGGCAACTCATTCATTTATTGTTTAAAGATTGCAAGACAACTTCTGAATTTCTGTAGCACAATTTAAATATTTTACTTTTTTGATAAAGCAGAGTATAATAGAAAATACATTTAGTTTCCAGTAATATCTATATCTCTATTCAGAATTAAGTCTTCCACAGACATGTAACCTGGAAACAAAAGCCTGTTACAATAAGCAAAGCTTCAACAGAGCTGCTACTTTTCGGGCCAGGGAAAGGTTCATCCCTATAGGAGGAGGATGTGCTATGTAAAATGGCTGCAAGGTCACAGCCTTGAGGGCGCTGGAAGTCTATTATCCTATCCCACATTAAGTAGTTTGGTGAACTTCAAACGTCCGTTCATCTGCAACCAAGCTGGCAAACTTTAACTGATATTTCAAGCAGGTAAGAAATCAATTAAAAGAAATCCTTACACTGATGTTCCTTGATTTACACTGTTAAATGGTTCATCAACATGTAATTCTGGCTAAGAATTACATTTGAGACTCCTTGCTCAGATTTTGGTTAACAGTACCAATCTTTCAGAAATTCAAGTTCTTATTAATCAATAATTTGTCAGCTAGGATACATTGGGCATCAGCTGCAACTACAGAATAGGTGCACTGCCTCAGCGCTGTGGAGAGACATAATCCAGAACGCTACTAGCAGACAAAATATCTGTTACTAGACAGCACAGGTGCAGTACAGCAAGACAAAAACATATATTCATGTGTGCCGCGGACCAGCCAGAGAGAGAGGATTTCACCGCCCAGGTTCAGAAGGGAAGGCATAAGGAACTGAAGTAGCACCGACGAATGGGGTCAGAAGGACCAAGACAACTGATGGTTGCAAGGCAAATTTTATTATGCTACAGTTGCAGATTATCTAGACTAGAAAAAGGAAGGCTGCCAGATGGTGGTTTACATTATCTACAGACTGTCTCGGCTCAAGGTTAACTTCCCTGGGAGAAAATCCATAAACCCAGAAGCATCAAAAATAACCTGCATGTGCAGGGGGGAGACAGCTTTGCTTGTCTCATTTTACATTCTTTCTGATCTCTGGGCCCTGGTGATTTATCTCCCATGGAATGGAAGAAGGAGGGGAACAAGTGGGACAGTCCCTTCGAGCAGCGGCGGCATGCCTGGCATGTCCTTACCTGCTCTCAAGGCTGACTGCTTCCCACAGGTCCCCCTTTTTTATTTTTTAACTTTTGCTGCAAAATAATGCCATGAAGTTTAGTGCCGAGAGTAGTATACTGTTGCATGAGGATACGAAACAGACATGAGAAGATTACTATCAATAATAGGCAGATTATGGCCAGGGTAATAAATCCTGACAACCTTCCAGTAATCCAAGACTGAGGGTTTAACCACTTTAAATGATCCAGTAAAGTTTGAATTACATCTTCTGGCGAAACATCATCAAGATGTGTACTTTGTATATCCTGAATTTCAGCATTTAATTTCTTAAGATCAAGACTAATATTATTATCTGACCAAACACTCAGCAGATGCATTTTTACTTTTTCCCATTCCCAAATACAGTCACTGAACTTTTAAGGAGTAACACACATCCATGTATACTTTGCATGACAAGCTAAACGCATCCTCAATTTTAATGCTGCCATCTGATCTCCAATCCCCAAAATTGCGTTTTTAAATTCATCTAACTCGTTATTAATCTGTAAATCTATGTGACTTTGTAAAGATAAAGCAAGACTGGTATGTTGAGATAACTGATTAGCAAAGTGAGCATGATGAATACTCTGTGAAAGAGCAAGACCGGCAGTAGCCACGGTAGCAGACAGAGCAGCCGAGGCAAGTAAACTTACTATTAGCCACCCAAGAAAGCGTCTCCTTCTCTGCAAGGCTTTAGAGAGTTCCACCCATGCCTGTACTCCAGTATCTTCACACCAAGGTTCTCTCAGATGTACAGGCACCATAACATACATGGGTTGCTTTAGTATAAGCACAGATTGCGTTCCTGCAGAAGGGAACATACAACTGCTAAAAATACAATTAACACAGCTAATATTATATTCTCCTTTGGAAGAATTACCAATGTTAATAGAACCACACAAACGTGTATATGGAGGAGCAACACAAGTTATAACAGGTGTACTGGAATAAGTTAGAGCTAGTTTCCATATATCCCTGTTCTTTTGAAATGTGATAAACCTATCTATGATGGGAAAAGAAGAGATAAGAATTGACACCTTGGTATAATCTATAGTACACCATATTTGGTTATTATTCCAAGATGCATTGCAACGTTCAAAACTGGATCCAGGAAAGTTAACAGTCATAAAAGGAGGCAATTGATTTTTTGATTTTCTGTTAAGCATAGTAACCTTATGTCCAGCTATAAGTATCCCTTGTCCTCCAAGTAAACGCTTCATACAGAAATAATTTCCTGAATCTTCACCTGTAACCTTGGCTATAGTAATAGCGGAATCCCTAAGTGGTGAGGCGTATGAGATTTGACCTCTAATATTAATAGCTTGCCCATTTTATACCAAATGATGGTATCCTTAAGATCCTCTCGTCGGCTGGTAGCCGGGCATGTAAGAGTAATGTTGGTTCCTGTAAAACGAAGGATGCCTGGAGAGCCTGACACACTCATTGATTGATCCGTTCCCTCATAAACATCTGTATGCTCATAACTAATAGCCTTTACACATCCAGTTTCCAGATGCAATGGGCTAAGACAGACAGGATAGGTACTAAACCAGTTAGTATAATTTACATATTGATTTGTTTTATATTCCCAATAAGAGGCCCATAAACAGTTATCATTGTAAAATACAGGAAACTGTGCTTCAGACCAAGATATGGGTTGTAATAGTGGAGGATCAGGTACATAGGCCTAGTAAGTTGCTGCATTAACAGAGGGAACACATGAAATGGTTGCCAACATAACCAAAAATAAAGTTACAGGTGTAACAGGATTATTCTGTTGTTTCACTGACTCTTGAGCTCGTGAAACCAGTTGTTTAATTTGTCCCCAAGTTGGAACATCACTCCTTTGAGTCGTCCTGGCAAGTGGTCTCCTCTTCTTCTTCTGAATCAAGACTGTCAAATTTTCCGGAGAGGTGCAGAGCTTCTTCATCTTCTGAACTAGGTGAGCTGCGGCGAGCCATCTATTTGCTTGACTAAGCGCTCAGGAAGCCAGCAAGGTCCAGGCGCTGATCTGGGATAAGACACACACGTGACCACGTCCCCAAATCAACACAGGATCAGGACCACGCCAAGTGCTGGTTAACGGATCTTTCCAGAGGACCTCCGGAGATTAAGAGGCCAATCTTGGCTCAGCCACAAACCTTCCCCCTGCAGAGCAGCCAAATTTGTCAACAGTGAGAACATTTAAAATAAACAGAGCATGATTTATAAGGTTATGTGGTGTTGTTCTAGACAATTCCCCCCTTTTTATTTTTTCAATAGTTAGCTTTAAAGATCTATTTGCACGTTCTATAATACCTTGTCCTTGAGGGTTATATGGAATGCCTGTAATATGGGTAATTTTGTAATGAATTACAAAATGTTGCAAAAGCAGCGGGCCCATTATCTGTTTTAATAATTTTGGGAAGGTTCATGAAAGCAAAACAGTGTAATAAATGAGTGATAACATGTTTAGTAGCTCCTCCGGTCTGTGCTGTAGCACAGAGGAAATCAGAATAAGTATTGATAGTGACATGAACAAACTGTAATTTCCCAAAAGACGGGATATGAGTAACATCCATTTGCCATAAATGTCTAGGTAATAATCCACGAGGATTAACAACATAATGTGGAACAGGAAGGTGAGGTAAGCATTGTGGGCATTGCTTAACAATTTGTCGGGCGGCTTCACGAGTAAGGGAGAATTGTGTGTGTAATGTAGCCGTCGACTGACGGTGTAGAGCGTGCAACGGCTGTGCTGCTTGTGAAGCAGTTTGATCATAACTTACCGTAATATGAGGGTGTCCAGGACATGGACCATGAGTATCAACAGTATGAAGATAATGAATGCAGTACATTAGCCATTCTTGACAGCATGACGAACGGAAAGGAGGAGTACAGTAAATTGGGACATGTCCTGCTTTAGGGAAAAGAGATTGAGGAGGAGGAGTAACTTCAACTCTATTCTTGGGAGGAAAATGTACAGGATAAAGATCACGTTTAGATCGAGTTAAAACATCTGCAGTTGCATTAAGTTTAGTCAATGGACCAGGCAAGTTAGAATGAGCACGGATATACAGACCTGCAACAGGACCATCGTGGGAACGAATAAGCTGTTGAAGCAAACGAAAAGAGGATGATAATTCAGGGTTATTAGTATGTCCTATGGTCGCAGTCTCCAGAAGAAAGCATAAGCTAATAAGATATTTACTACCAGAAAACAAATTAAAAGATATAGAAGGCAAATGTTTAAAAGCCATAATGACAGCATACAGTTCAACACGTTGAGCTGAAGTCAAGGAAGTTTCTTTAATGAGGTTTGTTCCGTCGTCAATGATTACAGTAGCCACTCCTGAAGAAGAACCGTCCGTAAAAACCAAAGGTACATGAGGAACAGGCTGTTGCCTAATTATAGAAGGAAAGATATGAGTTAAGTTTGCTGAATTGGATCAATTTATCAGCAGGGTAATGGCGTTCCAAGGTACCTGAAAATCCTGCAAGAGCAAGACCCCATTCATTACTATGTTGAAAAAGCCAATTTTGTTGACTAACTGAATAAGGGATAATAATTTGAGAAGGTTCTATACTTATAGGTTGTAAGCATCTAGTTCTACCTTGCATTATTAAATTACTAATAAGTTCATAATAAGGGTTAATAACTTTAGAGGGTGTAGTTTTCATATGAATCTATTCAATAATTCCAACAGTTTGCCATAAGACGGCAGTAGGCACATGAGGAGTGGGACAAATTATTAAGAAAATTGGAAGGTGAGTATGAATTCTAGTTAATTGTGTAGAACTGATTGACTATTTGTAAAGCTTGAAATCCTTCTGGAGTCATAGAGCGTGAAGAAGAAGGATCTGAGTCACCTTTAAGAATATCAAACAAAGGCTGTAATTGAGCAGTAGTAAGTTTTAAGGAAGGCCTTAGCCAATTAATATCTCCAACTAATTTTTGAAAACCATTTAATGTTTTTAAATTATCAACTCGAATTTGCAGTCTTTGAGGCCTAATAGTAGTGTTATCAATGTATTTTCCCAAATATAAAAATGGAGATTGTCTTTGAATTTTTTTTGAGGCAACGACCAAGCCAAATGATTGTAAGGACTGTTGTAAAAATTGAAAAGCAGTCTCTAATAAAGAAATATTATCAGTGGCTAAAAGTATATCATCCATATAATGTATGAGATATAACGATGGAAACCTTTTTCTCACAGGAGTCAAGGCCTGAGCCACATACTTTTGGCATAATGTAGGACTATTTGCCATGCCCTGAGGCAATACTTTCCATTGAAATCTCCTCGTGGCTTCCTTAAAATTTAAGGAAGGCAAGCTAAAAGCAAAATGTTTTCTATCTTCAGGAAACAAAGGAATAGTGAAAAAACAATCTTTTAAATCTATAACTAAAAGATGATAATTGTGTGGTATGGCTGTTGGAGAGGGTAGGCCTGGTTGAAGAGTTCCCATTATTAGCATAGTTTTATTAACAGCTCTTAGATCCTGTAATAACCTATATTTTCCAGATTTTTTCTTGATAATAAAAATAGGAGTATTCCAAGGACTACTGGAAATTTCTAAATGCCCTAATTGTTTCAGTACTAATTGTTCTGCAGCTTCTAACTTCTCCTTTGTGAGGGGCCATTGGTCCACCCATACAGGGTCATCAGTCAGCCAAGTAATTGGATCAGCAGTGAGTGGAGGAGAATCCAAGGCCCCTAAGAAAAACCCAAACCTAGTCTATCATTTTTTTATTTTCACATCAATAGGATAGACAGTTCCTTGTTGATTTGTTCCCAGCCCTTTTGTGGGAAGAAATCCTTGATCCAACATCATATTAGAGACTTGAGAGTTTGGACTATAAAGTAATACTCCCATTTCTTTTAATATATCTTGGCCCCAAAGGTTTAAAGGTAGCCCAGGCAAAACATAAGGCTGGAAGTATCCTGAATGGCCCTCACTATCTTGCCATAATAAAAACTGACTACTTTGCATAGGAGAAGAACTTTGTCCTATTACGTGAAGTTCTGTAATAGTAGGACTAATGGGCCAATGTTTAGGCCAGTGTATCTGCGTCATAACAGAGACATCAGCTCCAGTGTCTAACAAACCTGAAAAAACCTTTCCATTAATGGTTCATTTCATTTCTGGACGTTCTTTCCCTATATTCTGAATCCAGTAGGCAGCATTAGACGATCCAAAAGCCTTTGTTTCTCTCTTTTGATGTTGTCAAATTTGTCCATGAGGTACAAAGGGCAAAAGTAGCAATTGTGCAATTTTATCACCAGGAGAAATAGTTATTATATTTTTAATAGTTTGTGCCATGACTTTTATTTCTCCTTCGTAGTCAGAATCTGTGACTCCTGGCATAACAGTTAAACCTTTCATGGTGACACTACTTCTTCCCAATAATAGTCCCATCAAACCCTTGGGTAAAGGTCCACAGATGCCCGTAGAGAGGGCCTGAGGACCCATTTCAGGAGTTAATACATATCGGGCGGAGGTACTGAGCTCCAGTCCTGCGCTTCCCGGTGTTGCTCTGGAGAGCGAGGATATTGTATATTTTTGTTTTTGGTTAATGTCTGATTGATAATTTGAGGAGGATACACAGACATTGCCCTTATTATTTGTTGGGGCCGGGGAAGGCCCCGGGAGGAGTTCCCCGACAATGGTGGCCCATCCTTGTGGGCCACTGAGCAACCATCTTGTGCCCAATGTTTTCCCCTATTGCATTTAGGGCATAAACCAGGGATTTTCTGACCATCTGGAGGTTTCTGAGTAAGGAAGGAAGGACTAGGGTTAGAATTAAAAGATCTACATTCTCTAGCAAAATGACCTGCCTTTCCGCATTTAAAACAAGTCTTTGTTTTCTTTTGATTGTTTTTAAACCCCACTTTAGTTAATGCTGCAGCCACAGCAGCACCCTGTATGTAAGTAGGCCCAATGTCTGCACAAAGGCGAATATAATCCTCCAGTGTTCCCCGTTTTCTCCAAGGTCGAATCGCAGCCTGACATGCATTATTAGCATTCTCAAAAGCAAGCTGCTCTACTACAATTGTACCAGTGAGTCCGTCCACAATGAGTCTCCCCACCGCCTGTGACAATCTATCTACCAAATCAGCATATGGTTCATCAGGTCCCTGTCTAATTGTTGAAAGGTCCTCAGTTTTGTGTGTAGAAGGTCATTTCCTCCAGGCTTGTAATGCCAAATGATTTATTTGAGGATAAGCAACAAAGGGATAAGTTAATTGATCTTGTAAAGAAAGATATTGTCCTTCCCCAATCAGCATATGATAATCAACTGGAACATTATGGGCAGCATTCTTTTCTGCTTGTTCAGCAGCCCGTTCATAAAAATCAAACTTCCATATTAAATAATCTCCACCATTTAAACAAGCTCGTGCAATAGACTTCCAATCGGCGGGGGGAAGAGCTTCTCCTGCAATAGCTTCTCCTGTCAACCATACAGTAGTAAAAGGAGCAGTGGGCCCATACTGAGCACAGGCAGATTTTCAATCTTTCAAAACTTTAAAAGGGAGAGCCTGATGCTCCCTAGTAGCTTGTTGAGGATTACTAGGATCAGGTCTTTCTATGACGGGACAACAGAAAATAGGATCTTCTCCTCGTTTTATTGCTCCTTGTACAGCGCGCTGCAAGGGACTGAGCATTTTTACAGATGTAGATTTTTGAGGAAGACAGTCCTTATTAACCTGCAGCTTTTTCACTGACTTATCTATCATAGCCATTAGAAAATCATCCTCAGGATATTTCTCTCTTTTATGTTTACAAGCCTCATCTGTTAAGTCAAAATGTTCCTCTTCATCTAAAATATTTAAATTAATTAGCTCTTTCGGTTTAGGAAGTGGCGACACAGTAGCTGATAATACAGCCTCTCCTTCTGTCAGAGGCTTATGTTTTTCTGACTTTACATTCAAATCAACACTATCATGAGAAGAATCTAAACATATTTTTATCAGAGTCCACAAACTATATGTAACAACAGGAGTATGAGTAGGCCCTCGAGACTCATAATAATTTTTTAAATCTTCTCCAAATTTCTGCCAGATTTCTATGTCAACAGAGCCGCCATCAGGAAACCAGGGAGATACACCATGGATATGCTGTAAAAATTCAGTCAACTGTGAGGTAGAAACTTTATCACCCCGAGCTTTAAGCATCGAAAGTAAAACCTGAGCAAATAATTCACACTCCTTTGAGCCCTTTTGCCCCATCTTATTTTACTTCTGACTATTGCCTTATGCCTCTATTAGTTGCACTTTTACTGGTGGCCACACATATTTTGCATAAGGGTTCTCTTACCTGCACTTTCTTTTTCTTTTAATTGCCTTCACGCTTCAGGTCCCTGTTCGAGTGCCACTTGCCGCGGACCAGCCGGAGAAAGAGGATCTCACCGCCCAGGGTCAGAAGGGAAGGGGTAAGGAACTGAAGTAGCACCGACGGATGGGGTCAGAAGGACCAAGACAACTGATGGTTGCAAGGCAAATTTTATTATGCTACAGTTGCAGATTATATAGACTAGAAATCGGAAGGTTGCCAGATGGTGGTTTCCATTATCTACAGACTGTCTCGGCTCAAGGTTAACTTCCCTGGGAGAAAACCCATAAACCCAGAAGCATCAAAAATAACCTGCATGTGCAGGGGGCAGACAGCTTTGCTTGTCTCATTTTACATTCTTTCTGATCTCTGGGCCCTGGTGATTTATCTCCCATGGAATGGAACAAGGAGGGGAACAAGTAGGGACAGTTCCTTCGAGCAGCGGCCGCATGCCTGGCATGTCCTTACCTGCTCTCAAGGCTGACTGCTTCCCACACATATGTTGCCTTGTTTAAGCCTCAAGCCCTCGATCCTTTGTTGAAATACAATAATTTCATTCCTATGGTTTTCAATACCAACAACTCAACCTCCAGGAGGGCTAAAGTCTAATTTGTACTCCAAACCAAGTAGCAGTGCAGTTCGCTACTACTGAGGCTGAATCCATAAAGACTTCAAGACCACGTCCAGAAGACAAGTTATTATATATAATACCCTAGAAGGTCTGAAACATAATTATCATATACATAGCTGGTCCTTCAGAGCTTTTTACCTATAACATGTTTTTTGATGAAACTTATTTAATGTACTGGAGATAACTGTGACTTACTGATCAAATATTTGAATACTTATACTTACCTGGGATTTCATTTCTGCTGAAAGAAAAAGGAAGAACAGGACTCACTAAAAAAAAAAACCAAACTTTAGAAGTGAAAGTAAAAATCTTAACACACACTATCACTTTTGGAAGCAGCATAGAGGGGCAGTCAACGGTAAAACACTGGTGAAATAGGTCAAAACTCTAGGCCAAAAACCCATTATTATTATCATCAGTGACAGTACCACAACTGTGCCCTTCAGAATTAATAATCGCTCCTAAGAAACTTTATTTGGCATCAGATGATGTGTTTAAGAGAAACACTCTGGGAGGTTTTGAATCAGTCTTGGTTTTTTGTTCGCCAAGTTACAGGAGAATTTTTAAAGTGGGGGGAAGGGAAGAAGGAAACGGACCAGGAAAAGAATTTAAGCCATCATCTATAAACCAACAAAGCACTGATAGTTCCAAACATTATGTCACAAACTAAAATGACTGATATAGGCTCCAGTGGTTTATAAAACCTATAAAAAGACTACACCAGCAAAGTCCCCATTTATCTGTAGAGTTCAGAAACTAAAACAAGGAATACTTTAGCTTAAAACCTTATCTCAAGAGAATCATACACTTCACATGAATAAAAATACACGAAACCAAACATTTTTAAAAGCTCCAATACCCAAAATATAAAGAAAAATATTAATCCAGAAGACTCAATCAATCCACGATAATCACAAAATGGCTGGGCAATCTCTATCTCCCTTCCACACTAACCATCCATCCCATGGAAGACCAAGGGAGATCAGACCTTCCAGACTTACCTTCCAGACCTTCCAGACACCTGGATGCTGCAAAATTCTATGGAGACTCCTTGTGGAACAGCAGTTTCCCATCTCTTGTGTCTCTCCCTATCACGATCATGATCATGCAGGAAGCAAGTCTAGCTGTGCTATTTCTTATCATTGTCTGTCACCCATCTGCAACATGGTATTGTACGGATAAGGAGAAAGTAGTTCCCTTTCCCCCAGAAGGTTGAGGCTCAGGTACAGGGTAATTCTCCTGTGCACACAGTCATTATTTAGGCCGACTCAGTGACTTCAACAGGCTTAATCATGTGATCAGGTTTGTTGCCAGCTGCGTAATGCTCCCACATCTGTAGATAGAGCCGCTCTAGGTCCACTGTGTATTGTTTGGTATTGAACAGAGGGCTAGATGTTCTCTGCTTCCAGACTTTGCCACGAATTTTCTTCAGGTATTCTAGATCAGTTCCCAGTTTCACAGCTATGTCTTCATATTCTTGACTATTTTTAGCAATAAGCTCAAGACAGCCTAAACAAGTGAGCTGGGAAGCTGCAACTCGGGAAGCAAGAGTCTCTCCTGGCATAGTCACCATGGGTGTCCCTGACCAAAGGACATCCATCCCTGTGGTGTGTCCATTACAGAGTGGAGTGTCCAAGCAGACATCAGCCAGCTGGCCTCTCCGAACATGTTCCTCTTTAGGAGCAACAGGTGAAAAAGTGATACGGTTCTGGGGAAGGCCCATATTTTGTGCGTACTGTTGAATATTAGGCTCTCCTACTGCTGGAAAACGCAACAGCCACAGTACACTATTGGGAACACGCTTCAGAATGTTTGCCCACATCTGCAAAGTAGATGGGTCAATTTTATATAACTGATTGAAGTTACAGTACACAATGGCATCTTCCGGTAACCCGTACTGAGAACGTGTGGTTACAATAATGGTACGGGGAACCTCCTCTCCAGTGGCAGCCTTAATGTTGATCTGGGTAGTTGCCAGTCCATTGCTAAGACTGAATCCATTAATTGTTATCTGAATTTGTCCTCTGTTAATCATGTCAATAACTGCCTCTGCAATAGTATTCATAGGAATGACAGGCATATTAAGAGCTGTATTACTGCTGTCTGCGGTGTCTCCTCCCTCAGGACATTTCATCTTGACAATTTGCACATCTGGGAGACTATCAAGAAATGCTTTGAGGTCGATGCCATTCAGCACAATCCGATTGTCATAAATGTGCCCATTGGACTTAAAATCGATGACCGCTTTCTTCTTCAGGTGAGGGAACATATTAGCATGATCACCAATAAAGAAAGTATGGGGCATATAAGCCAGTTTCTCAGAATACTGCTCAGCAACTTCAGCAGGTGAAGTTTCCTGATCAGTGATGATATAATCCATGAAAAGCACACCACTGGTCCCAGGGTAGCCCAGCCACATTGCCTGAATAGGAGCTGGCCTGAGAGCAAAGAGTTCATTTCGAGCACCCCTGGTATAACCATTCATATTTACAAGGATGTGTATACCATCTTGATGGATGCGATCAGCTGCTTTCCCGTTGCATGGAATCTGAGAAAGATCAACGAAATGATGGGCTTCTGCCATCACCTTCGCTCGGAAGTTTGTGCCATCATCTGGGCTCAGGGCATAACAGAATACCTCAAATTTATCAGGATTGTGCGTGCCTGGAATAGACTGCATAAGATGAGAAGTAGGATGATTCCCAAAGTCAGAACTCACGTATCCTACACGCAGTCGACCATCACTGAGCTTCAAGTCTTTTGGATGTTCGTACGGTGGTTTATGAAGGACACTGATCTCATCCAAGCAGAGGTTCCCATGGCTCTCAGCAATAGCCTTCCTGAAGCCATGAGAAAGAGGATAGAGCATACTATGATGAGGCTGCACAGAAGGCAACCTATTCTTCTCCAGCTGGTCAGCCACAATGCTGACCAACTTCTTCATTCGCTCATCATAGTCTGTCCAATCACACACAATCTGCAGGCAATGAGCCAAATCACAATAAGCGTCAGGAAAGTCAGGTTCAAGCTTCAGAGCAGTGCGATAAGAAGCAATTGCTTCTGGAATATTCCCTGAATACTTGTGAATGGAAGCCAGATTGCTGTGGGCATCCGCAAGTGCAGGGTTAATCTGAATGGCACGAGTATAACACTGCAAGGCTCCCTGAACATCCTGCATCTTCTTTAGAGTGTTTCCCATGTTACAGTAGGCATCAGCAAAGGTAGGACTGATTCGAACAGCCTCCTTATAATGCATCAGAGCTTCCTGCAGTTTTCCCTGCTGCTCCAATACACTTGCTAAATTTGAATGGGCAACAGCAAACTCTGGGAAGACTTCTAATGCTTTACGATACAAGCGAACTGCCTCTTCAATGTTTCCCTGGTCTCCTTTGATATTGGCTAGGTTATTCAGAGAGTCTGCATGGGTGGGGCACAGCCGCAGAGCTGTATTATAACAATCTTCTGCTTCGGCAACACGGCCCTTCTCTTCCAGAGCGTTGGCTAGGTTGCAGTAAGCATCAGGGAAATGTGGTTGCAATTCAATAGCTCGCCTGTAGGTGTCTATTGCCAGATCCATCAGGCCTTGCTCATAGTATACACAAGCCAGGTTGGCACGTACCACTGCATGATTTGGGCTCAAGCTTAGGGCACAAAGGTAAGCTGCCACAGCTCTGTCAAAAATCCGTGCCTCTTTCAAGACATTTCCTAAATTGATATAAGCATCCAGAAAATTGGGGTCAAGGGTGACAGCCTTTTCAAAGTGATGAATTGCAAGCCAAATCTCCCCTTGTGCATTGAAAACACAGCCAAGATTACTCCAAGCTACTGCAAAGTTCGGTTGCGTCTCCACTGCTTTCAAATAACATGCCTTGGCTCCTTCCAAGCGACCCAGGGCTTTGAGCAGGTTCCCCAGGTCACTGCGAACACAGTACAAATCAGGATTGCACTGAAGAGCAGAGACGTAAGCTTGTACTGCCCCTTGCATGTCGCCTGCTGCTACCAAAGCGGCTGCCAGGTTAATATAGCCATCGATGAAATCTGGTTTGAGATGCAATGCATGCCGGTAATGCTCCATTGCTTCCTGCAACTGCCCTCTTTCCTTGTACACATTCCCCAAATTCGAATAGGCTTCTGCCAGAAGAGGGTTCTGTTTAATTGCCAGAGTACTAAAGTGGGCAGATCTGTCCAGCCTTCGACACTGGAAGTGTAGAGATGAAAGTAATAAAAGTACTCCAGTATTGTCTGGCTCTTGTCTCCACAGCTGCATGCAGTGTCTCTCAGCTGCCTCAAAATCTCCTGCCTGATATTCTCGATGTGCCAACTCAGCTAACCCTTGGAAGGAAAGCATACGTTTCGTTGGTTCTGTGCTGTCGGCCACGTTGCCCACAGAAGACGCCATCTGGAGCTTCTGGAGAGAGTGAGAAAAGGGGGTAATTGAGTCCCGCTGCCGCCACTACTGGCAAGAATGTTTCTAGAGGTAGCAAATACGAGGGCAGCAGCCGTACCACTGCTTTGGCAGGCTTAAGTGGCGGCAACAGTTACAGGCACCGAACCTTAGGAACTCTGGTTGGCCATCTACCTCTCACGCTCTTGAAATCTTAATTCTTAACCCTGCCCTCTTCCACCATTTTTCTCCTAATCAGGGAATAAAAATTACCTATACACTTGCCTTAGAAGAAATCAAAAGTCAGTAGTCCAAACACTTTTAAAATTTTTGTTTTCTGTCCAGTTGGAAAGGAAATACATGATTGACTTTACTTCATCATTCATATAGTCAATGTGGAAAACATTAGGGCCGTGTATTTCAATACAGTAAGATCAGAAAATTTTAAATTGGCCTTCCCAAACCACTAATAAGTAACCAACGTTGTATATATAATGCTAAAATCTTAGAGACTGAGTTTGATATTTTAAAAGTTCTGAAAGGATTAGCTAATTTCTCCTCATCATATTTCTCATGCCTCAAACCTGAGTATTACTTTTTAAAAAATAAATCTATTTATCTTTATTTATTTTTATTTTGGCTGCGTTGGGTCTTCAATGCTGCGTGCAGACTTTCTCTAGTTGCGGCGAGCGGGGGCTACTCCTTGTTGCGGTGCCCGGGCTTCTCATCACAGCAGCTTCTATTGTTGTTCCACAACTCTATGGGTTCCTTTTTAGGTCCTATGAAGAACCCTAGAAATTAGTTCATGGAATTATAAGTTTTTGCAAAATTGTCAAAAGTGAGATATTTTAACTTCCATCAGGTAAGACCAGCGTCTCTTTCTTTGCCAATTTTCCTTCTATCATATTCCGCTATGTTGGATCATATTGGAATGGCCACAGGCTTTTTTGAAATCTGGCTAAGGAGATTTTCTTTTTTCTGTGGTACGCGGGCCTCTCACTGTTGTGGCCTCTCCCGTTGTGGAGCACAGGCTCTGGACGCACAGGCTCAGCGGCCATGGCTCACGGGCCTAGCCGCTCCGCGGCATGTGGGATCTTCCCGGACCGGGACACGAACCCGTGTCCCCTGCGTCGGCAGGTGGACTCTCAACCACTGCGCCACCAGGGAAGCCCTAAGGAGATGTTTTAAGTGAGGCTATTATGTGATTTTCAGACACCGCCGTATGTAATTGACTATATACTATCCCATTACAGGAATAACTTCCAGTACTCATACTGACTACTCTACTGACTTAACCTAGCACAAGACACAGAAGCATAAGGACAAAAACCACCTTACAATATAGCCATGTCTTGCACTTCACAGCTCTCAAAGCATGTGCGTTTGAAGAAGAAAGAAACAACTGAAAAGTACAAAACCAGAAGCTATTCTGTGGAAAATTATTTCAATCATCAGGCATGTGAAAGGTAAGTCAAAGATTCAGTTCTCATCAATGCTTAGTCAAAACGGAAATTTTCTTCTGTCAAGAATATACTCCAGGGGCTTCCCTGATGGCGCAGTGGTTAAGAAGCCACCTGCCAATGCAGGGGACAAGGGTTCGAGCCCTGGTCCGGGAAGATCCCACATGCCACGGAGCAACTAAGCCGGTGTGCCACAACTACGGAACCTGTGCTCTAGAGCCCGTGAGCCACGACTATTGAGCCTGCGAGCCACAACTACTGAAGCCTCCGTGCCTAGCGCCCGTGCTCTGCAACAAGAGAAGCCACCGCAATGAGAAGCCTGTGCACCGCAACGAAGAGTGGCCCCCAGTCCCTGCAAGTAGAGAAAGCCTGCGCACAGCAACGAAGACCCAACACAGCCAAAAATAAATAAATAAATAAATAAATAAATGAATATACTCCATCAACAATGTGTGTAATGGAATGGTGTGAGTGAGCATTTTATCAGAATCCCTGTAATGCACAAACCTATAGCAGTACTGAAATCAGTAATGCATTTATAATAGTAAATACTTATGAGGAAGTAATCCATAGAGGTTTTCTCAAAGTTAACAATGAAAATTAATGTGACATTATCAATAATAAATTGTGAAGCTGAAATAAACTTTTCTAAACTATTAATAACTAGAAGCAAATTCTAATCAACCATGTTACAAGAAATCTATGTCTAAAAACTACAAAGTTTATTTCTTAAAATTTTATTTCGAAAATACATAAACTGTCGTATGAGGAGGCAGTTAAAGAATATATAGCTAAAAGAGTGGGGGAAAAGTTTTATAGAGACACATCTGGCAGTAGTTAATTTTTAAATGTCATTTTTCTAGATTTTGTGACACCTATAGTATTGATATTTGAAAGCATTTAAAAAATTGTAATTTGAAGATTTGCTACTCCCAGGTAGAATAAAATATTTTGAAGCAAAACAACGTTTCCACTGAGAAAAACAAAAAAAGCCAAATAAAATAGCCAGCATTCAATCAAAAAGTTCTAGACAAACCAAGAGATAGAATCATATGGCTAAAATTCTAAGAAAAGAACAGATAATACAAAAATATTTATATAAGATATTGTGTATCTTTATCAGGAAAAGTCTTTATCAAGAAAAGACTTCAAAATCATCAGAATTAATATTTTATTTATTTGTATGTTATATTTATATATAGATATTTATATATTTATATAAAGAACTTAAAGATAAAGCCCTAGTTAAGGCAGTGACAATAGCAGTAGCAGTGGGAGTGAAAAGAAATGGTTATATTCAAGCATATTTTGTCAGGAAAAGTCCAAAATC
Organism: Delphinapterus leucas; assembly: GCF_059928025.1. Lineage (NCBI taxonomy): Eukaryota > Metazoa > Chordata > Mammalia > Artiodactyla > Monodontidae > Delphinapterus > Delphinapterus leucas. The sequence continues at coordinate 3,536,938 of NW_028322258.1, forward strand.
AAATGTCTGACTGCATACATGGGATGGATAGACGGAGTGGGAAAAATCAAAGTTAACTATAGAGGTTCTAGTGAAGATGGGGTTGCCGTCACCCAACCCAAGGGGCTGCGATCATCCCCAAGGTCTAGGAGACTCAAAGGGAAGGTCATGGTCAGAGGCAGAGTTAATTGGTGGGAAAATAAGACTCCCAGTCTCTCCATCTCCTTATACCAGTTTTTTTTTTAACATCTTTATTGGAGTATAATTGCTTTACAATGGTGTGTTAGTTTCTGCTTTATAACAAAGTAAATCAGTTATACATATGTCCCCATATCTCCTCCCTCTTGCATCTCCCTCCCTCCCACCCTCCCTATCTCACCCCTCTGGGTGGTCACAAAGCACCGAGCGCATCTCCCTGTGCTATGCGGCTGCTTCCCACTAGCTATCTCTTCCTTATACCAGTTTTGTTTTTCTGCTCATATACATAGCAGCATTTCATTCAAGGGGAAAGTCATTGATCTGACTGGTCAAATTAAACAACATAGTTCAAGGCACATTTACAGTGGTTAGCTCCTCCACAATTTAGAAAGTCACATTCACAATTTCCCTCTTCCAATGCCGCGGAACACACTGGCCATTCCTCCAAAGTTTCCACTCCACAGAGTGGACCAGAGATGACGTGAGCCCAGAACTGAGAGCTTGGCATGAGATGGTGTCAGCCCCACGTAGAGCTCTGGCATAAGTTATAACCCAACCCAGGTCTACAGAGAGCTCTGCATGGAATCCTGGGAGTAAACTCAGCCATAATAATGTGATTCTGTTTTTCATTTGCTTTTCTTCCTTGCTTCACTTTCCCTGGCCACTCTGACAAACAAACTTTCAGGCATTCCTGGGCCACTCACTAACTTTATTCCATTTAATGTCATCCAGATTCCCAAGAAAATTACTAACTATAAGGAGGGAAATTTGGAACATGGTGAGTTTTAGATGCCTGAAATATACAGGTCATTGAATCCAGTTAAGTAGCAAATTATCTGGATCTCAAACATGCCAGTAGAATAGCAGACTAAGCTCAATTTAATGTACTCTTACTGGAGACACATGTAAATTCTGGGTCAATTTTGAAAAAGTTAAAAGCACCTAGCTGAGATTAAAAGAAAGAAAGGAACACCTGCATGTTTCAGAAAGTAACAGAGAAATTAAATCCAGAGAAAGAAGAGCGGACTGATGTCTGTGGGTTCCGTTCCTTAGTATAGGCCTTATGTAAATAGGGGCTGGAGCTAGAAATCTAACATTACCTTGAGGCCAGGAATTTAGACTCAGGATGGAACAATATTGAGAAGTTGGTACAGATATCCTACAGAAATTTCATGAGGAACTGCTTAGTCCATTAAGAGGGCCAAGGGCGGTGGTGAGGAAGATTGATATCTCCTGAAAACCTTCAGGTACAGAAAACATCAACACCTCTGAAAAGTAGGCCTGTCCTTCCCAGCGTTGTGATGGCCAGGTTGTCACTAACCTGTAAGGCCCTGTATGAATCAGAAACTGCAAGGAGAGTAATTCAAAGAAAAACAGATGCAGGATGGGTGTGGCAATAAATCCTAGGACCCTATCAGAAACAAAATTAAAACCACTCTAAAGGGAAATTTTAACAAACCAGAGCAGATAGTATCCTAACCAGAACAGAATAATAATTCTGAGGAAGTTACTTTAGTTATTTAAGTAATATTCAATGCATTTCCATGGCCAGGCCCTTTTGAAGAATTCTAAAACATATACAAACAATTCGTTTACATCTTATATATCCCACCATCCAGAGCAAAATTCACTTAAGTACTGTACTGGTGGAAATTGGGCAGCACTATGGAGACGATAAAAAGGTGTTTACCATCAAGAAACATCAAGGTAAGAAAGAGAATGTCTAATTTTTAATTATCCTGTGGTTTACTGAAATCTTCTGGAAACCCAAAATAGAGAAAACCTAGGAGGCAATGAAGACTTAAATCTTTAGAGATTTATCAACTCATCTATAAAAGCTTTATTAATCTCTTCTTTTAATATCATTCCTGAGAGGTATAAATGTGTCCAGTGATAGGGTTGAAGAAGCCTGAGAGAATTTCAATTGTTTACTATTCTTGGTCAGCTATTAAGACCTTTCAGGAGCATCTTGATTTTCATGGCATCATCCAACAAAAAGCAGGATATTTTACAGAAAGTCCTGGTCCACTTTTTGGCTTGCTTTTGTGTTTATGTTTTTGGTTTTCTCACATTGGGCGGTACATTAGGCTACCTATTGCACACTCCCTCATTCATGCATGCATTCATTCAAACAATATTTACTGAGTTGAGATATTTAATTAACACCCAATAAATGATGTTTAGATGAATGAATGTGCTTTTTATCAAAGTAAGTGTAAGTCCTGAGAAAAATTACAGAATGTATGATCCCAGCCCCACAAAAGCGTATAACTGTGTTGAGGATATAACACATGCTGGTGAAATAACTAATATATCACATTGGACAGTTTCTAAGTTCAAAAATGAGTTTTTATAAATAATCAGAGTCTAAGGAGGACAAAGAAGGGACAGTTCATTATGGGTTGAATCTATCAATAAATGTACATTTCAGATGAGATTTGAGATTGACCTTAAAGAAAGAAGAGGACTTAGATATATGAACAGAGAACAAAAAAGGCATGGTGACAGCATGTGCATAGATAGTGTGGCCAATATTTATGTTCTTCATTAAAGACAGTCAGAGATAACCCAAATGTAACTGTTTCCATGGGTCCATTCTCAGTATCCAAACAAAACGGCAAATCCTATCTTAGTAAAACTAATGAAAAACACAGTCTTTAACAAAGACATTGTGAAGGAAAGGGGGAGAGAGAGGCTTGCATCCCACACCACACAACAAAACTTATTTAATTATTTGTTTCATTTTCTCCCTCTGAGAATTTCCTCTCCCTCTCTCTGTACGTCTCTCTTCTCCCACATCTGGCCACACTCTACCAGCCACCTTTCCAGATCTTTCCAGAACTCTCCATCCTACTTTCATTATGCCACAAGTTGAACATCTCACAGGTCTCCAGGATGCATCCGCATCACTTATTCCACTAAGACAAACAAAGGACACTTCTCAGGATCACGTTTCTTGGAAGGAAGAGGTCACGAGGAGTGATTATAAATAATATAAGGTGGAGAGCAGTGACTTAAAATACCATTTTTTCCTCTTAGAATGTGAATACAGGGAACTTTGGGAAACTAGAAAATCTAGAAAGGGTTCATTGATAACTATTCATTTTCAATGAATAAAATAAAATGTAATAATACGGCTAAACTCTGACAGATTAACTTTTTCAAAAGTTGCTTTCACACACCTTCACTATTGGGATGTTTGATAAACACATCTTTCTTCTTTCTTTGCAGATACTGGCACCAAACTTTCAAACAATAAGCACCTTCCCGTAAGTCCCTTGCCAGGCAAGATTAAGGTATAACAATCCAAACAGATTTTTGAAGAAGATAACTGGTTGAAAGCACAGGAAAAGAGCTGGGTTTCTCTTTTTCAACAGTCACATAATGAGTAATGTGGCAATTGGTTTACAAAGTCTCTCTCCATGAGGGGTTAAGGTTAAGATTAGAACTTCTGAGGCCAGAAGAGCAAAATAACTACAACAACCCACATATTTTCAAGAGCCGCCCTTTGGATGTGAGGGATTGATTTTTCCCACGCTTTTTTCAGCAACCCAACTGGTGTCTTTATTAAATGACATAAGAGAATACAGTGTGGCCAAGAAGGCTTAGATTTCCTTAGCCCCAAGTCAGATATTCTCAAGTGACTGTCCACTCAAATTAAAAAGAGAGATTTACAAGAGGAAACTGGATACAACTGAGTGTACTCTTATTTCAACCCTTTACCTGAATGTTTTGTTTTGTTTTCAGTTCTCCACTGAAGTTGCCTACATTAATATATTTTTAAGAACATTTCCTTAAGTTGAAGTATTCATTCAGTATATTCATTTACTATAATTGAGAAAAGCCAAATGACTTAGGCAAATTCATTTCTATATTGCCACAGCAGTGTATTGTGAACTAAATGACACCTGGCAGTTCTTTACTCAGATGCTAACTCAATTAGAAGGCAGAACAAGGATACCTACCCATTCAGGGAAGGAAAGGTCACTTAGCCTCTGTAGCTGTCTTAGGTCTCTTATCATCACAGTAACAAGTTGAAGACTAAAAACCGTACGATCACCTCAATAGATGCAGAAAAAGCTTTTGAAAAAATTCAATATCCATTCATGGTAAAAACTCTCCAGAAAGTGGGCATAGAGGGAACATACCTCAACATAATAAAGGCCATATATGACAAGCCCATAGCTAACATACTCAATGGTGAAAAGCTGAAAGCATTTCCCCTAAGATCAGGAACAAGACAAGGATGCCCACTCTCACCACTTTTATTGAACAGAGTTTTGGAAGTCCTAGCCACAGCAATCAGACAAGAAAAAATAAATAAAAGGGCTCCAAAATGGAAAGGAAAAAGTAAAACTGTCACTGTTTGCAGATGGCATGATACATAGAAAATCTGAAAGACACCATCAAAAACCTATTCGAGCTCAAACATGAACTTGGTAAATTTGCAGGATACAATAGATTTCTATATATAAATTTTGTATTTCTATACACTCACAGTGAACTATCAGAAAGAGAAATTAAGGAAACAATCCCATTTACAATCGCACAAAAATGAATAAAATACATAAGAATAAACCTGCCTAAGGAGGTAAAAGACCTGTACCCAGGAAACTATATGACACTCATAAAAGAAATGAAAGATGACACAAACAGCTGGAAAGATATACCATGGTCACGGATTGGAAGAATTAATATTGTTAGAATGACCATCATACCCAAGGAAATCTACGGATTCAATGCAGTCTGTATCAACATATCAAGGGCATTTTCCACAGACCTAGAACAAATAATTTTAAAGTTTGTATGGAAACACAAAAGATGCTGAATAGCTAAAACAGTCTTGAGAAAGAAGAACACAACTGGAGGAATCATGCTCCCTGGCTTCAGACTGTGCTACAAACCTACAGTAATCAAAACAGTATGGTACCGGCACAAAAACATCCATCACTGGAACAGAATAGAGAGCCCAGAAAGAAACCCATGCACTTATGGTCAATGAATCTATGACAAAGGAGGCAAGAATATGCAATGGAGAAAAGTCTGGGCTTCCTTAGGGATGGTTTCATCAATTAATTTGTTTTCTTAAATGGACCATACTTTTCCATGTCTTTGTATACCTTGTGAGTTTTTTGGTTGAACATTTGGCTTTCAAATATTATCATGTGGTGTCTATGGAAACCAGATTCTCCCACTTTCCCAGGGTTTTCTGGGCTTTTGATTGTTGAAGGCTGTAGTAGTCTGTTTGTTTAGGGACCTTTCCAAACTAGCTTTGCAATGACTGTAACGACTTTGACTTTCCAAAATAGCTTTGCAATGACTCCTTATCGTATGTAGGCACTGAAGTCTCTGTTCCTTTAGTTCATGTTTAGCTAATGTTTTGACAGAGATGTCCTTGAATTCCTGCACCTAAGACAAACAAAAACAAATATACACAAGCACATCCACATGCACACTCAAAACCACACACCTCTCCCCATTGTGCAGATTGCTGGATCACTCCTTCAACATTTAACTGACCTGCACTGAGTTCAGGGCTCAGCCCATGGTAAAAGCTTAGAGACTCCTCTGGTGTTTTCAGAACATGCATCTTATCTTGAGTATGCATGCGGCTTTCTTAATTTCTCTGGACACATGTGTACTTTTGGTATGTTCTAAGTTCCCAAAGAATCTCCCCCAACTTTTGCTCCTGCATCTTATGTGGTCTATTGTATTTCAATGCACAGTCTTCTGCCCCAGCCATCTGTGCTTTGTTAGTTCACCTTGCACTTTTTTTTCAGCAATGACCGCTGCTTTTCCAGACTGTGTTCCAGGTTAGCTAAGACAGAGATAAGCATCTTGTGTCAGTCCTTCAGGTAGCTCCCAGACAGGTTAGAACAGATACACATAATAATCTGAGAGTATGGTCTCTTCTGCTCCCTCCTGAAGGAGGATTGAGGGTCCCATACTACGAATGGTCTGCTGCTACTTTAAGACTATCACTGCATTAAGACTCCACCACTTTAAGACCATCTCTACACTAACAGTGGATGGGGCAAGGGCAAGTAAAAATGCCACAAAGCTTTCCTGCCATTTTCCAATTGCCTCTTCCCTGGTTCAGTATGTGTGTGGTTGCTGTAAATCTTTGGCTGATTTCAGGACTAAGAGAAACTCAAGGAACCCCACAACAAGAAACAGTATAATCAAACTCTCAGATGCCAAAAGACAGAGAAAGAATCTTTTCTCCCAAAGGAGAAAGAAAACACAAATTTGTTACAAAGCAGGGATCCTCAAAAAGATTCATAGCTAATTTTCTATCTGAAACCACGGAAGCAAGAGGCCAGACATATTTAAAGTGCTGAAAGAAAGAAACTGTCCACCAAGAATTCTATATTTGGCCAAAATGGTTTCAAGACTTAGGGAGAAATTAACACATTCCCAGATGAACAAAGGCTGAGGGCATTTGTTTTACAACTTCCTAACACTGCCCTATGACAAATGCTAAATTGAACCTTCAGGTTGAAATGAAAGGACACTAGACAGCAACTCGAAGCTGTATAAAGAAATAGAAATCTCCAGTAAAGATAAATACATGGGCAGATACTAAAGCCAGTATTGCGCTACTGGCTTGTAACCCTACTTTTTATTTCTTACATGATTGAAAAAACAAATGCATAAAATAATTATAAGTCCATGTTATTGGGCTCACAAAGTATAAAGGTGTAATTTGTGACAACAATAATGTAAAGAGGAGGAATGGAACTGTAGAGGAACAGAGTTTCTGTGTGCTATTGAAGTTGGTTTCAATTCAAATGATATTGGTTGAACTTTAGAAGGGTAAATGTAATCTTCGTGATAACCACAAAGAAAATATCAATAGACTATATGCAAAAATAAATGAAAAAGGGATCAAGAGTTCACTACAAGAAAATCGGCAAACCACAGAAGAAGTCAGTAATGGAGTAAATAAGCGGCAAAAAATGCATAAGACATACAGAAAACAACCAGGAAACAGACAGAATTAAGTTCTTCCTCATCAGTAATTTTTGAAAAAGTAAGTGGATTAAGCTCTCCAATAAACATATACATATTGGCCAATGGACTTTAAAAACAACCATAATCCAAGTACATGCTGTCCGCAAAAAACTCACTTGATTACAAGAGACACAAGTTGGTTGAAAGTTAAAGCATAGAATAAAATATCCCATGCAAATAGTAACAAAAAGAAAGAAAGAGAGAGAGAGAGAAAAAGAAAGGAAGGAAGGAAGGAAGGAAGGAAGGAAGATAGATCTGGGATGGCTACGTTAATATCACACAAAATAAACTTTAAATCAAAAACTATCACAAGAGGAAGAGGAGGCCACTATATGTTGATAACAAGTTCAATCTATCAAGAAGATATAACAACTATAAACATATATGTACCAAACATCCCCCAAATATGTGAAGCAGACATTGACAGAATTGAAGGAAGAAATAGATAGTTCTAAAATAATAGTTGGAGATCAATACCTTGCTTTCAATAATGGATAACACATCTAGACAGAAGATCAGTAGAGAGGTAGGGGGACTGAATAACACATTTAACCAACTAAACCTAACAGCCATATATAGATCACTCCACTCAACAACAGCAGAATACACATTTTTCTCAAGTACACATGGAACATTCTCCAGGAAAGACCATATGTTACGCCACAATACAAGTACCAATACATTTTTAAGAAACTGAAATCATACAAAGTATCTTCTTTAACCACAGTGAAAGGAAGGTAGAAATCAATAACAGAACCATTGGTAGCCATTTCCCATCATGCCTGCCACACATGATATAAAGCAATGAAGGGAAAAACATAATTGACCATTTAGAAAAGTGGGAAAGAGGACATACCATTGACACAGAGTGTGTGCTGTTTCCCGTTGTCAGGGATAGAAATAACTTAGCATCATTTATTCATTAGTGTGTTAATTTCTTGGTCAATCATTGGGCAGCCAGTGTTTCTGCCTGATGGGAAGATTTCCTATACTCGGTGTTGAGTGGAGACAACCTTGAAAGGGACATTTAAAAGGATTATACTGTAATGGGCTTAGCAGTACCCTTCCTCCTATGCCAGTATTTAGGCTGGGGTATTTCCATGCAGTGTGTACAATCGTAGGCCCCAGGTCACCAGAATTTAGTTGGATTCGTTTTGTTAATACATTCCTTCAGTACTTTGTCTTTTATTTGACTGTTGCATTTACTTCATTCTTTATTATCACTGCGAAACAACTTTGTTTCCTGTTCAGATGCCAAAAAGTGGATATCAATACCTCCTGAGTTTTACACATCACAGATCTGTTTTACATATCAGAGACAGAGACAGCAACTATTTCCAATGACTTTGAGACATCCTTTGAACATGTGATTAACATGTTGAGTGTTGAAATGTGTGTCGAGCTCATTATACTTGCTCTAAAAGGTTTCAAACTGCAAAGATTTAAAAATCTTTATGTTTGAATAGTTTTCCTGTGCTGTCCCTTTGTGTCAGACTGTTAATGTGCAGTCTGGCACCTTCAAATAATGTGGCTTTGTAACCAATTATTTACATGTTGTTTTATCCACAGAGAATCTTTGTTTTTTAAATAAATTTATTTATTATTTATTTTTGGCTGTGTTGGGTCTTTGTTGCTGCACATGGGCTTTCTCCAGTTGGGGCGAGTGGGGGCTACTCTACATTGTGGTATGCGGGCTCCTCATTGCTGTGGCTTCTCTCGTTGCAGAGCACGGGCTCTAGGCGCTGGGGTTTCAGTAGTTGTGGCACGCGGGCTTCAGTAGTTGTGGCTCATTGGCCCTAGAGCACAGGCTCAGTAGTTGTGGCGCACGGGCTTAGTTGCTCCGCGGCATGTGGGATCTTCCCAGACCAAGGCTCGAACCCATGTCCCCTGCACTGGCAGGCGGATTCCCAACCACTGTGCAACCAGGGAAGTCCCCACACAGAGAATCTTAAGGTCAAAACATACAACTCGATTAACTACACGTCCTCCTGTTCACATTTCCCTCATCTTTCCTTCATCTTCTGTCTATGTTTCCTTGGCCCTGTTTATATTAAGTACTTTTGCCATTATATTTGATTGTCTGTATTCCGGTGAGATACCACAATGCTTTATGAGACACGGTAGGATATAAATGCATTTAAGTTTTATATATATATATATATATATATATATATATATATATATATGTATATATATGTGTAGTCTGCTTGAGTGCAGTGTTTTTTGTTTTCTGTACTGAATTCATTAGCATGGGTTGGTATAAAATTTAGCATAGGTCAATATGTAATTTGTAAACTAATAAGGTCTTAAAAGTGAGGAATTAAGTCTTTTAAATTTAACTATTTATTGTAAAGAGCAGAATAGCATACATAAACAGGTACCTAAGGAAAACTTGTATTCTAATATGGAACTCTCATGAACACCGTTTGTTTTTTCTTCTAATGGTATGATAGTAGGCCATTTGATTATTTCTATTTTTATGGCTTTAACTTTAGAACAATGAAATATTCGTAAATTTTAAAAAGTATTTTTCTTTATTTGATGCGGGTGGGATACTGGAGAAATGAAAGGTCAAACACCTATTGAGGAATCCATACTTGTCTATATATTGTGTACTTTTATTTCAATAACTGATTTAAAATTTCTAAGAGGATGCTATAATAAGTTATTATGCCATTTTACAGACTGAATTAAGTGAATTTCAGGGAGGTATGAAACTTGCCTAAGGCTATCCAGCTGCCAAGTGGTAGAAGTGAGAATTAAATCCAGGTATACCTATCGCCAAAGTTTCTGCTCATCTCTTTACATCATCCACTTTTAATAGCCAATGCTTTCCTGCTTACAAATATGACTGAGGTTTCCAGACAGTCAACAGTCCTTTTTAATCAGATAGAAAAATTACTGTTGATTCTCTAAAGACATATTCCTTTTCCATTAAGTGACTTTAGTTGTTCAAATAATACTTCCAGACAGTAGTAATCATACAGTTGGAGACTAAGAACAGAACTCAGGGATGTGTCTAGCAGTCAGTAAAGACCAACTGGGCTCACTGATGATATTTACAGTCATTTCCTCTAGACTAACATAATCTTATTAATAAGACCCTAACAATTCACAGTACTGCCCTTGCCTGATTGTTTCTTCTTCTCCCTCTATCACTCTCTCTTTCCCCATATTATTATTATTTTTGGCAATTTTTGGTGAATTAAATTCAGGGATTAGTATTCAGGAGTACTCGTCACAAAAGCAGAGAATCTTAGCTCACACCAAAGGAAAAAAATAGAGAAAAAGTATAAATTATATGAATACACACACATACACACATGTGCCAACTATATGTTGCACTTCTCCAAAATCTATTCAGTATCTGCACATTTACTGTATATTAGCAGTAAGACCAGAAATGAGCGTTAACGCTCTGTTTACAAGGCACAGAAAACAGACCCAAATATGGAAATTACTAGCAATGAGAATGGGGAAGAAAGACTACAACAAGGAATGTAGATGATATTTTTGTTTCCTAGCTATGATGCCAAATATTGAACTTTCAACTTGAGACAAGGAGGCCATAAAAAGTTGTATTAGTTTCCTAGAGCTGCCATGACAAAGTACCAGGGACTGAGGAGGTTAAACAACAGAAATTTACTCACTCACAGGTCTAGAGGCTAGAAATCTGAGATAAGGTGTCAGCAGGATTGATTTCTTCTCAAGTATCTCTTCTTGGTTTGTAGATGCCATGTTTTCCTTTTGTCTTCACATGGTCTTCTCTCTGTGCATGTCTGTGTCCTAATATTTTCTTTTTATAAGGACACCAGTCATATTGGATTAGAGCCCACCCATTTGACCTCATTTGACCTCAATTACCTATGTAAGGGCCTTATCTCCAAATACAGTCATATTACGAGGTATTGGGGGTTAAGGCTTACACATATTAACTTGAGCAGGACACAATTCAGCTGATAATAGAAGATAAGAGTAATTTAAGCAAGTAACTGTTGTTTACAGTGAGTTGCTTAAGGATATGAATTTACTCAAGAAAGACAAGAAGAAATTACATAACACTGTATGTTATACAAAGATATTAAATTAATCATCATAACATCCTGTGAGATGGGCATTAAATTAGACTAAGCAAGATTAAGCAACTTATCCAGAATTGTAGAGTTGGTACTTTCCAGAATTTAAACCAGGTATTTTCCCAGTTCCATTCTACGTTATATATTCATTTCATTATTTGAAATGAATTTTGAGTCTTCATTTTGCTTAGTTTCTGAAGTTATATGGGGATAGAATGGGGTTGGATATTTTCAGTGACATTCACACATGGGGAAGGAAATTGAGTCCAGAAGCTTCAGCAATGTTTCCATGGAGAGCACTAACAACAGAACCAGAAACACCGTTATCCTTTTGGTTCAGTGATCTTTCCTGAAGCACTACAAGAATCAATTTTAAGAAGCCCAGTGTTTTCCAAACTTTCACCAATGGGCTCTGTAGGGTCCTCTAACAGTATCTAAGAGACTAACTAGTTTCTCATCCCAAGCCACTTAAGACAAGGAGTTCTGATTGTTCTCTGTGAGGAAATCAAGTGACAAGCATAGCTGGTGATTTAGGATAGTTTCTTTAGGGCCCAGGCAAAACCTAATACACAGTAATAATCATTGTTAACTGCATCTTTGACAAGGATTAATCAGGTATCAAAGAGGTCTATAAATTGGGAGAAATTATGATCAAAGAGAAACATAGACCACAGATATTTAATTAATGCTCAATTATTTATGAGTTTAACTTTGGTGAACCTAATTTTCCTTCTTCTAGACAATTTCCAATTCGTCTCCACAAAGAGACCAGAATAAGCACCTTCCAATACAAGATTTATTGTGTTGCTTTAATTTAAAGCATACAGTGACTTCTACATTCACTCCACCAAGTTTTGCCAGGAGAGAAAAGGAGACATTATATTTTGTCTTGAATTAGATATGCCACCATACTTGACTTAGCTCATCCCACTGGAAGCACTTTGAGGGCAGATTCTACAGTCTTGTCTTACATCCTCTACGGAATCAAGCCAAGGGAATCACACACAGTTACAGCTGGAAGAACATTTGTTCTGGGTTAATACTTTTAGCCTTTACCACCAAGACTTTATCACCAAGACCTATCTTTACAGTCTCTAAACAGGAGACCTTCTTGCCTTCCCTTTTCATATTGACTAGGAAGGTAAAGGGAAGAACTGAGAAGTACCCAAAGTCAGCTAGCAGCCAGCACAGATAAATCATCTGTGGAGATATTGTTTCTTTCAAAAGATATAAACATAAGAGGAAGTCCTAGTGTTTGAAACAACTGTGCATAATAAAATTCCATGAAAACCTAGAACTCCAGATGCAGATCAGTAACATACTGGTTAAATAAGCTGTTATGCTCATGCAATGGACAAGTGTACATACATTGAGAAGAACGAGATACTCTTTTCTATGAGATTCTCTTTTCACTGAACTCATCAGTGCTGCAAAAACAATGTTACATAATACTTTTTCTTTAACATTATATCAGGCATCCTCATCTTGTCCTGCATTTATTGCCAGTGTTACTGAAGTCTACCACTTACCTCTTTCTCCTTTAGACATATAATTTCTTCTTATTTTGGAAGCATTCATCAATCCCTATTTTACTCTTTCTTTTAAATTACAAATGAATATTGAATTTTATAAAATATCTTTTGGGGGATATTTCAAGTGATTGTATAGTTTTGCTCTCCTTTGACCTTGTTATATGGTAAATTGTATTTTGTTATTGTATATTATGTTATTTATTATATATTGTATTCTGTTTACTAATGACATTTATTATATTATAATTACATTATTTTTAAGGTAGCATTTTGTTTTAGATAGACAAAACAACCAGTGGAATAGGAAGCATCTTAAAATTAGATGCAAGAGCGTAAGGGAATTGAGATTAAAATAAAATTCACGTTTTGGATCAGCAAAAATTATTCAACAAAAGTGGGAAAATATAGCTATCATAGAATTAGTAAATTCTAGATACAGCAACGAGTTAAAAGTTAAAAAATAATGAAAGTGTAAAAGTATCAGAAACCTGGGAGACTTGAAATAAATTATTCATGAGGAATACCTTTCTAAGATACAAAGAAAAAAGGATACATTTAATTATATAAGAATTTTAAAAAAAAGAATTAAAATTTTCTTCATGGCAAAATGCACTACAAAGGTCAGAAAACAAGCCAAAGAAATTGGGAAATATATTTAGAAATGGATAGGCCTTCTTTACAACTTTTGAGAGAAGCACATGTTTCTTTTTCCTTTAACCTGTTATGTGGGTATTAATCTATAATGTAAGTGCATGGTTCCTTTCCTTTAACCTGTAATGTGAGATTTAATCTATATGGTAAGTGCATGGTTCCTTTCCTTTCATCTGTAATGTGAGTGTCAACATGGGGCACTGTTTCCAAGCACAGACTTTGGATGTTCCCGTACTGGTCCCGTCACTGACCATCCACAAAAACTTACAAATGTTGCTTTACTTTCCTGGGGGTTAGAGTCTTAGCTAAGAAATGGAAGCAAAATAGAACTTTCCCGCAGGGATGATAGAAGGTTTAAAGGAGTAAATATGTAAGTGACTTGGCACAGTGCCTACTACAAGAGAGATCAATATAAGTACTTACCAATTTTTTAAAGAGACAGATGAAAGACATAAAATGTGGTGATTTCAATCCATTGATATATATTCTTGACATTAAACTACCTTTTCATTCACTGGATGACCTAACTTGCTCATGCTTTTTCTTACTCTAGTGAACTTGGGTAGCTAATATCATAGTTAAAAATTTTTCCTTTTATAGTTACAAGTAAATTTGACCTGTAAATTTCTTTTTCCTTACAGTCCTAATCTGTTTTCAGTATTAGGATTATATAGACTTCATAAGATGAATAAAGGAGCATTGTTCCTTTGCTACTCTCTAGAAGTTTTTCTTTGTTAATATTGATGTTATCTGTTTAACAGAAGTTTGATAGAATTCACCTCCCAAATGATCTGGCCGGGTCTGGTATTTTCTTGGTGAAAGATTGTAAACTATTGACTTAATTCCTTTACTGGTGCAAGAACTCCAGCTACAAATTTCCTCTTGTGTCAGTTTTGGTAAACTTTAGGAGCTAGGAAATTGTCCACTTTACAGAAATGTTCAAATTTACTGGCATTTCATATATTCTCTGTTTGTACTCTCTGCTATAACATTGTCCTGATTCTTTCTGTATATTATTTACTTACGTTTTTGTTTTGCTTAATCAAAGTTTGTTTTTTTAAATCTTTTCAAAGAATATTCTTTTGACTTACTAAATCACCTCAATTTTATACTTTTTTCTGTTTTATTAAGTTCTGCTCATATCTTTATTGTCTATTTTTCTATGTTCTCAGGGTTTATTGTTTTACTCTTCTGATGTCAATTAAAACACTTGGTTATTAATTTTAATAAATCTTTTTACTTATAAATAGTTGAACTTTTTGAAGGTTCCAGCTTAGTTGTACGTATCTAAGGGTCAGCTCCTCCTCATAGTTGCTGGCCTAAGGCTTAGTTCACCCTATAGCAATGTATATATTGACATTTATTCCCCTCGACTTTCTGTGTTTTGCTACTTCTCACCTTTCTTTGCAGAGAAGCCCTTTGAAATACCCTTAACTTATTTTACAGCCAATAAGTCTTTAAAATACTGTGTATTTTTTAAGATAAATCAACTTATATAATTAGGCAGGAAATCTGATCTGCCATATTTTAAAAAACAGCATAATTTCACTCTTCTCCACGATTAATCTGCTGTATTACACGACCTTCGAGTTTTTAGCTTTATCAATGACATGTACTTTAAAAATGTTTGAAAGATCCTACCTAGTCTTTTAAAACATCCTTGCTCCTTGTTTCAGTTCTAGTTTTATGTATATTTTCTGCCTGGCACCTGATTATTCCAACATCTGATGGATGGCCTTGGGAATTTAATTCTGGTATTGATTGTTTTTGCTGATTCTCTCCACTTGTAGCTGATTTCTTCATTATTGTGTATATTTAGATCATGAGCTCACGTTTAGCTAAACTTTATCTGTGGGAACGCCATAGGCCTGTGTTGAGGGTCTACCTCTCCAGAAAGGGTTTAGTTTTGTGTTTGGAATACCACCGATTTGGGAGCATTTTAAGTTAATTTCTTGGCTTCTGTTTGCAAGACCGCAAATAAATTTGCAACCCAAACACTGTGAACACAGATCGGCGGTTCAGAATTCTCAAGATTTCCTACCTGTTTCCTACCCAGAGCAGAGGCCAAGAGAATTTGGTCTTAGTCTCCCTTTGCCAGCAGATATTTTTTTCTCCTGGCACACCCTTTCATTAAAGGTGAAGCTAGGGATAGATAGGTTTAGTTCTAACTTCCCATCTAGTAGGGATGGAGTCTTACCTCCTGCCTCCCATGTGGTCATGGCCATTTAAAAACAAGTCTCTATACCAGGTGTGTCATTCAACTACGGCCTGTATTCCAAATCCAGACAGCTGCCTATTTTTTATGGCCTATGAGCTATGAATAATTTTCACGTTTTAACTGGTAACATTTTAAATGGTTACCTAAGTACCTAAATAATATCCTCAATTTTGCCTCTTTGGTCTACAAAGCCTAAAATATTTGCCATTTGGCTCCATAAGAACAGGATTTCCAGCTTCTGTTCTAAGCTATCAAGATCTTCAATCCACTCTTAATAGAGCTATAACTCTTACACATGTACCACCCTTCCTTCATGGGTCCTGGAAATTTCGACTGCACACTTCCAAAATCAACCACGCACTTAAAAATAAGTTGTGTACATTTAACCTAGCATACCTAACCCATTTCTTTTAGGAGAGTTTTTCAAGTAATCTTGCCCACCGTATTCTTCAGAACTTCATTAATAATGGCAAAAAACTGGGCTTACCTGGTGGCGCAGTGGCTGAGAGTCCGCCTGCCGATGCAGGGGACACGGGTTCGTGCCCCGGTCCGGGAAGATCCCACATGCCGCGGAGCGGCTGGGCCCGTGAGCCATGGCCGCTGAGCCTGTGCGTCCGGAGCCTGTGCTCCGTAACGGGAGAGGCCGCAACAGTGAGAGGCCTACGTACCAAAAAAAAAAAAAACGAACAAAAAAAGGCAAAAAATTAAAACAACTTAACATTCAACAAAAATGGGAAATGTTCGTAACAATTATAGAAGCACATACAGTAGAAAACTATAAACTGTTATTGAAACAGTGAGACATAACTTTTTATTCTTAGAGAGCTATGTTTATTTAGGTCCCTTTTGTTTAAATAAGTATATTTCTGTGTATGTATGTATACAGTCATGTATTTATATACACATACATTATTTGTATGATATATTTATATAAACATATGAAATACTACCTATACACATACCTTTGATTTATATTTGTATACATACACAGGGATATAATTATATATTATATATTTATATACATTGAACTGAAAACTGGTGGTATACATGTATACCGTGTATAAATGTGTGTCTACGTGCATGTGTAGAAAAGCCGGTTGAGAGATATGGAAGCATGAGTTAGACAGGGTTCAAGATTTTAAAAGTAGTTATGTGTAGGTAGTGAGGTTAAGGCCCATTTGATTGAAAATATTGCATATTTTTACATCAATTGTTATGATGACCAGATTCCTATGTAAATAAAATTATAAATAGCTATACATACTCGTATGTGTAATGTATAACTAAAAGATATATAGTTTTATATATGTATTATATTTATATTATACAATTATACTAATACATTATATATTGTGTTATATAGAATATATTAACTATAGTGTATTAAATCAGATAATAATATATATTTATATATTATGATATAATTGTTTTATAATCAATATTACAGGATATATCATATTAATATTATGAACATATTAACCATAGAAATACATTTCATTACTCATATATTTTGTATATAATATACGCTAGGCAAAAATATATATTAATACATAATTGTTATACACTAATATAAATATTAGTATATTACATTTATACATCAATATAATATTTAATATTGGTATATTTATATTATTTTTAATATATACAGAGCTAATGCTCTTTAAAGCCATCTGCTACAAGTAGAATAAGACCAGGAGTATGGCCAAAGCAAATTGTAAAAATATTAGATTACTTATATTCATTTATATGTCATTTTCCTGGAATCTGCATCTGGCTACTAGAGAGGACACACAGCAAAATCAACAAAAAGTGCCCAGGACATAGGATCCTTTATTCATTGGAACCTCAAAGGAAACACAGTGCTATTCAGTCCCCTTTCAAAGAGCCAAGAGCAAACCTTGAAGCACCCAGTAAAAGCCAATTCAAACAAAAAAGCTTTTCCACTTAAACTGGAAGAAGTTAAGTTCCCAAGAGACCCCCTACATCAACCACTGAAGCTCATTTGGCAGTAAAAACAATAATGTTCACCGAACAGCAAGAAACGCAAAACAATAGGTGTTTTACCAAAAACACAAAAAAGCAGCTAATTAGTGTCTTTCCTGTTTGAAAGAAGGGGGTGGGAAGTGGGCAGAAGACCTGATAGGAAAGATAAAAAGAAAAGGAAAAGGAAAATAACAGTTTCCAGTTTGACACTCAAGCTGTCTTCTGCATCCATTTCGTCAAGACCACCAAGTCAATGTGGAGGCTTTTTCCTCCTTCCCTTTTCTCTTCATGAGACCGATCACAGCCAGCACTGCAGATTCCATCCAATTAAGGAATGCTGTTGCCTACATGTGTGAGTGAGCTGTGAGTGAACTGCTGAAGTAGAGGACACCTAAAGTGAAACGTCTTCATGAATGTCCACGTGGCTGAGCAGCAAGTTAACCTTTCACAGATGTGCTGAAGAAGAAGAGTTGGGTTTTATTTTATTTACTTCTCCCTGGACTGTGTTGAATGACTGTCATCGACAAGTTCAGGCTACTTTTTGCTGAGGATTAATGCACTGGGAGAGCTGAGAGAACACTGAACAGTAGAGCTGTCTTTTTCTTGACCAGTTCACCTTAGTTTCCCAAACTCTAAGTCTTTCCCTAATTCCTTCTCCTTTTTATTGTAGTAAAATGAACATAACACAAAATCCACCATTTTGATCATTTTACAATTCACTGTACCATTCCGTGGAATTTACTACTGTCACAGTGTTGTGCAACTATCACCACTGTCCAACTACAAAACATTTTCATCACCCCAAGAGGAAACATACACCCATTTTGAGGAGTCGTTCCCTATTTCCCTCTCTTCCAAACCCCTGGAAACCACTAATGTATAATATTTTCCGTGTGTATGGATTTGCCACTGCTGGACATTTCAAAAATATGGAACCATACAATATAGAGCCTTTCGTGCCTGACTTCTTTCACTTAGCTGCATCCATGATGTAGCATGTATCAGTAATCCATTCACTTTTATGGCTGAATTCCCTGATCCTGTTTTCTTCATACTGTTTGAATACAAAATTTAAAATAAGTTGAGAGTGAAGCTCTGTTTTAAGGGCACATCTACGAGGCCAATTCTTTTTAAAAAGGTGAAAATGGAGATATTGTTGTGAAATGATAATCGTTGAGAAGCCTCAGCCAATTTGATAATGAAAAGTTTGGGAAATGTTGCAAAAAATTATCTGCTTTATATTAAAAGCCTTTTAAGCAAGGATTCAGGAGATTGTCTTTTTCTTGCAGGTAACTTAAATGAGTCAGAAGGAAATAACTGCCCTTTAAAACAGATTTTGAAAGGATTCTATTTATTCTTAATAGACGAATGGGAGTACAGGTAGTTCACATCCAATATGGACTCCCTGTCCAAACACTGTTTATCGTTTTAGCCACCACTATCGAATTATATTTCTTGAGAGTTAAGGCAGCTCAATTCCTGCATATTACTTTTTTTTTCCTGCATATTACTTTTTAAAATTCATCTATCAAATTATCAAATTCATCAATCCATTAATACAGTATAAACAAGAGATGTTCATGTTTCAGTGCAGTTCAAATATCAGGTATAAAGAACCACCAGCAAGAAAAAGAATCCTATATCTCTTGCCAGAATGTGGTCAGCTCTGGGGTGCTTTGCTAGCTGAAACACACTTTCATTGTTAAGAGGATAGAGGCTGTTTAAGAGGGATGAGAGCCAAAAAATGTTAACTACGTGTACGTGTTAAGAACAGTGCTAGGTTATCTCATATTCTATATCAGCCAAGGCTCACCATTTTACATATGTGAAAAGCGAAGTTAAAAGTGTTTTAGTAGGGCTTCCCTGGTGGCGCAGTGGTTAAGAATCTGCCTGCCAGTGCAGGGGACGCGGGTTTGAGCCCTGGTCCGGGAAGCTCCCACATGCCACGGAGCAACTAAGAGCATGTGCCACAACTACTGAGCCTGCACTCTAGAGCCCGTGAACCACAACTACTGAAGCCCACACACCTAGACCCCGCGCTCAGCAACAAAGAGAAGCCACCACATTGAGAAGCCCGCACACCGTAACAAAGAGTAGCCCCTGCTCACCGCAACTAGAGAAAGCCCGCGCATAGCAAGGAAGAGCCAACGCAGCCAAAAATAAATCTATTTTTTAAAAAAAAAGTGTTTTAGTAACTTACTAAAAGGCACGCAATCAGTAAATCTGAGCAAGAATTCAATCCCAAATCTGTCACACTGAAGTTTAAGCTAATACATGAGATTAATAAAAACAGCACTAAATTAAAAGTTCAGAGATATTTTTAATTTCATACTCTTTCACTAACGCTCTTTGGAGAGAAATCATTTCTTTTATAGGGGCCTTAGTTTTCACAACTATAATAGTTGGAAGCTTGACTAGATGATCTGTATGTAGTCTTCCAATTCTAAAATGTTCCACTCATTTGGATTCCTACAATAATTGCCCTTGCAATACATGCATGCTGCCACCAAGTAGCCGTACAGACTATTAGTTCCTTTTATATCCCTAGTGGGGAGTGCATTTTGACATCAGACTTACCGGTCAATAGTACAACCTGTTACTATAACTATAAAATAACAAAATAATCTGGTATTATTTCCTGTAAAGCAGAAGCTTTACATTGTCTGTGAATCATATCAGAATCACCTGTAGGTTTGTTTCGTTGTGTTTTAACATATTTATTGGAGTATAATTGCTTTACAATGGTGTGTTAGTTTCTGCTTTATAACACCTGTAGGTTTTTAAACATAGAGGAAATCCATAACCCATTGAATGAGAATCTTCAGAGACAGGACATGGGCATCTGGATTTCTGGGCTCCCATCATCCGTATATTTTATTTTATTTTTTGCCTATGTACAATATTTGTCACATCCTCTTGAATCGTTAAATGTTTCTTTTTGTTTTAAAATTTTAGAATATTCCATAATCTTCACCTACTTTTCATAAGGTGTTATCTGTTATGTTTATTCGATCTTGTGCTTCTCCTGGTTAAGTCTTCTTTTTTTCCTTTTTTTTTGGGGGGGGGGGCCCTGCCTCATGGCTTGCAGGATCTTAGTTCCCTGACCGGGAATTGGACCCCAGGGCCCCAGCAGTGAAAACGCCAAGTTCTAACCACTGGACCACCAGGGAAGTCCCAAGACTTCTGTTTTAAATGACTTTTTTTCCCACTCTAATTCATTCCTGGGATCAGTTTCATGTTTGAACATTAAACCAACCTTGCATTGCTAGAATAAAGCTACTTTGATTGTGATATATGATTGTTTTACATACCATGGATACAGTTTGTGCTTCTGTTTACACATTTTGCATGCATGTTCAAAAGAGAAATTGGCCTGTGATTCTATTCTTGTAATATTCCTTTTAGTTTTGATCTGAAGCTTATGTTGGCCTTATAAATATTTTGAGCAATATATACTTTTCTGTTTCCTGGAAGATTTTTATGTAAGATTACCAATATTTCTTCCCTAAATATTTGGAAGAATTTACTTGGAAAGCCATTTATCCCTGGAAATCATTTTCTGTAAAGGTACTTAATTATACAAACAACTTTTGCAGTAGATATAGGGTTTTTAGATATTTTTTCTTTCTTGGGTTAGTCTTGTTAGCTTGCATTTTTAATGAATTTGTCATTTTCGACGAATTTTCAAATTTATAAATATAAAATTATCATAATTTTAACAGCTTTATTGGGATGTAATTTACATACCATAATTTCAACACATTAATGTATACAATTCAGTGGTTCTCAGTGGAACCACTAAAAGACTTGTGTAAGCATCACAACAATCCAATTTTAGATTTCTGTCCCCCCCACAAAAAACCCATTACACATTAACAAGCTTTCTTCAATCTCCTCAACCCTCTCAGCCCTAGACAACCACTCATCTACTTCCTGTCTCTACAGATTTGCTATTCTGGGCATTTCATATAAATGGGACCGTACAATATGTGATCTTTTGTGAGTGGCTGCTTTTACTTTACATAATGCTTTCATGGTTCATCCATGTTGTAACATGGATCAATAGATCATTCCTTTCTATAGCTGAATGCTATTCTATTGCATGGATATTCCACATTTTGTTTATTCATTTATCCGGTTGTCATTCGAATTATTTCCACCTTTTGTTTTTAGAAATATGCTTCTATGAACATTCACGTACAAGCTTTTGTGCAGACATAAGTTTTTATTTCTCTTAGGTATATATTTAGTAGTGGAACTGCTGGGTCACAGGGTAACTCTATGTTTAACACTTGCAGGAACTCTCAAGCTGTTTTGTAAAATGGCCGCACCATTTTACATTCCCACCAGCAATGTACGTGGGTTTCAATCTCTTCTCTTACAGCCTAGCATGTCATCTATGCTGGAAAACGTTTCACATGTAGTTGAGCAGGATGAGTATTTTACTGTTTGGTTGAGTGTTCTGTAAACATTTATTAGGTCTTGTTAATTCACAGTCTCGTCCAAGTCTTCTATATCGTTGTTGACCTTCTGCCTAACTGTTCTATCCGTTATTGACTGTGGAGTACTGAAGCCTCTACCTAATGTTGTGCAATTATCTATTTCTTCCTTCAATTCTTCATGGATTTTGGTATTTTCTTCTTCATGTACTTTGGTTTTACCTTATTCAGGGAAAATATGTTAAAGATTTTTGTATCTTCCCTTTCTTTATCATAAAAGGTCCCTTTTCATATCTAGTAACTTTTTTGTTTGTTTTAAAGTCTATTTTTTCTGGTATTAGTATAGCCACTTCAGCAATGCTTACGGTTGCTATTTGCATGATGTATATTTTTTCATCCTTTTACTTTGTACACATTAGACTTTTGAATCCAAGCAGTGCCTGCTATAGAAAACATTTTTTAATACCCAGTTCGACAATATCTGCCTTTTGATTGTATTGTTTAATTCATTTACATTTAGTTTTTATTATTGATATGGTAGGATTTATTTATGTCTATCATTTTACCTTTGGTTTTCTACATGTCTCATGTTTTTGTTTTTTTGTTATTGTTCCTCCATTTTCCTTTTATAGTAAGTAGATATTTTCTACTGTAACATGTAATTCCTTTAATGATTTTTAACCACATTGTTTGAGTAATAGCTGCACTAGGGCTTATGTAATACATCTCAGAATCTCTTCAGATTTTTACTAGGTTCATTCCAGATAGAAACAGAAACTGTACTTTTATAGAGCTGTATGCCTTCCCCTCTTTTTTGTTTTTATTACATTTATATATGTTACATACTTAACATATTATAATAATTACTTCTCACAAGCTTATTTTTTCAAAGAGCTTAGAGAAGGAAGTTGAGCAAATAAATATTTTTGAGTTTGTCGGGTTAATCTATTTACCATTTCTGGTTCTCTTCCTTTCTTCCTGCGGATTCAGCTTATGATCTACTGTCATTTTTAATCTAACACAGCTTTGTTCTCACTGCCTTCGTTGTGCCGTATCATCAAATATATGATTTTTTTTTATGTTATATAGAGGACAATCCAAATATAGTCATATTGTTTAGGCACTTACTTTTTAAATTAGTTAAGAGAAGAAAGGAGAAGAAATTTGAAATTACAGTATCTTTTATAATTCCCTACACAACTGCTCTAGTCAGCATTCTTTGTTTTGTTTTTATGGC
The DNA here is from genome assembly GCF_059928025.1 of Delphinapterus leucas. Classification (NCBI taxonomy): domain Eukaryota; kingdom Metazoa; phylum Chordata; class Mammalia; order Artiodactyla; family Monodontidae; genus Delphinapterus; species Delphinapterus leucas. The sequence goes on from NW_028322258.1 coordinate 3,560,265, forward strand.
TTGAGTTACTGTCTGCTATCATTTGAAGAACTTCCACTAGTATTGCTTGTGAAGCCCGTCTGCTAACAATGAACTCACTCAGTTTCTTTTTCTGTTTCTGAGTTATGGTGAAGTATTGATGATAAGTTGTGGAGTGGTAGGAAAAACTAAAATGCGATGTGCCGTATGATGTATGTTTCACTGAAGTGTCTTGGTCAAATTCTAATGATTTATGATAGAAATCACATAAAGCAAGCATCACAATTCTCCAGGAATGTTCTGTAGAATGCTAATGTTAATGATGAATATGTGATCCCAAATCTTTCACTTGTATTGACCTTATCTCATTAATTCTTCTCCCAACAATGCCATAACTAGAGTTGAGTTCTAAAGTGTACCTTCCTCTTTTCCAATAGAAATGGTCCCACAGTTTCAGAAAGTTCTCAAAGGTGGAAAAGTGCACACGGCGTTTATCACGTTTGCAAATGCCAATGAAAATGCTAAGGTAACACTGTCCAAAATGCAATATTCTTCTGTGAGGGCACCCAACTTTAAACAAATACACATATTCTAAATACAGCTTAGATCTGTGACATGTTTTGGCCAATGAAGTGTGAGCAGACATGATGGCCTTCAATGAGCAGCAGAGGCCTTAAATGGGCTTGTGCAGTTGGGCTCACCTCTTATGTTTCAGTGAACTTTGTGAGAAGACAGGGCCTGGGAGCTGCGGCCTCACAGTTGGGCTCCAGAGGAAGATGTGTGTTACAGACCTCAAACTGACCCAAAACACGGAGCAAAACCAGCCATCTAGAGGTCTAAAAGAGAGCCACTGCAGCTAGCCAATAGGTCCAAGAAAAATAAATTCTTGTTTATGGAACTGAGTTTTGGGTCGATTTGTTCCAAAGCATTATCACAGCAAGAGCTGACTAACACAACATCCTCCAAATCATTGTTATGTAAATGGCTGCCACCATGCCTACAAGTAAGGCAACTGTGTACTCAAATTGTGAGAGTTCTTGAACTCTTGGTGCCTCTCCAACACAATGTACATGGCTAAATTTCCACAAATAAGTTCACTGATATACCACAAAGATCTCCCTAAGCTTTTATTAAATGTAATGCAAAGTTCTTTCTTTTCATTTCCTGCTTCTACATAGTTAAAATGCTTTTTATCAATGTAAAATGGCTCTTACCTTTTGGCTTCTGTCGTGAGAGTCTTTTGAACTCTGAAACACTGTAGGATATCACCTATATATGGAATCTAAAACATACAACAATTGAATGCATATAACAAAAAAGAAGGAGAGTCACCGATATAGAGAACAAACTAATGGTTGCCAGTGCGGAGGGGGAGGAGGGGGCAATACAGGGGTGGGGAAGTGAGAGATGTAAACTACTGGGTGTACGACAGGCTCAAGGATGTATTGTACAACACAGGGAATATAGCCAATATTTTGTAATAACTGTAAAGTAACCTTTAAAAAGTATATAAAATTTTTAAAAAAAGAAATCATACTTAAAATTCGAAACAATTTAAATGTCCATCAACAGGAAAATGCACATATAAATTAGTGTATTTCCCTACATGGGAATCCTACGTAGCGAGGAAAGTACATGAACTGGACAGATCTTTACATGTCAGCATGGATGAACCTAGCAAAGATAACACTAAATAAAGCAAGTAACAAGAGAAAACAAAATAGAATACGATATGCAGTTTAAGAATACTTAAAAATGTAGCCTACATAGAAAGACATCCATGCCAGTGATGGAGACCAAGTTCAGAGGAGTGGTTACCCAGGGTCAGCTGGGGAGTGGCTGTGTTTGGGAAAGTGGTCACACCAGAGACTCTTCAACAGGAATGGTAATGTTTCACTTCACACGCTGCCTGGAGGATGGAGGAGTGTCTGCGATGTTATAATGTGAGCACGCTGCATGTAAAAGCCATTGCTGACCACATCTAGGGGAACTGATGCGTGGGAGCTGGTAGTGGGTGGAGGCATCCAGAAGGTGGTGGTAGAAGAGGAACGTTGTACACGTAACGCCTAAAGCCTGACCAGAGGACGACCACTGCTCTAGAAACTGGACACAAATCCAACCTCTACGGCCAATCTTAGAAGACAAACTGAGGCATATTTAAAATTTTAACACTTTATGTGCGCAAAAATAGAATCAATTCACGCACCACAAAGCGGAAGAGGTGAGGAGCACTCCAGCCACAGGAGCTGCAGAGATGTTTATTTTAAAAGGGCAGAAGCAAAGCAAGGAAACGAGTGATTTGCTATGGCTTTAACGCCTAGTTGGTGGTTTGTGACTGGGTGTCCTCAGCGCTGTTCGTCACCCTGAGGCGTTGACAGGCTTAGATTTTGGCTGGTTTAAGTAGGCGGCCGCATCGCTAGAGCCACCGCAGGCTAACGGCCTCCTTGCAGGCTTAATTTACTAACACCAATTGTCTGAGTCCTTCCTCTTACTCAGTCACTTCACTTCCTACGCCTCAGTTTCTCTTCTGTAAAGTGGATATTCAGTAGTAAATTCTCTGTGGAGGTGTCAGTACAAAACAAAGTGATTATTAGTAACCACGATCGTGTCCTGAATGCACGGAACACGTCACCGTTTGCCAACCACCGTGTCAAGTCAGCAGAAACGACAGAAATTAAGAGCTCTCCGCAGAAATTCACACACCCGTGCACCAGGTAAGGGACCACAGGCAGACGTTCACTCAGCCTTTCCTGCGTCCCTCACGGAGTTCACACTCTCTCCTGCGCGGGGCGAGCACAGACACTTTGCGGGAGTTTACTTTTAAAATGCACTGATACAAACATGTCTCACTTTTGCTTGGATCAGTCAGCAAACGCTTTTTGGAAACCCCAAATTCTCCACACCTCCTACCTTTCGCGCTGCCGTAGCCTCGAAGTTGCCGACACCGCTACTCAGGCCGCGTCGTCATGGGAGGCGGGTCTGCGTGCTGCTCCTCAAGCCGCGTCGTCATGGGAGGCGGGTCTGCGTGCGGACGCACGGCGAGCGCGCAGAAGTCCTCGAGCCCCGCCCCCACGGGCCCGCCCGGAGGCTTAAACCGCAACCCCGCGGCTCGGGAGGGCGTTGATGCCCGCGCCAACACCAGGCCGCGCGTGGGCTCCGGAGCGCGGCATGGAGGGCCCGGCCTAGCTGGGGCCCGTGGCCCTATGTCTTCTGGCTGCGACGCCGGTCCTGCGCACGATGCGGGGCCGCAGCCGCCGGGCCGCAGCCGCCGGGCGGTGGGCGCCCGAGGGGCCGGGAGGCGAGCCGGGACCCACAGGCGGGTGTGGGCATCCTGTCTGCAGCCAGCGTCCCCGAGGCCGCGCTCAGGCCATGAACACTCGGTGAAGCTGCGCCCGGACAGCGCGGCCGACTCCTTCTCGCGCTCTGAGGACCTGTGAGTGCTGCAGGACTCGGTGCCTCTGCCCTCCGTGCGGGCTTCCCTGAGGGAGGGCCTGCTGGACTTAACGCCGACCGCCTCCGCGGGGTAGACTGGGCGCCGCTCCTGAGCACCCTCTGCCCCTGATCTGTATCCAGAGCTTCCTCCAGCCACGGCTTGTCGAGACAGGTTTGTACTTCCCGCTTCCAGGGGCCCTCGTGTGGGCGCTGAGAAGCGGGGTTTTAAATGGTTCAAGGTGGAGGGTGGGCACTAGAACCGGTGCCCAGTGCCCGGGTGTGCGTGCACTAGACGGGGCGTGCGGCCTAGGACTCCTGCCAGCTCGGTGACCCCGGCCGAGTGCCTTAAGGCTTCAAGGTCTCAGTGTTCTCATCTGTAGCATGGGCTTAACAGGACCCAGCCTCCGTGGCGGTTACAAGGATGCACTGTGTTAATGCTTCTAGACTCTACAAAGTAGAACACTTAGCACAGTTTGGAGCATCGTTAATTGTTGCACAGATGTTACCTGGTCTGTTGAATGACTTTGCCTGGTACACACCAAAGCGATTAAGAAATGGATATATCCCAGCTTCATTTCCTTTCCATGCAAACAGGGCTCAGGAAAAAAAAAATTTTTTTTCAATAGGTGTATCATATATAGTGGAAAGAGCACCGGTGTCAAGGCAGCTTAGGGTTTGAATTCCAGGGCTTATGCTCTCTGTGGCCTGGACAGGTTTCTTTTGCACTACAATCCCCACACTTGTAAAATGACATTAAAAACCACTCTTTCTGTGGGTTCTTAGAATTAATTAAGCAGGTTATGTGTGTAAAGTATCCTGGCACTTGAATGAGTTGTCAGAACCAAGGGCTGCTGGAGACGATGCTTCTGCCCTAGGTAATCTTCCCTTCTACTGGGCAGCAAGTAAACACAAGCACAGGAGTCAGTGGTCTGAAAGAAGTGAGTTCTGCTGCTACAGAGCACAGAATCTCTTTTTTCTTTAATTTAATTTTTATTCTATATTGGAGGATAGTTGATTTACAATATTGTGTTAGTTTCAGGTGTACAGTAAAGTGATTCAGTTATACATATATCCATTCCTTTTCAGATTCTTTTCCCGTACAGTTTGTTACAGGATATGGAGTAGAGGTCCCTGTGCTATGCAGTAGGTCCTTGTTTATTATTTTATATATAGTCATGGGTATATGTTAATGCCAAACTCCTAATGTATCCCTCCCCGCCATCTTTCCCCTTTGCAGAGCACAGAAACTTGGAAGGGAAAGTTCAGGGTAGGATTCTTGGAGGAAGTGCCATCCTTTCTAAGGATATGTAGAAGCTCCTGGGGTGGCAGGAGAAAGCAGTGTGTGTTGAAGTTTGAGAAATGTAAGAAAATATGGCAAAACTAATGTACAGGACTGGAACTCAGGGTTTGGGAAAGAAATGAGAGTTGATACTGAAAACTTAGTGGGGCCCAACAGAAAGGCGCCCTGTTTGTCCTGTCAGAAGTTTGGATGTTTATCCTGAAGGCTGCGGGAAACACCAAAGAACAGTGAAATGGAATTCTGGTTTAGAGGCTCACTTGGACCTCCATGTGGAAGGCAGTTGATTGGGTGCAGGGTGAATTGTAATCTAAGGGTCCCACTTAAGTTATAAAAGGTGGGACCGGGTTTTGCAGATCTGAGAGAGAATGGGTGAGGCCTGGTGACCAGTTAGAAAAGGGAGGGCAGCAAGCGTGGGTGACAGTTTACAGCTGCATCTTTTTGAGAGACACAGAGCACAGTAGAAAGGGATTCGGGGTGGCGAGAGGATCTTACTTCATCTTCAGTGCTTTAGAGGGGCCTGGTAGACAGGTCTGGGCCCAAGGTACAGATGTGGGCTTTTGGGAGGACAGGTGTTTGAAGGCATGGTAGAGACTTAGGTTATCCACAAGAATATCCAAAGAATCATAGGTCTGAGAGGTTTTTTAAGTGGGTATATTTGAGGATGTTTATAAGCTGCGAGAAAGTAGCCAACAGAGGAAGGGTGTAAAGATCTAGGAGAGGAAGTGATTGTTCATTTGTTTTTGAAAAGCTGAACACTTATCGTGTGCCTGGCCCGTTTCTAGGATCTGGGGTTCACACCATCTGTTATCTCTTCTGCAAGGACAGTTCAGTTCATCCCCTGGTGAACAGAAGTCAGATTATTCTTTGCATCCCATTCAGGTGTAAGAACTGTTTTGTACCTCTGAAGGGAAGCAAGCTCTATCCTTTGGTCACCTGCTGATGATAATAGCATTGGCTGAGACCTGACCATTTACAACGAAGGCACTTCTGTAGGTAATAAGTTCCAGGAGGGCCCGAACTGAGTATGTCTGTTTCAGCATTTAGCATGGTTTAGCATCTGAGAGGCCGGTACATTATTGGCATATAGTAGACTTAAAAATGAATATTTGTGGATTGTCTGAATGAGTGGATGTGTGTGATTCACATCCTATTTGCAGGTCCTATGCCCTACAATGGATTTTCAGTGTCAGGTTGTGAAAGTATTTATGACGGGGATTGGCATTGTTCCCTATCTAACGGATAAAGATTACACATGAAAGGACTTTACACTGACATCCTAAAAGCCTCATAGGAATTACTTAACAAAAAAATAAAATTGGATTCTGTATAATTTCTAAGTTGTAAGCTGGCCAGAACACTGGTATTTCACCCAGTCCTCTGGTAGTTCCGATGACGTCCCCACGATCACCCATGCATAATCAGAATGGCTTTAGGATCTGGGAGCCAAAATGTTCGTCAGTATTTACGGCTCTGCTAGTCCATTTAAAAAAATGGACTATTGAAAAAATAGCTTCAGACACAATATGGCATTTTATGATTTAGCATGAAATCTGAGAAATATAGAGGTTATCGGAAGCCTGCAATGGTAAAGTTCCCTCTGCTATTGAAGTTATTGTCTTTAAACAAAGATTCTACATCACTAATGCTATATATATATATTTTATGATATTCAGGTTAATTTCCAATTCTAAGGAAGTAATTGGTTGGTTGGTATGAGAGATGGTGTGGCTTCCAAAGGTGAAAAGTATTATTTTGTTGTAATTTCCGGCTACCTAAGGATGGGAGAGGCCCAGGACACTGCAGTCAGTATATTATGTGGAGCAGGTTATATTGTGGTTTATTTATGAACTTTTACATGTTTATTTTCTTCTTTGCGGTATGCGGGCCTCTCACTGTTGCGGCCTCTCCCGTTGAGGAGCACAGGCTCCGGACGCGCAGGCTCAGCGGCCATGGCTCACGGGCCTAGCCACTCCGCGGCATGTGGGATCTTCCCGGACTGGGGCACGAACCCGTGTCCCCTGCATCGGCAGGCAGACTCTCAACCACTGCGCCACAAGGGAAGCCCACATGTTTATTTTCTATGCAAGTTTGTGTGCTCCTTTTTGAGTTTTGGTAGATAAGTGTTTTGTAACTTTGGAATACTTGGAGTTTTATATATATATATATATATATATATATATATATATATAACATATATATATATTTTTTTTCTTTTTTTCTTTTTTTTTTTTTTTGCGGTATGCGGGCCTCTCACTGCTGTGGCCTCTCCCGTTGCGGAGCACAGGCTCCGGACGCGCAGGCTCAGCGGCCATGGCTCACGGGCCTAGCTGCTCCGCGGCATGTGGGATCTTCCCGGACCGGGGCACGAACCCGCGTCCCCTGCATCGGCAGGCGGACCCTCAACCACTGCGCCACCAGGGAAGCCCTATATATATATTTTAATGTAGTAGTTAAAGCCGTGGAGAGTGTACTAGTCTACCTAGGTTCAAATTCTGGCTTTACCCTATGACTTCCCTGTGGCTTCCTCTGCTCACCTATTAAAAAGGAGGTTAATAAGACTGCTGTGGTGAGTTACATACTAAGTGCTGTTTAAGCATTTGCTATAATGATCATGTATACTCGAAGGCAAGGAACTTGCCCCTTGATCGTCTCTGTATTCCTAGTGCTTAAGAATTCCTAGTGCTTTCCTAGTGCATTGTCTTAGGATAGAGATAGCTCAGTATAGTTCTTCTCACTATGAAGTACTGTTACGTTGAAAGTCTTTGCTTGTGTACTAATAATCTATGACATATCTGCTGAGGACAAGGAAAGGAATAGTTTTAAAACTGCAATGGATAACAAAAGATTGTATGATGTAATGCCTTTATTATGTAATTATAAAACTAACAAATGATCATGGTAAAAATTTGAAAAACGCCTAGACAAAAGAGAGATCAACAACATTTGGAGTAACTTTCAGAGTGTAGAGTTGTCCGTGAATATTAGTGCTTTCATATTTTCCAGGACTTTAAGTAGACTCTGCTTCTTAAGAGTCTATTCATGATATTTTACTTTAATGATGTTTGCATCATGGGGACACACACACACAGAAATCTGTTTAAAAAAAAAAAGAAAGGCATGTAAATCACTGATGTTTCAGATAGCCACATGAAATAAAGTGAGAAAGGTCAACAAGCTGAAAGAATGTGGAGTAGCATCTCCTTAATTGCTTACATAACTCTGATAATTACCTCTTTGTGGATAAAGTAATTAATGGGGAATCTAATTCAAGAAAAATGTATGAACTTCAAGCCTTCTCAAAGCCAAGTATTTCTTTCCACAAAAGGTTACTTTCCACGGCCATTCTTCCTTATTACCAGACAGGGAAAGAGTATTGTATGGCAAAGGATCTTCCTGAAGGAGGGTGCTTCCCACACTGATTGTCATAAATGACTTCGGAATTACTGTTGCTGTATTACCAAAATCTTAAACTAGGATATTTTTGACAAATGCGGTCCTTAGTTAATTTTTAGAGCTACAAACTGTCAGATGGCTCTGAAATAACAAGTGTCTGGCTGTTCTTCAGGGTGATCACAATATGGTAATGACCTTGAGGTATCACTAAAAAGCAGGAAGGTGTGAGTCTTCCTTTGGTGCCAGAGTGAAATGCGAGTTGGGGTTGGAGTTGGAAAAGAGGCCCACAACCAAGTGATAGAGAAGGAAATGTGAGGTCATTGGTAAAAAACCAGGTTGAAGTTAAGGTGAAGAGGCATGAGGAATTGGGCAACTGTTAACAGTATTACAAAGATCATCAAGAAGCATATCCATGAATGTAGTTTGTATTGCAATCTGCTGAAAAAGAGACAAATATCCTGGCCTGGCCTTCATGGAGATTATATTTTATTGATTCTGATAATAGATTATTGTTGAAAAGGGCCTCCTATAAATTATAACCGTGCAAAGGCGGCAAGATAATTTTTTTTTCTTTATGTATGTGTTTCTCATTCCTACTCACTTCTCTCTTAGGGGAAGAGAAAATCACACACACACAAAAATGTCAAGTCTCAGCTATTCCTTTTCAAAATAATTTTTTTCCAAATTCCAGTGGAGGCAATAGGTTAACTGTTAAGATTTGTAAGGCTCAAAAAGCTAGACTTTTACAAAGTGTAGCCAAATTTCATTCCATAAATAATAGCTCTGGAAAGAATATGTGGTGATGCAAAGTTGGAAAAAGCTGGTTTTCCTTCCGTGAATGGCTTCACTGTGTTGGGAGAAGAGGCAGAGAAGAAATCAAAGTAATTAAACATGGGGTGAGTTTTCCTGATAGGGGACTCTAGTGCTTTAAAATAGACTAGATAATCCTAGGGATAATCTGAGGGTAGAACAGACCAATGCCTCATTTCCAATCTGGTGCCCTGGAAGAAAACAGTGTATTTCCTTTGAGGTCTTGATAGGTTTTTCTTCTGCTTTGTTTTGGTTTTGGTTCATTTTGTAATCAACCTTATTAAGGTATCATTTACATGCAATAAAATGCAGACATTTTTAGTCAACGGTTCAGTGACTTTTAATTAATGTATACATTTGTTTAACTACCACCCCCATAAAGATAGATAACAATTCTAAAACCCTAGAAAGTTTCCTCCTAGGCTTTTGCAAAAGTATCCCCATCTCCCACCCCAAGGCAACCACGGATCTGTTTTTTTATCTTTAGAGATGACTTTTGCCGAGTTTACAATTTCATGTAAGTTGAATAATACAGTAGATGCCCTTTTGATCTGGCTTCACTTGCTCAGCATATGGTTTTTGAGATTCATTCATGTTGGGATGTTTTAAACCAGGACTTTAGCCTGGGTGGCTGATGTTGTCTGAAGGCACCTATAGGTACATCTGAGTCTCTGGCATTGTCACTGTCTGTTCTTGGCTCAGTATTTTCAACTTTACTAAGAAGCACAAGGTTGAAGTAAGGAAGATCACTGTCAGTATAATGGAGGTGAAGTGGGTTCTGTTATATAATATTCTCAGCAAAAATTGACCTGCTTGGAATCATTGTGTTGATAATCGACAAGGATTCTCTTCCTCCAAAAGCCTCGATACTATATAAAACTTCTAAAGGATGCTGTCCTAGGACCCTTCTTTTAGTTTTCATATTTTGGGAAACATTTCTGGAAAATTCAAATGCTCGCAACCTGAAAGAAGCAATTATTCACCTGAAGGCTAACTCTGCTAAAGTTGAGTTGTCCGACCTTTACATGCTGATAGAACCCAAATAGCCTTGCAAAACAATGCTCTCTTATTGGATATAAGCATATAGATTGTTTAAGATGGACGTGTATATGCAGTAAAGTGAAAAAACAAAGAATCTTTGAGTTTCCCTTGCTGGTTTTTTTTTATTTTTTCATTTAAGTTTCTATAGCGTATGCTAATAGCTCAGGGAAACCTCAGGTTAGTTTTAGGTCCACTCTTTACATAAATGTTGAAGTACTCCATACCCACCTTTTTTCTACCTTCCTTCTTTTCTTCCATCTTTCCTTTCTCACTTCTTATAATCCATTATACTTAATCCTGCATTTGCTGAGGTGGCAATTAGTGTAGGAAAATACTGTGAAATTTTGCTGTTCAGAATGCATGTTGACCAAATTCTATATTGAGAAAAGGTCTGAATTTACCCAGAGTAACCCTTTCTCAGAGACTTTGAATAAAGGCCATAGAAACTGGGCTATATATAATATCCTGACAGGTATGTAGAACTCATAGCAATTGCCCTAAAGAGCTTACCTAGCATAGATGCATATGAATGCATTTAATGATTGTTTTATTGGCAGCAGTGCCAACATACACAGTCTGTTTTGTTTTATATCATTCTCATTACCTGCTGTTTACCACTGTACACATTGCTAATGGCGTGGTTTCTATGGCTTGTGAATTTCACGGCCAAATAATATGTAATTTATTGCACACTTCAGTGTAGAAGATGGAGACTCCATAACTTTTCGTGTGCTCTTTGCCCCTTTGGAATGCATTACACTGAGATCAGGCAAAGTAATAAATTTATTTCAAATGTGCGTGATAGCTAAACATCAATTAGGACTGGTGGGCAATATTTCTTCTTCCAGCAACATAACAGCTTTTAAAGACTAAGCCATTGAACGTGGAGCTACTGAACATGGGACTCAGTTCACTGGGATCCTTCTTAGAAAACTAAAGAACAACTTGAATTGGATTTGTGTGGCTTATTCAAGTAGTAACTAATCAGCTACATCTTGGTGAACTTAATTTGTCACAATCGTTTGGTATTTTATTAACTCTCTTCCCCTTCTTCCCCCGACTCTCACGAGAACGGATCATGAGTATCTTAAAACATACTAAGTCGTCTTCCATCCCTGTTAATCTAACTACAAAAGCACACTTTCCTTATCCAATGTAACTTACTGTCTTTTAGAGTAGCAGGGGTTTTAATTCTCTACAAAATTAAAACCAGCAAAGAGAAACATTTTCAAGGAGCCACCACATTGTAGCGCTTTAGAAAGAAGACTTTAGAATTAAGGGCAACTATATCATTTTATAGCTAAAGCACCTGAGGCCTAAAGTAGGCAGGTCACCATCGAGGTCAGAGAAAGGGGTTGAAGATCAGGTTTCCAGCTGAGAAAGAGTCTAGAGGGACTCAATCTGAGCAGGTCAAAAACTGAAATGAGGCCACGAATGTTCTGGGAAGGCTGGCATCTGGCCTCAAGTGTGGGATTCAGACAGGGAGTGGACCCGGGGGAACTGAGCTTCTGCAGTAGGCAGAGAAGTCCACCTCATCTCCGGAAAGTGCCACTGACATCGGAGTTGAGGGGAAAGAGCAATGAATTCCAGTCCACCTGAGAAAGCAGGCCAGTCTGATTAACTCTGAATTTAGGCTTATTTCAGATACTTCTTGAGAAAGAACTTGGACAAGAGCAAGTCCCACGCAGCCTCTTTTAAATCCATGCCCAGTATTTTCTGGTGGAGCTGCTTAAACCCTCCAAGTGACTCCAGTGTTTTAATTTCACTCTGTATTTAATTCCGACAGTTCTATGATTGATTATTTAATGGGCAAATAAGTAGGGTCACAAAAGAGTGTGAATGTATTTTACAGGATGAGGATGGGTGGAGTGGAGCAGTCTGGAATAGGACACCAATAAAAAAGGATCTTGGTAAAGAAGAACGTCTATTAGAAATGGAGAGGAATTCGCAAGGAAATTAGTGCCTGACACCACGCCCTTCTCTCTGCATGTTTAGAAGCTAGTTTCTAATTTTATTTTCATAGGAGATGTGCCTGTGATGAATTGTCTTTTACCTCCACGCTATTTATCACATGGACATATTGTGAAGTTTGTGTGAGAGAAAGCAAGTATTAGAATTTGTTTTGCAAGGAGCTATAATCACTTCCTGGAACAATATGGGGTAGAAGGAAAAGGAAAGGAAGGTGGAAACAAAGGATAAAGACAGCTAATGACGCTGGAGTCTCTCGCTGGGATTTGTGGTATCTCTTTTTGAAACTAAGTACAGAAAGTCAGAACTTGACTGATTGTTTCTTGATCACGGTTTGTTTTCATTTTTGTTTTTTTTCTTGCTCTCTCATCAGTTACTCCAGCCAGTGCCATGTCATTTTCAGTTTGAGTAAGCATGCCTGCCTTGTTTCCATTTGCATTATTCATGCAAACGTTGATTGAACTGATGACCCCGAGTTATCACGGAAATAAGTGGATAAAACTAAATAAAATCTAACAGCACAAAAGAGTAATAATAAAATATATCAAAAATTAGAATGCATTAAAACAAATGGAAGAAGAAAAAGTAGTAAAAGAAATTTAAGATCTCAGCATTGCTTGAGAAGCAGTAAAAGAGCTAATAAGTCATGGTACATGTGTAACTGCTACTTGTGTAAAAGTAACAAGCTAATATAAGGGAAAATGGAATTTGAAGAAATGTCAAAGGAAGAAATAAGAGCAAAAGGAACATAACAAGGTGGGACAAAGAGTAAACAAGGATAAACGGTCTGTAAGAAAATACATTAACTGTAAATACTGAAATTAAAGGACAAGGATTATTGAAACAAACCAAAAACCTAATTCTATGCCACCTACAAGAGACAAGAGTCAGATTGAAATGAAAGGATTCAAAAATTATGTCATAACAACAATAAGTAAAATTGAAGAAGATTTTTTAATGCTAACATAGATTTGAAAGCAAAAAGTATCACTGGCGATAAGGCAGGATAATAAAACACACTGTTACTTTACAAGGAATATATTATAAGTCTAAACTTCAATGAAATATATGAAGGGAAATTCCAAAAATCTAAGTAGAAATAGAAAAATCTAAATTACCTAGATCAGTAACATAGAACCACAACAACAAATCAGCAGATTATAGAAGATCTGAATACCATCATTAAAAACTTTGGCCTAAATTTACATAAAACACTGCACCAACAATGATGGAATATATATATTATGCAGAAATTTTTAGGTGCACATGGCACATTTATAAAATTGACTATATTCTGGTTATAAAACAAGACTCTGAACAAGCAAGAAATTTAAAACTATATAACCAATATTTTACCAAATAGTTGGATATTAAAAACATACTTCTGATCATTATGTAGGTCAAAGATAAAGTCACAATGGGAATTAGAATTTTATTAATTCAATGATAATGAAAATATGCCATAACAAAACCTGTGGGTTGCAAATAAAGCTGTGGTCACAGAGAAGTTTATGTATTCCAATTATACTCTCTAAATGTAAAATGGAAAGGAATAAAGCAACTAGAAGATAACCTATCACCCTGTGGTAGGCAGCTCCTGAACTGTACCTGGTGGGGAAGGCAGGGCAGAACTTCAGGAGGCCAGCTGAGAGCACGGTGAACACCATGTCAGGAGCAGTCTCCAAGAAAGAGAATTCAATGTACAAAGGGATGACTAAAATATATTTAAGAGCTAGCACCCTGACCCCTCTTAAGGATGACTTATGTTGCTGGGGAAAAAATAAGAAGTGCTCGATGTAGAAGGTGAATAGCTTTATAATTCCCAGGAGAATCTTGGTACCAGGACCACACAATGAAGAACTTGGAGTCCCCATGGCTAATCCAGCGGAGAGAAAAGGAGGAACAGAGATGCAAGAGAAAATAAAGGGAAATCTTGGTGCAATTTGGTGCTGCTGCAGGCCCAAGTCCAGGTATGTGCTCTCTATCTCCACATCTTAAATAAAAGCCACCATGTTCCTCAGTCTTTCAAGTACTTAGAATTTCTCTTTAGAACCTGAAAATGGGGTCAGGTCTCCTGTCTGCATTGCTACAGTACAAAATAGAGGCAGGATGTTTGAAATAGTTCTCCATCTGGCAGAGGAGGCCTTGAAGCTGTGAGCCACTCACTGCAAACCAGCAGGACATGAAGGATTCTTGAGCAGATCTGAAGCTACTGGGAGGCCTTTGAGGAGTTAAATCCCATAGTAAATACTGTACCTTCAATGGCCCCTTCTCCCTCTCTGTCCAGTCTTCCTCCACTCCCGTTGATAGTTGATTTTTTTCCCCATAAACACCCCCTCACTGAATACAGAGAAAAAGAAGCAAAGAAATAAAAGCATAAAGCACTCCCCCGTGGGGGCCCAAAGGGGTTAAATGAGCACTCTTTGACTTGTACTTGGTGGTCCCAGAACTTGACTTGGGCTTGGAGACTTCCATGAAAAGGCTGCCTTCCATCTACTGGCTTGGGTTTCTTGGGCTCTCTGCTCCAGGCTAATCCCTTCAACCTGCTTTTTCCATTTCTGCCAATAATCCCCCTCTCCAGACCTTCCTAATGCTCTTCTGGGGCAGGAGGAGACTTACCTAGGGCAATGTTTATTTCTAGAGGGAGAGGTGACCACATGACTTCACAGTGGTCGTCCCTTTGATTTTTCAGTTTCTGTCTAGATTAGTCGTGGGTGTTTGTGCACCCCAGCCTCACCCCCAGGAGGCTTTAGAACACTGTCCTTATCTCAGCACTGAGCCTCTCTCTAGCCTCCTTCCCTCTCTCTCCTTACCCATCTTTACCCACAGACTCGCAGGCTTTCTGCACCTCTGAGGAAGATAAGCACTTCACAGAACCTCTGCTACAGAACCAAACATATTGAAATGACTCTTTACGAAGATACTGAAACAACAGAAAAAGAATACATGACGATTGTTTCTCCTGAGGGTTCAGTTACCTAGGGGGCCTTTAGCAAACTTTGATTGATAAATCTAACCTTTCCTTCCTTGGCAATAGTTGATCACACTGTGAGGAAAACAAGTTAGAGAATGGAAAAATAATACTTGGATTTCAATGAAATAATAAAGATACAGAGACTATCTTTGACTTTTGCAAGGTGAGAAGAGAGTTTACATTTTGATTATTTGATGGCAGGAATCCCTTTTAAAACAGGGCCAGTCTGCATGATGCATTTAAAAATCAGCCTTTTCAAATATAGCCATAACCCCCACAAGATTTCTTGATTTCTCTGGGGTCAGATAAACCATCACATTTCACAGTGGTGCCCTGTATATGAAAGTGATAAACATAACCTGGAAGCACAGCAGTGGCTAAAAATATGGAGCTGGAAGCCATTCGTTGAAATTATTTTTTGCTTTTAATTCATTGCATAAAATGCTAATGTCCAAATTCAGGCAGGTTGATCTTACCAACCATCAAGAGCTTCAACCCTGCTAACAGCTAAGTATGCACTTTTAAACCCTACTTTGACTGCTCCAGAAACTTACTGGGTTTCTTTAATGCCTCTGTTACTATTTCCTTTGTGTCATTTTGTTTTTCTTTAAAAACACAGCTGTGTGATCTTGGGGAGGTTACATTATTTCCTTGAGACTTGGTTGCCTTCTCTGTGCATATCTGGGTATAATTTTAGTATTGCTCAATAGAATTTTTGTTGATAATGAAAATATTCTATATCTGTACTATGTAAAGCAGTATTCAATAGCTACATGAAGCTAATAAACATGTTTGAAATATGGCAAATGCAAATGAGGAACTGAATTTTTTATCTTATTTTTAAATTTGTTAAATTTGTTAAATATAAATAATGCCACGTGGCTAGCATCTGTTGACAGTACAGATCTACATAATATTTTAAGGACACTCTCCACTCAAAAACTCTACCATTCATTAACTCAACCTAAATATTTTTGCCCTCTGATAAACAAAAAATAATTTATGCTTCCCTTGAAATTATCTGTCAAGGCCTTTATCAGTTTGGGGACATTATATTCTTAAAATTGACTTTGCTTTATGAAACTTTAATAATGTTGGAATTCCCTGCCCTTGGTACCACCTTTGTGATGATGGGAAATATTGCGGATAATCAAGGACCATTTCAAGAGATCATGGAGAGAAACCTCCTTCTGGATTTAATTTCATTATGAGGATGTCAAAATGCTGAATTACTTAAAATAAAACCCATACCGTTGTTATGCTAAGTTATATGCTACATGTAGCTGGAAAAATGTTAAAAAGATTTTTAAAGAACTGCACATCTATTTTTGAAGCTGATTTGGCTGTTCAAGGCTTGCTAGCACTTTATCCATCTCAGTACTATTTCACTTAGTAAACAAATGCAGTTGCCATAATTGCTGCATATGTGTCTGTGTTCCCTTCTAGGTTGTATGTTTTTGAAGTTAGAAACTATATTTATATCACAGTCCCTATGTATAGCACAATATCCATTGCTAATTCAGATTGTGTTTTAAGATATGAGACAAAATGTAAGACTTTTATTATAGTCATAAACATCTAGCAAACCAACCAGAAAATAAAAACTAATTTTCAATTGGTTGGCCAAGAACAAAAAAGAGAGGAATACCTAGTGCAAAATCATATCTCTAATATCTACTGTTGGATTTAGACCACACACATGCTAAACTTATTTTAAAATATCTTCTCTTCAAAGATTTGAGGTTGGACCATAAAATATTATATCAGAAGTGAAAATAATTATGTGGTCTGACCAGCGTGGATCACACAAAGTAAGTGTATACAATATATAAAGTAGATAAAATATGAGGTCCTACTGTATAGCACAGGCAACTATATTCAAGACCTTGTAATAACCTGTAAAGGAAAAGGATCTGAAAAAAGAAATATATGTATCTGAATCACTTGTCTGTACACCTGAAACACAACATTGTCAATCAACTATACTTCAAGTAAAACAAAACAAAACAAAGTAAGTGTAAAGGGAAGTATAGTTTTATAAATTCACCTCTGATATCCAATGGCCCAACTGAAAGACTACAGAAAGTACAACTTTCTAGGAGACATGACATGGCCAGCAAACCAGGCCGTTACCCTCGGTAACGGTCATACCTGCCAAAAAATATACAGACTAGCCTGCATTCATGAATACATAGGAATTCTTTATTTATCTGGCATTATTAGGCAATGAGGTATTGTACGTTAGGATAAGTTTTTTTTAAATGACAAACTGAAGAGGAGTTATTTTAACCTTCACTCGGTAATTTTTTTCTAAAATTAAGAAATGTATCCACTGGTGTATCTAATGTTTCCGTGATAACTCGGGGTCATCAGTTCAATCAACGTTTGCATGAATAATGCAAATGGAAACAAGGCAGGCATGCTTACTCAAACTGAAAATGACATGGCACTGGCTGGAGTAACTGATGAGAGAGCAAGAAAAAAAACAAAAATGAAAACAAACCGTGATCAAGAAACAATCAGTCAAGTTCTGACTTTCTGTACTTAGTTTCAAAAAGAGATACCACAAATCCCAGCGAGAGACTCCAGCGTCATTAGCTGTCTTTATCCTTTGTTTCCACCTTCCTTTCCTTTTCCTTCTACCCCATATTGTTCCAGGAAGTGATTATAGCTCCTTGCAAAACAAATTCTAATACTTGCTTTCTCTCACACAAACTTCACAATATGTCCATGTGATAAATAGCGTGGAGGTAAAAGACAATTCATCACAGGCACATCTCCTATGAAAATAAAATTAGAAACTAGCTTCTAAACATGCAGAGAGAAGGGCGTGGTGTCAGGCACTAATTTCCTTGCGAATTCCTCTCCATTTCTAATAGACGTTCTTCTTTACCAAGATCCTTTTTTATTGGTGTCCTATTCCAGACTGCTCCACTCCACCCATCCTCATCCTGTAAAATACATTCACACTCTTTTGTGACCCTACTTATTTGCCCATTAAATAATCAATCATAGAACTGTCGGAATTAAATACAGAGTGAAATTAAAACACTGGAGTCACTTGGAGGGTTTAAGCAGCTCCACCAGAAAATACTGGGCATGGATTTAAAAGAGGCTGCGTGGGACTTGCTCTTGTCCAAGTTCTTTCTCAAGAAGTATCTGAAATAAGCCTAAATTCAGAGTTAATCAGACTGGCCTGCTTTCTCAGGTGGACTGGAATTCATTGCTCTTTCCCCTCAACTCCGATGTCAGTGGCACTTTCCGGAGATGAGGTGGACTTCTCTGCCTACTGCAGAAGCTCAGTTCCCCCGGGTCCACTCCCTGTCTGAATCCCACACTTGAGGCCAGATGCCAGCCTTCCCAGAACATTCGTGGCCTCATTTCAGTTTTTGACCTGCTCAGATTGAGTCCCTCTAGACTCTTTCTCAGCTGGAAACCTGATCTTCAACCCCTTTCTCTGACCTCGATGGTGACCTGCCTACTTTAGGCCTCAGGTGCTTTAGCTATAAAATGATATAGTTGCCCTTAATTCTAAAGTCTTCTTTCTAAAGCGCTACAATGTGGTGGCTCCTTGAAAATGTTTCTCTTTGCTGGTTTTAATTTTGTAGAGAATTAAAACCCCTGCTACTCTAAAAGACAGTAAGTTACATTGGATAAGGAAAGTGTGCTTTTGTAGTTAGATTAACAGGGATGGAAGACGACTTAGTATGTTTTAAGATACTCATGATCCGTTCTCGTGAGAGTCGGGGGAAGAAGGGGAAGAGAGTTAATAAAATACCAAACGATTGTGACAAATTAAGTTCACCAAGATGTAGCTGATTAGTTACTACTTGAATAAGCCACACAAATCCAATTCAAGTTGTTCTTTAGTTTTCTAAGAAGGATCCCAGTGAACTGAGTCCCATGTTCAGTAGCTCCACGTTCAATGGCTTAGTCTTTAAAAGCTGTTATGTTGCTGGAAGAAGAAATATTGCCCACCAGTCCTAATTGATGTTTAGCTATCACGCACATTTGAAATAAATTTATTACTTTGCCTGATCTCAGTGTAATGCATTCCAAAGGGGCAAAGAGCACACGAAAAGTTATGGAGTCTCCATCTTCTACACTGAAGTGTGCAATAAATTACATATTATTTGGCCGTGAAATTCACAAGCCATAGAAACCACGCCATTAGCAATGTGTACAGTGGTAAACAGCAGGTAATGAGAATGATATAAAACAAAACAGACTGTGTATGTTGGCACTGCTGCCAATAAAACAATCATTAAATGCATTCATATGCATCTATGCTAGGTAAGCTCTTTAGGGCAATTGCTATGAGTTCTACATACCTGTCAGGATATTATATATAGCCCAGTTTCTATGGCCTTTATTCAAAGTCTCTGAGAAAGGGTTACTCTGGGTAAATTCAGACCTTTTCTCAATATAGAATTTGGTCAACATGCATTCTGAACAGCAAAATTTCACAGTATTTTCCTACACTAATTGCCACCTCAGCAAATGCAGGATTAAGTATAATGGATTATAAGAAGTGAGAAAGGAAAGATGGAAGAAAAGAAGGAAGGTAGAAAAAAGGTGGGTATGGAGTACTTCAACATTTATGTAAAGAGTGGACCTAAAACTAACCTGAGGTTTCCCTGAGCTATTAGCATACGCTATAGAAACTTAAATGAAAAAATAAAAAAAAACCAGCAAGGGAAACTCAAAGATTCTTTGTTTTTTCACTTTACTGCATATACACGTCCATCTTAAACAATCTATATGCTTATATCCAATAAGAGAGCATTGTTTTGCAAGGCTATTTGGGTTCTATCAGCATGTAAAGGTCGGACAACTCAACTTTAGCAGAGTTAGCCTTCAGGTGAATAATTGCTTCTTTCAGGTTGCGAGCATTTGAATTTTCCAGAAATGTTTCCCAAAATATGAAAACTAAAAGAAGGGTCCTAGGACAGCATCCTTTAGAAGTTTTATATAGTATCGAGGCTTTTGGAGGAAGAGAATCCTTGTCGATTATCAACACAATGATTCCAAGCAGGTCAATTTTTGCTGAGAATATTATATAACAGAACCCACTTCACCTCCATTATACTGACAGTGATCTTCCTTACTTCAACCTTGTGCTTCTTAGTAAAGTTGAAAATACTGAGCCAAGAACAGACAGTGACAATGCCAGAGACTCAGATGTACCTATAGGTGCCTTCAGACAACATCAGCCACCCAGGCTAAAGTCCTGGTTTAAAACATCCCAACATGAATGAATCTCAAAAACCATATGCTGAGCAAGTGAAGCCAGATCAAAAGGGCATCTACTGTATTATTCAACTTACATGAAATTGTAAACTCGGCAAAAGTCATCTCTAAAGATAAAAAAACAGATCCGTGGTTGCCTTGGGGTGGGAGATGGGGATACTTTTGCAAAAGCCTAGGAGGAAACTTTCTAGGGTTTTAGAATTGTTATCTATCTTTATGGGGGTGGTAGTTAAACAAATGTATACATTAATTAAAAGTCACTGAACCGTTGACTAAAAATGTCTGCATTTTATTGCATGTAAATGATACCTTAATAAGGTTGATTACAAAATGAACCAAAACCAAAACAAAGCAGAAGAAAAACCTATCAAGACCTCAAAGGAAATACACTGTTTTCTTCCAGGGCACCAGATTGGAAATGAGGCATTGGTCTGTTCTACCCTCAGATTATCCCTAGGATTATCTAGTCTATTTTAAAGCACTAGAGTCCCCTATCAGGAAAACTCACCCCATGTTTAATTACTTTGATTTCTTCTCTGCCTCTTCTCCCAACACAGTGAAGCCATTCACGGAAGGAAAACCAGCTTTTTCCAACTTTGCATCACCACATATTCTTTCCAGAGCTATTATTTATGGAATGAAATTTGGCTACACTTTGTAAAAGTCTAGCTTTTTGAGCCTTACAAATCTTAACAGTTAACCTATTGCCTCCACTGGAATTTGGAAAAAAATTATTTTGAAAAGGAATAGCTGAGACTTGACATTTTTGTGTGTGTGTGATTTTCTCTTCCCCTAAGAGAGAAGTGAGTAGGAATGAGAAACACATACATAAAGAAAAAAAAATTATCTTGCCGCCTTTGCACGGTTATAATTTATAGGAGGCCCTTTTCAACAATAATCTATTATCAGAATCAATAAAATATAATCTCCATGAAGGCCAGGCCAGGATATTTGTCTCTTTTTCAGCAGATTGCAATACAAACTACATTCATGGATATGCTTCTTGATGATCTTTGTAATACTGTTAACAGTTGCCCAATTCCTCATGCCTCTTCACCTTAACTTCAACCTGGTTTTTTACCAATGACCTCACATTTCCTTCTCTATCACTTGGTTGTGGGCCTCTTTTCCAACTCCAACCCCAACTCGCATTTCACTCTGGCACCAAAGGAAGACTCACACCTTCCTGCTTTTTAGTGATACCTCAAGGTCATTACCATATTGTGATCACCCTGAAGAACAGCCAGACACTTGTTATTTCAGAGCCATCTGACAGTTTGTAGCTCTAAAAATTAACTAAGGACCGCATTTGTCAAAAATATCCTAGTTTAAGATTTTGGTAATACAGCAACAGTAATTCCGAAGTCATTTATGACAATCAGTGTGGGAAGCACCCTCCTTCAGGAAGATCCTTTGCCATACAATACTCTTTCCCTGTCTGGTAATAAGGAAGAATGGCCGTGGAAAGTAACCTTTTGTGGAAAGAAATACTTGGCTTTGAGAAGGCTTGAAGTTCATACATTTTTCTTGAATTAGATTCCCCATTAATTACTTTATCCACAAAGAGGTAATTATCAGAGTTATGTAAGCAATTAAGGAGATGCTACTCCACATTCTTTCAGCTTGTTGACCTTTCTCACTTTATTTCATGTGGCTATCTGAAACATCAGTGATTTACATGCCTTTCTTTTTTTTTTTAAACAGATTTCTGTGTGTGTGTGTCCCCATGATGCAAACATCATTAAAGTAAAATATCATGAATAGACTCTTAAGAAGCAGAGTCTACTTAAAGTCCTGGAAAATATGAAAGCACTAATATTCACGGACAACTCTACACTCTGAAAGTTACTCCAAATGTTGTTGATCTCTCTTTTGTCTAGGCGTTTTTCAAATTTTTACCATGATCATTTGTTAGTTTTATAATTACATAATAAAGGCATTACATCATACAATCTTTTGTTATCCATTGCAGTTTTAAAACTATTCCTTTCCTTGTCCTCAGCAGATATGTCATAGATTATTAGTACACAAGCAAAGACTTTCAACGTAACAGTACTTCATAGTGAGAAGAACTATACTGAGCTATCTCTATCCTAAGACAATGCACTAGGAAAGCACTAGGAATTCTTAAGCACTAGGAATACAGAGACGATCAAGGGGCAAGTTCCTTGCCTTCGAGTATACATGATCATTATAGCAAATGCTTAAACAGCACTTAGTATGTAACTCACCACAGCAGTCTTATTAACCTCCTTTTTAATAGGTGAGCAGAGGAAGCCACAGGGAAGTCATAGGGTAAAGCCAGAATTTGAACCTAGGTAGACTAGTACACTCTCCACGGCTTTAACTACTACATTAAAATATATATATAGGGCTTCCCTGGTGGCGCAGTGGTTGAGGGTCCGCCTGCCGATGCAGGGGACGCGGGTTCGTGCCCCGGTCCGGGAAGATCCCACATGCCGCGGAGCAGCTAGGCCCGTGAGCCATGGCCGCTGAGCCTGCGCGTCCGGAGCCTGTGCTCCGCAACGGGAGAGGCCACAGCAGTGAGAGGCCCGCATACCGCAAAAAAAAAAAAAAAGAAAAAAAGAAAAAAAATATATATATATGTTATATATATATATATATATATATATATATATATATATAAAACTCCAAGTATTCCAAAGTTACAAAACACTTATCTACCAAAACTCAAAAAGGAGCACACAAACTTGCATAGAAAATAAACATGTGGGCTTCCCTTGTGGCGCAGTGGTTGAGAGTCTGCCTGCCGATGCAGGGGACACGGGTTCGTGCCCCAGTCCGGGAAGATCCCACATGCCGCGGAGTGGCTAGGCCCGTGAGCCATGGCCGCTGAGCCTGCGCGTCCGGAGCCTGTGCTCCTCAACGGGAGAGGCCGCAACAGTGAGAGGCCCGCATACCGCAAAGAAGAAAATAAACATGTAAAAGTTCATAAATAAACCACAATATAACCTGCTCCACATAATATACTGACTGCAGTGTCCTGGGCCTCTCCCATCCTTAGGTAGCCGGAAATTACAACAAAATAATACTTTTCACCTTTGGAAGCCACACCATCTCTCATACCAACCAACCAATTACTTCCTTAGAATTGGAAATTAACCTGAATATCATAAAATATATATATATAGCATTAGTGATGTAGAATCTTTGTTTAAAGACAATAACTTCAATAGCAGAGGGAACTTTACCATTGCAGGCTTCCGATAACCTCTATATTTCTCAGATTTCATGCTAAATCATAAAATGCCATATTGTGTCTGAAGCTATTTTTTCAATAGTCCATTTTTTTAAATGGACTAGCAGAGCCGTAAATACTGACGAACATTTTGGCTCCCAGATCCTAAAGCCATTCTGATTATGCATGGGTGATCGTGGGGACGTCATCGGAACTACCAGAGGACTGGGTGAAATACCAGTGTTCTGGCCAGCTTACAACTTAGAAATTATACAGAATCCAATTTTATTTTTTTGTTAAGTAATTCCTATGAGGCTTTTAGGATGTCAGTGTAAAGTCCTTTCATGTGTAATCTTTATCCGTTAGATAGGGAACAATGCCAATCCCCGTCATAAATACTTTCACAACCTGACACTGAAAATCCATTGTAGGGCATAGGACCTGCAAATAGGATGTGAATCACACACATCCACTCATTCAGACAATCCACAAATATTCATTTTTAAGTCTACTATATGCCAATAATGTACCGGCCTCTCAGATGCTAAACCATGCTAAATGCTGAAACAGACATACTCAGTTCGGGCCCTCCTGGAACTTATTACCTACAGAAGTGCCTTCGTTGTAAATGGTCAGGTCTCAGCCAATGCTATTATCATCAGCAGGTGACCAAAGGATAGAGCTTGCTTCCCTTCAGAGGTACAAAACAGTTCTTACACCTGAATGGGATGCAAAGAATAATCTGACTTCTGTTCACCAGGGGATGAACTGAACTGTCCTTGCAGAAGAGATAACAGATGGTGTGAACCCCAGATCCTAGAAACGGGCCAGGCACACGATAAGTGTTCAGCTTTTCAAAAACAAATGAACAATCACTTCCTCTCCTAGATCTTTACACCCTTCCTCTGTTGGCTACTTTCTCGCAGCTTATAAACATCCTCAAATATACCCACTTAAAAAACCTCTCAGACCTATGATTCTTTGGATATTCTTGTGGATAACCTAAGTCTCTACCATGCCTTCAAACACCTGTCCTCCCAAAAGCCCACATCTGTACCTTGGGCCCAGACCTGTCTACCAGGCCCCTCTAAAGCACTGAAGATGAAGTAAGATCCTCTCGCCACCCCGAATCCCTTTCTACTGTGCTCTGTGTCTCTCAAAAAGATGCAGCTGTAAACTGTCACCCACGCTTGCTGCCCTCCCTTTTCTAACTGGTCACCAGGCCTCACCCATTCTCTCTCAGATCTGCAAAACCCGGTCCCACCTTTTATAACTTAAGTGGGACCCTTAGATTACAATTCACCCTGCACCCAATCAACTGCCTTCCACATGGAGGTCCAAGTGAGCCTCTAAACCAGAATTCCATTTCACTGTTCTTTGGTGTTTCCCGCAGCCTTCAGGATAAACATCCAAACTTCTGACAGGACAAACAGGGCGCCTTTCTGTTGGGCCCCACTAAGTTTTCAGTATCAACTCTCATTTCTTTCCCAAACCCTGAGTTCCAGTCCTGTACATTAGTTTTGCCATATTTTCTTACATTTCTCAAACTTCAACACACACTGCTTTCTCCTGCCACCCCAGGAGCTTCTACATATCCTTAGAAAGGATGGCACTTCCTCCAAGAATCCTACCCTGAACTTTCCCTTCCAAGTTTCTGTGCTCTGCAAAGGGGAAAGATGGCGGGGAGGGATACATTAGGAGTTTGGCATTAACATATACCCATGACTATATATAAAATAATAAACAAGGACCTACTGCATAGCACAGGGACCTCTACTCCATATCCTGTAACAAACTGTACAGGAAAAGAATCTGAAAAGGAATGGATATATGTATAACTGAATCACTTTACTGTACACCTGAAACTAACACAATATTGTAAATCAACTATCCTCCAATATAGAATAAAAATTAAATTAAAGAAAAAAGAGATTCTGTGCTCTGTAGCAGCAGAACTCACTTCTTTCAGACCACTGACTCCTGTGCTTGTGTTTACTTGCTGCCCAGTAGAAGGGAAGATTACCTAGGGCAGAAGCATCGTCTCCAGCAGCCCTTGGTTCTGACAACTCATTCAAGTGCCAGGATACTTTACACACATAACCTGCTTAATTAATTCTAAGAACCCACAGAAAGAGTGGTTTTTAATGTCATTTTACAAGTGTGGGGATTGTAGTGCAAAAGAAACCTGTCCAGGCCACAGAGAGCATAAGCCCTGGAATTCAAACCCTAAGCTGCCTTGACACCGGTGCTCTTTCCACTATATATGATACACCTATTGAAAAAAAATTTTTTTTTTCCTGAGCCCTGTTTGCATGGAAAGGAAATGAAGCTGGGATATATCCATTTCTTAATCGCTTTGGTGTGTACCAGGCAAAGTCATTCAACAGACCAGGTAACATCTGTGCAACAATTAACGATGCTCCAAACTGTGCTAAGTGTTCTACTTTGTAGAGTGTAGAAGCATTAACACAGTGCATCCTTGTAACCGCCACGGAGGCTGGGTCCTGTTAAGCCCATGCTACAGATGAGAACACTGAGACCTTGAAGCCTTAAGGCACTCGGCCGGGGTCACCGAGCTGGCAGGAGTCCTAGGCCGCACGCCCCGTCTAGTGCACGCACACCCGGGCACTGGGCACCGGTTCTAGTGCCCACCCTCCACCTTGAACCATTTAAAACCCCGCTTCTCAGCGCCCACACGAGGGCCCCTGGAAGCGGGAAGTACAAACCTGTCTCGACAAGCCGTGGCTGGAGGAAGCTCTGGATACAGATCAGGGGCAGAGGGTGCTCAGGAGCGGCGCCCAGTCTACCCCGCGGAGGCGGTCGGCGTTAAGTCCAGCAGGCCCTCCCTCAGGGAAGCCCGCACGGAGGGCAGAGGCACCGAGTCCTGCAGCACTCACAGGTCCTCAGAGCGCGAGAAGGAGTCGGCCGCGCTGTCCGGGCGCAGCTTCACCGAGTGTTCATGGCCTGAGCGCGGCCTCGGGGACGCTGGCTGCAGACAGGATGCCCACACCCGCCTGTGGGTCCCGGCTCGCCTCCCGGCCCCTCGGGCGCCCACCGCCCGGCGGCTGCGGCCCGGCGGCTGCGGCCCCGCATCGTGCGCAGGACCGGCGTCGCAGCCAGAAGACATAGGGCCACGGGCCCCAGCTAGGCCGGGCCCTCCAAGCCGCGCTCCGGAGCCCACGCGCGGCCTGGTGTTGGCGCGGGCATCAACGCCCTCCCGAGCCGCGGGGTTGCGGTTTAAGCCTCCGGGCGGGCCCGTGGGGGCGGGGCTCGAGGACTTCTGCGCGCTCGCCGTGCGTCCGCACGCAGACCCGCCTCCCATGACGACGCGGCTTGAGGAGCAGCACGCAGACCCGCCTCCCATGACGACGCGGCCTGAGTAGCGGTGTCGGCAACTTCGAGGCTACGGCAGCGCGAAAGGTAGGAGGTGTGGAGAATTTGGGGTTTCCAAAAAGCGTTTGCTGACTGATCCAAGCAAAAGTGAGACATGTTTGTATCAGTGCATTTTAAAAGTAAACTCCCGCAAAGTGTCTGTGCTCGCCCCGCCCAGGAGAGAGTGTGAGCTCCGTGAGGGACGCAGGAAAGGCTGAGTGAACGTCTGCCTGTGGTCCCTTACCTGGTGCACGGGTGTGTGAATTTCTGCGGAGAGCTCTTAATTTCTGTCGTTTCTGCTGACTTGACACGGTGGTTGGCAAACGGTGACGTGTTCCGTGCATTCAGGACACGATCGTGGTTACTAATAATCACTTTGTTTTGTACTGACACCTCCACAGAGAATTTACTACTGAATATCCACTTTACAGAAGAGAAACTGAGGCGTAGGAAGTGAAGTGACTGAGTAAGAGGAAGGACTCAGACAATTGGTGTTAGTAAATTAAGCCTGCAAGGAGGCCGTTAGCCTGCGGTGGCTCTAGCGATGCGGCCGCCTACTTAAACCAGCCAAAATCTAAGCCTGTCAACGCCTCAGGGTGACGAACAGCGCTGAGGACACCCAGTCACAAACCACCAACTAGGCGTTAAAGCCATAGCAAATCACTCGTTTCCTTGCTTTGCTTCTGCCCTTTTAAAATAAACATCTCTGCAGCTCCTGTGGCTGGAGTGCTCCTCACCTCTTCCGCTTTGTGGTGCGTGAATTGATTCTATTTTTGCGCACATAAAGTGTTAAAATTTTAAATATGCCTCAGTTTGTCTTCTAAGATTGGCCGTAGAGGTTGGATTTGTGTCCAGTTTCTAGAGCAGTGGTCGTCCTCTGGTCAGGCTTTAGGCGTTACGTGTACAACGTTCCTCTTCTACCACCACCTTCTGGATGCCTCCACCCACTACCAGCTCCCACGCATCAGTTCCCCTAGATGTGGTCAGCAATGGCTTTTACATGCAGCGTGCTCACATTATAACATCGCAGACACTCCTCCATCCTCCAGGCAGCGTGTGAAGTGAAACATTACCATTCCTGTTGAAGAGTCTCTGGTGTGACCACTTTCCCAAACACAGCCACTCCCCAGCTGACCCTGGGTAACCACTCCTCTGAACTTGGTCTCCATCACTGGCATGGATGTCTTTCTATGTAGGCTACATTTTTAAGTATTCTTAAACTGCATATCGTATTCTATTTTGTTTTCTCTTGTTACTTGCTTTATTTAGTGTTATCTTTGCTAGGTTCATCCATGCTGACATGTAAAGATCTGTCCAGTTCATGTACTTTCCTCGCTACGTAGGATTCCCATGTAGGGAAATACACTAATTTATATGTGCATTTTCCTGTTGATGGACATTTAAATTGTTTCGAATTTTAAGTATGATTTCTTTTTTTAAAAATTTTATATACTTTTTAAAGGTTACTTTACAGTTATTACAAAATATTGGCTATATTCCCTGTGTTGTACAATACATCCTTGAGCCTGTCGTACACCCAGTAGTTTACATCTCTCACTTCCCCACCCCTGTATTGCCCCCTCCTCCCCCTCCGCACTGGCAACCATTAGTTTGTTCTCTATATCGGTGACTCTCCTTCTTTTTTGTTATATTCATTCAATTGTTGTATGTTTTAGATTCCATATATAGGTGATATCCTACAGTGTTTCAGAGTTCAAAAGACTCTCACGACAGAAGCCAAAAGGTAAGAGCCATTTTACATTGATAAAAAGCATTTTAACTATGTAGAAGCAGGAAATGAAAAGAAAGAACTTTGCATTACATTTAATAAAAGCTTAGGGAGATCTTTGTGGTATATCAGTGAACTTATTTGTGGAAATTTAGCCATGTACATTGTGTTGGAGAGGCACCAAGAGTTCAAGAACTCTCACAATTTGAGTACACAGTTGCCTTACTTGTAGGCATGGTGGCAGCCATTTACATAACAATGATTTGGAGGATGTTGTGTTAGTCAGCTCTTGCTGTGATAATGCTTTGGAACAAATCGACCCAAAACTCAGTTCCATAAACAAGAATTTATTTTTCTTGGACCTATTGGCTAGCTGCAGTGGCTCTCTTTTAGACCTCTAGATGGCTGGTTTTGCTCCGTGTTTTGGGTCAGTTTGAGGTCTGTAACACACATCTTCCTCTGGAGCCCAACTGTGAGGCCGCAGCTCCCAGGCCCTGTCTTCTCACAAAGTTCACTGAAACATAAGAGGTGAGCCCAACTGCACAAGCCCATTTAAGGCCTCTGCTGCTCATTGAAGGCCATCATGTCTGCTCACACTTCATTGGCCAAAACATGTCACAGATCTAAGCTGTATTTAGAATATGTGTATTTGTTTAAAGTTGGGTGCCCTCACAGAAGAATATTGCATTTTGGACAGTGTTACCTTAGCATTTTCATTGGCATTTGCAAACGTGATAAACGCCGTGTGCACTTTTCCACCTTTGAGAACTTTCTGAAACTGTGGGACCATTTCTATTGGAAAAGAGGAAGGTACACTTTAGAACTCAACTCTAGTTATGGCATTGTTGGGAGAAGAATTAATGAGATAAGGTCAATACAAGTGAAAGATTTGGGATCACATATTCATCATTAACATTAGCATTCTACAGAACATTCCTGGAGAATTGTGATGCTTGCTTTATGTGATTTCTATCATAAATCATTAGAATTTGACCAAGACACTTCAGTGAAACATACATCATACGGCACATCGCATTTTAGTTTTTCCTACCACTCCACAACTTATCATCAATACTTCACCATAACTCAGAAACAGAAAAAGAAACTGAGTGAGTTCATTGTTAGCAGACGGGCTTCACAAGCAATACTAGTGGAAGTTCTTCAAATGATAGCAGACAGTAACTCAAGCCATAAAAACAAAACAAAGAATGCTGACTAGAGCAGTTGTGTAGGGAATTATAAAAGATACTGTAATTTCAAATTTCTTCTCCTTTCTTCTCTTAACTAATTTAAAAAGTAAGTGCCTAAACAATATGACTATATTTGGATTGTCCTCTATATAACATAAAAAAAAATCATATATTTGATGATACGGCACAACGAAGGCAGTGAGAACAAAGCTGTGTTAGATTAAAAATGACAGTAGATCATAAGCTGAATCCGCAGGAAGAAAGGAAGAGAACCAGAAATGGTAAATAGATTAACCCGACAAACTCAAAAATATTTATTTGCTCAACTTCCTTCTCTAAGCTCTTTGAAAAAATAAGCTTGTGAGAAGTAATTATTATAATATGTTAAGTATGTAACATATATAAATGTAATAAAAACAAAAAAGAGGGGAAGGCATACAGCTCTATAAAAGTACAGTTTCTGTTTCTATCTGGAATGAACCTAGTAAAAATCTGAAGAGATTCTGAGATGTATTACATAAGCCCTAGTGCAGCTATTACTCAAACAATGTGGTTAAAAATCATTAAAGGAATTACATGTTACAGTAGAAAATATCTACTTACTATAAAAGGAAAATGGAGGAACAATAACAAAAAAACAAAAACATGAGACATGTAGAAAACCAAAGGTAAAATGATAGACATAAATAAATCCTACCATATCAATAATAAAAACTAAATGTAAATGAATTAAACAATACAATCAAAAGGCAGATATTGTCGAACTGGGTATTAAAAAATGTTTTCTATAGCAGGCACTGCTTGGATTCAAAAGTCTAATGTGTACAAAGTAAAAGGATGAAAAAATATACATCATGCAAATAGCAACCGTAAGCATTGCTGAAGTGGCTATACTAATACCAGAAAAAATAGACTTTAAAACAAACAAAAAAGTTACTAGATATGAAAAGGGACCTTTTATGATAAAGAAAGGGAAGATACAAAAATCTTTAACATATTTTCCCTGAATAAGGTAAAACCAAAGTACATGAAGAAGAAAATACCAAAATCCATGAAGAATTGAAGGAAGAAATAGATAATTGCACAACATTAGGTAGAGGCTTCAGTACTCCACAGTCAATAACGGATAGAACAGTTAGGCAGAAGGTCAACAACGATATAGAAGACTTGGACGAGACTGTGAATTAACAAGACCTAATAAATGTTTACAGAACACTCAACCAAACAGTAAAATACTCATCCTGCTCAACTACATGTGAAACGTTTTCCAGCATAGATGACATGCTAGGCTGTAAGAGAAGAGATTGAAACCCACGTACATTGCTGGTGGGAATGTAAAATGGTGCGGCCATTTTACAAAACAGCTTGAGAGTTCCTGCAAGTGTTAAACATAGAGTTACCCTGTGACCCAGCAGTTCCACTACTAAATATATACCTAAGAGAAATAAAAACTTATGTCTGCACAAAAGCTTGTACGTGAATGTTCATAGAAGCATATTTCTAAAAACAAAAGGTGGAAATAATTCGAATGACAACCGGATAAATGAATAAACAAAATGTGGAATATCCATGCAATAGAATAGCATTCAGCTATAGAAAGGAATGATCTATTGATCCATGTTACAACATGGATGAACCATGAAAGCATTATGTAAAGTAAAAGCAGCCACTCACAAAAGATCACATATTGTACGGTCCCATTTATATGAAATGCCCAGAATAGCAAATCTGTAGAGACAGGAAGTAGATGAGTGGTTGTCTAGGGCTGAGAGGGTTGAGGAGATTGAAGAAAGCTTGTTAATGTGTAATGGGTTTTTTGTGGGGGGGACAGAAATCTAAAATTGGATTGTTGTGATGCTTACACAAGTCTTTTAGTGGTTCCACTGAGAACCACTGAATTGTATACATTAATGTGTTGAAATTATGGTATGTAAATTACATCCCAATAAAGCTGTTAAAATTATGATAATTTTATATTTATAAATTTGAAAATTCGTCGAAAATGACAAATTCATTAAAAATGCAAGCTAACAAGACTAACCCAAGAAAGAAAAAATATCTAAAAACCCTATATCTACTGCAAAAGTTGTTTGTATAATTAAGTACCTTTACAGAAAATGATTTCCAGGGATAAATGGCTTTCCAAGTAAATTCTTCCAAATATTTAGGGAAGAAATATTGGTAATCTTACATAAAAATCTTCCAGGAAACAGAAAAGTATATATTGCTCAAAATATTTATAAGGCCAACATAAGCTTCAGATCAAAACTAAAAGGAATATTACAAGAATAGAATCACAGGCCAATTTCTCTTTTGAACATGCATGCAAAATGTGTAAACAGAAGCACAAACTGTATCCATGGTATGTAAAACAATCATATATCACAATCAAAGTAGCTTTATTCTAGCAATGCAAGGTTGGTTTAATGTTCAAACATGAAACTGATCCCAGGAATGAATTAGAGTGGGAAAAAAAGTCATTTAAAACAGAAGTCTTGGGACTTCCCTGGTGGTCCAGTGGTTAGAACTTGGCGTTTTCACTGCTGGGGCCCTGGGGTCCAATTCCCGGTCAGGGAACTAAGATCCTGCAAGCCATGAGGCAGGGCCCCCCCCCCCAAAAAAAAGGAAAAAAAGAAGACTTAACCAGGAGAAGCACAAGATCGAATAAACATAACAGATAACACCTTATGAAAAGTAGGTGAAGATTATGGAATATTCTAAAATTTTAAAACAAAAAGAAACATTTAACGATTCAAGAGGATGTGACAAATATTGTACATAGGCAAAAAATAAAATAAAATATACGGATGATGGGAGCCCAGAAATCCAGATGCCCATGTCCTGTCTCTGAAGATTCTCATTCAATGGGTTATGGATTTCCTCTATGTTTAAAAACCTACAGGTGTTATAAAGCAGAAACTAACACACCATTGTAAAGCAATTATACTCCAATAAATATGTTAAAACACAACGAAACAAACCTACAGGTGATTCTGATATGATTCACAGACAATGTAAAGCTTCTGCTTTACAGGAAATAATACCAGATTATTTTGTTATTTTATAGTTATAGTAACAGGTTGTACTATTGACCGGTAAGTCTGATGTCAAAATGCACTCCCCACTAGGGATATAAAAGGAACTAATAGTCTGTACGGCTACTTGGTGGCAGCATGCATGTATTGCAAGGGCAATTATTGTAGGAATCCAAATGAGTGGAACATTTTAGAATTGGAA
This sequence comes from Delphinapterus leucas, assembly GCF_059928025.1. Taxonomy (NCBI): domain Eukaryota; kingdom Metazoa; phylum Chordata; class Mammalia; order Artiodactyla; family Monodontidae; genus Delphinapterus; species Delphinapterus leucas. The sequence continues at coordinate 3,593,118 of NW_028322258.1, forward strand.
GACTACATACAGATCATCTAGTCAAGCTTCCAACTATTATAGTTGTGAAAACTAAGGCCCCTATAAAAGAAATGATTTCTCTCCAAAGAGCGTTAGTGAAAGAGTATGAAATTAAAAATATCTCTGAACTTTTAATTTAGTGCTGTTTTTATTAATCTCATGTATTAGCTTAAACTTCAGTGTGACAGATTTGGGATTGAATTCTTGCTCAGATTTACTGATTGCGTGCCTTTTAGTAAGTTACTAAAACACTTTTTTTTTAAAAAATAGATTTATTTTTGGCTGCGTTGGCTCTTCCTTGCTATGCGCGGGCTTTCTCTAGTTGCGGTGAGCAGGGGCTACTCTTTGTTACGGTGTGCGGGCTTCTCAATGTGGTGGCTTCTCTTTGTTGCTGAGCGCGGGGTCTAGGTGTGTGGGCTTCAGTAGTTGTGGTTCACGGGCTCTAGAGTGCAGGCTCAGTAGTTGTGGCACATGCTCTTAGTTGCTCCGTGGCATGTGGGAGCTTCCCGGACCAGGGCTCAAACCCGCGTCCCCTGCACTGGCAGGCAGATTCTTAACCACTGCGCCACCAGGGAAGCCCTACTAAAACACTTTTAACTTCGCTTTTCACATATGTAAAATGGTGAGCCTTGGCTGATATAGAATATGAGATAACCTAGCACTGTTCTTAACACGTACACGTAGTTAACATTTTTTGGCTCTCATCCCTCTTAAACAGCCTCTATCCTCTTAACAATGAAAGTGTGTTTCAGCTAGCAAAGCACCCCAGAGCTGACCACATTCTGGCAAGAGATATAGGATTCTTTTTCTTGCTGGTGGTTCTTTATACCTGATATTTGAACTGCACTGAAACATGAACATCTCTTGTTTATACTGTATTAATGGATTGATGAATTTGATAATTTGATAGATGAATTTTAAAAAGTAATATGCAGGAAAAAAAAAGTAATATGCAGGAATTGAGCTGCCTTAACTCTCAAGAAATATAATTCGATAGTGGTGGCTAAAACGATAAACAGTGTTTGGACAGGGAGTCCATATTGGATGTGAACTACCTGTACTCCCATTCGTCTATTAAGAATAAATAGAATCCTTTCAAAATCTGTTTTAAAGGGCAGTTATTTCCTTCTGACTCATTTAAGTTACCTGCAAGAAAAAGACAATCTCCTGAATCCTTGCTTAAAAGGCTTTTAATATAAAGCAGATAATTTTTTGCAACATTTCCCAAACTTTTCATTATCAAATTGGCTGAGGCTTCTCAACGATTATCATTTCACAACAATATCTCCATTTTCACCTTTTTAAAAAGAATTGGCCTCGTAGATGTGCCCTTAAAACAGAGCTTCACTCTCAACTTATTTTAAATTTTGTATTCAAACAGTATGAAGAAAACAGGATCAGGGAATTCAGCCATAAAAGTGAATGGATTACTGATACATGCTACATCATGGATGCAGCTAAGTGAAAGAAGTCAGGCACGAAAGGCTCTATATTGTATGGTTCCATATTTTTGAAATGTCCAGCAGTGGCAAATCCATACACACGGAAAATATTATACATTAGTGGTTTCCAGGGGTTTGGAAGAGAGGGAAATAGGGAACGACTCCTCAAAATGGGTGTATGTTTCCTCTTGGGGTGATGAAAATGTTTTGTAGTTGGACAGTGGTGATAGTTGCACAACACTGTGACAGTAGTAAATTCCACGGAATGGTACAGTGAATTGTAAAATGATCAAAATGGTGGATTTTGTGTTATGTTCATTTTACTACAATAAAAAGGAGAAGGAATTAGGGAAAGACTTAGAGTTTGGGAAACTAAGGTGAACTGGTCAAGAAAAAGACAGCTCTACTGTTCAGTGTTCTCTCAGCTCTCCCCGTGCATTAATCCTCAGCAAAAAGTAGCCTGAACTTGTCGATGACAGTCATTCAACACAGTCCAGGGAGAAGTAAATAAAATAAAACCCAACTCTTCTTCTTCAGCACATCTGTGAAAGGTTAACTTGCTGCTCAGCCACGTGGACATTCATGAAGACGTTTCACTTTAGGTGTCCTCTACTTCAGCACTTCACTCACAGCTCACTCACACATGTAGGCAACAGCATTCCTTAATTGGATGGAATCTGCAGTGCTGGCTGTGATCGGTCTCATGAAGAGAAAAGGGAAGGAGGAAAAAGCCTCCACATTGACTTGGTGGTCTTGACGAAATGGATGCAGAAGACAGCTTGAGTGTCAAACTGGAAACTGTTATTTTCCTTTTCCTTTTCTTTTTATCTTTCCTATCAGGTCTTCTGCCCACTTCCCACCCCCTTCTTTCAAACAGGAAAGACACTAATTAGCTGCTTTTTTGTGTTTTTGGTAAAACACCTATTGTTTTGCGTTTCTTGCTGTTCGGTGAACATTATTGTTTTTACTGCCAAATGAGCTTCAGTGGTTGATGTAGGGGGTCTCTTGGGAACTTAACTTCTTCCAGTTTAAGTGGAAAAGCTTTTTTGTTTGAATTGGCTTTTACTGGGTGCTTCAAGGTTTGCTCTTGGCTCTTTGAAGGGGGACTGAATAGCACTGTGTTTCCTTTGAGGTTCCAATGAATAAAGGATCCTATGTCCTGGGCACTTTTTGTTGATTTTGCTGTGTGTCCTCTCTAGTAGCCAGATGCAGATTCCAGGAAAATGACATATAAATGAATATAAGTAATCTAATATTTTTACAATTTGCTTTGGCCATACTCCTGGTCTTATTCTACTTGTAGCAGATGGCTTTAAAGAGCATTAGCTCTGTATATATTAAAAATAATATAAATATACCAATATTAAATATTATATTGATGTATAAATGTAATATACTAATATTTATATTAGTGTATAACAATTATGTATTAATATATATTTTTGCCTAGCATATATTATATACAAAATATATGAGTAATGAAATGTATTTCTATGGTTAATATGTTCATAATATTAATATGATATATCCTGTAATATTGATTATAAAACAATTATATCATAATATATAAATATATATTATTATCTGATTTAATACACTATAGTTAATATATTCTATATAACACAATATATAATGTATTAGTATAATTGTATAATATAAATATAATACATATATAAAACTATATATCTTTTAGTTATACATTACACATACGAGTATGTATAGCTATTTATAATTTTATTTACATAGGAATCTGGTCATCATAACAATTGATGTAAAAATATGCAATATTTTCAATCAAATGGGCCTTAACCTCACTACCTACACATAACTACTTTTAAAATCTTGAACCCTGTCTAACTCATGCTTCCATATCTCTCAACCGGCTTTTCTACACATGCACGTAGACACACATTTATACACGGTATACATGTATACCACCAGTTTTCAGTTCAATGTATATAAATATATAATATATAATTATATCCCTGTGTATGTATACAAATATAAATCAAAGGTATGTGTATAGGTAGTATTTCATATGTTTATATAAATATATCATACAAATAATGTATGTGTATATAAATACATGACTGTATACATACATACACAGAAATATACTTATTTAAACAAAAGGGACCTAAATAAACATAGCTCTCTAAGAATAAAAAGTTATGTCTCACTGTTTCAATAACAGTTTATAGTTTTCTACTGTATGTGCTTCTATAATTGTTACGAACATTTCCCATTTTTGTTGAATGTTAAGTTGTTTTAATTTTTTGCCTTTTTTTGTTCGTTTTTTTTTTTTTTTGGTACGTAGGCCTCTCACTGTTGCGGCCTCTCCCGTTACGGAGCACAGGCTCCGGACGCACAGGCTCAGCGGCCATGGCTCACGGGCCCAGCCGCTCCGCGGCATGTGGGATCTTCCCGGACCGGGGCACGAACCCGTGTCCCCTGCATCGGCAGGCGGACTCTCAGCCACTGCGCCACCAGGTAAGCCCAGTTTTTTGCCATTATTAATGAAGTTCTGAAGAATACGGTGGGCAAGATTACTTGAAAAACTCTCCTAAAAGAAATGGGTTAGGTATGCTAGGTTAAATGTACACAACTTATTTTTAAGTGCGTGGTTGATTTTGGAAGTGTGCAGTCGAAATTTCCAGGACCCATGAAGGAAGGGTGGTACATGTGTAAGAGTTATAGCTCTATTAAGAGTGGATTGAAGATCTTGATAGCTTAGAACAGAAGCTGGAAATCCTGTTCTTATGGAGCCAAATGGCAAATATTTTAGGCTTTGTAGACCAAAGAGGCAAAATTGAGGATATTATTTAGGTACTTAGGTAACCATTTAAAATGTTACCAGTTAAAACGTGAAAATTATTCATAGCTCATAGGCCATAAAAAATAGGCAGCTGTCTGGATTTGGAATACAGGCCGTAGTTGAATGACACACCTGGTATAGAGACTTGTTTTTAAATGGCCATGACCACATGGGAGGCAGGAGGTAAGACTCCATCCCTACTAGATGGGAAGTTAGAACTAAACCTATCTATCCCTAGCTTCACCTTTAATGAAAGGGTGTGCCAGGAGAAAAAAATATCTGCTGGCAAAGGGAGACTAAGACCAAATTCTCTTGGCCTCTGCTCTGGGTAGGAAACAGGTAGGAAATCTTGAGAATTCTGAACCGCCGATCTGTGTTCACAGTGTTTGGGTTGCAAATTTATTTGCGGTCTTGCAAACAGAAGCCAAGAAATTAACTTAAAATGCTCCCAAATCGGTGGTATTCCAAACACAAAACTAAACCCTTTCTGGAGAGGTAGACCCTCAACACAGGCCTATGGCGTTCCCACAGATAAAGTTTAGCTAAACGTGAGCTCATGATCTAAATATACACAATAATGAAGAAATCAGCTACAAGTGGAGAGAATCAGCAAAAACAATCAATACCAGAATTAAATTCCCAAGGCCATCCATCAGATGTTGGAATAATCAGGTGCCAGGCAGAAAATATACATAAAACTAGAACTGAAACAAGGAGCAAGGATGTTTTAAAAGACTAGGTAGGATCTTTCAAACATTTTTAAAGTACATGTCATTGATAAAGCTAAAAACTCGAAGGTCGTGTAATACAGCAGATTAATCGTGGAGAAGAGTGAAATTATGCTGTTTTTTAAAATATGGCAGATCAGATTTCCTGCCTAATTATATAAGTTGATTTATCTTAAAAAATACACAGTATTTTAAAGACTTATTGGCTGTAAAATAAGTTAAGGGTATTTCAAAGGGCTTCTCTGCAAAGAAAGGTGAGAAGTAGCAAAACACAGAAAGTCGAGGGGAATAAATGTCAATATATACATTGCTATAGGGTGAACTAAGCCTTAGGCCAGCAACTATGAGGAGGAGCTGACCCTTAGATACGTACAACTAAGCTGGAACCTTCAAAAAGTTCAACTATTTATAAGTAAAAAGATTTATTAAAATTAATAACCAAGTGTTTTAATTGACATCAGAAGAGTAAAACAATAAACCCTGAGAACATAGAAAAATAGACAATAAAGATATGAGCAGAACTTAATAAAACAGAAAAAAGTATAAAATTGAGGTGATTTAGTAAGTCAAAAGAATATTCTTTGAAAAGATTTAAAAAAACAAACTTTGATTAAGCAAAACAAAAACGTAAGTAAATAATATACAGAAAGAATCAGGACAATGTTATAGCAGAGAGTACAAACAGAGAATATATGAAATGCCAGTAAATTTGAACATTTCTGTAAAGTGGACAATTTCCTAGCTCCTAAAGTTTACCAAAACTGACACAAGAGGAAATTTGTAGCTGGAGTTCTTGCACCAGTAAAGGAATTAAGTCAATAGTTTACAATCTTTCACCAAGAAAATACCAGACCCGGCCAGATCATTTGGGAGGTGAATTCTATCAAACTTCTGTTAAACAGATAACATCAATATTAACAAAGAAAAACTTCTAGAGAGTAGCAAAGGAACAATGCTCCTTTATTCATCTTATGAAGTCTATATAATCCTAATACTGAAAACAGATTAGGACTGTAAGGAAAAAGAAATTTACAGGTCAAATTTACTTGTAACTATAAAAGGAAAAATTTTTAACTATGATATTAGCTACCCAAGTTCACTAGAGTAAGAAAAAGCATGAGCAAGTTAGGTCATCCAGTGAATGAAAAGGTAGTTTAATGTCAAGAATATATATCAATGGATTGAAATCACCACATTTTATGTCTTTCATCTGTCTCTTTAAAAAATTGGTAAGTACTTATATTGATCTCTCTTGTAGTAGGCACTGTGCCAAGTCACTTACATATTTACTCCTTTAAACCTTCTATCATCCCTGCGGGAAAGTTCTATTTTGCTTCCATTTCTTAGCTAAGACTCTAACCCCCAGGAAAGTAAAGCAACATTTGTAAGTTTTTGTGGATGGTCAGTGACGGGACCAGTACGGGAACATCCAAAGTCTGTGCTTGGAAACAGTGCCCCATGTTGACACTCACATTACAGATGAAAGGAAAGGAACCATGCACTTACCATATAGATTAAATCTCACATTACAGGTTAAAGGAAAGGAACCATGCACTTACATTATAGATTAATACCCACATAACAGGTTAAAGGAAAAAGAAACATGTGCTTCTCTCAAAAGTTGTAAAGAAGGCCTATCCATTTCTAAATATATTTCCCAATTTCTTTGGCTTGTTTTCTGACCTTTGTAGTGCATTTTGCCATGAAGAAAATTTTAATTCTTTTTTTTTAAATTCTTATATAATTAAATGTATCCTTTTTTCTTTGTATCTTAGAAAGGTATTCCTCATGAATAATTTATTTCAAGTCTCCCAGGTTTCTGATACTTTTACACTTTCATTATTTTTTAACTTTTAACTCGTTGCTGTATCTAGAATTTACTAATTCTATGATAGCTATATTTTCCCACTTTTGTTGAATAATTTTTGCTGATCCAAAACGTGAATTTTATTTTAATCTCAATTCCCTTACGCTCTTGCATCTAATTTTAAGATGCTTCCTATTCCACTGGTTGTTTTGTCTATCTAAAACAAAATGCTACCTTAAAAATAATGTAATTATAATATAATAAATGTCATTAGTAAACAGAATACAATATATAATAAATAACATAATATACAATAACAAAATACAATTTACCATATAACAAGGTCAAAGGAGAGCAAAACTATACAATCACTTGAAATATCCCCCAAAAGATATTTTATAAAATTCAATATTCATTTGTAATTTAAAAGAAAGAGTAAAATAGGGATTGATGAATGCTTCCAAAATAAGAAGAAATTATATGTCTAAAGGAGAAAGAGGTAAGTGGTAGACTTCAGTAACACTGGCAATAAATGCAGGACAAGATGAGGATGCCTGATATAATGTTAAAGAAAAAGTATTATGTAACATTGTTTTTGCAGCACTGATGAGTTCAGTGAAAAGAGAATCTCATAGAAAAGAGTATCTCGTTCTTCTCAATGTATGTACACTTGTCCATTGCATGAGCATAACAGCTTATTTAACCAGTATGTTACTGATCTGCATCTGGAGTTCTAGGTTTTCATGGAATTTTATTATGCACAGTTGTTTCAAACACTAGGACTTCCTCTTATGTTTATATCTTTTGAAAGAAACAATATCTCCACAGATGATTTATCTGTGCTGGCTGCTAGCTGACTTTGGGTACTTCTCAGTTCTTCCCTTTACCTTCCTAGTCAATATGAAAAGGGAAGGCAAGAAGGTCTCCTGTTTAGAGACTGTAAAGATAGGTCTTGGTGATAAAGTCTTGGTGGTAAAGGCTAAAAGTATTAACCCAGAACAAATGTTCTTCCAGCTGTAACTGTGTGTGATTCCCTTGGCTTGATTCCGTAGAGGATGTAAGACAAGACTGTAGAATCTGCCCTCAAAGTGCTTCCAGTGGGATGAGCTAAGTCAAGTATGGTGGCATATCTAATTCAAGACAAAATATAATGTCTCCTTTTCTCTCCTGGCAAAACTTGGTGGAGTGAATGTAGAAGTCACTGTATGCTTTAAATTAAAGCAACACAGTAAATCTTGTATTGGAAGGTGCTTATTCTGGTCTCTTTGTGGAGACGAATTGGAAATTGTCTAGAAGAAGGAAAATTAGGTTCACCAAAGTTAAACTCATAAATAATTGAGCATTAATTAAATATCTGTGGTCTATGTTTCTCTTTGATCATAATTTCTCCCAATTTATAGACCTCTTTGATACCTGATTAATCCTTGTCAAAGATGCAGTTAACAATGATTATTACTGTGTATTAGGTTTTGCCTGGGCCCTGAAGAAACTATCCTAAATCACCAGCTATGCTTGTCACTTGATTTCCTCACAGAGAACAATCAGAACTCCTTGTCTTAAGTGGCTTGGGATGAGAAACTAGTTAGTCTCTTAGATACTGTTAGAGGACCCTACAGAGCCCATTGGTGAAAGTTTGGAAAACACTGGGCTTCTTAAAATTGATTCTTGTAGTGCTTCAGGAAAGATCACTGAACCAAAAGGATAACGGTGTTTCTGGTTCTGTTGTTAGTGCTCTCCATGGAAACATTGCTGAAGCTTCTGGACTCAATTTCCTTCCCCATGTGTGAATGTCACTGAAAATATCCAACTCCATTCTATCCCCATATAACTTCAGAAACTAAGCAAAATGAAGACTCAAAATTCATTTCAAATAATGAAATGAATATATAACGTAGAATGGAACTGGGAAAATACCTGGTTTAAATTCTGGAAAGTACCAACTCTACAATTCTGGATAAGTTGCTTAATCTTGCTTAGTCTAATTTAATGCCCATCTCACAGGATGTTATGATGATTAATTTAATATCTTTGTATAACATACAGTGTTATGTAATTTCTTCTTGTCTTTCTTGAGTAAATTCATATCCTTAAGCAACTCACTGTAAACAACAGTTACTTGCTTAAATTACTCTTATCTTCTATTATCAGCTGAATTGTGTCCTGCTCAAGTTAATATGTGTAAGCCTTAACCCCCAATACCTCGTAATATGACTGTATTTGGAGATAAGGCCCTTACATAGGTAATTGAGGTCAAATGAGGTCAAATGGGTGGGCTCTAATCCAATATGACTGGTGTCCTTATAAAAAGAAAATATTAGGACACAGACATGCACAGAGAGAAGACCATGTGAAGACAAAAGGAAAACATGGCATCTACAAACCAAGAAGAGATACTTGAGAAGAAATCAATCCTGCTGACACCTTATCTCAGATTTCTAGCCTCTAGACCTGTGAGTGAGTAAATTTCTGTTGTTTAACCTCCTCAGTCCCTGGTACTTTGTCATGGCAGCTCTAGGAAACTAATACAACTTTTTATGGCCTCCTTGTCTCAAGTTGAAAGTTCAATATTTGGCATCATAGCTAGGAAACAAAAATATCATCTACATTCCTTGTTGTAGTCTTTCTTCCCCATTCTCATTGCTAGTAATTTCCATATTTGGGTCTGTTTTCTGTGCCTTGTAAACAGAGCGTTAACGCTCATTTCTGGTCTTACTGCTAATATACAGTAAATGTGCAGATACTGAATAGATTTTGGAGAAGTGCAACATATAGTTGGCACATGTGTGTATGTGTGTGTATTCATATAATTTATACTTTTTCTCTATTTTTTTCCTTTGGTGTGAGCTAAGATTCTCTGCTTTTGTGACGAGTACTCCTGAATACTAATCCCTGAATTTAATTCACCAAAAATTGCCAAAAATAATAATAATATGGGGAAAGAGAGAGTGATAGAGGGAGAAGAAGAAACAATCAGGCAAGGGCAGTACTGTGAATTGTTAGGGTCTTATTAATAAGATTATGTTAGTCTAGAGGAAATGACTGTAAATATCATCAGTGAGCCCAGTTGGTCTTTACTGACTGCTAGACACATCCCTGAGTTCTGTTCTTAGTCTCCAACTGTATGATTACTACTGTCTGGAAGTATTATTTGAACAACTAAAGTCACTTAATGGAAAAGGAATATGTCTTTAGAGAATCAACAGTAATTTTTCTATCTGATTAAAAAGGACTGTTGACTGTCTGGAAACCTCAGTCATATTTGTAAGCAGGAAAGCATTGGCTATTAAAAGTGGATGATGTAAAGAGATGAGCAGAAACTTTGGCGATAGGTATACCTGGATTTAATTCTCACTTCTACCACTTGGCAGCTGGATAGCCTTAGGCAAGTTTCATACCTCCCTGAAATTCACTTAATTCAGTCTGTAAAATGGCATAATAACTTATTATAGCATCCTCTTAGAAATTTTAAATCAGTTATTGAAATAAAAGTACACAATATATAGACAAGTATGGATTCCTCAATAGGTGTTTGACCTTTCATTTCTCCAGTATCCCACCCGCATCAAATAAAGAAAAATACTTTTTAAAATTTACGAATATTTCATTGTTCTAAAGTTAAAGCCATAAAAATAGAAATAATCAAATGGCCTACTATCATACCATTAGAAGAAAAAACAAACGGTGTTCATGAGAGTTCCATATTAGAATACAAGTTTTCCTTAGGTACCTGTTTATGTATGCTATTCTGCTCTTTACAATAAATAATTAAATTTAAAAGACTTAATTCCTCACTTTTAAGACCTTATTAGTTTACAAATTACATATTGACCTATGCTAAATTTTATACCAACCCATGCTAATGAATTCAGTACAGAAAACAAAAAACACTGCACTCAAGCAGACTACACATATATATACATATATATATATATATATATATATATATATATATATATATAAAACTTAAATGCATTTATATCCTACCGTGTCTCATAAAGCATTGTGGTATCTCACCGGAATACAGACAATCAAATATAATGGCAAAAGTACTTAATATAAACAGGGCCAAGGAAACATAGACAGAAGATGAAGGAAAGATGAGGGAAATGTGAACAGGAGGACGTGTAGTTAATCGAGTTGTATGTTTTGACCTTAAGATTCTCTGTGTGGGGACTTCCCTGGTTGCACAGTGGTTGGGAATCCGCCTGCCAGTGCAGGGGACATGGGTTCGAGCCTTGGTCTGGGAAGATCCCACATGCCGCGGAGCAACTAAGCCCGTGCGCCACAACTACTGAGCCTGTGCTCTAGGGCCAATGAGCCACAACTACTGAAGCCCGCGTGCCACAACTACTGAAACCCCAGCGCCTAGAGCCCGTGCTCTGCAACGAGAGAAGCCACAGCAATGAGGAGCCCGCATACCACAATGTAGAGTAGCCCCCACTCGCCCCAACTGGAGAAAGCCCATGTGCAGCAACAAAGACCCAACACAGCCAAAAATAAATAATAAATAAATTTATTTAAAAAACAAAGATTCTCTGTGGATAAAACAACATGTAAATAATTGGTTACAAAGCCACATTATTTGAAGGTGCCAGACTGCACATTAACAGTCTGACACAAAGGGACAGCACAGGAAAACTATTCAAACATAAAGATTTTTAAATCTTTGCAGTTTGAAACCTTTTAGAGCAAGTATAATGAGCTCGACACACATTTCAACACTCAACATGTTAATCACATGTTCAAAGGATGTCTCAAAGTCATTGGAAATAGTTGCTGTCTCTGTCTCTGATATGTAAAACAGATCTGTGATGTGTAAAACTCAGGAGGTATTGATATCCACTTTTTGGCATCTGAACAGGAAACAAAGTTGTTTCGCAGTGATAATAAAGAATGAAGTAAATGCAACAGTCAAATAAAAGACAAAGTACTGAAGGAATGTATTAACAAAACGAATCCAACTAAATTCTGGTGACCTGGGGCCTACGATTGTACACACTGCATGGAAATACCCCAGCCTAAATACTGGCATAGGAGGAAGGGTACTGCTAAGCCCATTACAGTATAATCCTTTTAAATGTCCCTTTCAAGGTTGTCTCCACTCAACACCGAGTATAGGAAATCTTCCCATCAGGCAGAAACACTGGCTGCCCAATGATTGACCAAGAAATTAACACACTAATGAATAAATGATGCTAAGTTATTTCTATCCCTGACAACGGGAAACAGCACACACTCTGTGTCAATGGTATGTCCTCTTTCCCACTTTTCTAAATGGTCAATTATGTTTTTCCCTTCATTGCTTTATATCATGTGTGGCAGGCATGATGGGAAGTGGCTACCAATGGTTCTGTTATTGATTTCTACCTTCCTTTCACTGTGGTTAAAGAAGATACTTTGTATGATTTCAGTTTCTTAAAAATGTATTGGTACTTGTATTGTGGCGTAACATATGGTCTTTCCTGGAGAATGTTCCATGTGTACTTGAGAAAAATGTGTATTCTGCTGTTGTTGAGTGGAGTGATCTATATATGGCTGTTAGGTTTAGTTGGTTAAATGTGTTATTCAGTCCCCCTACCTCTCTACTGATCTTCTGTCTAGATGTGTTATCCATTATTGAAAGCAAGGTATTGATCTCCAACTATTATTTTAGAACTATCTATTTCTTCCTTCAATTCTGTCAATGTCTGCTTCACATATTTGGGGGATGTTTGGTACATATATGTTTATAGTTGTTATATCTTCTTGATAGATTGAACTTGTTATCAACATATAGTGGCCTCCTCTTCCTCTTGTGATAGTTTTTGATTTAAAGTTTATTTTGTGTGATATTAACGTAGCCATCCCAGATCTATCTTCCTTCCTTCCTTCCTTCCTTCCTTCCTTTCTTTTTCTCTCTCTCTCTCTTTCTTTCTTTTTGTTACTATTTGCATGGGATATTTTATTCTATGCTTTAACTTTCAACCAACTTGTGTCTCTTGTAATCAAGTGAGTTTTTTGCGGACAGCATGTACTTGGATTATGGTTGTTTTTAAAGTCCATTGGCCAATATGTATATGTTTATTGGAGAGCTTAATCCACTTACTTTTTCAAAAATTACTGATGAGGAAGAACTTAATTCTGTCTGTTTCCTGGTTGTTTTCTGTATGTCTTATGCATTTTTTGCCGCTTATTTACTCCATTACTGACTTCTTCTGTGGTTTGCCGATTTTCTTGTAGTGAACTCTTGATCCCTTTTTCATTTATTTTTGCATATAGTCTATTGATATTTTCTTTGTGGTTATCACGAAGATTACATTTACCCTTCTAAAGTTCAACCAATATCATTTGAATTGAAACCAACTTCAATAGCACACAGAAACTCTGTTCCTCTACAGTTCCATTCCTCCTCTTTACATTATTGTTGTCACAAATTACACCTTTATACTTTGTGAGCCCAATAACATGGACTTATAATTATTTTATGCATTTGTTTTTTCAATCATGTAAGAAATAAAAAGTAGGGTTACAAGCCAGTAGCGCAATACTGGCTTTAGTATCTGCCCATGTATTTATCTTTACTGGAGATTTCTATTTCTTTATACAGCTTCGAGTTGCTGTCTAGTGTCCTTTCATTTCAACCTGAAGGTTCAATTTAGCATTTGTCATAGGGCAGTGTTAGGAAGTTGTAAAACAAATGCCCTCAGCCTTTGTTCATCTGGGAATGTGTTAATTTCTCCCTAAGTCTTGAAACCATTTTGGCCAAATATAGAATTCTTGGTGGACAGTTTCTTTCTTTCAGCACTTTAAATATGTCTGGCCTCTTGCTTCCGTGGTTTCAGATAGAAAATTAGCTATGAATCTTTTTGAGGATCCCTGCTTTGTAACAAATTTGTGTTTTCTTTCTCCTTTGGGAGAAAAGATTCTTTCTCTGTCTTTTGGCATCTGAGAGTTTGATTATACTGTTTCTTGTTGTGGGGTTCCTTGAGTTTCTCTTAGTCCTGAAATCAGCCAAAGATTTACAGCAACCACACACATACTGAACCAGGGAAGAGGCAATTGGAAAATGGCAGGAAAGCTTTGTGGCATTTTTACTTGCCCTTGCCCCATCCACTGTTAGTGTAGAGATGGTCTTAAAGTGGTGGAGTCTTAATGCAGTGATAGTCTTAAAGTAGCAGCAGACCATTCGTAGTATGGGACCCTCAATCCTCCTTCAGGAGGGAGCAGAAGAGACCATACTCTCAGATTATTATGTGTATCTGTTCTAACCTGTCTGGGAGCTACCTGAAGGACTGACACAAGATGCTTATCTCTGTCTTAGCTAACCTGGAACACAGTCTGGAAAAGCAGCGGTCATTGCTGAAAAAAAAGTGCAAGGTGAACTAACAAAGCACAGATGGCTGGGGCAGAAGACTGTGCATTGAAATACAATAGACCACATAAGATGCAGGAGCAAAAGTTGGGGGAGATTCTTTGGGAACTTAGAACATACCAAAAGTACACATGTGTCCAGAGAAATTAAGAAAGCCGCATGCATACTCAAGATAAGATGCATGTTCTGAAAACACCAGAGGAGTCTCTAAGCTTTTACCATGGGCTGAGCCCTGAACTCAGTGCAGGTCAGTTAAATGTTGAAGGAGTGATCCAGCAATCTGCACAATGGGGAGAGGTGTGTGGTTTTGAGTGTGCATGTGGATGTGCTTGTGTATATTTGTTTTTGTTTGTCTTAGGTGCAGGAATTCAAGGACATCTCTGTCAAAACATTAGCTAAACATGAACTAAAGGAACAGAGACTTCAGTGCCTACATACGATAAGGAGTCATTGCAAAGCTATTTTGGAAAGTCAAAGTCGTTACAGTCATTGCAAAGCTAGTTTGGAAAGGTCCCTAAACAAACAGACTACTACAGCCTTCAACAATCAAAAGCCCAGAAAACCCTGGGAAAGTGGGAGAATCTGGTTTCCATAGACACCACATGATAATATTTGAAAGCCAAATGTTCAACCAAAAAACTCACAAGGTATACAAAGACATGGAAAAGTATGGTCCATTTAAGAAAACAAATTAATTGATGAAACCATCCCTAAGGAAGCCCAGACTTTTCTCCATTGCATATTCTTGCCTCCTTTGTCATAGATTCATTGACCATAAGTGCATGGGTTTCTTTCTGGGCTCTCTATTCTGTTCCAGTGATGGATGTTTTTGTGCCGGTACCATACTGTTTTGATTACTGTAGGTTTGTAGCACAGTCTGAAGCCAGGGAGCATGATTCCTCCAGTTGTGTTCTTCTTTCTCAAGACTGTTTTAGCTATTCAGCATCTTTTGTGTTTCCATACAAACTTTAAAATTATTTGTTCTAGGTCTGTGGAAAATGCCCTTGATATGTTGATACAGACTGCATTGAATCCGTAGATTTCCTTGGGTATGATGGTCATTCTAACAATATTAATTCTTCCAATCCGTGACCATGGTATATCTTTCCAGCTGTTTGTGTCATCTTTCATTTCTTTTATGAGTGTCATATAGTTTCCTGGGTACAGGTCTTTTACCTCCTTAGGCAGGTTTATTCTTATGTATTTTATTCATTTTTGTGCGATTGTAAATGGGATTGTTTCCTTAATTTCTCTTTCTGATAGTTCACTGTGAGTGTATAGAAATACAAAATTTATATATAGAAATCTATTGTATCCTGCAAATTTACCAAGTTCATGTTTGAGCTCGAATAGGTTTTTGATGGTGTCTTTCAGATTTTCTATGTATCATGCCATCTGCAAACAGTGACAGTTTTACTTTTTCCTTTCCATTTTGGAGCCCTTTTATTTATTTTTTCTTGTCTGATTGCTGTGGCTAGGACTTCCAAAACTCTGTTCAATAAAAGTGGTGAGAGTGGGCATCCTTGTCTTGTTCCTGATCTTAGGGGAAATGCTTTCAGCTTTTCACCATTGAGTATGTTAGCTATGGGCTTGTCATATATGGCCTTTATTATGTTGAGGTATGTTCCCTCTATGCCCACTTTCTGGAGAGTTTTTACCATGAATGGATATTGAATTTTTTCAAAAGCTTTTTCTGCATCTATTGAGGTGATCGTACGGTTTTTAGTCTTCAACTTGTTACTGTGATGATAAGAGACCTAAGACAGCTACAGAGGCTAAGTGACCTTTCCTTCCCTGAATGGGTAGGTATCCTTGTTCTGCCTTCTAATTGAGTTAGCATCTGAGTAAAGAACTGCCAGGTGTCATTTAGTTCACAATACACTGCTGTGGCAATATAGAAATGAATTTGCCTAAGTCATTTGGCTTTTCTCAATTATAGTAAATGAATATACTGAATGAATACTTCAACTTAAGGAAATGTTCTTAAAAATATATTAATGTAGGCAACTTCAGTGGAGAACTGAAAACAAAACAAAACATTCAGGTAAAGGGTTGAAATAAGAGTACACTCAGTTGTATCCAGTTTCCTCTTGTAAATCTCTCTTTTTAATTTGAGTGGACAGTCACTTGAGAATATCTGACTTGGGGCTAAGGAAATCTAAGCCTTCTTGGCCACACTGTATTCTCTTATGTCATTTAATAAAGACACCAGTTGGGTTGCTGAAAAAAGCGTGGGAAAAATCAATCCCTCACATCCAAAGGGCGGCTCTTGAAAATATGTGGGTTGTTGTAGTTATTTTGCTCTTCTGGCCTCAGAAGTTCTAATCTTAACCTTAACCCCTCATGGAGAGAGACTTTGTAAACCAATTGCCACATTACTCATTATGTGACTGTTGAAAAAGAGAAACCCAGCTCTTTTCCTGTGCTTTCAACCAGTTATCTTCTTCAAAAATCTGTTTGGATTGTTATACCTTAATCTTGCCTGGCAAGGGACTTACGGGAAGGTGCTTATTGTTTGAAAGTTTGGTGCCAGTATCTGCAAAGAAAGAAGAAAGATGTGTTTATCAAACATCCCAATAGTGAAGGTGTGTGAAAGCAACTTTTGAAAAAGTTAATCTGTCAGAGTTTAGCCGTATTATTACATTTTATTTTATTCATTGAAAATGAATAGTTATCAATGAACCCTTTCTAGATTTTCTAGTTTCCCAAAGTTCCCTGTATTCACATTCTAAGAGGAAAAAATGGTATTTTAAGTCACTGCTCTCCACCTTATATTATTTATAATCACTCCTCGTGACCTCTTCCTTCCAAGAAACGTGATCCTGAGAAGTGTCCTTTGTTTGTCTTAGTGGAATAAGTGATGCGGATGCATCCTGGAGACCTGTGAGATGTTCAACTTGTGGCATAATGAAAGTAGGATGGAGAGTTCTGGAAAGATCTGGAAAGGTGGCTGGTAGAGTGTGGCCAGATGTGGGAGAAGAGAGACGTACAGAGAGAGGGAGAGGAAATTCTCAGAGGGAGAAAATGAAACAAATAATTAAATAAGTTTTGTTGTGTGGTGTGGGATGCAAGCCTCTCTCTCCCCCTTTCCTTCACAATGTCTTTGTTAAAGACTGTGTTTTTCATTAGTTTTACTAAGATAGGATTTGCCGTTTTGTTTGGATACTGAGAATGGACCCATGGAAACAGTTACATTTGGGTTATCTCTGACTGTCTTTAATGAAGAACATAAATATTGGCCACACTATCTATGCACATGCTGTCACCATGCCTTTTTTGTTCTCTGTTCATATATCTAAGTCCTCTTCTTTCTTTAAGGTCAATCTCAAATCTCATCTGAAATGTACATTTATTGATAGATTCAACCCATAATGAACTGTCCCTTCTTTGTCCTCCTTAGACTCTGATTATTTATAAAAACTCATTTTTGAACTTAGAAACTGTCCAATGTGATATATTAGTTATTTCACCAGCATGTGTTATATCCTCAACACAGTTATACGCTTTTGTGGGGCTGGGATCATACATTCTGTAATTTTTCTCAGGACTTACACTTACTTTGATAAAAAGCACATTCATTCATCTAAACATCATTTATTGGGTGTTAATTAAATATCTCAACTCAGTAAATATTGTTTGAATGAATGCATGCATGAATGAGGGAGTGTGCAATAGGTAGCCTAATGTACCGCCCAATGTGAGAAAACCAAAAACATAAACACAAAAGCAAGCCAAAAAGTGGACCAGGACTTTCTGTAAAATATCCTGCTTTTTGTTGGATGATGCCATGAAAATCAAGATGCTCCTGAAAGGTCTTAATAGCTGACCAAGAATAGTAAACAATTGAAATTCTCTCAGGCTTCTTCAACCCTATCACTGGACACATTTATACCTCTCAGGAATGATATTAAAAGAAGAGATTAATAAAGCTTTTATAGATGAGTTGATAAATCTCTAAAGATTTAAGTCTTCATTGCCTCCTAGGTTTTCTCTATTTTGGGTTTCCAGAAGATTTCAGTAAACCACAGGATAATTAAAAATTAGACATTCTCTTTCTTACCTTGATGTTTCTTGATGGTAAACACCTTTTTATCGTCTCCATAGTGCTGCCCAATTTCCACCAGTACAGTACTTAAGTGAATTTTGCTCTGGATGGTGGGATATATAAGATGTAAACGAATTGTTTGTATATGTTTTAGAATTCTTCAAAAGGGCCTGGCCATGGAAATGCATTGAATATTACTTAAATAACTAAAGTAACTTCCTCAGAATTATTATTCTGTTCTGGTTAGGATACTATCTGCTCTGGTTTGTTAAAATTTCCCTTTAGAGTGGTTTTAATTTTGTTTCTGATAGGGTCCTAGGATTTATTGCCACACCCATCCTGCATCTGTTTTTCTTTGAATTACTCTCCTTGCAGTTTCTGATTCATACAGGGCCTTACAGGTTAGTGACAACCTGGCCATCACAACGCTGGGAAGGACAGGCCTACTTTTCAGAGGTGTTGATGTTTTCTGTACCTGAAGGTTTTCAGGAGATATCAATCTTCCTCACCACCGCCCTTGGCCCTCTTAATGGACTAAGCAGTTCCTCATGAAATTTCTGTAGGATATCTGTACCAACTTCTCAATATTGTTCCATCCTGAGTCTAAATTCCTGGCCTCAAGGTAATGTTAGATTTCTAGCTCCAGCCCCTATTTACATAAGGCCTATACTAAGGAACGGAACCCACAGACATCAGTCCGCTCTTCTTTCTCTGGATTTAATTTCTCTGTTACTTTCTGAAACATGCAGGTGTTCCTTTCTTTCTTTTAATCTCAGCTAGGTGCTTTTAACTTTTTCAAAATTGACCCAGAATTTACATGTGTCTCCAGTAAGAGTACATTAAATTGAGCTTAGTCTGCTATTCTACTGGCATGTTTGAGATCCAGATAATTTGCTACTTAACTGGATTCAATGACCTGTATATTTCAGGCATCTAAAACTCACCATGTTCCAAATTTCCCTCCTTATAGTTAGTAATTTTCTTGGGAATCTGGATGACATTAAATGGAATAAAGTTAGTGAGTGGCCCAGGAATGCCTGAAAGTTTGTTTGTCAGAGTGGCCAGGGAAAGTGAAGCAAGGAAGAAAAGCAAATGAAAAACAGAATCACATTATTATGGCTGAGTTTACTCCCAGGATTCCATGCAGAGCTCTCTGTAGACCTGGGTTGGGTTATAACTTATGCCAGAGCTCTACGTGGGGCTGACACCATCTCATGCCAAGCTCTCAGTTCTGGGCTCACGTCATCTCTGGTCCACTCTGTGGAGTGGAAACTTTGGAGGAATGGCCAGTGTGTTCCGCGGCATTGGAAGAGGGAAATTGTGAATGTGACTTTCTAAATTGTGGAGGAGCTAACCACTGTAAATGTGCCTTGAACTATGTTGTTTAATTTGACCAGTCAGATCAATGACTTTCCCCTTGAATGAAATGCTGCTACGTATATGAGCAGAAAAACAAAACTGGTATAAGGAAGAGATAGCTAGTGGGAAGCAGCCGCATAGCACAGGGAGATGCGCTCGGTGCTTTGTGACCACCCAGAGGGGTGAGATAGGGAGGGTGGGAGGGAGGGAGATGCAAGAGGGAGGAGATATGGGGACATATGTATAACTGATTTACTTTGTTATAAAGCAGAAACTAACACACCATTGTAAAGCAATTATACTCCAATAAAGATGTTAAAAAAAAAACTGGTATAAGGAGATGGAGAGACTGGGAGTCTTATTTTCCCACCAATTAACTCTGCCTCTGACCATGACCTTCCCTTTGAGTCTCCTAGACCTTGGGGATGATCGCAGCCCCTTGGGTTGGGTGACGGCAACCCCATCTTCACTAGAACCTCTATAGTTAACTTTGATTTTTCCCACTCCGTCTATCCATCCCATGTATGCAGTCAGACATTTGATTTTGGACTTTTCCTGACAAAATATGCTTGAATATAACCATTTCTTTTCACTCCCACTGCTACTGCTATTGTCACTGCCTTAACTAGGGCTTTATCTTTAAGTTCTTTATATAAATATATAAATATCTATATATAAATATAACATACAAATAAATAAAATATTAATTCTGATGATTTTGAAGTCTTTTCTTGATAAAGACTTTTCCTGATAAAGATACACAATATCTTATATAAATATTTTTGTATTATCTGTTCTTTTCTTAGAATTTTAGCCATATGATTCTATCTCTTGGTTTGTCTAGAACTTTTTGATTGAATGCTGGCTATTTTATTTGGCTTTTTTTGTTTTTCTCAGTGGAAACGTTGTTTTGCTTCAAAATATTTTATTCTACCTGGGAGTAGCAAATCTTCAAATTACAATTTTTTAAATGCTTTCAAATATCAATACTATAGGTGTCACAAAATCTAGAAAAATGACATTTAAAAATTAACTACTGCCAGATGTGTCTCTATAAAACTTTTCCCCCACTCTTTTAGCTATATATTCTTTAACTGCCTCCTCATACGACAGTTTATGTATTTTCGAAATAAAATTTTAAGAAATAAACTTTGTAGTTTTTAGACATAGATTTCTTGTAACATGGTTGATTAGAATTTGCTTCTAGTTATTAATAGTTTAGAAAAGTTTATTTCAGCTTCACAATTTATTATTGATAATGTCACATTAATTTTCATTGTTAACTTTGAGAAAACCTCTATGGATTACTTCCTCATAAGTATTTACTATTATAAATGCATTACTGATTTCAGTACTGCTATAGGTTTGTGCATTACAGGGATTCTGATAAAATGCTCACTCACACCATTCCATTACACACATTGTTGATGGAGTATATTCATTTATTTATTTATTTATTTATTTATTTTTGGCTGTGTTGGGTCTTCGTTGCTGTGCGCAGGCTTTCTCTACTTGCAGGGACTGGGGGCCACTCTTCGTTGCGGTGCACAGGCTTCTCATTGCGGTGGCTTCTCTTGTTGCAGAGCACGGGCGCTAGGCACGGAGGCTTCAGTAGTTGTGGCTCGCAGGCTCAATAGTCGTGGCTCACGGGCTCTAGAGCACAGGTTCCGTAGTTGTGGCACACCGGCTTAGTTGCTCCGTGGCATGTGGGATCTTCCCGGACCAGGGCTCGAACCCTTGTCCCCTGCATTGGCAGGTGGCTTCTTAACCACTGCGCCATCAGGGAAGCCCCTGGAGTATATTCTTGACAGAAGAAAATTTCCGTTTTGACTAAGCATTGATGAGAACTGAATCTTTGACTTATCTTTCACATGCCTGATGATTGAAATAATTTTCCACAGAATAGCTTCTGGTTTTGTACTTTTCAGTTGTTTCTTTCTTCTTCAAACGCACATGCTTTGAGAGCTGTGAAGTGCAAGACATGGCTATATTGTAAGGTGGTTTTTGTCCTTATGCTTCTGTGTCTTGTGCTAGGTTAAGTCAGTAGAGTAGTCAGTATGAGTACTGGAAGTTATTCCTGTAATGGGATAGTATATAGTCAATTACATACGGCGGTGTCTGAAAATCACATAATAGCCTCACTTAAAACATCTCCTTAGGGCTTCCCTGGTGGCGCAGTGGTTGAGAGTCCACCTGCCGACGCAGGGGACACGGGTTCGTGTCCCGGTCCGGGAAGATCCCACATGCCGCGGAGCGGCTAGGCCCGTGAGCCATGGCCGCTGAGCCTGTGCGTCCAGAGCCTGTGCTCCACAACGGGAGAGGCCACAACAGTGAGAGGCCCGCGTACCACAGAAAAAAGAAAATCTCCTTAGCCAGATTTCAAAAAAGCCTGTGGCCATTCCAATATGATCCAACATAGCGGAATATGATAGAAGGAAAATTGGCAAAGAAAGAGACGCTGGTCTTACCTGATGGAAGTTAAAATATCTCACTTTTGACAATTTTGCAAAAACTTATAATTCCATGAACTAATTTCTAGGGTTCTTCATAGGACCTAAAAAGGAACCCATAGAGTTGTGGAACAACAATAGAAGCTGCTGTGATGAGAAGCCCGGGCACCGCAACAAGGAGTAGCCCCCGCTCGCCGCAACTAGAGAAAGTCTGCACGCAGCATTGAAGACCCAACGCAGCCAAAATAAAAATAAATAAAGATAAATAGATTTATTTTTTAAAAAGTAATACTCAGGTTTGAGGCATGAGAAATATGATGAGGAGAAATTAGCTAATCCTTTCAGAACTTTTAAAATATCAAACTCAGTCTCTAAGATTTTAGCATTATATACAACGTTGGTTACTTATTAGTGGTTTGGGAAGGCCAATTTAAAATTTTCTGATCTTACTGTATTGAAATACACGGCCCTAATGTTTTCCACATTGACTATATGAATGATGAAGTAAAGTCAATCATGTATTTCCTTTCCAACTGGACAGAAAACAAAAATTTTAAAAGTGTTTGGACTACTGACTTTTGATTTCTTCTAAGGCAAGTGTATAGGTAATTTTTATTCCCTGATTAGGAGAAAAATGGTGGAAGAGGGCAGGGTTAAGAATTAAGATTTCAAGAGCGTGAGAGGTAGATGGCCAACCAGAGTTCCTAAGGTTCGGTGCCTGTAACTGTTGCCGCCACTTAAGCCTGCCAAAGCAGTGGTACGGCTGCTGCCCTCGTATTTGCTACCTCTAGAAACATTCTTGCCAGTAGTGGCGGCAGCGGGACTCAATTACCCCCTTTTCTCACTCTCTCCAGAAGCTCCAGATGGCGTCTTCTGTGGGCAACGTGGCCGACAGCACAGAACCAACGAAACGTATGCTTTCCTTCCAAGGGTTAGCTGAGTTGGCACATCGAGAATATCAGGCAGGAGATTTTGAGGCAGCTGAGAGACACTGCATGCAGCTGTGGAGACAAGAGCCAGACAATACTGGAGTACTTTTATTACTTTCATCTCTACACTTCCAGTGTCGAAGGCTGGACAGATCTGCCCACTTTAGTACTCTGGCAATTAAACAGAACCCTCTTCTGGCAGAAGCCTATTCGAATTTGGGGAATGTGTACAAGGAAAGAGGGCAGTTGCAGGAAGCAATGGAGCATTACCGGCATGCATTGCATCTCAAACCAGATTTCATCGATGGCTATATTAACCTGGCAGCCGCTTTGGTAGCAGCAGGCGACATGCAAGGGGCAGTACAAGCTTACGTCTCTGCTCTTCAGTGCAATCCTGATTTGTACTGTGTTCGCAGTGACCTGGGGAACCTGCTCAAAGCCCTGGGTCGCTTGGAAGGAGCCAAGGCATGTTATTTGAAAGCAGTGGAGACGCAACCGAACTTTGCAGTAGCTTGGAGTAATCTTGGCTGTGTTTTCAATGCACAAGGGGAGATTTGGCTTGCAATTCATCACTTTGAAAAGGCTGTCACCCTTGACCCCAATTTTCTGGATGCTTATATCAATTTAGGAAATGTCTTGAAAGAGGCACGGATTTTTGACAGAGCTGTGGCAGCTTACCTTTGTGCCCTAAGCTTGAGCCCAAATCATGCAGTGGTACGTGCCAACCTGGCTTGTGTATACTATGAGCAAGGCCTGATGGATCTGGCAATAGACACCTACAGGCGAGCTATTGAATTGCAACCACATTTCCCTGATGCTTACTGCAACCTAGCCAACGCTCTGGAAGAGAAGGGCCGTGTTGCCGAAGCAGAAGATTGTTATAATACAGCTCTGCGGCTGTGCCCCACCCATGCAGACTCTCTGAATAACCTAGCCAATATCAAAGGAGACCAGGGAAACATTGAAGAGGCAGTTCGCTTGTATCGTAAAGCATTAGAAGTCTTCCCAGAGTTTGCTGTTGCCCATTCAAATTTAGCAAGTGTATTGGAGCAGCAGGGAAAACTGCAGGAAGCTCTGATGCATTATAAGGAGGCTGTTCGAATCAGTCCTACCTTTGCTGATGCCTACTGTAACATGGGAAACACTCTAAAGAAGATGCAGGATGTTCAGGGAGCCTTGCAGTGTTATACTCGTGCCATTCAGATTAACCCTGCACTTGCGGATGCCCACAGCAATCTGGCTTCCATTCACAAGTATTCAGGGAATATTCCAGAAGCAATTGCTTCTTATCGCACTGCTCTGAAGCTTGAACCTGACTTTCCTGACGCTTATTGTGATTTGGCTCATTGCCTGCAGATTGTGTGTGATTGGACAGACTATGATGAGCGAATGAAGAAGTTGGTCAGCATTGTGGCTGACCAGCTGGAGAAGAATAGGTTGCCTTCTGTGCAGCCTCATCATAGTATGCTCTATCCTCTTTCTCATGGCTTCAGGAAGGCTATTGCTGAGAGCCATGGGAACCTCTGCTTGGATGAGATCAGTGTCCTTCATAAACCACCGTACGAACATCCAAAAGACTTGAAGCTCAGTGATGGTCGACTGCGTGTAGGATACGTGAGTTCTGACTTTGGGAATCATCCTACTTCTCATCTTATGCAGTCTATTCCAGGCACGCACAATCCTGATAAATTTGAGGTATTCTGTTATGCCCTGAGCCCAGATGATGGCACAAACTTCCGAGCGAAGGTGATGGCAGAAGCCCATCATTTCGTTGATCTTTCTCAGATTCCATGCAACGGGAAAGCAGCTGATCGCATCCATCAAGATGGTATACACATCCTTGTAAATATGAATGGTTATACCAGGGGTGCTCGAAATGAACTCTTTGCTCTCAGGCCAGCTCCTATTCAGGCAATGTGGCTGGGCTACCCTGGGACCAGTGGTGTGCTTTTCATGGATTATATCATCACTGATCAGGAAACTTCACCTGCTGAAGTTGCTGAGCAGTATTCTGAGAAACTGGCTTATATGCCCCATACTTTCTTTATTGGTGATCATGCTAATATGTTCCCTCACCTGAAGAAGAAAGCGGTCATCGATTTTAAGTCCAATGGGCACATTTATGACAATCGGATTGTGCTGAATGGCATCGACCTCAAAGCATTTCTTGATAGTCTCCCAGATGTGCAAATTGTCAAGATGAAATGTCCTGAGGGAGGAGACACCGCAGACAGCAGTAATACAGCTCTTAATATGCCTGTCATTCCTATGAATACTATTGCAGAGGCAGTTATTGACATGATTAACAGAGGACAAATTCAGATAACAATTAATGGATTCAGTCTTAGCAATGGACTGGCAACTACCCAGATCAACATTAAGGCTGCCACTGGAGAGGAGGTTCCCCGTACCATTATTGTAACCACACGTTCTCAGTACGGGTTACCGGAAGATGCCATTGTGTACTGTAACTTCAATCAGTTATATAAAATTGACCCATCTACTTTGCAGATGTGGGCAAACATTCTGAAGCGTGTTCCCAATAGTGTACTGTGGCTGTTGCGTTTTCCAGCAGTAGGAGAGCCTAATATTCAACAGTACGCACAAAATATGGGCCTTCCCCAGAACCGTATCATTTTTTCACCTGTTGCTCCTAAAGAGGAACATGTTCGGAGAGGCCAGCTGGCTGATGTCTGCTTGGACACTCCACTCTGTAATGGACACACCACAGGGATGGATGTCCTTTGGTCAGGGACACCCATGGTGACTATGCCAGGAGAGACTCTTGCTTCCCGAGTTGCAGCTTCCCAGCTCACTTGTTTAGGCTGTCTTGAGCTTATTGCTAAAAATAGTCAAGAATATGAAGACATAGCTGTGAAACTGGGAACTGATCTAGAATACCTGAAGAAAATTCGTGGCAAAGTCTGGAAGCAGAGAACATCTAGCCCTCTGTTCAATACCAAACAATACACAGTGGACCTAGAGCGGCTCTATCTACAGATGTGGGAGCATTACGCAGCTGGCAACAAACCTGATCACATGATTAAGCCTGTTGAAGTCACTGAGTCGGCCTAAATAATGACTGTGTGCACAGGAGAATTACCCTGTACCTGAGCCTCAACCTTCTGGGGGAAAGGGAACTACTTTCTCCTTATCCGTACAATACCATGTTGCAGATGGGTGACAGACAATGATAAGAAATAGCACAGCTAGACTTGCTTCCTGCATGATCATGATCGTGATAGGGAGAGACACAAGAGATGGGAAACTGCTGTTCCACAAGGAGTCTCCATAGAATTTTGCAGCATCCAGGTGTCTGGAAGGTCTGGAAGGTAAGTCTGGAAGGTCTGATCTCCCTTGGTCTTCCATGGGATGGATGGTTAGTGTGGAAGGGAGATAGAGATTGCCCAGCCATTTTGTGATTATCGTGGATTGATTGAGTCTTCTGGATTAATATTTTTCTTTATATTTTGGGTATTGGAGCTTTTAAAAATGTTTGGTTTCGTGTATTTTTATTCATGTGAAGTGTATGATTCTCTTGAGATAAGGTTTTAAGCTAAAGTATTCCTTGTTTTAGTTTCTGAACTCTACAGATAAATGGGGACTTTGCTGGTGTAGTCTTTTTATAGGTTTTATAAACCACTGGAGCCTATATCAGTCATTTTAGTTTGTGACATAATGTTTGGAACTATCAGTGCTTTGTTGGTTTATAGATGATGGCTTAAATTCTTTTCCTGGTCCGTTTCCTTCTTCCCTTCCCCCCACTTTAAAAATTCTCCTGTAACTTGGCGAACAAAAAACCAAGACTGATTCAAAACCTCCCAGAGTGTTTCTCTTAAACACATCATCTGATGCCAAATAAAGTTTCTTAGGAGCGATTATTAATTCTGAAGGGCACAGTTGTGGTACTGTCACTGATGATAATAATAATGGGTTTTTGGCCTAGAGTTTTGACCTATTTCACCAGTGTTTTACCGTTGACTGCCCCTCTATGCTGCTTCCAAAAGTGATAGTGTGTGTTAAGATTTTTACTTTCACTTCTAAAGTTTGGTTTTTTTTTTTAGTGAGTCCTGTTCTTCCTTTTTCTTTCAGCAGAAATGAAATCCCAGGTAAGTATAAGTATTCAAATATTTGATCAGTAAGTCACAGTTATCTCCAGTACATTAAATAAGTTTCATCAAAAAACATGTTATAGGTAAAAAGCTCTGAAGGACCAGCTATGTATATGATAATTATGTTTCAGACCTTCTAGGGTATTATATATAATAACTTGTCTTCTGGACGTGGTCTTGAAGTCTTTATGGATTCAGCCTCAGTAGTAGCGAACTGCACTGCTACTTGGTTTGGAGTACAAATTAGACTTTAGCCCTCCTGGAGGTTGAGTTGTTGGTATTGAAAACCATAGGAATGAAATTATTGTATTTCAACAAAGGATCGAGGGCTTGAGGCTTAAACAAGGCAACATATGTGTGGGAAGCAGTCAGCCTTGAGAGCAGGTAAGGACATGCCAGGCATGCGGCCGCTGCTCGAAGGAACTGTCCCTACTTGTTCCCCTCCTTGTTCCATTCCATGGGAGATAAATCACCAGGGCCCAGAGATCAGAAAGAATGTAAAATGAGACAAGCAAAGCTGTCTGCCCCCTGCACATGCAGGTTATTTTTGATGCTTCTGGGTTTATGGGTTTTCTCCCAGGGAAGTTAACCTTGAGCCGAGACAGTCTGTAGATAATGGAAACCACCATCTGGCAACCTTCCGATTTCTAGTCTATATAATCTGCAACTGTAGCATAATAAAATTTGCCTTGCAACCATCAGTTGTCTTGGTCCTTCTGACCCCATCCGTCGGTGCTACTTCAGTTCCTTACCCCTTCCCTTCTGACCCTGGGCGGTGAGATCCTCTTTCTCCGGCTGGTCCGCGGCAAGTGGCACTCGAACAGGGACCTGAAGCGTGAAGGCAATTAAAAGAAAAAGAAAGTGCAGGTAAGAGAACCCTTATGCAAAATATGTGTGGCCACCAGTAAAAGTGCAACTAATAGAGGCATAAGGCAATAGTCAGAAGTAAAATAAGATGGGGCAAAAGGGCTCAAAGGAGTGTGAATTATTTGCTCAGGTTTTACTTTCGATGCTTAAAGCTCGGGGTGATAAAGTTTCTACCTCACAGTTGACTGAATTTTTACAGCATATCCATGGTGTATCTCCCTGGTTTCCTGATGGCGGCTCTGTTGACATAGAAATCTGGCAGAAATTTGGAGAAGATTTAAAAAATTATTATGAGTCTCGAGGGCCTACTCATACTCCTGTTGTTACATATAGTTTGTGGACTCTGATAAAAATATGTTTAGATTCTTCTCATGATAGTGTTGATTTGAATGTAAAGTCAGAAAAACATAAGCCTCTGACAGAAGGAGAGGCTGTATTATCAGCTACTGTGTCGCCACTTCCTAAACCGAAAGAGCTAATTAATTTAAATATTTTAGATGAAGAGGAACATTTTGACTTAACAGATGAGGCTTGTAAACATAAAAGAGAGAAATATCCTGAGGATGATTTTCTAATGGCTATGATAGATAAGTCAGTGAAAAAGCTGCAGGTTAATAAGGACTGTCTTCCTCAAAAATCTACATCTGTAAAAATGCTCAGTCCCTTGCAGCGCGCTGTACAAGGAGCAATAAAACGAGGAGAAGATCCTATTTTCTGTTGTCCCGTCATAGAAAGACCTGATCCTAGTAATCCTCAACAAGCTACTAGGGAGCATCAGGCTCTCCCTTTTAAAGTTTTGAAAGATTGAAAATCTGCCTGTGCTCAGTATGGGCCCACTGCTCCTTTTACTACTGTATGGTTGACAGGAGAAGCTATTGCAGGAGAAGCTCTTCCCCCCGCCGATTGGAAGTCTATTGCACGAGCTTGTTTAAATGGTGGAGATTATTTAATATGGAAGTTTGATTTTTATGAACGGGCTGCTGAACAAGCAGAAAAGAATGCTGCCCATAATGTTCCAGTTGATTATCATATGCTGATTGGGGAAGGACAATATCTTTCTTTACAAGATCAATTAACTTATCCCTTTGTTGCTTATCCTCAAATAAATCATTTGGCATTACAAGCCTGGAGGAAATGACCTTCTACACACAAAACTGAGGATCTTTCAACAATTAGACAGGGACCTGATGAACCATATGCTGATTTGGTAGATAGATTGTCACAGGCGGTGGGGAGACTCATTGTGGACGGACTCACTGGTACAATTGTAGTAGAGCAGCTTGCTTTTGAGAATGCTAATAATGCATGTCAGGCTGCGATTCGACCTTGGAGAAAACGGGGAACACTGGAGGATTATATTCGCCTTTGTGCAGACATTGGGCCTACTTACATACAGGGTGCTGCTGTGGCTGCAGCATTAACTAAAGTGGGGTTTAAAAACAATCAAAAGAAAACAAAGACTTGTTTTAAATGCGGAAAGGCAGGTCATTTTGCTAGAGAATGTAGATCTTTTAATTCTAACCCTAGTCCTTCCTTCCTTACTCAGAAACCTCCAGATGGTCAGAAAATCCCTGGTTTATGCCCTAAATGCAATAGGGGAAAACATTGGGCACAAGATGGTTGCTCAGTGGCCCACAAGGATGGGCCACCATTGTCGGGGAACTCCTCCCGGGGCCTTCCCCGGCCCCAACAAATAATAAGGGCAATGTCTGTGTATCCTCCTCAAATTATCAATCAGACATTAACCAAAAACAAAAATATACAATATCCTCGCTCTCCAGAGCAACACCGGGAAGCGCAGGACTGGAGCTCAGTACCTCCGCCCGATATGTATTAACTCCTGAAATGGGTCCTCAGGCCCTCTCTACGGGCATCTGTGGACCTTTACCCAAGGGTTTGATGGGACTATTATTGGGAAGAAGTAGTGTCACCATGAAAGGTTTAACTGTTATGCCAGGAGTCACAGATTCTGACTACGAAGGAGAAATAAAAGTCATGGCACAAACTATTAAAAATATAATAACTATTTCTCCTGGTGATAAAATTGCACAATTGCTACTTTTGCCCTTTGTACCTCATGGACAAATTTGACAACATCAAAAGAGAGAAACAAAGGCTTTTGGATCGTCTAATGCTGCCTACTGGATTCAGAATATAGGGAAAGAACGTCCAGAAATGAAATGAACCATTAATGGAAAGGTTTTTTCAGGTTTGTTAGACACTGGAGCTGATGTCTCTGTTATGACGCAGATACACTGGCCTAAACATTGGCCCATTAGTCCTACTATTACAGAACTTCACGTAATAGGACAAAGTTCTTCTCCTATGCAAAGTAGTCAGTTTTTATTATGGCAAGATAGTGAGGGCCATTCAGGATACTTCCAGCCTTATGTTTTGCCTGGGCTACCTTTAAACCTCTGGGGCCAAGATATATTAAAAGAAATGGGAGTATTACTTTATAGTCCAAACTCTCAAGTCTCTAATATGATGTTGGATCAAGGATTTCTTCCCACAAAAGGGCTGGGAACAAATCAACAAGGAACTGTCTATCCTATTGATGTGAAAATAAAAAAATGATAGACTAGGTTTGGGTTTTTCTTAGGGGCCTTGGATTCTCCTCCACTCACTGCTGATCCAATTACTTGGCTGACTGATGACCCTGTATGGGTGGACCAATGGCCCCTCACAAAGGAGAAGTTAGAAGCTGCAGAACAATTAGTACTGAAACAATTAGGGCATTTAGAAATTTCCAGTAGTCCTTGGAATACTCCTATTTTTATTATCAAGAAAAAATCTGGAAAATATAGGTTATTACAGGATCTAAGAGCTGTTAATAAAACTATGCTAATAATGGGAACTCTTCAACCAGGCCTACCCTCTCCAACAGCCATACCACACAATTATCATCTTTTAGTTATAGATTTAAAAGATTGTTTTTTCACTATTCCTTTGTTTCCTGAAGATAGAAAACATTTTGCTTTTAGCTTGCCTTCCTTAAATTTTAAGGAAGCCACGAGGAGATTTCAATGGAAAGTATTGCCTCAGGGCATGGCAAATAGTCCTACATTATGCCAAAAGTATGTGGCTCAGGCCTTGACTCCTGTGAGAAAAAGGTTTCCATCGTTATATCTCATACATTATATGGATGATATACTTTTAGCCACTGATAATATTTCTTTATTAGAGACTGCTTTTCAATTTTTACAACAGTCCTTACAATCATTTGGCTTGGTCGTTGCCTCAAAAAAAATTCAAAGACAATCTCCATTTTTATATTTGGGAAAATACATTGATAACACTACTATTAGGCCTCAAAGACTGCAAATTCGAGTTGATAATTTAAAAACATTAAATGGTTTTCAAAAATTAGTTGGAGATATTAATTGGCTAAGGCCTTCCTTAAAACTTACTACTGCTCAATTACAGCCTTTGTTTGATATTCTTAAAGGTGACTCAGATCCTTCTTCTTCACGCTCTATGACTCCAGAAGGATTTCAAGCTTTACAAATAGTCAATCAGTTCTACACAATTAACTAGAATTCATACTCACCTTCCAATTTTCTTAATAATTTGTCCCACTCCTCATGTGCCTACTGCCGTCTTATGGCAAACTGTTGGAATTATTGAATAGATTCATATGAAAACTACACCCTCTAAAGTTATTAACCCTTATTATGAACTTATTAGTAATTTAATAATGCAAGGTAGAACTAGATGCTTACAACCTATAAGTATAGAACCTTCTCAAATTATTATCCCTTATTCAGTTAGTCAACAAAATTGGCTTTTTCAACATAGTAATGAATGGGGTCTTGCTCTTGCAGGATTTTCAGGTACCTTGGAACGCCATTACCCTGCTGATAAATTGATCCAATTCAGCAAACTTAACTCATATCTTTCCTTCTATAATTAGGCAACAGCCTGTTCCTCATGTACCTTTGGTTTTTACGGACGGTTCTTCTTCAGGAGTGGCTACTGTAATCATTGACGACGGAACAAACCTCATTAAAGAAACTTCCTTGACTTCAGCTCAACGTGTTGAACTGTATGCTGTCATTATGGCTTTTAAACATTTGCCTTCTATATCTTTTAATTTGTTTTCTGGTAGTAAATATCTTATTAGCTTATGCTTTCTTCTGGAGACTGCGACCATAGGACATACTAATAACCCTGAATTATCATCCTCTTTTCGTTTGCTTCAACAGCTTATTCGTTCCCACGATGGTCCTGTTGCAGGTCTGTATATCCGTGCTCATTCTAACTTGCCTGGTCCATTGACTAAACTTAATGCGACTGCAGATGTTTTAACTCGATCTAAACGTGATCTTTATCCTGTACATTTTCCTCCCAAGAATAGAGTTGAAGTTACTCCTCCTCCTCAATCTCTTTTCCCTAAAGCAGGACATGTCCCAATTTACTGTACTCCTCCTTTCCGTTCGTCATGCTGTCAAGAATGGCTAATGTACTGCATTCATTATCTTCATACTGTTGATACTCATGGTCCATGTCCTGGACACCCTCATATTACGGTAAGTTATGATCAAACTGCTTCACAAGCAGCACAGCCGTTGCACGCTCTACACCGTCAGTCGACGGCTACATTACACACACAATTCTCCCTTACTCGTGAAGCCGCCCGACAAATTGTTAAGCAATGCCCACAATGCTTACCTCACCTTCCTGTTCCACATTATGTTGTTAATCCTCGTGGATTATTACCTAGACATTTATGGCAAATGGATGTTACTCATATCCCGTCTTTTGGGAAATTACAGTTTGTTCATGTCACTATCAATACTTATTCTGATTTCCTCTGTGCTACAGCACAGACCGGAGGAGCTACTAAACATGTTATCACTCATTTATTACACTGTTTTGCTTTCATGAACCTTCCCAAAATTATTAAAACAGATAATGGGCCCGCTGCTTTTGCAACATTTTGTAATTCATTACAAAATTACCCATATTACAGGCATTCCATATAACCCTCAAGGACAAGGTATTATAGAACGTGCAAATAGATCTTTAAAGCTAACTATTGAAAAAATAAAAAGGGGGGAATTGTCTAGAACAACACCACATAACCTTATAAATCATGCTCTGTTTATTTTAAATGTTCTCACTGTTGACAAATTTGGCTGCTCTGCAGGGGGAAGGTTTGTGGCTGAGCCAAGATTGGCCTCTTAATCTCCGGAGGTCCTCTGGAAAGATCCGTTAACCAGCACTTGGCGTGGTCCTGATCCTGTGTTGATTTGGGGACGTGGTCACGTGTGTGTCTTATCCCAGATCAGCGCCTGGACCTTGCTGGCTTCCTGAGCGCTTAGTCAAGCAAATAGATGGCTCGCCGCAGCTCACCTAGTTCAGAAGATGAAGAAGCTCTGCACCTCTCCGGAAAATTTGACAGTCTTGATTCAGAAGAAGAAGAGGAGACCACTTGCCAGGACGACTCAAAGGAGTGATGTTCCAACTTGGGGACAAATTAAACAACTGGTTTCACGAGCTCAAGAGTCAGTGAAACAACAGAATAATCCTGTTACACCTGTAACTTTATTTTTGGTTATGTTGGCAACCATTTCATGTGTTCCCTCTGTTAATGCAGCAACTTACTAGGCCTATGTACCTGATCCTCCACTATTACAACCCATATCTTGGTCTGAAGCACAGTTTCCTGTATTTTACAATGATAACTGTTTATGGGCCTCTTATTGGGAATATAAAACAAATCAATATGTAAATTATACTAACTGGTTTAGTACCTATCCTGTCTGTCTTAGCCCATTGCATCTGGAAACTGGATGTGTAAAGGCTATTAGTTATGAGCATACAGATGTTTATGAGGGAACGGATCAATCAATGAGTGTGTCAGGCTCTCCAGGCATCCTTCGTTTTACAGGAACCAACATTACTCTTACATGCCCGGCTACCAGCCGACGAGAGGATCTTAAGGATACCATCATTTGGTATAAAATGGGCAAGCTATTAATATTAGAGGTCAAATCTCATACGCCTCACCACTTAGGGATTCCGCTATTACTATAGCCAAGGTTACAGGTGAAGATTCAGGAAATTATTTCTGTATGAAGCGTTTACTTGGAGGACAAGGGATACTTATAGCTGGACATAAGGTTACTATGCTTAACAGAAAATCAAAAAATCAATTGCCTCCTTTTATGACTGTTAACTTTCCTGGATCCAGTTTTGAACGTTGCAATGCATCTTGGAATAATAACCAAATATGGTGTACTATAGATTATACCAAGGTGTCAATTCTTATCTCTTCTTTTCCCATCATAGATAGGTTTATCACATTTCAAAAGAACAGGGATATATGGAAACTAGCTCTAACTTATTCCAGTACACCTGTTATAACTTGTGTTGCTCCTCCATATACACGTTTGTGTGGTTCTATTAACATTGGTAATTCTTCCAAAGGAGAATATAATATTAGCTGTGTTAATTGTATTTTTAGCAGTTGTATGTTCCCTTCTGCAGGAACGCAATCTGTGCTTATACTAAAGCAACCCATGTATGTTATGGTGCCTGTACATCTGAGAGAACCTTGGTGTGAAGATACTGGAGTACAGGCATGGGTGGAACTCTCTAAAGCCTTGCAGAGAAGGAGACGCTTTCTTGGGTGGCTAATAGTAAGTTTACTTGCCTCGGCTGCTCTGTCTGCTACCGTGGCTACTGCCGGTCTTGCTCTTTCACAGAGTATTCATCATGCTCACTTTGCTAATCAGTTATCTCAACATACCAGTCTTGCTTTATCTTTACAAAGTCACATAGATTTACAGATTAATAACGAGTTAGATGAATTTAAAAACGCAATTTTGGGGATTGGAGATCAGATGGCAGCATTAAAATTGAGGATGCGTTTAGCTTGTCATGCAAAGTATACATGGATGTGTGTTACTCCTTAAAAGTTCAGTGACTGTATTTGGGAATGGGAAAAAGTAAAAATGCATCTGCTGAGTGTTTGGTCAGATAATAATATTAGTCTTGATCTTAAGAAATTAAATGCTGAAATTCAGGATATACAAAGTACACATCTTGATGATGTTTCGCCAGAAGATGTAATTCAAACTTTACTGGATCATTTAAAGTGGTTAAACCCTCAGTCTTGGATTACTGGAAGGTTGTCAGGATTTATTACCCTGGCCATAATCTGCCTATTATTGATAGTAATCTTCTCATGTCTGTTTCGTATCCTCATGCAACAGTATACTACTCTCGGCACTAAACTTCATGGCATTATTTTGCAGCAAAAGTTAAAAAATAAAAAAGGGGGACCTGTGGGAAGCAGTCAGCCTTGAGAGCAGGTAAGGACATGCCAGGCATGCCGCCGCTGCTCGAAGGGACTGTCCCACTTGTTCCCCTCCTTCTTCCATTCCATGGGAGATAAATCACCAGGGCCCAGAGATCAGAAAGAATGTAAAATGAGACAAGCAAAGCTGTCTCCCCCCTGCACATGCAGGTTATTTTTGATGCTTCTGGGTTTATGGATTTTCTCCCAGGGAAGTTAACCTTGAGCCGAGACAGTCTGTAGATAATGTAAACCACCATCTGGCAGCCTTCCTTTTTCTAGTCTAGATAATCTGCAACTGTAGCATAATAAAATTTGCCTTGCAACCATCAGTTGTCTCGGTCCTTCTGACCCCATTCGTCGGTGCTACTTCAGTTCCTTATGCCTTCCCTTCTGAACCTGGGCGGTGAAATCCTCTCTCTCTGGCTGGTCCGCGGCACACATGAATATATGTTTTTGTCTTGCTGTACTGCACCTGTGCTGTCTAGTAACAGATATTTTGTCTGCTAGTAGCGTTCTGGATTATGTCTCTCCACAGCGCTGAGGCAGTGCACCTATTCTGTAGTTGCAGCTGATGCCCAATGTATCCTAGCTGACAAATTATTGATTAATAAGAACTTGAATTTCTGAAAGATTGGTACTGTTAACCAAAATCTGAGCAAGGAGTCTCAAATGTAATTCTTAGCCAGAATTACATGTTGATGAACCATTTAACAGTGTAAATCAAGGAACATCAGTGTAAGGATTTCTTTTAATTGATTTCTTACCTGCTTGAAATATCAGTTAAAGTTTGCCAGCTTGGTTGCAGATGAACGGACGTTTGAAGTTCACCAAACTACTTAATGTGGGATAGGATAATAGACTTCCAGCGCCCTCAAGGCTGTGACCTTGCAGCCATTTTACATAGCACATCCTCCTCCTATAGGGATGAACCTTTCCCTGGCCCGAAAAGTAGCAGCTCTGTTGAAGCTTTGCTTATTGTAACAGGCTTTTGTTTCCAGGTTACATGTCTGTGGAAGACTTAATTCTGAATAGAGATATAGATATTACTGGAAACTAAATGTATTTTCTATTATACTCTGCTTTATCAAAAAAGTAAAATATTTAAATTGTGCTACAGAAATTCAGAAGTTGTCTTGCAATCTTTAAACAATAAATGAATGAGTTGCCCTTAAAAAAAAAAAAGAATTAAGCAGTTAGGCTTTGTGGACCATATACAGTTTCTGTAACTTCTCCTACCCTTTTTTCTTCGACAACCTTTCTAAACGTGAGACATTATTAGCTCACAGTCCCACAGATCCAGGCTGAGAGCCTGATTTGATTTGTGGCCATTATTTGCCGATTCCTGCTCTGCGTCCTTACTGAGGAGGGGGACCATGTTTGAGGAATCACTTCTTTGAATCAACTATTGGTCTTCTGGGGCTTGTCCTTACTCTCCTACAGTCTCTAATCAACATGGCGTCCAGAGAAATCTTGTTAAAACATAAGTGAGATCATGTCACTTAAGTCTCTTCAATGGCTCCTTCACAGGAAAAGCAAAGTCCTCAAAGTGCGTCCACAGCCCTAGAAATGTGGGCCCCTGTTTCCTGTCTGACTGTTTCCTCCTCCTCTCCACTTTGCTCCCTCTGTTTTCCACACACTGACATCCTTTCTGCTCCTTGGATACTCCAAGCCCACTCTTGCCTCATTGCCTTTCCATCTGACTGTTCCCTCTGCTTGTACTATTCACTTCCCAGATATGCACCTTGCTCCCTCTCACAACCTTAAGTTCCCTCTTATATTTTATCTTCCCCAGAAAGCCCTCATCGATCACTTAGTTTCAGATCGCAGCCTCCTCCTACCAGCTAACAATCTCCATCTCCCTTCCCTCCTTGCTGTTTTTCTCCAACACTTACCTGATATACTATTCTATCCATTTATTTAGTTTTTATTTACATATTTATACTTTTTTTTTTGCGGTATGCAGGCCTCTCACGGTTGTGACCTCTCCCATTGTGGAGCACACCCGGACGCAGAGGCTCAGCGGCCATGGCTCACGGGGCTAGCCGCTCCGCGGCATGTGGGATCTACCCGGACCGGGGCACGAACCCGTGTCCCCTGCATTGGCAGGGGGACTTTCAACCACTGCACTACCAGGGAAGCCCTATACTTATGATTTTATATTTGCTTATTTACTTTTGTCTCCCCCCTCAGCTCAAGAGAGACTATATTCATCTGTGTTAATCACTGCTGTGTTTCCTGAACATGTCTATAAATCATACTGAAGAATGGTGCCTGAACTTTGGTAAGGGATCAATCAATTTCCTTGGCTGGATGAAGAAATGTGTTCATAAATTAATGAACAGATCTTCGGGGCTTCTGACTTGAGGACTAATGGGAAGAGGATGGCAAATGGTTGGGACAGGGTACAGCAAGAAGTAGTATTTGGAGTACTCTGATAGCTATCCTAACAGATAAGATTGTGTTCATTTAAGTAGTTTTAATGAGAGAGCTGGGAACTAGGGACGCACAGCATTAAGGTTTTTATAATGCATTCTGTAGAGTTCTTTTTAAGTCTGTACAAATATCATTGAAAATATATGCATACATATACACCGCTGTTACTTTATTTAGTGCTTTACAAGAGTCCCTCAAGGAAGGGGTAGTAGCAACTCTCAGTATCCTTCCTTTATGATGAGCTTAATTTATTCAAAGTTACATCATAATTTATTTGTAACTGTGAAACTAGACTTAGTTATTGAATAGACCCTCCCTAGAAACGTATGACATTAATAAAACCAACAAAACTTTGTTCAGTTTCCAATGATAGACACACTACAGACTCAATTATGGGCCATCCAGTTTAATGAAGAGAAGAAGTGATTGAACAAATACAGAGCAAACAGAATATGAAGTTTTATCCTCCATTAATATTAGTAACGGATACTGTGGGCTCCAGTGCCTTCAAGATAGCTTGAGACCATCATCTCTGTGTCATGGGCAGGGGGATGTTCAGCCAGGATGTCTTTCACTGTCACTGAGAAAAATTTCCATAATATATAATGATACCTACTGAAACTGATATGGGGTATTTGGGTAATAAGGAATCAATTAGCATATTTTTCCGGAAGCCCTGACTACAAAATGAAGACAGTAGATTTGGACACTTTCAGCCATGAAGAAGTTGTTTGGATATTCATCTTTATGCCTAATGAAATAAGCTTATTTCATCTCTGCAGCTTCCCATATACCATTTTCCCACCTCTGTTTTATGTTTGGAAAGACTTTTAGAAATTGAAAGTCAAGTTAAAAAGTGAGTGACAACTTAAATGATATATGGAATATTTTGCTGACTTACAAGAGCATGCAGAATTAAATATGACCCAGTTCAAATGTTTATTTTAATGTGTATGTTGAGGTGGAGTTTTCAAGGTGCCAGAAAACGAGAATTCACCTTCCAGTGTGTGCTACCAGTTCTGTTCATTGCACAGAACCATCTTCATAAAACATACTGTTTTCTATGTACCTGGTATATATCTCAATTAGTTTGAAGAATTTCTCAGATACCTCTTAATATGTAGTGCTCCAATTCCAATCTCGCCATGTCCTGTACCAGTGACACAGCACACAGGAGTTTTATTTCTCTTTATTTCTCTGGGTTGTTCAGAACCCAATGAAAGAACGATGGAATGGGATCAAAGAGATCAGGGTTCTTGTCCCAGATTTACCATAAAATAATTGTGTCCTCTTGGGAAAATTATAGTCATTCTAGGTCCCTTTTCTTTACTTTGACAGAGCTGCACTAGATGACCCCAAATAATATAGCACTCTTTCAGTAGTAGCTTAGATGTCATTGGTATTCTGAAACAAATGAAGACAATGACACATGGAGCTGTGCAACATCTCTGTAACTCTGTTGTCTTAGAGTTGCCTCCATTCTACAGATGATAAGATGACTGTGCATAGAAGTAGATGTTTGGAACCAGCGGTTCCAAAGTAAGTGGAGGTCAACCACAAATTTCCTTCCTTCCTGAAGCTCACTTAGCCAAAACATAGGCTTCTGAATAGTAAGCTGTAAAGCATATTATCAGTACATTTAAAAAGAAGCTATTCTTCTAGGATTTCCAGTTAATAGCAGGAGGTTTTGAAATTCTTAAAAGATCATCTAATTTTGTGAGATTTACAGCTCTATTTTCCTGTCAAGCAAGTTGTATTAGTGCCAGACAGTCATCTGAGCTTCTGGATGCTTCTCTGAACCTCTTGAAGTTTTCTTCTTGCTATCTGAAATTCATGCCAGATAAGCCTTTTTCTGGAGCGTATGTACAGACTTGTGTATTTTTATATAGGAAAGCGATGCAGTGAGTCAAGTCGGGGGTTAAGCCCTCATTCTCAGAGTGGTACTGAGCTCCTGGTGAAATATAATTATCATTTCCTCAGAATCGAAAAGCAGTTATCTCAGGTGTATAATCCCATTAACTATTTATACATTTACGTATGATACATGTATTCATTGTACCTACGAGGTGTGTTCTCTTTGGGAAGTACAAAGCTCTTAGAGACATAGGTTGTTCATTTTTTTGTTTTCCCACAAATACTGTGACCCTTTGAGCAGGAAGGTCTATATTTTACTAACATCTAGAACCAGCAGTTAACACGGTGTCTAAGATGTAGTCAATAAATATGAATTAGATAAATGAACACATTTTTATGTAAGGGCCAGGACATGGACAAATAGAAATTTTTCATCTTCAGTCACAAAGCAACAACAGACATAATAATGATACAGACAACAAGTGCTACGGTCATTCAAAGAAGGCATAGAATAGATAGAAGGATCTCCTCTGTGGCACAGGGAACTATACTCAATATTTTGTAATAACATCTGTATGGGGCACCTGCTCCACACCAGGCCCTATGACAGGTGCTTACATACTTTCCCTCTCCCCCATCCTATGGGGAAAGTACCTCTGCTATAGATTTAATATTTGCCTCCCCCATTAATAACTTTTTTAAACCTTATTCACATTGCATCAAAGGGATGCTTTGATGCAATGCTGAGGTCTTCTCAGCAAAGCTCATGGGAATTTGGTATATGAGGATCCATAATAGCGATCCATTTCATCGGTGTCAATCTTTCTGGATAGTTTGGGTGGAAAGGACAATTCCTGAAGGTGCGATACCTTCACCGCATGTACTAGCATTGGGTCTTGCTTGTGTGTGTGTCACCGACTTCAGTCTTGCTGTAGCAATAATAGCTAAGATACTGTACAGCTGAGAGGCTATTTAAGTATTTATAGATATATACATAAGATAAAAGCACCTAACTTTTTTCTACCTATTGCTTACTTTCCACAGCAGTGTACACACCACACTTTAGGAAACAGTGATGTTGTCCAATTTGTCTTCTCATTTGAAGATGAGAAATGAAGGTCTGGAGACCTTTCATTGCTCAAGGTCATTCGAGTGTTTAAGGGCGGGGTGCTGGGGTTCCTGACTTCCAGGGAACCTAACTTTTCTCTGAAATTATACTGCCCCTTAATCTCTTAGCAGTACATAAAACAAATATTGGTGACCTCGTGACATGCCAGCCCTTGGGTGAAATGGATATCTGTGACTGGTTCTCAAACTTTGAAGAAATGGGAGTCTAGAAAAATAAACCCAAAACAGTCATGCAAAGACTCATTGGGCTGGAAGGGGAGCCCGTGGTCGTCTAGCTCAGTGCTGGGCTGAACCCTGGATCGTCCAAGGAGGGTCTTGGAGGCCTCTCTGCAGGCCAAGTAGTCAAGGCATAAGGGGGAATCAGGCAGGTTTGCTTCTGTTTCTTCATGTTATTTTCATGTAAGATAGCACTGAAAACTTCAGAAGTAACACTGGAAATGTGCTGTGCTTGTCCATTTTCATCTTATAGGTAATGACATGAAGGCTCAAAGGGGGATCATGTTTTTCTAGCTGATAACAGACAACATTCCTCATCCAGCATTCCTATAGCTTAAAAAAGCAATAGAGGCAAGTGGGTCCATGAACGTGGGTTTTGTGGTCACGCAGATTTGAACTTGCACCCCAGCAGGGCTTGAATGGAGTTTTTCTCTCCAAATTAGGCAAATTGCTTCTCCAAGGCTCATGGGGTGGTCAGTGTTGTTATAGGGGAGTGAGGTAAAAGCATTTTCTTCACCATATCCTGCCCCAGACATGTTATCTGAAAGGAAGGAAGGAAAAATGGGAGGGATATATGGAGAAAGAGGGAGGAAACTAAGGTGGCAGAGAACATTCCTAAAAGTCCTCCATGTTACTTCTGCTGTGCTTCCACATGCTCCTTGGGACCTCGCTTGCCAACAGAAATGTTGATTAAGCACTCTGGTTCTTATGTACTTTCTGCATTGGGAACACTTATAGTTAGGTTTCAGGGCTCTGAACTCCCCAAACTGGGGAACTTGTCATTAAAAGGTCCTTTTAAAAAGCACAAGTGCCCCAAAGTTTAATGGCATTAGATTTTGGCAATGATTTCTTGAATATGACACTGAAGGCACAGGCAACAAAAGGAAAATAGAGAAATTGGACTTCATGAAAATTTTTAAAACTCTGCGCATCAAGACCCTATCAACAGAGGAAAAGGGCAATCACAGAATGAGAGGAGATGTTTGGAAATCATATATCTGATAAGGGATTAATATCTAGAGTGTACAGAGAACTCCTAAAACTCAGCCACAAAGCAAACAACCTGGCTAAAAAATGGGCAAAGGACTTGATTAGACATTTCTGCTAAGAAGATACATAAATGGCCCATAAACACCTCAAAAGATGCTCAGCATCACTGATCATTAGGAAAATGCAAGTCAAGACTACAGTGAGACACCACCTTACACACTTTAGGGTGGCTACTATGAAAACAAAAAATAAGGGTTGATGAGGATGTAGGAAATTGGAACCCTGTGCACTACTGGTGAGAATGTAAAATGGTACAGCCATTGTGCAAAATATCATGGTGGTTCCTCAAAATTAAAAGTAGGATTACCATATGGTCCAATTCCACTTCTGGGTATATACCCAACATAACTGAAAGCAGGTTTTGCAAGATACTTTGTATACCTCTGTTCATAGCAGCATTGTTCACAATAACTAAACTATGGAAGCAACCCAACTGCCCACTGACAGATGAATAGATAAGCAAAACGGGGTGTATACACAACAGAATATTATTCAGCCTTAAAGAGGAAGTTCTGACACAGGCTACAACATGGATGAATCTTGAGGACATGATGCTAACCTACCAGTCACAGAAAGACAAATGCTCTCGATTCCACTTGTATGAGGCACCTAGAGTGGTCAAATTCATACAGACAGAAAGTCGAATGGTGGGTGCCAGGGGCTGGGGGTAGCGGTTGCTGGAGGGCAGAGAGTTCCAGTTTTTCCAGAAGAAAAGAGTTCTGGAGTTTGGCTGCCGCACAACGTGAATCTCCTGAACGTGTCTAAACTCTACACTCATAAGTGATACGATGATACAATTTTATGTGCATTTCACTACAATTGAAAACCAAACATGGACTTTCCTGGTGGCGCAATGGTTAAGAATCCACCTGCCAATGCAGGAGACACGGGTTCGAGCTCTGGTCCGGGAAGATCCCACATGCCGCGGAACAACTAAGCCCGTGCACCACAACTACTGAGCCTGCACTCTAGAGCCTGCGAGCCACAGCTACTGAAGCCCATGTGCCACAACTACTGAACTGCATGCA
Source organism: Delphinapterus leucas (assembly GCF_059928025.1). Taxonomy (NCBI): domain Eukaryota; kingdom Metazoa; phylum Chordata; class Mammalia; order Artiodactyla; family Monodontidae; genus Delphinapterus; species Delphinapterus leucas. The sequence continues at coordinate 3,636,038 of NW_028322258.1, forward strand.
CCTAGAGCCCGTGCTCCGCAACAAGAGAAGCCACCACTGTGAGAAGCCCACACACCGCAACAAGGAGTAGCCCCCGCTCGTCGCAACTAGAGAAAGCCCGCGCACAGCAACGAAGACCCAACGCAGCCAAAAATAAATAATTAATTTTAAAATTAATTTTAAAAACTATTAAAAAAAATAAAACACCAAACACAAGTGGCCCTCGGTGACACAGTAGATATTTTTGTCATTCACAGTTTAGAGCTGCCTCATTGTGAGGGTGTTAGTCTTCAGTCAACTAGCTGAGAACTGGTATGGAGGGGATGGGAACTTCCATGAAAGAGCTTCTGAAGCTAAGTAGCCTGGTCCATTTCCTAACTTCTTCAACGAATATCTGAGTGCTTGCTGGAGCCAGTCACTGTACTTGGCCCTCGAGATAGACAGCTGTGAAAACATTATACAGAGAGCCTTGCAATCTGGGAGTGAGAGGTGGGGTAGGGAAGGATCCGCAAATGAAAGCATGGAAGTTTTTAGCATGTTACCAGATGATGCAGGTTACGGGAACAATAAAGCATCAAAGGGAAAGAGGGCTACCCTAATTAGAAGGGGACATGTGGACAGACCAGAGAGAGCAGCCCCTGTAGATACGGAGAGAAAGAACCTTCTAGGCAGAGAGAATAGTAAGTGCAGGAGGCTATGGGGAGGGAGCTGCTAGGAACAGCCAGGGACAGCATGCCAGTGTGTCTGGAAGGGCTTGAGGGAAGGGGAGGGACGGTGTGTGTGTGTGTGTGTGTGTGTGTGTGTGCGCGCGTGCGTGCATGTGTGTGTGTGTGTGTGTGAGAGAGACAGAGACAGAGAGCGGGGATGGGGAGGGGGAGAGAGGGAGAAGACTGCTTTTATTCGAATCCAGATGGGAGCCTCTGAAGGGTTTTGAGCTCCGAGCAACACGATCTGACTTGGGACTTACCAGGATCACCGTGACCACTGTACCTAGAACGGATTGAATGGGAGGGGGCAAAGCAGAAAAACGCATTTGAAAGGGGTGCACAGAAGGGGGGAGCAGGGCTGGTGGGACCTGAGGGGAGAGGTTTTCTGTCTCTTGCAGGGTGCCGGCTAGGGTTTAGTCTGGGAGTGGTCGCCCCGCTCCCCATCTGCAGCACTCTGCCCTCCTCACCTCCTGTAAACGGAGGCCAAGTGCATCCTTGAGGCTCTCCCAGAGAGTTGATGGCCTGCCTGGGACAGTCCTGAGTCACAGCCCCTTGGCTGTCACCAGCTCCGGGGATGCTCCTGTCCTGAGCATTAACCTCCCTCAGGGGGAGTCCTCATTCTCCAGGGAGGAAATGGATATCTCACTGCTGCGGGCTCTTAACTCCTGTAAAGCTGCAGGACAAATGACTTCGCTGAACATGCTTCATGCAGGGAAGAATGGGTAATCTCAGAGAAGGGAATAAAACTTCTCAAAACTCCGAACCAGGGGATTGCAGAGAAGCTCGCTGTCTTCCCTCTTGGGTGCGTGTGTGTGAATCCGGGAAGGAGAGGGCGGGCACCGACTTGGGTCTCTGTTCGCCCCCGCGGACCATTCTTCCAGGGCAAGTTTTTCTTAGCGTCACTCGATTTCCTGAAGTGGGAGAATGAATACCCAGTGTAGAAAAGGGGGAAGAAAAGCGTGTTAGTTAGCATGAAATATGGTCATCTGATGACTTGTCCATTATGTATTTGAGGAAGTGGAGATTCTGAAGACCTTCACCTACTCAAGGAGAGGAAATTGCCTCTGTCTACACCAGGACCTCTTACTTTTGCCACTGGTGACATTTTGTGTCCGATAATTCTTTGCTGTGGGCTGTCCTGGGCATTGTGGGATGCTCCTACAGTATCCCTGGCCTCTGCCCAGCGGACGCCAGCAGTCCTTCCCCAGCTGTGACAGCAGAAATGCCTCCTGAACTTGTCAATTGTCCGGGGGACGGGGAGCTGGGGGCAGGGGGGCAAGTTGCTCTGGGTTGAGAGCCCCTGACCCAGGCTCAGCAAGCACATGGGTGAAGTCAGGACTGTGTATGTCATGTCCTCTCTGGCTAACAATAATCGATGGAGTTAAAACTAATAGTGGCTTCTGCTTGGTCACTGGGACAGCAGAGCATTCACTGTTCTGCCTTGAGAGAACAATTTTCCTGTGTTTTAACTAATAAGGCCCTTGTGATGGCTGGATTCTGGGCACTCCAACTAATAAGCGTGCCTATAAGGCAAAGAAACCAAAACCAACGTCCTCCCTGATTGCCAGGGAGGGGGCATGTTGTCTTTCCCCTCCCTCTCCTGGATCCATGCAGTAATTAGCCAAAGTAAAATGAATATTAGCTCATGCTTACTTGCCTTTACAGTGTACTCGCCAGCACTGATGCAGTAGTGCTAAAGCAATGTATTTTAATAAATTTTTTAAAATTTATTTTTATTTTTGGCTACCTTAGGTCTTTGTTGCTGTGCGTGGGCTTTCTCTAGTTGTGGTGAGCAGGGGTTACTCTTCGTTGCGGTTCACGGGCTTCTCACTGGGTGACTTCTCTTGTTGCAGAGCACGGGCTTTAGGCGCGTGGGCTTCAGTAGTTGTGGCACGCAGGCTCCGTAGTTGTGGCACACGGGCTTAGTTGCTCCACGGCATGTGGGATCTTCCCGGACCAGGGCTCGAACCCGTGTTCCCTGCACTGGCAGGCAGATTCTTAACCACTGCACCACCAGGGGAGTCCCTAAAGCAATTATTTTTTTAACTTTATGGCTTTAAATAATCCTTGGCTCTGAAATTCCCTGTACCCCTCAGCTACGTAACCACAAGCCCCTCTGCCCTAAATCCTTTTCTTACACTTTGTAGCTTTTTAAGCAACGCCCCTCTTTAGGACGACATAATTCCTTCTCTGTAGAAAACATGAAAGACCTGAACAAATCAAGATTTCTCCATGGAGAATTCAGCTAGTCCTGTGCTTAGCTCCGAACAAGGAAATCCATCTCTACACCAAGCACGCCATTACCCGGACTAATGCCTGACTTGAATAACAAGCAAATTATTGTGCTTTTAATTGTACCCTGCTCGGTCACAAAGCACGTGTGAGAGAGGAATGTGCCCAGCTTCTTCAGGAGAAACAGGTCAGGCCTCTAATCCTCCTTTTCTGTCACCTTCCCCTTCCCCTTTCCAATCCTTTCTCTTCTCAGCAGAGCAGAGGCAAAAAAAAGAGACAGCTAAATTATGTTTAAAATGGAAGAGTCTAAAAGAAGAAAAACGGTGGTCAGTACTGACTTGGGAGAGGATGCATTATCTATCCACAGCCTCTGCAGTGTGGGCCATTTGAGGACAATCAGTGTTCTAACCGGCTTGCTGGAGGGCGATATCTGCGAGCCTAAACCAGGCTTTCTCAGCCTCAGCATGACTGCTGGGTGGGGTTGGATGCTTCTTTGCTGTGGGCCTGTCCTGTGATGGAAGGACTTTTAGCCTCCCCTAAGCTGTGACCATCCAAAGTGTCCCAAGACACTTTCAAATGTCTCCTGGGTGCAAAATTGCCCCTGGTTGAGAACCACGGCCCCAAGCCCTTCCATATTGGGATGTACTTGCTCTCTCTCCCATTCTCTCCCCCCCCATACACAAAACCCAAGAAAATCATGGTTCCTGTGTTAAAACTGGGGAGATCAACGTGCTCTTCATGTAGGTAGAATGAGCGGAAAGGAAAAAAACACTGACTTGTGTGTAGTCAGGGGACAGAGTGGGAACCCCCTCAACGCCAAGACTGAAAAGAGTCTTAGGATGTGGGTGTGTTTCTGGCTCCCTCTGGGAAGTGGCAATGCCCCTGGTTGAACAAGCCAACTTTCGAACACCTCTACCCTGTGCACTTTGGAATCGGGCTTGCTGTGGGCGAGATGAGGAGTGATGGCGAGGCTGCAGAGATGAAGGCGCCTCTGAAGGTGCTGACTGTCTCCTCCCACACTACTTGGGACAGGGGAGAACTATCCAGCTTCACAGAGATACCCATTGCTCAGACAATGACGATCCTGTCTTGGACCTAAACATCGGGATGAAAGAGGGCTACTGACAAGACAGACGTTGTGCAAGCATGGGGTTGCACTTTCATTCCAGACATTGAGGCAAACATTTCACTCCTGGTGATATAAGACCTCCCCTATTTTTAGGAACTTACAAGAAGCGTTATTGCTTGTTCTTACCGGCCAGAAGGAAAGGCGGGAGAACGAGCACACTGCAGTGAGCCCCCATCTCCACTAGATGGCGGTGTACACCTTACTCAGAAGCCAGGCGGGCGGCGCTCCGGGCAGCTCGTTGGCCTAAGCAAGACAAGGGCCGCTCTTCTTTTGGGAGACAGGCGTCTCCTGTCATTGTCGGCACAAACAGCCCCAAACAATTGCACTGACCACACAGCTCTAAGCCACGTTCCAGGGCACTGCCGTCTGTTCAGGAGTGAATGCTGGGAAAATGAACCACGCTGCTAATTTGCTTGATTGGGGGGAAAATAAGATCTCAAGTGACGGTGGGTGTAATTTATTTTTCCAACAAGAATAGGGGCAAAGCCATTTCATCCCCCCCCCCCCCCCCCCGCCAAGTGCTACCATAAATGAAAGCAATCACCTAGTTAGTCCTGAATTACTAACTGGCAGGGTAAAGATCTGCTGGAAGTCAAGCTGAAGTGGGGAGTCTGGAGAAAGGGATGTGATTTCTGCAGGGGAGGAGGGGAGGGGTAGGGCGGGGTGGGAGGGGCGGGAGGAGAGGGGAAGGCCTGAAGCCCATTGTGAGGTCCTGCGCCCCTGTGGTCTGGGAGCCGTGCTGGCCCTGACCCTGGGAGAAAAAGAGGCTCAGTGATGTCTTCAGGCCGTTTATTTTGTGCAGGAGAATGACTTTATAAAGTGAAGGAAAAAGAACCTGTTGGAGAAAACCTATCCGAGAGTTTCTCTGAAAATGCTACAGATGGAGATGAACTGGCTTGGGAAGGAGAGCACAGCCCTGTGGCGCCTGGCCACCCCGCTGCTGGTGGACCCCCCAGGAAGGTTCTGTCACGGAAACGACAGGCAGATCTGAAACCAAGTTGGGCTTTACGTCATTAAGAAATCCCCCAAAGGAATGGAATAAAGGCCTCCTTTCACACTTTGGGTTTTGCATGTGTCCTGAGGAAGCGCCTCTTCCCCAGCTGAGACAGCGCGCTGTCCCCGCGACCCAGTGAGCGGCCCTCGTCCTGCGGGGAAAGCAAAACAGCAGCGGGGTGGGTGCGCGCCCAGAGCTGCCCCTCTCCCAATTGATTTGTTCAGGGATGACTTCTTGCGTTCTAGTTAGATGTGACTTTAATCGAAGTGCTTTCCTAAGGAGATTTATCACAACTGTGAACCGTCAGTTTGCACAGCTGCTGCTCTTTTAGGGAAACGCACAGGCTCGGGAGACGGAGGGGCCGGCGCGGGCTCCCCTCTTTCCCACGGACCGGCCCGCGTGCCCCTCGCCCACCAGAAATATGTGCGCCGCGTCCTCAGAGGCCGCCGCTTCTGTGCTCGGGCTCCTCTGCTGTTTCTGGCTGCTGAACAGCCATCTCCTCTCTCCTGGGAGGGACAGCTGGTTTCCTTTTGGGGCGCTCTCCTTCTCCCCGTCTCAGCTCCTGCAGCGGAGACGAGGCTGCCTCTCTCTCCCTGCACGCTGTGGGCTGGGTGTGCAACCCGGCTCGGGCCACAGTCCCCCACCGTCCCCGCCGACCCCGCTCGGCACCCACCACAGCCGGCAAAGCCCACACGGGGCGCCCAGTTAAAGGTGAACCGCAGATGAAAACCACGACTTCTTAGGGTGTCTTCAACATTGCATGCAACATACTTCTACTAAAAAAATTACTGTTTATCTGAAGTTCAGCTTTAACGAGGCGGGCATCCTGTATTTTGTCTGGCAGCCTTCTTGGTTCTAAAGAAAATGTTTGTCCAGAGCAGGTCAAATTGCAATCAGCCTAGGACTTTTAACTGGAGCTTTGGGGAAAAAATACTTAAAAGGTATCTGTTGGGACTGCTAGGCTGGTAGGATTCATGCTTGCAACTGCTGGGAGCCAGCTTTGCTATCATGTGGGGAGAGCTGCTTGAACTAGAAGCCAACACCACAGAGAGCAGACCTGTTTCATTTGAACAGGTGGATCCAGCTGTTCTTGAAGCTGGCCCGGTGGGTGGTAGAGGTCAGGGTGCTGATGGCCAGGAGGGATAATAATTTCCTACCCCTCAAATCTGGGAAGTGAAAACAGCAGGGCTGAATGTGCCCACGGGGCATGGCTTCTGTTCAACTGGAAGAGTGGTGAATGGCTATTGGGTGACAAAAACAGTCGGTCTACTATATTCTTACTTTGTTTGCTAATTGTTTTGCTGCATGTAAACTCTTTGTTGCATTAGCTCTTGTTCATGACATCACGTCTGGAGACAGGGTCTGATAGACTTACATGTGGAATTGGAGACTTAAATTTCAAATCTGCCTCTGCCTGGTTGAGTGGTTTTAGGGTCCTCGTAACCTCTACAAAGTTGAGTTTCTGGGTCTGAAACCTAAGGACAGAGGTTATCGTAATCCATTTGGGCTGCTATAACAAAATACCAGAGCCTGGGTAGCTTATGAACAACAGAAATTTATTTCTCATAGTTCTGGAGGTTGGAAGTCTAAGGTCAGGGTGCGAGCAAATTCACAGTCCGGTGAGTATGCTCTACCTGGGTCACAGCTGGCGTGTTTTCTCTGTAACCTCCCATGGCAGAAAAGTCGAGGGACCTCTGTGGGGTCTCTTTTATGAGGGCACTAATTTTGTTCATGAGGGCTCTACCCTCATGACCTTATCACCTCCCAAATGCCACACCTCCTGATACCATCACTTTGGGGGTTAGGATTTCAACATATGAATTTTGGGGAAGGCAAATGTTAAATCTATAGCAGAGTACTTTCCCCATAGGATGGGGGAGAGGGAAAGTATGTAAGCACCTGTCATAGGGCCTGGTGTGGAGCAGGTGCCCCATACAGATGTTATTACAAAATATTGAGTATAGTTCCCTGTGCCACAGAGGAGATCCTTCTATCTATTCTATGCCTTCTTTGAATGACCGTAGCACTTGTTGTCTGTATCATTATTATGTCTGTTGTTGCTTTGTGACTGAAAATGAAAAATTTCTATTTGTCCATGTCCTGGCCCTTACATAAAAATGTGTTCATTTATCTAATTCATATTTATTGACTACATCTTAGACACCGTGTTAACTGCTGGTTCTAGATGTTAGTAAAATATAGACCTTCCTGCTCAAAGGGTCACAGTATTTGTGGGAAAACAAAAAAATGAACAACCTATGTCTCTAAGAGCTTTGTACTTCCCAAAGAGAACACACCTCGTAGGTACAATGAATACATGTATCATACGTAAATGTATAAATAGTTAATGGGATTATACACCTGAGATAACTGCTTTTCGATTCTGAGGAAATGATAATTATATTTCACCAGGAGCTCAGTACCACTCTGAGAATGAGGGCTTAACCCCCGACTTGACTCACTGCATCGCTTTCCTATATAAAAATACACAAGTCTGTACATACGCTCCAGAAAAAGGCTTATCTGGCATGAATTTCAGATAGCAAGAATAGCAAGAAGAAAACGTCAAGAGGTTCAGAGAAGCATCCAGAAGCTCAGATGACTGTCTGGCACTAATACAACTTGCTTGACAGGAAAATAGAGCTGTAAATCTCACAAAATTAGATGATCTTTTAAGAATTTCAAAACCTCCTGCTATTAATTGGAAATCCTAGAAGAATAGCTTCTTTTTAAATGTACTGATAATATGCTTTACAGCTTACTATTCAGAAGCCTATGTTTTGGCTAAGTGAGCTTCAGGAAGGAAGGAAATTTGTGGTTGACCTCCACTTACTTTGGAACCGCTGGTTCCAAACATCTACTTCTATGCACAGTCATCTTATCATCTGTAGAATGGAGGCAACTCTAAGACAACAGAGTTACAGAGATGTTGCACAGCTCCATGTGTCATTGTCTTCATTTGTTTCAGAATACCAATGACATCTAAGCTACTACTGAAAGAGTGCTATATTATTTGGGGTCATCTAGTGCAGCTCTGTCAAAGTAAAGAAAAGGGACCTAGAATGACTATAATTTTCCCAAGAGGACACAATTATTTTATGGTAAATCTGGGACAAGAACCCTGATCTCTTTGATCCCATTCCATCGTTCTTTCATTGGGTTCTGAACAACCCAGAGAAATAAAGAGAAATAAAACTCCTGTGTGCTGTGTCACTGGTACAGGACATGGCGAGATTGGAATTGGAGCACTACATATTAAGAGGTATCTGAGAAATTCTTCAAACTAATTGAGATATATACCAGGTACATAGCAAACCGTATGTTTTATGAAGATGATTCTGTGCAATGAACAGAACTGGTAACACACACTGGAAGGTGAATTCTCATTTTCTGGCACCTTGAAAACTCCACCTCAACAGACACGTTAAAATAAACATTTGAACTGGGTCATATTTAATTCTGCATGCTCTTGTAAGTCAGCAAAATATTCCATATATCATTTAAGTTGTCACTCACTTTTTAACTTGACTTTCAATTTCTAAAAGTCTTTCCAAACATAAAACAGAGGTAGGAAAATGGTATATGGGAAGCTGCAGAGATGAAATAAGCTTATTTCATTAGGCATAAAGATGAATATCCAAACAACTTCTTCATGGCTGAAAGTGTCCAAATCTACTATCTTCGTTTTGTAGTCAAGGCTTCCGGAAAAATATGCTAATGGATTCCTAATTACCCAAATGCCCCATATCAGTTTCAGTAGGTATCATTATATATTATGGAAATTTTTCTCAGTGACAGTGAAAGACATCCTGGCTGAACATCCCCCTGCCCATGACACAGAGATGATGGTCTCAAGCTATCTTGAAGGCGTTGCAGCCCACACTATCCGTTACTAATATTAATGGAGGATAAAACTTCATATTCTGTTTGCTCTGTATTTGTTCAATCACTTCTTCCCTTCATTAAACTGGATGGCCCATAATTGAGTCTGTAGTGTGTCTATCATTGGAAACTGAACAAAGTTTTGTTGGTTTTATTAATGTCATATGTTTCTAGGGAGGGTCTATTCAATAACTAAGTCTAGTTTCACAGTTACAAATAAATTATGATGTAACTTTGAATAAATTAAGCTCATCATAAAGGAAGGATACTGAGAGTTGCTACTATCCCTTCCTTGAGGGGCTCTTGTAAAGCACTAAGTAAAGTAACAGAGGTGTATATGTATGCATATATTTTCAATGATATTTGTACAGACTTAAAAAGAACTCTACAGAATGCATTATAAAAACCTTAATGCTGTGTGTCCCTAGTTCCCAGCTCTCTCATTAAAACTACTTAAATGAACACAATCTTATCTGTTAGGATAGCTATCAGAGTACTCCACATACTACTTCTTGCAGTACCCTGTCCCAACCACTTGCCATCCTCTTCCCATTAGTCCTCAAGTCAGAAGCCCCGAAGATCTGTTCATTAATTTATGAACACATTTCTTCATCCAGCCAAGAAAATTGATGGATCCCTTACCAAATTTCAGGCACCATTCTTCAGTATGATTTATAGGCATGTTCAGGAAACACAGCAGTGATTAACACAGATGAATATAGTCTCTCTTGAGCTGAGGGGGGAGACAAAAGTAAATAAGCAAATATAAAATCATAAGTATAGTGCTTCCGTGGTGGCGCAGTGGTTGAAAGTCCCCCTGCCAATGCAGGGGACACGGGTTTGTGCCCCAGTCCGGGAAGATGCCACATGCCGCGGAGCGGCTGGGCCCGTGAGCCATGGCCGCTGAGCCTGCGCGTCCGGAGCCTGTGCTCCGCGTCGGGAGAGGCCACAACAGTGAGAGGCCCGCGTACCGCCAAGAAAAAGAAAGCTATGAAAACAAAACCTATGGATGGAGACCTACATGAAAGATGGAAGCGTATAATAATGGCCAGAGTACATTACTGTGGCAGAAGCAGCAGCCCTTAAGGAGGACAACTTTATAAATTACAAATTGGATTTAAATAGACAGGGAATTGAAAGTGGAGACATTATTTTCTGCAGAAGATGATGGACGGGGAGAACAAAGAAAATAAAACTGAGATTGTTAACAAAATACAATACTAAGCATATAAGTTAGGACTGAGTCCTTAACTTTCAGTTTTATTAATGAGTGGCTGAGTACAGATTACTGACTACACAGAACCAAGCCTGGGAACACATTTTATATTTATGATCTTTGTGCCTAAAACTAGATTCTCCTGCAATTTAATATGACACTAGGACAATGACTGGCCAAGTTTTAGATTAATCACTCTTACACAAAGATTTTTCATTCATATAATCTCAAACAAATACTGCGTCACCGATTAAGTTCCAGATCCTATGCACTCTGGCTGAAGATATAAATATCTTGCAAGCCCAGCGTCACTTTCCTCTTTCTCTGGTAATAAATCACACTTTCTATTATGACAATGGCCCCAGTTATCGGCCCAGGAATAAACACTTGACTCAGGAAGAGCCAATTAAAGCCTTCCTTTAGAGTTGATCGAGAGCTTTAAGGTTAGAGTATTTCAATCTTATGAAATTTTTGTAAAACAAAATTATTTCAAAATCTACTAATTATTCTTTAAGTTCTAGAAACTGCATTCTGTGACTAAGAGGACAATTTATTTGCCGTCGTTTCTGCTCTGCCCACTTTATGTTTCTGTTATTGTGAGATAAAGGCAGTGGGGAATGGCAAACCATTTCTGATTCATTCAACACATGAGTGCTTCTTAGGTACAAAACACCATTCTGAACATTGTCCGAGGTAAAAAGATAAATAATACCTAGCCGCTTACCCTCAAGGATCTTCCAGCTTAGCAAGGGAAATAAAATAGGCACACAGATGACTGCAACAAAAAGAAGATAACGATTGCTGCCAGATGTTTGGGGAGAATGAGTAGAGCAAAGAGAGAACACAGAATAAGGCAACATTCAACAGTCAGCCAAGAACTATTTGTTGAGCAATTGCAAGCTGTGACCTGGAAATGGAAGAGGAGAACATAGATCTTCACGTGGGCAGGTGAAAAATCAAGTGTTATTACTTGTAACACAGCTCTTCAAATATATTTTTTGGCACCAAGTGCCTACTAAACAGCCTTAAATTAAAAACTAAATAAGGATACAGTCTCTATCAAATATAGCCTGAGGTACTGATGCCTAAATACTAGGATCACAGTATTTGTGTTCCCAAGGATGCCTTTCTATTGCTTTGCTTCTTTCCCCCTTTCCAAATTAGCTAATGCTGCCTTAACAGGATATCTATTTCACTTGTTCCAGCCTTTTTGATCCAATGTATTGAATAGCAGAATAGGTGAGTTACAAGAGGATATTTTGACTTCAAACAACAGAAATAAAATACTATATAATTGAAAAAAAAGAGGCAATCTTTCAGGCACATGTGGATCCAGGAGTTCACATGTTTTAACCAGGTCCCTTTCTCTCTTCCCCACCCCTTCTTCTCTCTGCCTTTTCTCCTCTCTGGTATCTCTCATTATGGGATTCAAATATTTCCCTGTTTATGTGGGAGCTTCTGGCACAGCTGCGGGCTTATACGCTCGCAGCTCCAGGGCTGGCTGGAAGGGGCGGGCGCATCACAGCATAAGGTTGCACGAGGTGTGCACTTATATAGCAGGGCATCACATCTATGAGTGATGGATGATCACATTGTATACAGGGGTAGCTTCGCATAGCTTTTACATCACTTTTCTTGAAGATGGCAGTAAAATGGTATGTGTTTACAAAATCAAATAGTGTAACATTGTCCAAAGATATACATAAAGCATTTAGAGGAAGGAGGCTCCTTTTTCTTTTAACTCCGGCACGGATTGTCTATTGGACAGTGGTAAGCCTATGTCATCAACCTCGTTACTCCAGCAGAAGTCCAGGGATTAGCCCTGCCTAGCTCTTGTTAGCCTCTATTCCCTTCCTTGAACACTGTAGCCAGAAGGTTTTTTTCCTCCTCAAACCTTAAGTATTGAAACCTGGAGGAGGGGCATGTCTGAAAAGAAAATGATGGACTGGACTCTCCCTAGAAGGAAGATAAATGGGTGGTCAACAAGAAAAAAAAAAAAATCCTCTGTACCAGGAAATGTTTGAAGTGTTGTTTGGGTATCAAAAAACGGGTGCCCTACACATAAAGCAACAAAGGATATTGGTCTAAAAAGAACACCATGGCCAAAGGTGCATGGCCTATTTCAACAGAGGATTTGAAAGTTAAAAGTTAACCTGTAAAACATTCAATTCAATTTCATCATTTTACAGATGGGCAAAGTAAAACTCAGGCACAGGAACAGAAGTGCCAAGGTCATACAGGTGGTTGGTGGAAGAGACAACCAACTTCCCAACTTCTGACGTTTTAGGTGTGTGTGTGTGTTGTTTTGTTTATGTGCAAGGACATTTTTCTTTAGTACACTAACATTACAACAGAAAGTATAGTCTTGTTTTGGTTTTCTCTGCGCCCTCAATTCTGTATAAGACAGTTTCGCTGCACTCCAACAGAAAGGCTCAGCAAGAGTAGAGACCACCATAAGCAGTACACGTGGGCACCAAGGGCAGATACATTGCCCTTCCTTGTGTAGGAACTAGGGCCACTTGTTGCTTTAATGGGCCAAGTTTGGGCTGGACCTGCAGGAGGGGACACCTTTGAAAAACAGCTTCCTAACTGCACTACAACCTGCTCTGGCATCCTGATTCCACTCCCCAGCCCCCCCCAAATCTTCAGCCAGAAAAAAAAAAAAAGAATGGATCACTGGATCGATGGGGAGATTTCTGTCTGCTCCTCCTACTGTCACCTCTTTCTTGCTATTTCCTGCCCGAAGAAACCTGACATCAGCCCAAAAGCACCTCTGGAAATGGGTAGGAGGGAGCCTTACACCTGTCAGCGCCAGAGAAGAAAGTGCGCTCTGCAGAGTTCTCAGTTGTTCCATCTCTTGCGATGAAAGGAAGAAAAGGAGCGAATCCGCCACAGATTTACTGGAGACCAGGGTTACTTCATACGGCTCCGGCCACAGTAACCCCTGAAGACCAAAGATGCATTTCCATTCCCAGCATTTCTTGTTGGCGTCTTTCCCTACAGGCTAGCCCTGTGCCTGGCCCCGGAGAAGTCTCTGCGTAAAGGTTCTTTAGGTCATAGATCAGGCTCCTGTGTGTATGTGTGTTTTTCTTAGGAAAAACTGGCACAGACGAATTAGCAGTAGAGACTGGGGTCTCCCTACTACCCTTCATGCTTGGCGGCATCACCTTCGACTACCTCGCATTCTCCCGGCGCTGACAGCCCCGGCTCCGGACCTCAGGGTTGGAAGCAGTCAGCCCCAGCTAGAACCGCCCTGTCCGGGGCTGATGCCACCCTGTGCCTAGAATGTGCGTGTGGGTGCAGGCGGGCGAGCGAGCGGCTTCTACAGTGAGACCGAAGCAGGAGCTCAGCCTTCGACTGCGACCTGCAATCCCCAGATTCCCTGGGGACCTCGAAACTCCCAATCGGAGTTACTACCCCCCCCCACAGCCGCCCACCCTTTCCCTCCCCCTTTCCCTCAGCACGCAGCCCCTCCCTGCGTGATGATGCAAAACCGTGGGAAGGGTGGGCGCTGGGAAGGGTGGGGAGAGCCTGAGAGCGAGCGAGGGTGGGAGGGAGTGGGCCGAGGAGGAGAGGGAGCCGAACGCGCGTTTAAAGCGATAGCCATCCTCGCTCTCTCCCCAGTGCTGGGCTGTTGGAGAGCTCGAGCTGCAAGCCACCGAGCGCGAGCTTGAGCGCGGCGCGCTGGCCGGGGAACCCAAGAGCGCACGGCGCCCCAAGCTGGCAGGCGCCGCGGGGCCCCCCACCCTCGCCGGCTGCCCTTCCCCGGGTGCCCCTACCCTCCTCGCCCGCAGGAGACCCTGGGCTTCCCCGGAGGAGCTCACCCCAAGGGGCCAGGACTCCGGCGAGCCCGCCACCGTCCCCTCGAGTGCCGCCGCCACCACCGCAGCCGCGGGAGCAGCATGGTCCAGCTGGGGAAGCTGCTCCGCGCCCTGACTTTGATGAACTTTCCCTGCTGCGCGCTGGAGGTGCTTCTGTGCGCGCTGGCGGCGGCGGCGCGCGGCCAGGAGATGTACGCCCCGCACTCCATTCGGATCGAGGGGGACGTCACCCTCGGGGGGCTGTTCACGGTGCACGCGAAGGGTCCCAGCGGAGTGCCCTGTGGCGACATCAAGAGGGAGAACGGGATCCACAGGCTGGAAGCGATGCTCTACGCCCTGGACCAGATCAACAGGGATCCCAACCTGCTGCCCAACGTGACGCTGGGAGCGCGGATCCTGGACACTTGTTCCAGGGACACTTATGCGCTCGAACAGTCGCTCACTTTCGTCCAGGCGCTCATCCAGAAGGACACCTCCGAAGTGCGCTGCACCAACGGCGAGCCTCCGGTTTTCGTCAAGCCCGAGAAAGTAGTTGGAGTGATTGGGGCTTCGGGGAGTTCGGTCTCCATCATGGTAGCCAACATCCTGAGGCTTTTCCAGGTAGGGGGGCGCTCCCTCCGGGGCAGAGCGCGCCGTAGCTCCCCGCGCTCTTTTTCCTGAAGGCTGGCTTGGACTCCAGGGGTGCGGGGTCTGGTCAGCCTTCGCTCATTTCCACCCTGGAGATCCTGCCGAATCCCTCCCACCTCACCCGAGGAGGTACTTTCCCTGTTTGATTCATTTCCCTTCCACCTCTCCCCTGTCCGCGCTCCACTCCATCCGGCTTGACTTTCTGGATTTATGGCCCCATTGACAAGAAACAGTCTCCGAAAAACAAGGGGATGATTTAAATGGGTTTGCATTAGAGTGAAATATGGTTCCAAAACAGGCTTGTAAAAGTGCCGGACTCCTATGAGAGCCACTTAGGCGCAAGGAATATGAAAGATGAGAAGACGCCTAGAAACTAGGCATTTCTCAACTCCCCAGCTTCCCTGCCCCAAGCCGCCCGACAAGCTGCAGCTCCCTTGGAAAATTTCGAGAAGAGCTTAGGGAGGCAGTTCTTAAACCGAAGGCTAGTTCTTCACCTACATTTGGACGTGAATTGCCCATTTCGCTCGGGTTGGATTTCCCGACCTGTAACCTGTCTCTGCGAGGGCATGGGGCGGAAGGCGTGGGGACTGTCCTCAAGCGGGGAGAAGCCACCCGCAGACGTGCCCCCAGGTGATTTGCTCTGGGCAGTTGTTTGCACCGTCTAAACTGCCTTTGCGATCCGGCCACTGGCAGGAGCCGGGCGATCAGCTTTCTACTCCTGCCAGCTCAGAGCCCGGAGGTGAGCTCATGCTAACTGCGAAACACAGTCGCTTTTTCTGCACCCACCCTGTGCCCATCCTTTCCCACGACCTCCCTAACGCAGCCCCCAACCCCAGTCCTGGGTTTTGAGGGCGATTCTCAGAGCCAGACAAGAAGGCGCCTGGAAGGAGGCAGTAGGGTGCGCTGAGCAAGGCCGGGCGGTCCTCTAGCTCCGGGTGCAGGCGGGCAACGGCGGAAGATGCGAGGTCGGCGGATCGAGCCAGCTGAGCCGTGGGCGGTGCTGCAGTGCTCTCTCACCGCCTGCTCCCGCAGCCTCGGCCCCACGGCTCCTGTGCCGCCCTGGGTATAGATGGATGGCTTCTGTATGAAGAAATTGAGTTTCAGGGTATGCGTGACTATGGGTTCTCTTGTTTCTCTGTCTTTCTTCCTGTGTGTCTCTCTCCTTGTGTCTCTTTCTCCCTGCTTTTTTTTTTTTTTTTTTGGTCTCTCTGTTTTTATGTTCTCCCTTTCAATTTCTGCCTCTCTTTTCCTTCTCTACCCCTATCTCCAAGTTTTTTGTTCATCTCTGTCTTGAAGTGATCCTTTCCTAATGCACAGCTCTCTCCCTGCCTGGTAGGACCCAAGCTCAGTTAGTCCCTTCTCCAGGTGTTCTGGCTGACCCTTATGCTCCCCGTAGCTAAAAAGTTGGCTCCCTCTCAAGTGCCTTTCCTGAAGCATGTTGGGTTTCTGGAGGGGACTCCTTGTGAGATTCAAGCTGTCACTACATCAGCACCCAGGGGTATGAAGTTTGTGTTTGTGCCAGAAGGAGGGGTGTCTGTCTAAAGCTGCAGCCTGGTATGGCCCCTCTGAGCCTCTGAGCATCCCTAGCACCTGTTGAGTATGTCACCTCTAGATGTTTGCAAGGCCAAAAGTGCTTCTGGGCAGCCTTCACTTTGAGGTACTGCTTTCAGGAAGAGCCTGGGCTGTTGTAAGCAAAACCCAGAAGCACTTCCTTTACCTCTGAGCTTAACCTAGAGAACCTGAGGAGGCAGCGCTGCAGGGAGGATGAGGCCAGAAGTCACCTGAGAACCACAGGCGCAACTCACCGTGTTTTTACTGGAGCTCTGGGGGTTGAAGGCACATTTGCTGTTTGACATTTTAAAAATTATTTTGGTGCCTTCACTTGGAGCTTGGGAGCTTGCAGATGGGCCTGCCTGTCGAAAAAAGAGTGAAATCTTAAAGTCAAGAGAGAGCTTGCAGACTAGGCTGAAGGATTGTGTTTGCTGAAAAAGATTCCAGGGGGAGCTGATTCCTTCTCTGGTGTGTGGATCTGAGGCACTTGCAAGAAAAGAGAACGCTTGCCTTATGCTTAGTTCCCCCGTTCCCTGGGCTGGGAAGGAAAGGAACTGAATGCCAGCATTAGCAGTGTGGGTTGGGACCAAAACCATTCAGAGAAAACTCTGTCATTTTCCTCTAATTTGCAAATTGCAGCTATTCATGTTGGATTGAACAGCTGAGGGAAAAGAGCCCCCAGTTTTCACCTGCATTTATTGAGAAGAGGCTGGTAGTAGGAGGGATGCACCAACTTGTAGCTTGTGCTGCAAGCTGGATATAAGCTTTGGTGTGAGCATCCTGGTTAACCACTGCCCATGTTCAAATATACAGAGATAGATTCCAACAATCTCTTCCCGCAGCCTTATTTTTGCGTGTGATCTTAGAAGCTCCTGGCATGTAAGTCCAGTCCCCAGTTTCCCAGCCTCTGTAAACCTGCAAAATGAATAGAGAGAATAGTGGAACACAGACCCATTGTTCAAAGACACAGTCACTTTAGGGAAAGAGGAAAAGAACGGGTAGGTGAATCTTCTCTGGGATTGCAGGGTTCAGCTCAATGAAGACTGTCCTGTATAAAAGAAACTTCTCTAAATGGTTGAATTCTTAGCTCTCCAGAGATCTGAGTTTTCTTTTCCCCAGTCCCTGTGGGTTGCTGTGGGGAATGTGCCAAACCTATCATTTGAGATAAAAAGTTATGGTGAGGTAAGCTTCTAGGCTGGGGGAAGGAAGACTTAGTGACTGAAATGGGGGATGCTAAGCACTGGGGGGCAGGAAGGAAGAAGGAGCTAGTAATGGATGTAACAAATGCTGCAGCTGCCGGCAAAGCCTGGATTGAAGTTCCTTCCTGAAAATGAGGACCCGGGCAAGAACGACCACTCAGATGTAAACAGTGTCTCTGACTGGGAATTCTCATCTGCCTGCCGGTGGGCCAGAGCTGAGCAAGTCCTTTCTCTCCTCTGTATGCACACTGAATTGGTTAGTAAGTGACGTGTCAGAGGACAGGAATCATATTCAGTGGATCTTTCAAATCCAGGAGTTTGAGGCTAATGAAATTAGTGTGTGGCCAGGGCTCTGCCAACTAGAATTAAGTCACTGCAGCCACACTGCAATGCATTTTCAGCCTGAAGGGAGCATCAGGGAGGAATTTCGGGAGATTTGTTTCTGAGCCTGTACAAAATAATACTCATAATGCTAAGAAAGATTAAATGTAAATTAATATTGACTACGAGTAACATATTTAAAAAATAATCGCCGAGTGGGGGATGGCTTAAAGTGGAGAGATTATATAATATGGTGTCCAAAGAATAAATCTCCCCTGACCACTGTTTCATGGGCTATAAGTAAGATATATTACAATGGAAAGTAATGGGAACGTTTTTAGTCAAGGCTTCGCTGCTATTGACTTGAGAGCAAATACTCTGAGAGTATAAATTACTCTTGCTATGTGCTGACTCTGAATGAACAATATTTCATGTGCAGTGACATGGTCTAAGCTATAGACTTGGAATTGAATGGCATCTGTTTCAATTGTTTTGTTCTCTCAAGAGCAACTAGATAGAAAAAAGTGGTCAATTTGACCCTTGTGGGAGCGTGTTGCAAATCTAAACCTGTGTCCCTCATACCATAAATGAAATACATTTGTAAATTTGTAAGTGTTTTCTTTCTGTTCATTGATGCTTGAGTATAATCTCAAACTTTGGGAGCAACATTTTATACATAAGTAGTTGGTTTTCTTCCTTTCTTCTTTCTCTTTCTCCTCTCTCTCTCTCTCTCTCTGTTTCTATCTCTCTCTCTTTCTCCATCTTATGTAATTGGATAGAACTGGGCACCTAGGATGATGTGGTGTTACTATAGTGGGATTTTTTTTTTTAAAAAAAAAACAACTCTAACTTACCCTTTTAAAAATTTCATAAATACAGGTGTCAGTGCCATTTGGAATAGTCTCTATAACAATTTCTGTCTCCACATTTACTGTGTTTCAGCAAATTTACCTAATAGATGGTGAGTGAGCAATTTTTAAAGGGGCATTTTTTAGAAGAGCGGAGAGGGAAGGAATAGAGACAGGCACATACTGTATTTGAAGTTACCTCCACGTGTATTTTATGTATGTATACCCATACAATTAAGAAGTCTTTGGATGTTTTATCTTCAAGAATAATTCAGATAATGGATTACTTGAATATCATAAACATTTAGGGTTTAACAGATTTGTTACATATAGACGTTGTATCACGGATTTAAAAGACCATAGCCAGCGGGCAGCGGCGGGCGGAGCGACCGAGGGGCGGCGCGGGCTGGGCGGCGGGTGCGGGGGTCCGTGCTTCCTCGCGGTGGAGGGCTGGGGTTCGCCGAAGACGCCGGGTTGCGCCGCGTTGCCAGGTTACCGAGCGCGTGCCCCGCGCCCGCTCTTCCGCCCGGGCCGCCCTCGGCGCCGCCTTAGCCGCGGTGCGGGCTGCGCGGGGCGCCGGTTCCGCGGAAGCCTGGGTCGGGCGCTGCGTGCGGGACTCTCGTCGCTCGTGGACGGGGCGCGAGCGCGCGGGGGACGTAGGGCGCCGACCTGGGCCTCCCCGGCGCTCCGGCTCCGCTCAGGGCGCCCGCTCAGGGGCCTCCGGCGCGAGGCCCCCTTTGTGGTCAAGATGGCGGCGCCCAGGCGGGCGGCGCCGAGGTGAGCTGGAGTCGGGCCCGGAGAGGGGCGAGTCTGCCACGCCCAGGACTTGGACCCGGGGCAGGTCTCCCGTCTCCCGCGGAGCGGCAGGTGAGTGGGCGCGGCCGCGCGTAGGTCCCTCTCGTGGGGTGGTCAGCTCTCCGTGCGTCCGCAGACTTCTGTCGTCTGATAGTCAGATCTGGGGTGGCCCAGGTTGGAGGCGAGGGTGCTTGATTGGGGAAACCTGAGGGGTTTAAGGACTCTATTGGGATCGTTTCAGACCCCAGCAAGAAGCTGAGCAAGTTTCCTCTTGACTCTCTTCCCGGCTAAGTTTTCTCCCTTCTCTGAAGGCGCCAGCTTTTCTGAATCACCTTGTTACCCGGGGGGATACAGTTGGTGGTTCTGACCGTGGAACGTAGGACCTGGCGCGGGGAAGCCTGAGCTGGTTCTAGTTACTTTGTTTGCAAAGCACTTGTCTTGTCTTTGGAATCTTTGTGTATGTAACCAACGTTGGGAAGAGCCAGCGTTTTCTCCTCCAAAACACTGTGAGGGGTAACTTTTTATACGTAAGAAACAAGATGGCGTTCACATCCGTCTCTTTTCCAACCACTGAGTTTTGGTTGTGTTTCCTTTCTTTAAGTTTGTCTCGTTCTGAAGTGATAACAAACAAACAAACAAAAAGACCATAGCCAATTACACAAAGTATACTCTAGTCTCAGTCCTGCCATTAATTAGCTTAAGTCATTTAATTTTTCTAGGCCTCATTTTTCTCGTGTGATGTTTTTTCTTTGAAAAAGTATAGTTTCTAGAAGTCTCTAATCTCTGTGTCATAGTTCAGCTTGGAGAAAACCTGTTCTTATCCAAACTCCATGACATTGTATTTCCAGCTCCAACTTTGGACTTTGAGTGAGTTGGGGGCAACTTTTTCAGGATATTTTCACACAGCTTTTTTAGTTAATACCAGTCTAGCTGACTTGTCATACTCAGACTTTCTTCCATATTCTTTTACCAGTGTGTTCCTTAGTCATATATATAAAGACTGTTGTGGGCAAAATGACCTCCTGGGTCAGCTTACTGCATGGTCATCGACACAGGGCAGGGAGTAAGATTCTGTGGATTTTACAGAAGCAGATACAGGTTTCATTATCCATGTCCTCTCCCCTTTCATCTTACAAAAACAGCAGGCTTTTCTTGGAGAACTGCCAGATAATGCCATCCTGCCTCCTCACGGGCCCCGGGGATGAACTCCAGTAAAGCAGGTGATTGGCTCATGGGTAGGCATCTGACCTCGGCTGAGTCTATCAGACTCCTCCCCAGGACTTTTCTCTCAGAGAAAAATGGAAGAATTGTCTTTTCTCTCTGGAATTTCTAAGCTGGGGAGATATGACTCTGGGACTCCCAGTGACCATCCAGCACAAGAAGAGACTTTCTGTAAAATAAAGTCTTGCAGAGGTAAGCAGGGCTGAGCGATGGAGAGAGAGCTGGAACCCTGCTGATACTCTGGAACTTGCAGATCCAACTGTATCTGAATATGGCTGCATCCCTGAATTTCTAGTACTTGTTTGTTGAGGTGGTTGTTGTTGTTTGGTTTTTGTTTTTAAATTTCCTTTGACTATTTTGAATTTGTTTTCAGTAATGTGCATTTGAAAGCATCATAGCTAAAAGAGCTAATTTCCTACATTAATGTCAGGTTTGCTGAGTGGCATTCCTTAAGTGAAAAATAATATCCGCTATTTTCTTTAAATAAAATCCTTCTAGCTCAGGTTTGAGATATTCAAAACTCTGCCTCCTACCCCCCTCTTTTCCAACATTTACTATATCACCTTGAAGCATTTGTGACCACATCTTTCCCATCTAGACGCAGTTGAGAGAGAGAGCAAAGACTTCTGATATAAACTGCAACCTATACGCCTCCTACCTGGAAGCTTTAGAACATACTTGATTCTTGTCATTAAAGCAAATCTTTTGTTGTTGTCTCCAGGGCACAGAAGCATTTTCATGGCATAATGGAGTACAAAGTACATTAAGCCTAACTCTACTTCTCACCCTCTTTTACTTTAAATAGGCAGAAAAGAACAATCTCAAACACATTTTCCCAACAAATAAAATACATATACGATTATGTTTAGAAGACGTTTATGCAACACATAGTTAGACTGATTAATTAATGGACCTTTCGCCAACTGGCACAGTAAATATATATGTTCAATGTGCTTAATTAAAAAGAAGACAATAACATATTTTTACAGGTTGATTATCTGAGAAGAGTATTGTGCCAGCACACTTGATGCTACAGTATTTCATGTTTGACAGGTAATCTTCTTTCAATTATATTTACTGCTAAATGTTTCTTGGATCAAGCTATTAAATTATAAGGTCAAAAGTAAAATGATACGAAATTACAATGATAAAGGGACACATATCCCACTTTATGAGAATAGAAGTTCTAATTTCTTTTCAATACTACTAGTAGTGACCACAGTACTAATTTGAGCCCTTACTATGAGCCACTGTGCCCATATGCATTTAGTTCTTACAGTAGTTCTGCAAAGGGCATATAATAATCCACACTGCAAAGCTGAAGAATGTGATTCTCATAGCTGAAAGTCACATAGCTGGTGAGTGGCAAAGTCTAGATTCAAACTTAGAGTCGTCTGACAATGCCCAGGTTGTTGACCACTATGTACACTGCTCAATTGTTGCACCAATAAAGAAGTGCTTGAAATAATTATAGATTTGCCTACCCTGAAACTGCAGTGATTTAAAGACATCAAAGTTGCCAGTTGCTTAACCACATCTACTTACAGTAAGAAATTACATTTTATTTCATTTCTAAAACAAGATTAATTCTGCAGGCCCATAGAAACTTGAGCACACAAATCCTACCTCCAAATGAAAGATGCTTGTTTTCCACTATTCAACAGATGGCCCTGTACAGAGGCAATAAATATATAGTAGAATTTTCATTCAAATAAATGAGAAGAGAGGTTTCTTCTTGTCCTGATTCAGTGCCCATCATTATGGATTATGATGGCTCTTCCCAAACTTTACTTCATTCACTCCACTCTTTCTACAAAACTCCAGTAATGGAATCCATCATTCAGATATATGTGCAAAGCGAAAGGACTGTATTAATACAGTTGCTGAAAGTCAAGTTGATAGAGCACAGGAAATACATCCTAATAAATGCAACATTAATGTTTGTGTGGGCCTTGGAGTTAGCGGTAGAAAAATTTTCAGTTTAATGGAATATTTTGCCTCTTGCTATGGAAGTGTGGCTTAATAGTCTTGTAATTGGTCATTTACAGAATCCTCCATCTCTGGGTTTCATGCTTTCTTTACTCTGCAGCTGTTGATTCCTTCTCTTGTTCTGGATGGAAGATAGCAGCGAAGCCACTTCAGAGGGCTCAGCCTGCCTTTTTGTGTTATTGTTTAGATGAAGATATTTCCATTTATTAAAGCACACTATTTAAACATTTTTATCATGTTTCAAAGTTGACTGTGTTCTGAAGGTATGAGCGCAGGCAGACATAATGGGGGATGTTTTCCAGGAGAGAACATACCCTTATCAAAGGAATTATCAGAATTTTCATGTATGGATTGAGAATCAAATTCTGGAGTTAGACCTGAATTTAAATTCATACTCACAACTTATTACCAGTCTCATCTTGATCAAACGGTTACCACACTTCTCATCAATTTCCTTATCTTTGAAAGCGGAATAAGAGAAGTATGCCTGGTGGAGTTACACATAAAGCTCATCTGATAGAATATTCATAAGGATTTTGCACAAAATATACATGGATATATTTTAGCACCGAGTTTAGCATGCGATTCGTCTTCAATACATTTAAGAGCTATTATTTTATTATTATTATGCTATCGTTAAATATCACTATTACTTAAATGTCATTATTGCTAAAATTGCTGTAAAACTACCGCAATAACCCATGATGAATTCCCCTCTTCTGTTTCCTTTGTTTAAATGGAAAATATATATATAAATCTAGACAGAGAACACTTTAGTGATCCTATTCAGTGGAGTGAGAATTTCCATGGCACTGATTAAAACAAATCCTGAATTGCATGGACTTAAGATAGCAGAGAGGGGCTTCCCTGGTGGCGCAGTGGTTGAGAGTTTGTGACCCGATCCGGGAAGATCCCACATGCTGCGGAGCGGCTGGGCCTGTGAGCCATGGCTGCTGAGCCTGCGCGTCCGGAGCCTGTGCTCCGCAACGGGAGAGGCTGCAACAGTGAGAGGCCCGCGTACCGCAAAGAAGAAAAAAAAAAAGATAGCAGAGAGGCTAAGAGATTTGAAGTTAGACATCCCCAGGTGTGAATTCTACTGTGACCCTCTTCTAGCTCTAGAACCTTGAGGAAGTTACTTAAACTTTCTGAGCTTCACTACTAGTTTCCTCATCTGTATCTTTTTCAGGACTATTTATCAAGCATCTTCCTGTTCTCTATGCTTGGACGTATCAATGAATAAATCAGACAAGAGCCTTTGCCTGCGTGCTCCTTCTTGCATGCTTTCTCCCTCCTTACACTCTCGTGTGGAAACGGATGTTATAAATAAATTCTGTGCTTTGTCACAAGTTGACGGGCGCTACGGGGTAAGGAAAAGGATGTGAAGCTCACTGAAGAGGCTTGGGTTGGGAGTGCTGGAGGAGTGTACAGGTAGGTTCCGGTTTTAAATAGGGTAGTCAGGGTGGATTTTATAAGTTGACATTTGAGCAAAGACTTGAAGTGAGGGAGTTGTCAGAATGTATGATGGGGAGACCACTCCCTGGGAGCAAGAATAACCAGTCCCCAAACTCTAAGGCAGAAATATGCCGGGCAGCTTGGAGGAATATCAAGGAGGCCACCCTGGCTGACTTAGTCAGTGGGGAGGAAGAGACAGCAGGAGGGCTGGAGGTCGGATATGTGATGGGTTGGATTGGGTAAGTCCTGGGAGGCCATCACATGCATTGTGTCTTTTACTCTAAATGTAGGCAGCCAGGGGCAGGATTTTAGCCGAGGTGTGGCATGAACTGTCTCTTGTTTGAAAAGCATAACTCTATCTGTGGCCTTGAGGATGTGGGGAGAGAGTGGAGTCAGGGAGAATCTCGGGAGGCAACTACAGGATCCTCGAGGTCTATGCTGGTGGCCTGCACCAGGCTGCTAGCGGCTGGTAATTCTCAGAAGTGGCACATTGGGAAGGTTGTGACAGCATTTCGTGGTAGATTGAATGCAAGAATGGAAAGGAAGAGGGAGTCAAGGGTGAATTCGAGATTTAGGGCCTGGGAAACTGGAAAGGTGTGGTTACTGTCACCCAAGATGGAAAAAGTTTGGGGTAGAGCATGTTTGGGGGATTAAAGACCAGTTTTGGAGGTATAAGATTTGAGATGTTTTCGTGACGTCCAAGTAGAGATGCTGAGTACACAGTTGGATACACAAGTCTGCAGTTCTGAAGAAAGGTCTGAACTAGAGATACACTTTAATACAATGGAGATATTAAGAATAATGACATGGAAGCGCTATTTTAAAGATAAAATGAAGTCATGCAATTAGCACTCTGTCTTCTCAAAACATTGAATAACTGTTAGCTAAAATAATTACCTGAAATGAAAAAATACCTATAGTTTGTTTTGTTGTTTGCAGTAAAAGTGAATAAAATGTCACAATTATTTTAATAGTATTTGTGACACAGTAGTTTTAGTTAAGACACCATGACTACAAACATTTACAAGAAACCTTTCCGTCTCCTACTTTTCACTCTGATAGGGTACTTGGAACCATATTTTGTAAGGTTTAAGTTAGTTGCCATAGGGTACCTCTTTAATTAGAAGTAATTCTGAACTGTCTAGTTCCATGCAGTTTTGTATACATATATGTATAATTATTATTTTATGATTTATCAAACTCAGTTGAAAATTTGCATCACTGATATACATTAGAATTTAAGCATTTACCCAGGTATTCAAGGGAAAAAATGTACTTGTCTTGTAATTTCCATAGGGGAAATTACACATCTTCCCTTCACTTTGCAATTGAATTTGCAATTGAATGCAGGGGAAATACTATCTTACTGGTCTTTGAGTTCCCCTTAGCTATCTGCAAGTCCTTAAACAGCCTTTGTGGCTTAACCAAAATTCTCTTCCATCTTCATTCCGCTAACAGATATTGGTCTAAGCATGTACTTATACTAAAAAATGCATGACCACGTTGTCTCTACACATCTATAATTTTATGTTAACACTATCATTATGTAAGCTATACTTGAATTGTAATTATAACAGATTTTATGTCAACACACATCCATTTCTAGTGTTCATCTGGTGTTCAAGGGGAGAGCAGCATGTCGTAAATTTTATCAAAATATAACATCTGAAGAATAGAACAGAGGGTAATTGTGTAATTCTGTATTCACTCTAATTAAGTTCAGTGGAGTTGGCATAATAGAATTAAGATGAAAAAAAAAAAAGACATTGAGGTACCATGGCTCCCTCTCCTAACACACCCTTTTTATATCCGAGAGCAGAGACTCAGCACCTTTCTGTACAGAAATGGAGACAGGAAGAGGCCAGAGGATGAATGACAGGCACGAATGAGGTGGAACTTTGAAGAGCAACATGGAAATGAAATAATTCTTTTGTATTTGGTAGGTGGGGAAAATGTACCAGCGTGTATGCCTACTGGGACCACGTTTTCCAGAACAGTTAAGCCCAGTGTCAACTATGCTGTCCCACCTTCCTCGTAAGTAGGAACATACTGTTACTTGAATCTTTGCTTCCTGTTTCTTGATACCTGGTTGAGAAGATTATCACAAGAACTGCATCTTGTTAGCAAATACACTGTTTTGAAATGATTGACACTCACTGAAGAGTGGCAGCTCCAAGCTTGCTCTCTCTTGATCTTGGAGTATTTAAGTCTGGAGTGCAGGAGTGGGTTATGGGGAAAGACCATTGGAATTCTTATGTCTTCAGCATAATGGTTATAGCATAATGGTTAGGAGTGTAGGTGCTGGTTCCAATCTCTGCTTTCCACTTGCTAACCATATGAGCTTGGGCAATTTACCTGATTACCTGAACCTCAATACTCCTGCCTATAAAATGATGTTAATAATATTTCATCCCCATAGACTTGTTTTCAATGTTAAAATGAAGTCACTTACACCAAGCACTTAATACAATGCCTAGAGCATAGTAAAGTCTATTATTATTACTATTACTACTACTACTATTATTATTATTACTATCACGATGCCAGGTGCTATTTTTCCTATGCCTTATTCCATTATCTTCTGCCCTGTTCCCCCATTTCTGTCTTGTTGCTGTACAAGGGTAGGTTTGTCACAGAGCATTTTCTTTCCCTAGTGTCTGACTCTTAGTCATCAAGGTGACTGGTCCATGACCCCGGCATTCATTGCTGCTCGTTGAAGCAACCCATTTTGAGAAGGGGAGTTGGATATTGATGCCAAGTTGGGTCAAGGAGAGAGAATTTTCTCTCTTCTGCACTCAGAGAGCTAAGTGAAATATTCAGGCCTCAGAAGGAGAATCAGGCAAAGGGCAACATGCTTAATTTCATACCTTAGTGATTAAGAACAAGTCAGACAGGCTGGATTTGAACTCATTTCCGTCATGTACTGACAACGGGATCTTAGGTGCTTTTGTAACCCGTCTGAGGCTCAGTCAACATCTGAAAGAGACGAATAACATTATCAGAACCTAGTGTATAGCCTCGTTGTAATAAGTGAGTAAATCCTTTTAAAACGTTCAGCACGTTGTTTGGCATATAAACACTTAATAAAATTTAGCTTCTTTGACTACTACCGCTGCTAATATTATTAAGTAGCTGAGCAGATCCGAGGCCCATTTTTTTCTTAGATTGCACATAATCATTTGGACAACCAGCTCACATTGATCAACCGTTGCTTATATATAAACCCCCATGAACCCAAAGGTGCTTTAACTCTCTCCCAGTCAGAGCCTGTTCTGGGGGCAGAAGCAACACCGGCACTACCCCCGTCATCTTTGCCTTTATTGTCACTACACTCGCCTGCCGTACTGAGCACTTTCTGTTTGCCAGGCACCAAATTTAGCCCTGCGTATGCACTATATCATGTAGTTCTCACACTCCACTCAGGTGGGAGACATTATCATCATCCCCAGTTTTCAGGTAAAGACGCTGAGGTGTTGGAAAGGCAAGAAACTTGACCCACAGCAAGAGATGGAGCCGGAGTATTCAAACCCTTCTCTCTGACCTCAAGAACCCTTAAATATTAGCATACTACTACATCCTGGTAAGAAAATCTGCTTCCAGCCACTCTGGTGAGAGTAGAAATGATTCTCAGTCCCCACATTCCTCTATTGCCCATGCCACCCTAGCCTCAGGACTAGGGGGGAAAGGAAGTGATCTCTTCAAAGAGCAGCCAAAGGGAACCTACTCCCTTCTGCCTTTTCGTAATCAACTAACCAATATTTTATTTCCTTCTTAAGAGTCCCCACATGTTCCTTTTGGTACTTAGCTTGGCCTTTTAGAATTCTGACATTCTGTACGTGACTCATCCACTGTATTTCATGTTAATTTATTGAGGTCAAGTATAGGGTCTTACTCATCCTGAAGTCCAGTTATCCCCTGTCACATCTAACTCTGTTCTCTTCTTCTTGTAGGACATCTGCAGGTATTTATTTGAATTTTGTTGCATTGTTCTCATCAATAGTACATTAAAAGTTATACAGAAAGTGCTTTCTTGTAAGGAAAACCATCTAAATAGATTTCTAGCTCTTTACTTTTTATAGCACTATTGTAGAGATTATAGATCTCCAGGTAATATTTTTTAGATTGAGTTCTTCATATCATCTTATTTTTACATATAATGATAAATCTGAATTTTCTCTATCAAACCTCCGAGACTTCACTAGCTTGTAACTTAGCTTGTTGATTATGTGTTGTTGACTTTTCCATTTACAATGATATTTGATCCTGGTAAGGATGGGGCTGGGTGGGAAGGTACATCTTAGGGCCATAAATTGGTTTTGTAGAGAACTAACATAAAGATCTAAAGCCTCATCATATTTCTGCAGAACTCATGAATCATTTTATTATAATTCCATTCATTCAGGGAGTATAAAACCATTTTCCAATTGTTATTCCTAATTTGTTCATCTTCTCTTCCTTAGTCTTAGTGAGAAGAGAGCAGGCTGAATGGAAGAAAGTCATTATGACCACTGGGGCCCCTAGGGTAGGCATCAGTCCCAGAGTTTTGTTTTCATCTCTCCGCTATTAATATTGGCTAATGTCTTGAGTGCTTACTTGGTGCAAATTACTTAGCCGACCATGGCAAATGGATTGTGTCATTTCATCCCCTGATAGTCATACAATTAATGTATGTATTATTATGATATCCCATAATGCATACATGGAACAGAGCCTCAGAAGTAGTTATTTGCTCACCAAAATATGGTAGATGTGGAATTTGGACTCAGGTCTGATAGACTCCTAAATCACTCCTAGTGATTTTTACCACTAAATTAAAGTTGTATACCTCTGGAGAGTAGATAGTTTCTAAAATTTCCTCAGCTCTAACGTTTTATAATTAAATTTTTGTCTGATGGCAAGCTTAACAGTTAAGATGGGTAGGAAGGAATGCCAGCCTGTTGAATGGAATTTCCCTGAAATAAGCCTGTTTTATGACACCAGTTCACTCATTCATTCACTCAGCATGTATTGAATGTTTGCTCTGTGCAAAGGCATTTTAGGCATCACAGTGGAGTGAGCGCCCCTTCCATAGACTCTCCTGCAGCACTCAGAGAAGTCTTGGACTGGTTTGCCTGTTATGGAATGGGGCTTGGTGATAGAAGCCTGGTTTGTCCTCCACTGATATAACTAAGACATACTCATATGAGTTTATAGGCATCTTGAAGCCGTGGGATAGTAACACACATGAATCTTACCATTTTTGCCTGGGATTAATGATATAAAGGCTTTGGATTTGGGTATGGAAAATGGGTGCAATTATGGGCGTGTTGGTTCTACATATATATGGACATCACGTGTCATCAGCCTGCAGCTACCTGCCATTCCTCACTACTTCTTTTCACAAACCAAACAAGTACCTTCTTATCTCTCCTGTGGATAAGCTCTTGACAGTGGCACTAGGGCCTCCCTCAATAAGTACATCATTGGCTAAACCAGTGCTTTCTCAGATATGCTCATTGAACAGCCCTTAAGGTGGACTGACATTCCACTGCCTAGAATAGAATATGGTGTTCTTTAGAAATCGGGGGGAAAAAATAGGCCACCAGATGTACTTTCTTTACTTTAAATTGTTTATATATATATATATATATATATATATATATATATATATACGAACAATTGTTATATATGTGTATGTATACTTGTTCATATATATGAATGATTTAAAATTGAAGAGAGATATATATATACACACACATATATATATGTATATTTAAATTTTGGCTTCTGTTAGCAAGTAGTAAATTAAATGATTAGCAGATCCATACTGCAGGGAAATAACCAATCAGATTTCATTCAATAGCTTGCTTTTTTGTAGATTTATGGTTGTGATTTTATATCTGCAGGTATGTTTGCTGAAGAAAATATTTCTACCACTTTACGCAAAATTAAATTCATTTAATACCAATGCGGCATGTCCCAAATGTCTTAATACAGTTTTAATCTTTAATCGCATCAGAAGTATGGAATTAGAAACATACCCCAAAATCATTTGAAGATATAATTACTTTCATTTCCCTTATACTTCTGAGACTTTTGAAAAATAAGTATTTAGTTGTACTTATCTGTTTCTGTCTCTCTAAGGATAGCAAACACTGAAACACAATTATTTTTAAAAGTCAATATTAAAAGTATATTGTCCAAGATGATCAAAACTAAGGAAGTGGCAAAGAAATTCAAAAATTTAACCTTTCAAAGGGTGCTTTTTTTGTGAATGTGTAGTACTTGTTCTTCTGAAGGAATTAATCTTTTTAAAAATTTAATTAACTTATTTTTTATTGAAGTATACTTGGTTTACAGCATTGTGTTAATTACTGCTGTCCAGCAAAGTGACTCTGTTATACATATGTATATACATTCTTTTTCATATTCTTTTCCATTATGGTTTATCACAGGATATTGAATATAGTTCCCTGTGCTATATAGTAGGACCTTGTTGTTTAGCCAATCTATATATACCAGTTTGCGTCTGCTAATCCCAAACTCCCAGTTCATCCCTCTCCCACCTGCTTCCCCCTTGGCAGCCACCAGTCTATTCTCTATGTCTCTGATTCTGTTTCTGTTTCATAGATAGGTTCATTTGTGTCATATTTTAGATTCCACATATAAGTGGTATCATGGCATTTGTCTTTCTCTTTCTGACTTACTTTGCTTAGTATGATAATCTCTAGTTGCATCCATGTTGCTGCTGCAAATGGCGTTATTTCATTCTTTTTTTTATGGCTGGGTAGTATTTCATTGTATATATGTACCACATCGTCTTTATCCATTCATCTGTTGATGGACATTTAGGTTGTTTCCATGTCTTGGCTATTGTGAATATTGCTGCTGTGAAGATCAGGGTGAATGTGTCTTTTTGAATTATAGTTTGGTCTGGATATACGCCCAGGAGTGGGATTGCTGGATCATGTGGTAGGTCTATTTTTAGTTTTCTGAGGAACCTCCATACTGTTTTCCACAGTGGCTGCACCAACTTACATTCCCACCAACAGTGTTGTAGGAGGGTTCCCTTTTCTCCACACCCTCTCCAGCATATGTTATTTGTAGACTTTTTAATGATGGCCATTCTGACTGGTGTGAGGTGGTACCTCATGGTAGTTTTGATTTGCATTTCTTTAATAATTGGCAGTGTTGAGCATCTTTTCATGTGCCTATTGGCCATCTGTATTTCTTCTTTGGAGAAATGTCTCTTTAAGTCTTCTGCCTATTTTTTTGATTGGGTTGTTTGCTTCTGTTGTCATCAAGTTGTATGAGCTGTTTGTGTATTTTGGAAATTAAGCCCTTGCTGGTCGCATCATTTGCAAATATTTTCTCCCATTCTGTAGGTAGTCTTTTCATTTTGTTTATGGTTTCCTTTGCTGTGCAAAAGCTTGTAAGTTTGATTCTGTCCCCTTTGTTTATTTTCATTTTTATTTCTATTGTCTTGGGAGACTGACCTAAGAAAACATCGGTATGATTTATGTCAGAGAATATTTTGCCTGTGTTCTCTTCTAGAAGTTTTATGGTGTCATGTCTTATGTTTAAGTCTTTAAGACATTTTGAGTTTATTTTCGTGTGTAGATAGGTTCATTTGTGAAAGGATGTGTTCTAACTTCACTGGTTTATATAAGGCTGTCCAACTTTACCAACACCACTTGCGGAAGAGACTGTCTCTTTCCCATTATATATTCTTGCCTCCTTTGTCAAAGATTAATTGTCAAAGATTAAGTGAGGTGTGTGGGTTTATTTCTGGGCTCTGTATTCTGTTCCATTGATCCATATGTCTGTTTTTGTGCCAATACCACGCTGTTTTGATTACTGTGACTTTGGAGTACTGTCTGAGTCTGGGGTGGCTATGCCTCCAACGTTGTTCTTTTTCTTCAGGATTGCTTTGGCAATTCTGGGTCTTTTATGGTTCTGTATGAATTTTAGGATTATTTGTTCTAATTGTGTGAAAAATGTCATGGGTAATTTGATAGGGATCGCGTTAAATCTGTAGATTGCTTTGGGTAGTATGAGCATTTTAACAATATTAGTTCCTCCAACCCAAGAACATGAGATGTCTTTCCATTTCTTTGAATCATCTTCACTTTCCTTTATTAATGTCTTACAGTTCTCAGCGTATAAGTCTTTTGCCTTCTTGGTGAGGTTTATTCCTAAGTATTTATTTTGGGGGTTGTGATTTTAAAAGGCATTGTTTTTTTACGTTCCCTTTCCGATATTTCATTGTTGCCATAAAGAAATGCCACCAATTTCTGTATGTTAATCTTGTATTCTGCTACCTTGCTGAATTCGTTTATCAGTTGTAGTAGTTTTCATGTAGAGTCTTTAGGGTTCTCTATATATAGAATCATATCATCTGCATCTAATGACAATTTTACCTCTTCCTGAAGGAATTAATCTTGAAGTTCTACTGAGACTTTTGGGATACCTGTTTTAATGAGCCATTACTTCCTGCCTGAGATTGCACTATGCACCAGAGATTCTAGAATTAGCATAATAAAACTAATAATGCAAACAACAGCAACAAATCTTCACAAACCTTCCTTGCAAGGAAGTAAAGTCCACTGGAAAAACAGACAAGTGAAACACACATTCAAAATGGCAGTGATTCTCAAACATTTATGTGCTGAAAAATCATGACAAGCATGATAACCAGGGCAATTACTAGACCCCTTCTCCAGCTGGTCAGGTGTAAGGTCCTGTAACTCAATTTTTGGTGAATGCCTCCAGGAGAGTCTGAGACAGATGTTCTCAGTTGTCGTCAACCTTTAGTGTGCATCAGATTTGCCTGAGAATATTGTTAAAACACAGATTGCTGGGCTCCAGTGCCAGAGTTCTAACCAGTTCCCAGGTGTGGCTGATATTGCTGGCCCAGGGACCACATTTTGAGAACCACCTTTCAAAACGCTGCAGTATGCGGTTGTGTGTGTTGTGAATGAGACGGCCCAGAGAACCAAAGGAGGGCAAAGGGACTCTGCCCTAAATTAGTCAAAGGTAACAATAGCAGCTAGAATTGATTGACCCAAGAAAAAATTATAAGAACTTTACCTGCATTTGCTCATTTAATCCTTTCAGTAAGGTACATAGGTGCTACTTAGTGTTCCTCTTTTACAGGGGTGTCCAGAGAAGGTAACTACTTTGCCCACGTCCTAAACTGGTAAGTAACAGATTAAGAATTCAAGTCTAGGAAGTCTGATTCCAGAGCCCACACCTCTACCCTTTCTGCATGTAGAGAGGAGTAAAGGGTTGTCAGTGAAGCCTTCCTGGGGGCCCTGGCCTCTGAGTGTAGATAGAAGGATGAGTGGACATAAAGATCATTATTTGTGTGTGGTGGGGGTAGGGGAGGAAGTATGAGGGCTTCCAGAAGAGCCCGCCCTCCCCATACATCTGCTATAAGCAAGTCTGATGATCAGGAGTCCGGAACATGAGTATGACTGTGGGTTACTGAGAAGGGTTCTACAACCCTGAGGTTAGAGTTCTGGATCAGTTAGTAGGTAACAGAAAGTGAATGAGTGATTTACCTTACTTTCCACGGGTAGCAGGAAGTTTGGAGATAGTCCCTCTAGCGTTAGTCCAGCTGCTGAAGGGCAGCACCAGGGGACTGGGTTGCTTCGCTCTTCCAGCTTCCACATCTCTAGCACGTCCACATAGCTTCAAAGTGACCCCAGAATCTCCAGTAGTGTTCCAACAATTTGGGCAGGAAGAAAGAAAAGGAAAAAAAAAAAAAAGAAATTAAGTAAGAAAAAAAAGGCAGTGTCTAACTCAGAGAGCAAATTTTTTACCACAGATGGTCAGCAGACTTGCACTTAGATCTCATCAGCTCGGATTTTAAACTGGCCACCTTAGCCTTAAGGATAATGGGGTCTCCTAAACCAGGGCTCTGATAGTAAGGAATAAGGAGAGAGTGGTACTGATTAGCAGTGCCTGCTGTCCCAAACAAATATTATCCCCAAACTATTGTTTTTTATCCTATATTTTACTTTAAAGAATGGAGGGGAAACATTATGTATCTGTAAATAGCCTTTTAGAAAGGGTACAATTATATAGTTATACAACCCCCTGGAGGGCTCCTTTCTTCTAAAATCTCTTTAAAAACTGTTCAAGGTTAAGGACATTTTTATCTTAATTTAGTAACTTGCAGTCGATTATCTTGGAATGACATCCTCTCTCTGCAGATGTTCTGTCAGGCTTTAGAAAATTCTAGAAGTGGACAGAGAAGTGTTATGGTACATGTATTTGCAGTATGCACGTCTTTGAAATGAAATCCATTTAGGGACCAAAAGGCATTTCATGTCTTTGCTATACATTTTCACATATTTGCCTTTCCAGAATTCCTTTGAGCAAATCTGTTAGATGTAACGCATCCGTTTCTCCCATCTGAATTCTTTATTACTAAACGTTCTTCAGTATGCTCTCACTCCCCTCTGTCAAAGGCGTTTCTCTGGGTCCTCACCCTTCTCATCTCATATGTGAATGCGTATCTTAAACTGAAGCAACAGTCTGCTATGACTTCTCCATAACTTGAAGAACCCGTCTTTGTGGGAAAAAAAGTAGACTTACTAACTTAAAAGGTAAAATGCGCGCAATGTTTCTGAGAATTAAAAACTAAGATAAAAACATAAGCAATGGAAAAAACTTAAAGTGGATCCTTTTCAAAGACTTTATTTTACAGAGAAGGCAACTGAGGTGTAAAGAAAAAATGCGTTAGTTAAACACTAAATGATAAACCTTAAACCTCAGTGGAGCAACACATGGACAGTTCATTTCTCACTCACTCAGGAGTGTAGTATGGACTTTGGTGGTCTGAGGGTCAGTTTTCTGCTCAGTTATTCAGGGACCCACCACCTTCATCAAGTGGCTCTACGTTTGTCCTAAAAAGGAAAGGAGAGAGGAAGCTGCAAGCTACAATTATCAACTCGTTATCCTTCAGACATAAACTCTTCAGGTCACCTCTGGTCACATTCTTTGGGACAGAACCATACCCAGATGCAAGCGGAGATGGAGAATGTTGTTCCTATCTTGGTCCTAGTGATGCCTCTACAGGCTGGAGGAGCTAATTAAAGTGTAGTCAACAGCTCGTTGTTTCTGCCACAATGAGTGATTAGCCTAAGACTGTGGATTAATTATGTGTGTGTGTCACATATACATATAATACACACAAACATATATGTGTGTGTATATATACATTTTTTAGCATGAGTTGACACATGGGGCTTCTGCCGTATCAAAAGAGTACAAACTGCCTCTTGTTGCTTTTCCTTAATTGAAGTTGACTACTACTATCTATTTCCCTTCATTTTGCTACCTCCCACCCCCCGCCTTTCAGTATTATATGAAAATTCTGAAAGAAATAATTTCAAAGTTTCCAGTGCTTTTCAACGTAATAGAATACTCAGACCTTAACAATTTTCCTGTGTGAAACTTTTGCCAGACTAAAATAGTTAACTTATGAAAAGTAAATTTAGATTGATACAAAAGAGAAAATAAGCTGATTTTTTTTTTTTTTTTTACACAAATACCCCGAGCCAGGGTGGAAAATAAATGGAAAACTGGAGGAATTTAGATCCTTTTGTTGTAAATTTAAATATTTTTAATTGTAAAAATAATACAGGCTCATTGCAGAAACTCCAAAATTGAAAGGATTTAAAGAAAAAAGGAAAAATAACTCAAAATCCCATTTCTGATAAATCATCTCTGTAACATTTTTGAGGGTATCTTTGGAAACTCTTTTGTGACGGGGTGCATATAAATACAATGCAAGTATAAAATACCTTTAATTATTATATCAAACTACAAAGCAGTTCTATAGCATTTTCATTTAGTAATATAAGTATGATTACTCATCACCTAATAAAAATCTGCAGCATCATTTTTAATGGTTGAACAGCATTCTATTATTTATTTAACCAGTCCCTGCTGTTCAACATTTAGATTATTCCTGTTTTGCTTTGCTAAACAATGAGACAAGCATCCTTGTTCATATGTCTTTGAGCATTTGTTTATTTCCTTAGAATGGACTTCTAGAACTTGAATGGCTGGTTGTCAGTTCTGGTACATACTGACATATTGTCTTCCAGAAAGGTTACCGTGCTTTTTATTTCTACCAAGAATTTAACATCCAGTGTGGTTTCTTACACACACTCATCAGTACCAGTATTATCAATATCAATACCAGTATTATCAAGTTTTTTAAAACTTTGTCATTCTAGTCAGTAAAATATGACACCTGAATTATTTTATTTGTATTTCTTTGATTAATAATAGCAAGGTTGAACATATTTTCATATCTTTATTGGCTGTTAATACTTTTTAGTTTGTGACTTTATGACATCCATTTTTCATCGATGTATAACAACCTTTTATATATCAATGTGTTTATTTTGTTGTTTGTTGTAAATGCAATTTTTTCCTCTTCATTTATTAATTTTTATTTTGTGTGTGTTGAACTTCTTTAATACTGTCAAGTCTATTCAAAAACCCTTTAATGAACACAACAAATGTGGAAAATCAGTCATTCTCCTGCATTTTGTAATCAGTTTATTTCCTCTTGGGCAGTATGGAAATGTAAGTTCTTATTTCATCTTAAGGTTGGAAAGAATCTGTTCCCTCGGAAAGGGATTATAGTCTCCATGATGCAGTAATGGGAGATTTTATAGGGTAGGCAGGGTCGACAGAAGAAAAAACCCTAAATCACACTCCATTGGTGGTTGCCTTATTTATAAAAATGGCATTTGAGGTTGTGTGACTGCCATCAGGTAAGCAAAATTAATTTTTAGCGTGAAGTACTCCTATCAGCAAGAAGAGCCTAG
The DNA here is from genome assembly GCF_059928025.1 of Delphinapterus leucas. Taxonomy (NCBI): domain Eukaryota; kingdom Metazoa; phylum Chordata; class Mammalia; order Artiodactyla; family Monodontidae; genus Delphinapterus; species Delphinapterus leucas. Next base: position 3,672,831 of record NW_028322258.1, read on the forward strand.
GATAGGCTAGCAGTAAGAAGTGAGGGGTTATGGGATTGGGGCATAGCCTCTGTTTCCTCCAATGCAGCTGGAAATTTAAACTCTGGGGCTCCTGCTTGATCCAATCAGCCCAGCTAGTATGTGTTGCCAGGTAGGGTGAATAGACTCAGAAGTACAAGAGCTCATCCTTGGTCCCCTCTGGAAATGAGCAGAGAATACTGTGTCAAGCAGAGGTGATCAGTCCATGGTCTGGAGACTTGGATCTCCTCACATAGTCCTTAAAGTCAGGGTGAGACAAAAGGCCAATACAAATTATATTGATGACAGTATCAATGAGGTGACATTGAGTCCTTTGACCCAACGTGTGTCTGCAGTGTGCCATCCATTAGTAAATGGGCAAAGCCAATCTATCTGATACAATGAATGAATCTGACACTCATATTTTGAAAAACTGAAACTGTATCCATTTGTCAAGAACAGTGGCTACTTGTTCTGCTTTATTCCCCCTGGTAGAACTAGGTAACATTGCAGGCAGTAAGACGTTCCGGCATTTCACCCTGGAGTAGCCCCAAAACTGAAGAAGCTGTCTTATCAGTAGTTAGCTCCTTGTCACCAAGAATATTAAAGTAGATTTGTATGATTAGCAAATTAAAGAGACTGTAGTGCCTACCACTACTGTATTCACTAAGGCACCCAAGTTATTCTAAAGAAATCCTAATAATACATTAGGACCGTTTTGAATATTTTTATTTGATTAGCCGTAATCTTCTAGTTATAACATCCATCACCATTTTGACCACTGAAACTTGGCCTTCTTTTCTTACAGCCTAGCCCTGTGGTCTTGGGCTAATCACTAACCTGCTTAGATACAATTTTCTTCTCTATGAAATAGAAACAATATTATATGCTTTGAAGGGCTGCAGGAAGATGAGCTGTAATGTTTATCAAGTGCCTAGTAAGTAGCCTGGCCCATAATAAATACTTGGCTAATTGTAGATGTTAGTTTCATTTTTAGTTTTATTTCCAAACATTGCTCTTTACTTTTGGAACTCTAAAATTTGTTTTGAGAGTGGAGGACTTGTTGTTTGGATTCCTCCAACACTCTCTGTATACTCTGTACTTCTATCCCTAGATCATTTATATTAATGGAATAAATGATCTTTGGTCTGGTGATTCCAAGGTGACGAGGAGCTAAATGGAGGTTCAGTATACACCTGGAAGTATGGATTTTCATGCCCAGTGCAAATGTGGGAAAGGCATTATTCCCACATTATAAAGGGGGTAAAGACCTCCAACTTGAGGAGACTCTGGGTTGAGAGATGAGAGATTTACAGGCACTGTGTTTATCCTACAGGGTACCACAGGGGCTTTTCTGTTCTGTAGCAAGAATTTGCACCTTATACCCTTGTAGTTAGAAGTAAAGCATACCACATAACTAATATCTAGTAAGCATTAGAGTTAGAATAAATACCATTTATTTAACGTTTCCTTTGTGTTAAGCATTTTACAGTTACAACATATGGATGGATACTATATTGTAATGGTTAAGAGTGTAGTTTTTTGAGCTGGATAATCCTGGATTGGAGTCTCATCTTTATTACCTCTTTTTTTTTCTGTTTTATTGAGGTATAATTGACAAAATTGTAAGATAGTCAAAGAGTATATCATGATGATTTGATATACATATCTGTTGTAAAAGGATCCTTCCCATCACGTTAATTAATACATCTAACAGCTCATGACACCTTTTTCCTTTTTTTCTTTTTTTGGTGAGAACACTTAAGTTGTATTCTCTCAGAAAATGTTAGTTATACAATACAGTATTATTGACTGTAGTAACTATGTTATACAGTAGATCCTCAGACCTTATTCATCCTGCAGCTGAAAGTTTGTACCCTTTTACCAGTCTTCCCCTCTTTTCCCCACCCACACCCCAGCCCCTGGCAACCAGTTTTCTACTCTGTTTCTATGAGTGTGGCTTTTTTTCTTTTTAGATTCCATATATAAATGATATCATTCGTATTTATCCTGTCTGGCTTATTTCGTCAGCATAATGCACTCCTGTTTCATCTATATGGTCACAAATGAAAGGATCTCCTTCATTTTTTTAAGGCTGAATAATATTCCATTACCTCTTAAGTGAGTGACTTTTGGTACATTGTTTACACTTCCTAAGCCTCAGGGTTTCTTTTCTTCTGTAAAAAAAAAAAAAAATATATATATATATATATATATATATATATATATATATATATATATACACATACTAACAAGTTATTTTTTGATACGTGGAATGTTTGTTGAATCAACAAATAATTAGTTGAGATCATAAATGTGACACTTAGCACTGTATTAACATTTATTAATACTCTCCCTGTTAATTTCTACAATAAATTGTATAATAAGTAACAATAATAATAGTACTACTAGTAGTTTTAGAAAATGCATAGGATGTGCCAGGCATCATATACTGTACTACCCTCCTTCATGTGTACCACAAGTTACATGTGGATATCATCTTCCACGTTGTTTCCTTTAAAGAAAATTGAAGCTCAGCAAGATTGAGTAGCTTGCTCCAGATGTGAACTCAGGTCTGAATCACTCCACATATAGGTTCTTAATGACTCCATGTCTTTAATTCCACACCTGCATTTGTTTGTTGTTGTTGTTTTTAACTTTCCAAGCATCTGATCTGAAATTCCTTTCTCTTTGGGGAATTTTCCACTTTGTGGGTCTTGGTGAGAAACAGAGCCTTCCTCTCGTTATACAAGCTGAACATGTCAGATACACTGTTTACTCACATGCTCAGTCTCCCTTACAGATGGAAAACAGTCGGGCGACCTCAGGTTGGCCAACTGCACCCCTCTCTTGGATTTTGAATTACAAATAAATGATGTAAAGAAGCAAGGCCAGCAGTGCTGGGTCAACCTCCTGTTTCCTGTTCCTGCTTGGTAGCAAGGCCAGCTAGGACTTATAACATCACTTTGGCCTGATCCTATAATTGCAATAGCATAGCCTTGGCTTTCGGTTGTTTAGTCTGCTTCTAGTTACTGAGACCTAACCAGAAACTTCCAAAAGTTTCCTTTTCTGCTCAAATTAGCCGTATCTGGTTCCTGATGATTACAAATAAGACCTTTCCTGATATACAGTGGTGACCTACTTATCCAGGCAGATGTAACATCGTCCTGGCAGGGACAGAGGGCAGGCAAGTTCCTTGAACAGCTGAACAAGAAGAAAAAGACCTAAGAAGGAAGAATTGAAGCCAGTTCTGCTTGTGTTATAATTCTACCCGCAGCTGCCTCTGTTTCACAGACCACATGCTAAGGACCATGTCCCTTCCCCTGTAACAGACGAGCAAAGTAGACCCAGGCCTTCCAACCCAGAGACCAGCTGAGCTGTACCGTGGACAATCTAGGATGTGAAAGACTTCACTCAATGTCTTTGTCACTTGACACATTGTTCCTCTCTTTGGGAAGTAGCTTCTTTGTGTGACAAGAATATGCTAAACCAACACTTAAGTGGACAGAGGTGAACGATGCCAAAATTAGCTACAGAAAAAAAGGCGTAAAGACTTGTATTTTCTGTTATTTGAAGGTGTTAAGACCCCACATAGAATATGAGTCCTTTAAAGGAAAGTTGTGAATGGCCCAGGGAATGTTGAATTTCCATGTGGCCATATGTTCTTGATCGGTCACGATGATGATGATGGTAGCATCAGTAGCATTTATCAGTGTTTCCTGGGTGAGAGGCACTTTATCCTAATGACCTTTTAACCCCATGATGACCCTGTGAAGTAGGAAATACTGTTTCAGCATCTTCAGGGTTTTTCTTTTTTTTTTTTTTTTTTATCAGGAATTTACCCTAGATCACAGTTGGGTGGTAGAACGACCAGAACTGGACACTAGCCTTTCCTGAATTCCCAGAGTGTGATCTTAGCAGTTATATTGCCTGATGCAGAGCCATGTAAATGTTGCCAAAGCAATGAAACGTGTACCTATTTCTAACAGATTCTAACTCAGAAGCTCTGGGGTTAAGTGCAGAGCAGTTGAGTGTGATTGTCTTTACAGACAGTAGATAACTTAAGAGAAGTTGTTTAAAAGTATATTTGCATATTGCACTGCACTGTCATATCTGTGATTGGTTAGCTATTGAGTAACTAACACAAATCCCAATCCCATCTCTAATCTCATTCATCTCTTGTATGATATTTGACCTAATTGAGGCAGTTTTTTTTTTGCTCTTTCCCACAAACACACATCGAACATCCAAAACATGCTTACCATTTGTGAGCATATTCTCTTAGTTATTTAGGAGTTGAGTAAGAGTGAGAGAGAAGGGCTTCCCTCGTGGCGCAGTGGTTCAGTGCTCTGCCTGCCGATGCAGGGGACGCGGGTTCGTGCCCCGGTCCGGGGAGATCCCACATGCCGTGGAGCGGCTGGGCCCGTGAGCCATGGCCACTGAGCTTGCGCGTCCGGAGCCTGTGCTCCGCAACGGGAGAGGCCACAACAGTGAGGCCCGCGTACCGCAAAAAAAAAAAAAAAAAGAAAGAAATACGGTCATCATTTATTTAATATCCTTTATGTTGTTAATCCCTCTTAGCATTTACTGCCATTCACTCATTTGTATTATTTGGAGTATAGCAGTTTATTCACACAGCATTTTTACATATGGCTTATCATTTGTATTCTATTTTAATAACACTAATAATTGTAGACTATTGACAAACTCATCAGACCCTACATATTCATTTCAAAATCATGAAAATAAGGTGGAAAATGAGGTGTAAAGTGGAAAATCTATGTGTATGTTTTCATTGGTGGAATGAGGAGCTACCTGAATATCACTCCTTCAGCTTTTTCTTCAAATGGTGCACTTTTTCCTCCATGCATAGCAGTCTCTTCCATTAGGTAAACAGTAGTCTTGAGGGCAAACCTCAGAAGTAGAAACAGGAGAACTTTTCAGTTATGGTAAAATCAAACATATTTTTCTTCAGTAGTGAAAAAAAAATCCTTCACGAGAAGTTCAACCACCGTGAGTTCCATGGTGAAAAACTTTCCACTTATAGATGCAACTTCCCCCAGAATTCTGAGAAATGTCGGTAGTAGAGAGGGGTGTTGCATACACCTGTTTCATTTCCCTCTGACTTTTCCTCCTCCTTTCTCTATTGACATTAAAATCTATAGTGAAAGCACATAGTAAGCAGTCTAGGACAATTGATATGACATTTGATCTAAATCTCCAAAGTCTATTTTAGATGGGGATGCTATGAGAGTCACAGGAGGGGAAAAAATCTAGAATTATTCTTATGTGATCAAATGTACTAAAATAACAAAAGCAAATCTTATTTCTAGCTAATAAAATAGCATTCCTTATATGATGTCATATTATGGCAGAAAAGAAATATATGCGTCTATTTTCTTCTATATTAAAACTGCTAAGGAGTGGGGACCAATGAACTAAATCAATTGTTTTGGGTTCAAGTTGTAGTTTTTAGTAGCCATCCTTCTTAGCAAGTTTTCAGAAGCAAATGTAGTTCGTTTACTATCACCACTAAATGTGCAATTGTGTAGATTTGTGGAAAAAAGTATTATCAAATATATATACTTCAAAATGATTTGTGTAAATTTTTCTATTCATATTATTATTCTCCTTAAGTAAATCAAAATCTACTATATACTGTGTTTTTCTTCTATAGCTTAAAAGGGGAATGTATGTTGAAACTTATTCAAATATTTATTAGGTGTCTACTAAGTGCCAGGCACTCTACTAGGCAGTAGAGATGTTGTATTAGAGGTGGAAAATGTCCTTGACCTCCAGAACTGATACTCTTGTAAGAGAAATACTGGGTCAAACTAAGTCAACAGTTTCTTTGCTACAGAGCTTTTTACGAGTCTTGTGAATTATGAGTCTCTGATAAGGAGATGCAGTGGACAACAGATCCCAAATTTATTTGAAATCTTTTCCTTCATGGACTGTCTCATAGGATTTATGATCCACTGAACACACCTTGAGAGACACTAGTATTCTGCAGTGGTTAGTTAATTGTTTTCTATTAAACAACTATATACTGAATCCATGATATTGAGTAATAATATCCATGATATTATTATCTGGATTTTTTGGAGGATACAATGATGTACATGGCCACTGTGATGATAAGGGGGTCCAGTTAGTTAAGAAGAGAAACCACAGGAGTTATAACTTAATGTAACAAAGAAATACACACACATATATATATTTATATGTAAATTACTATTTATATAGTATACAGTGTCTTCTGAAGAAGATAGAGTTGTTTGTAACTTGGGATCTCACAGGAGGTTTCACAGAGAAGGTAGACCCTGAGCTGGGCAGAATTTCAGTAAGTTAATTTGGTTCTGACCGTACAATAAGATCAGGTATTTGCACTGGTCAATCTGACCTTGATGGAACAGCATTCCATTTGCAGGGAATAGTGTGATCAAACATGCAGTGGTGGAGATTGCCAGATTGTAATATTCCAGTACCTGGAAAGTGTTGGAACGTCTGCTTTCTCCACGGTCTAGAAAAGTGAATCTCGAGTGAAATGCAAGTATAATGGAGGCCAGTGCTCTTTGCGTTGTACACTGCTTTGATTCTACAACATGCAACAATGTAGTGATCTGTTTCAGATTGTCATTATTCGAGAGGGTTCTTAGTAACAGGAGTGGAAAAGGAAGACCTCTCTTCCTGTGTTTCTGCCCTATGCTCTTAAGCCAGAAAATGTACCAACATCACTGACCTGACCTTGTCTCAGGTATCTATCAGGATCTACTAGAATCATTCTAGTGAAAGGTAACTAGATGTCCAAAGGACTTAAAAGATACACTATAACCTTTGTATACTTTATATACCTGGTGAAACAAAAATGTCACCTGAGTGGTCCCCTTCCCTAGAAATACCAGTATGTTTTTCCAGTGCATGGCAGAACTTTGCAGGTAAAACTGGGATAAAGGTGAAGAACAGTCTTAAAATTCTAGTCCTTGAACAGCACCTAACACAAAACAGGTTTTCAATAATCTTAGCAACAGTATTCACAAATAATGACCATCAGCGTAACTGCTCTTTTGTGCCAAAATACATTACCATATTACTTTTTTTCCTTCAGCTTTACAACTTGGGTTCTATTATTGTTTTCATTTTACAGGTTAGGAAAGTGAGGCTCAGAGATGCTAAGTCACTTGGGCAAGGTCACAGAGCTTGTAGGAGATAAACCTGCACGCTTACTGTTGGATCCTACAAACCAGACCATAATTTAAGTCCTTCAAAATATACCTCAGAACATTTGAGTAAATTAATGAATAAATCCTCCTAGTCAGACTGACCAGATCATTATATTAGGTTCAGCTATAAGTGGAGGAAAGTCGTAGTCATAGTTGGACAGTTAATACAGTAATTTACTTGCTTTGAATTTTCTAAATGATGTTTAGCTGGTAGTTTCATGATGATAACCATCGAATAAAAACAGGCATATTTTGGTGTTTGGAATAAGATCTCATATTGAGTAAAATACATATTGATTTCTAGACCTATATGATGTGAGTAACAGATGACATTGAGATGTCATCTAGAAGTACTCCTGTGCAGTTCATCATGTCAACCCAGCTAATAATTTTAGAATGTTCAGAGTGAATAATATATGCAGCCATAAAGCATATTTCTAATCAATGCAAATAATATTTTTCCTATGCTAAACCCAGAGTTAAGTTATAACACGCATCATAAGATTAATGGGCCATTTTTTCTTCATCACTTTGCTAAATGACTTAGTCTGGAAACCATTCAGAAGGTTGCGAATTGGAGCTGAGCAGTAGTAGTGAGACTGTGCCTCTGATGATGAAACTATTTCCACCCCGACCCCTACCGCTCCCTTCTTGGGAAAGAAGGCAACACTTCTCCTAGAAAAAGTCACAGGTTCGTAAGCTGGCTTGTATAATACGTTTGGAGGAATAGTGTGTCTTTTAAGCAGAGCCTATCTCGGCATATAAAATAATTTTTACCTACCATTTAATGAAATTAACACTCGCTTTGAGGCTAGGTCTTTTGCCATTTGACTCCTGGATCACGTCTATGGATATATTTTTTTCTTGAGACGAAGTGTGAACCCAATATAGTATCCGTCATTCAGTCTATCTAGCTGATGTACGTCATCTGAAGCACAAGCTCCCTGAGGCCAGGCACTTTATCTGCTCTATCAGTGTAGCCCTGATGCCTAGTGTCTAGCTTTTGGAGATTCTTAATAAACATTTGTACTGAATAAGGTATGTATATGGTGAGCAAAAGTTGGCTTCCCATTCTACAGTCAAGAGTATCCCACTCATGTTCTGTGAACACTGGATAGCAGAATCTTACTATGTTATTTTTCTGTTCCCTTTGCAAGTTTCCTGAAAGGGCATTCCTGTCCTTAGAATGTCCATCTCCTCCCATCTTCCTGGAGAATAACTCTTCTTTCTTAAATACTTAGCCCCATTATTGACTCTTTAAGATTGAATGTATTACCTCCTTACAAACAGGAAAATGCAGTGCTTTTTTTTTTTTTTCGACAGTTTATCACCAGAAAATTATTCTAACACCTGAAATTCTGGACCTAAAATGCCTGGACTAGTGGTTCTCAAAGTCTGGTACCCAGACCAGCACATCAGCTGCACGTAGGAATTTTTAGAAGTGAAAGTCTTGGGCCCTGCTCCAGACCTACAGACTGGGACACTCTGGGGGTGGGGCCCACTACCTGTTTCAGCAAGCTCTCTTGGTGATGCTGATGCATACTCAAGTTTGAGACCCACTGCTTAGACCTAGAGCTTAAGGTTTAGGCTTTGGACAGATCTGAGTCCTAAACACTACTGAGACACTGGAGTGACCATGAGCAAGTTACTTCTGGGAACCTCTTAGCATCTGTGTGCCTTGCTTAGCTAATAGTGATTTTAATTAATTAGAATAATGCACACGGTGTACTCAAGAGAGTAACCAAAGCATACTTTATGTTCCATAAATTCTAGCTGTTTACCATTATCATCAATCAGAGCTTACTGACACATCCTGAAGACATTCTTCTAATAAGTGTAATAATGTGGTTTGTAAAATTAACAGCTTAGAAGAGCATATTACGAAGTTCATCAGACAGGGTCTCAGCAGGAAATCAGGGGTACATCAATAAGGATAAATTGAGCCCAATGTAGAGAATCAAGAGATAGTGTAGTGCCCCTGGGTTCAGTAAAAGTGTGGCTACTTTATAGGAGATGAAAGAGAAAGGAAGCCTTGCTGGAGAGAGAGTCCTCTCCAAAGATGCTGTGATGCCCCACAGAGAAGCACTATACGTTAGTTGGGGGATGCAGCCAACTCCCAGCAATTTGGCAAGAATTAATACCCTAACTTCACTCCCCTCCTTCATTCCCTACAATCTTCTATTGGTACTCTTCATTGGTGAGCCAAACAGAAGCCAGAGCAAGGACACTTACTAAGATAGGCCATGCAAGCCATCCATATAGAATTGGGTGGAGAAAGGATGTGGAAGGGCAGATAGGACATATTTCCCGCAGGTGGTGAGCGAGCTGTAAAGTCACTCGCCCTTCTAACATCTTTGCCATTGCAGGAGCACGGAGGAGCGAGTGGTTAGTTCTGACTTGGCAGATCCAGGAGACTGCAGGACAGAACTGGTATATGAGTTGGGCTTTAAAGGTAGATTTGAATTTTAATGGAGAGTATGGAGTAAGAAATGGTGAAGAACCAAGGGAAAGGGAGATTCATTGCAAATGGAGAAAAGAAAAGTGGCATAAAGACAAGAAAAGTCAAGACTTATGGAAGAGATAGCAAATACTCTGCGTGTGACTGGAGCAGAGAATGGGTAGACGAAGGCTGGAAGTTAAGATGAAGTCATCCTTGAATAACATTAAAGTTTCCTCCTTTAACCTCAATTTCCACCTTCTACTCCCTTCACTAACATTGGAAAATTAAAAGTGAATTTGACTGGGTTGGTGGCAATGGCAGTATGAAGCAAAGAGAGGAGAATAAGAGTAAAAAATTTCGTAGTACCTTGGTGAAGCTGGGTAAATGATGGGTGGTGGTGTCACGTCAAAGCATGGGCAAGTGATTGTGACAAATATAGGCTTATTTCTTGACTATATGACTTCAGTTAAGGTACTTAAGCCCTCTAGGCTGCAGTCTCCCAACCTGTAAAATGGGGATAAAACCTCGCTTCCTCCAAGGTTTCTGTGAGGATCTAATGAGAAATGGAAGTAAAGAGTTGAGTCCAGCAATCAGTTTTTAATACATATAAACTAATGTGAGGATAAGGGTAAGAATACTTGCTATCATTTATTGAATACTTATTATGTGTCCAATATTGTGCTAGTCTATTTACATATCTTTTCTCACTTAGCTTTCTTTTCTCTTATCTGCCTTTCTATAGGCAAGAGATAACTGATGGCTCAGTTATGAGGAAACGCAGTTGTGAGGAAAATGTCAGAGGGAAAATGTACCAGAAAGTTAATTCCTAATGGATCTGTCAGCCTTAAACAGAGCATGTCTGTGCTAAAATGTGTAAAATATCTGTGCTAAAACTACTCAATTGGACAAGTTTTGATAAAGTATTAACTTAACGAATAGGCATAAACAGCTTGGAGCTTTTTGGGGGGTATGTGGTAATATTAGTATTGGTGTGATGACTTTTGAAAGTTCTATGGCGTATAGAAGTCAAAAAGAAGACCCAGAAAGGGGGAAAACTCTCTCTGAAAGTTATTGGGGAAGTCTGGCTAGTAAGACTCCAAAAGGGAGAATCAGTAAGAGGCCAGGTTATTCATAGGCCTTCTAAGAATGTGTCCATGAGAAATATTTACAATGATTGGATGCCGGAATAAAGGAGAACACTGGCTCCATAAATGGTAACTTATTTTCCACAAACAGGCTAATGATAAAAATAATGAAAATCTGATGGATTTTTGAGAGTTTCATTGACCAAACTGAGACAAAAGTACATAACAGCTAGATGCTCATAGTTTTAATCAGTTCACTTTGGAGTCAAGCAAAGATAGCACCTGAAATGGTAAGGGACGTTTATGCAAGGTCACAAAGATTTTTGGTGGTGCATTTGGGATATAAACCCATTTCCGTAAGAATTCTTTCGGAAGTCAAATGTTTGCTTGTCAAAAGTAGCATGAACTTACTTCCAGGAAAAGTTCCTAAGAAAAAATAATTTGAGTAATGAAGAACACTGATGTAACAGATAATTTAAGAACCCAGAAACAGAGGTAAAGAGTAAAGCAATTATGGGTTAAGAGTCTGCATAGGCAGAAGGAGCGGAGAGGCTGCTGCTCAATGGCGGAAAAGCGGCCGGTGTTCTGACCGCTTCGTCCCCCTAGCAGTTGCGGGGGAGTTTCCTGCCGGCGCGGCTGGAGTCTCTGTTTCTCAGGGTTCGGTGGCTGGAAGATGCTCCAGAGAGACGAGGCTGCGGCGGAGGAGGTGGCGGCGGCCGAATCGGCAACGGCGCTAGGGTGGAGAGAAGGCGGCGTGCGGGGCCCAACGGTGTAAACAGCCCCGGAGGCGGCGGAGGCGGTGGCCAAGCCCCCGAGGGGGAAGCGGCGCCTCCTGTGGAAGCCTGGGCTGAGTGCAGCAGAGAGGTTCTGCGGCGGGCGCGAGCGGACGCCCTAGACCTCGCCTCCCTCCCTCGCCCCAGGTAAGGCCGCTGGGCGCCCCGCCGCAGGGGGAATGGCTCGCGGGCACCGCCGAGGCCCCGGACCGTTTTCGGGGTGCCGCCGAGCTGCGGCCGGGACCTCTCCCCGCTTAATCCTCGCCTCTTTCCCTCGGCCGCGGAGCCCAGAGGAGCGGGACGCCGGGCCTGGCTCCTGGCTAGGTCCCTTCCCCAGCCGCCGCCTCCGCGCTCGGCCGAGGCTGGGAGAGGCTCGGGGCAGGGAATTTTAGTTTGCTCCAAAGCCTGGAAGTAAACTGCTTGTCCCTGTTCTCTGCGAGCATCTCTTTCACCTGAAAGCACTGGGGCTACTCCAGGCCGTAACTCGTCCCTTCCTGGTGCATGCCTGTTTGAAAACACTACCTTTTCCCATTTGTTTCCTCATTAGCTTCTGCCTTCCTCTGCGCTCCATTTCACTTCTTCGTTAAATCTTCTTTCTCGCTCTTCTGTCTACGCGTCTCACCACCTCCTTCCTCCTTAGCGACTTTATTTAAATCGTTTCTCTTTTTCTTCTCAGGAGACTCCGGTCTTCTCTTCCCTGTCTTCCCCAGCAGTCCTTTTCGGATGTCATTCTTTTTACTAGTGAAGTTCTTAAATGAAACTGCTATCGTCAGTGTCCCAAATCTACCAGAGGCCCATTAAGAATAGACTCACCAGCTTTAAGTGGCAGATCAGTTTCTGATTTCACCGAGCCTAACATCCTTTTTAAAAAATTGTATTATTAAATGTAGAGTGTGGAAATAGCCCTGAAGCTATTTTTAAAATGAAGGGCTCAATGAGTGTTGGAAATAGTTATTTCATTTTTTCAAGTTGCATGACCTCTAATGTCAGATTGAGCAGATCTAGAACATTTTTGCCCATCTTGTCTGGCAGAATGCTTCTGAAGCGTTTTGATAGCGGCTCACATTCATCACTATTCAAGTTGGCTTAAAAGCAGTTTGAAAACTTTAGAAAAAAGACATTATGAGAACAACTAGGAAGCTGTTTTGATGAAGTCACTGTTAAATACCTTTTAAAATAGGCTTCACATGTTTAATGTATCAAAATAAAGTTGGCGGGGGTCTTGTAAAAAGGATTATTTAGGAATTTGAGTAGTCTTAAGAGTTATGTAGCTATTTTGGGAAAAACATTCTTTTTCTGTTAACAAACGTTTACAACTCCTGTGATGTGAGAATTACCGAGGTTTACTGTGGGATTAACACAGGAACTGATTTTATTTGAGCTACTATATGGATGTAGAAGTGGTAAATTGCTCAGGTTAGAGTAAATCAGTATGTAGAAGAAAAAAACAAGAGTCTGCATAAATTCCCCTGGAAGGGGGATATGGTCAGACATGGCAATTTGAAAACAGTGAGTCACCAAAAGTAAAAGTAAATTACAAGCTGTTTTGGGGGTCTTCAAGAGAGATTTTATAGATTGACCAACAACAGCAGCAAGGATAAAATATAACGCTGTCATGTAGACTGCAGCCTGAAAAGAAAGCATTGCAGAAAAGCCACATCATCCTGAATTTATATTTCCGTGCATTTGAACAGATTGGAGAGCAGTAAAGTTGTTTTAAGAGCGAGTGATTTAAGTCAGCCAGCTTGTGAATAATACAAGATATTTTTGCATTTACATTAACTTATGTCCATAAATAACGAACTTTAACAATGAACAAAATCCATAATCCTGATAATGCTAAGAAAACTGGAAAGATACCTTTACCTTGAAAAGACAGCATAAAGAAGACAGCATAGAAATTTAGGGAGATTGCAGTTTTGGAAAAATTATATTAACATTTATTAGCTGCTACAGCTTTGAAATGTGATGATTTAAAGAAAGAAGTAGACTGTTGATTTCTAAAAGGTAATGTGTTGGCTGAAAGAGAAGAGAATCTTGTTGAGACCTAAAGTGTTCTTTTAAGGATATATTTCAATGTCATTTCAAAAAATAAACACATTTCCCATAACAAAACAGTGAGGTTAATGGAATAATGCAGGTGAAAGCTTTTTGGCCCAAAGGAGTTCCGTCCTTTGGAACAAAGTTTTATTGTTGAACACACCATGACCCAGGCCTGTGAGTGCCAGCACAGTGGCTGTTTTTACAAGATCTGGTACAATATTCACAGTAGTTCTGGCCTTAGCACTAGGCAAGGATCATTCTTTTTGTATCTTCCCGATTGCTTCCTCTACACAAATGGGATAATCCCTCCTCTTCTAAACTGGAAAGTAGTTTCTTCCCTCAATAAAACTAGTTTCTTCTCCAGGTTGAGCTTTTCCAACTCTTAGAGGTCTAAAATGAATGATATGAAACATACTATATTTGCATCTATTTTTATTTAAGAGTTCTCTAAGGAGATTTATCTAATTAAATAGGAATTTCCTAAGAGATGCCAAAATAAACAATCAACAAGTTTTCTTTAGAGATAATATATATTATATAACAAGATCCACCTAAGAGTTAAAATATAAGTAGGTATACAATTTAACTATTTGAAGATAATTTTTCTTCTTACCACTGAAGCAATAAGCAGGTAGTAGTACAATTTGGGGAAAACAATATTTCTGGCTTTTGTTTTATTTTAATTTGTGATATTCATGAGATCTTTTGTGAATCTTTTGGGTATATAGTAAAATTCATGGGTTTTTAACTTTGTATTGACTCGTATTTTTGTAGGTTTAAAATTTTTCTTCTGGCTTTAATTTATACTATCTCCTTTTACTTTTTCATTTAGAAATAATGTATTTTTCTCAGGATTGCAATCTCAGTGCAGTCCTCTACTTTTCTGTCTCTTAGACGTCTACATTTTTGTCTAGTTAGTACATTTCTAGTGTTTTATACAATTGATAAGAACTCTTTAATCTTATGAATTCTTTATATTTTCTCTTTGGAGACAAGACTTACAGGGATTTCCTTGGGCTTAAACTAGAAAGAAAAACGAATTTGCATATGAAATGTTGAAGGCTTTGTTACAAAGTGGGTTAACATTATATGTATGTTTGAAATAAACTACTTCAACCAGAGCACCTAGCTGTTAGCCTCCAGATTAATATCTATCATAAAATATGTGCATGCTTCCAACACATGGCATTGCCTCCTATTACTGCATGTCCAGGAGAAATTGTTTTGTCTTGTAGCAAAGGGCATTAGCTCTTTGCACGTTTTTTGTTTTTTTTTTTTAATGACAGCTATCCAAAAATCAAGCTGAACCCTTGTATATGAGGACAGAAAAGGACAATTTTTAGACAGGTCTAATATCCAGTTGTACCTTTCAGTCACTTAGAGAGAAGGCTTAGACCCCTGAAGCCCAAAGTCACAGGTTTTTTAGGATTATGGTGGTATATACCTCCAGTTTATAGAAAAAAAATGCGTTGTAGAAAGTCCAAGTTAAATTAGGACTAAAATCCAAGTTAAATCTAGAACTAAAGTTTTACTGCCCCAAATACTTGTAAACTCTAGGTTACTGCTCTGTTGTCCATTTCATCAGTTGCAAAATATTCAAGTTAGTCTTTCAATGCTAACAAGAACATAAAAATGCATTATGTCTAAAAGCAGAACATGAATGCCAAGCCAGATCTGCGCATTACCTGAGAGTTTGGAGGGCCACCCAAGCGGCATCTACTTGTTTGCTACTGACCTTCAGTTAGACTTGCTCAAGAATTGTTACCATGTAATAACATACACCTTATGTACTCTTGAGTTTATTGAAAACACACAGCAAATGTGCACACACACACACACATACACACCAGCACACCAGCACGCACCTACTCTAGAGCCTAGAATTTTAAGAGTCAGAACTTTTTACTTGCTTCTGGATTAAGATGGACCCTGTATTTCCTCAGCATGCTAATTAGAAACTCTATAAACAATTCAAAACCAGCTTCTTAAAATTCTGTTTTAAAAAAATTGATGTTAAATATTATCCTCAGAGAGTTCTACTGTGACTTTTCAAATTGTTTTCTTCTCCCTTCATGGGATAAACAGTTAGGGTTTCTTTTTGTTTGTTTTTTTATCTCTCATTGTAAAAAATTCTATCTTAAAAGCTGATTTATTATTTCTTCCTTAGCATGGATGACATGGGAACAAAGCTGATATTTCATCAGTCTTGTTTTTATTTAAGTTGAAAGGTTATATATTTCTACTATCTACTGCAATAATGCCAAATATTTTTATAGTGCTTGCAAATCTTATGACATTATTTTTTTAGTTTGTATTTAAGGCATTTACTCAAAAGGGACCATATGCCTCAGTTCATGTTACTCTATCATCAGTGTGTACGGTCACTCTATTTTCTAATACTTTTAAGATTGGTTTTGGCCCCGACGTTCCTCTGCCAGATTTATTTCCTTTATTTTCCCCTATATAGCACCATTTGGGCCATTTAATATGTAATTTCCCAACTCACCTTTCATAGTTATTTTAAACGTGTATATATTTGAAATATCGAATTGTTTTGTATTTTCTGATTTTTGCAAAAGTAGTATCGACTAAAAATCACATCCTGTTCTTTTATTTTTTCTACACAAAATTATTGTTTTAAAATTTGTGTTGCTCCATAGAAATTATTGCTTCTGGCCACTGTCTAATATTCCACCATATGTTAATACCATGTTTTGCTTATCCATTACCCTGGTGATACATACTTAGGCTATTTTCAACACTTTATGTCCACCATAAGGCATTAATACACTCTTTCCACATGTCCCCTTGAGTAACAGTGCAGCTGTGGAATGGCTGAGGTGGAAGTCATATATATGCCTTATTTCACAGATTCCTCCCCAGAATAGCTGTACCATTTCCCCCTCACCAGCAATACTTGGAATTTCTCTCTTGCCATATCCTTTGTCACCACATGCTGTTAATCTGCATTTTAAAAAATTAATTAATTTATTTTTGGCTGCATTGGGTCTTCGTTGCTACACTCAGGCTCTCTCTAGTTGCAGCGAGAGGGGTCTACTCTTTGTTGCGGTGCGCAGGCTTCTCATTGCAGTGGCTTCTCTTGTTGCGGAGCACAGGCTCTAGGCGCGCGGGCTCAGTAGTTGTGGCTCCCAGGCTCTAGAGCGCAGGCTCAGTAGTTGTGATGCACAGGCGTAGTTGCTCCACAGCATAATTTGCATTTTAACTTCTGGAAATTTGGCATGTGTGGGTTCATATGAAGTAAGGTGTTTTAATTCTGCATTGCTCTGATTCTAGAAAAGTTAGGTCTTCATATACTTTCTTGCTATTCATGTTTTCCATTCTATGAATTGCCTATCATGACCTTCGCTCATTTTTCTATTGAGTATTCTGTGTCTTTAGAGATGTAGAAGTTTTTGTATTCAGATGTTGAGTCCTTTATTGGGTTTTGGGTAATGTATATGTCTTCTACCCATCAACTGTTTTTCAGTCTGACTTTGGTATCCTTTATTGTACATAAAATTCTAATTTTTTATTAAAGTATAATTGATTTACAATACTATGTTAATTTCAGGTGTACAACGTGGTGATTCAATATTTTTATAGATTATGCTCCATTGAAAGTTACTATAAAATATTGGCTATATTCCCCATGCCCTACAATATATCCTTGTATCTCATTTATTTTATACATAAGTTGTCTGCACTTCCTAATTCCCAGTCTGTATCTTGCCCCTCTCGCTTCCCTCTCCCCACTGGTAACCACTAGATTGTTTTCTATATCTGTGAATCTGTTTCTGTTTTGTTGTATCCATTCATTTGTCTTATTTTTTAGATTCTACTTATAAGTGATATCATTACAGTATTTGTCTTTGTCTGACTTATTTCACTAAGCATAATACCCTCCAGGTCCATCTATGTTGTTGCAAATGGCACAATTTAATCATTTTTTATGGCTGAGCAGTGTTCCATTGTGTATATATGGCGCGTATTCTTTATTCATTCATCTGTTGATGGACACTTAGGTTGCTTCCATATCTTGGCTATTGTAAACAATGCTGTTATAAACACTGGATGTGGGTGCATGCATCTTTTCAAATCAGTGTTTCTGTTTTCTTCAGATATATACCCAGGAGTGGAATTACTGGATTATATGGTTGTTCTGTTTTGGTTTTGTTTTTATTAACGTCTTTATTGGAGTATAGTTGCTTTACAATGGTGTGTTAGTTTCTGCTTTATAACAAAGTGAGTCAGCTATACATATACATATGTCCCCATATCTTCTTCCTCTTGTGTCTCCCTCCCACCCTCCCTGTCCCACCCCTCTAGTGGCTACATCAGTTAACATTCCCACCAACAGTGTACCAGGGTTCCCTTTTCTCCACATCCTCGCCAAGGCTTGTTAGTTTTGTTCTTTTTTATGATAGCCATTCTGACATGTGTGAGGTGATCTCTCATTGTGGTTTTGATTTGCATTTCCCTGATGGCTAGTGATGTTGAGCATCTTTTCGTGTGCCTGTTGGCCATCTGTATGTTTTCTTTGGAAAAATGTCTATTCAGCTCTTCTGCCCATTTTTTTAAATCAGAATTTTTATATTAATAAATTTATAATTTTAATATAGTTAAATTCATCACTTTTGCTTCATACAATGTATGTTTCTTTATTTTTCAAAGATCTATTTCATCTCTTACCCTGAAATCACAAATATATTCCCTTGCAATTTCTTTTATTCTCTCTAGATTTTATTTTTCACATTTAGATATTAAAACTATTGTATTTTAGTTTTGTACATTAGGTGGAATTATATAACATAATGGTTAATAGAATGATTTCTGTGGGGTTTAAGTTCCAGCTCCACCATGTACTTCTTAGGCTAGTCATTTTATCTCTCATACCTCAGTTTTTCCACCTGTAAAATGAGGATAATAGTTTATGCCTTGTGGATTTTTTTGTGAAGATTAGGTGAGCTATATAGGACTGGGTACAACATAAGTGATATCACTAGGTTAAGATCCAGTCTCATATCTCTTTTGAAAATGAGACTGTTTCCCCAAAAGCTGTAATTCAACTTCCTCCATTGGACTATGATTCCATCTCTTTCATGTGCCAACTTCCTCTCTGTATATAGCTCTATTTCTAGGCCACCTGTTTGATTTGTTTTCTTGTTTGCTGTTTCTTCCAAGGGCATCACAGTTCTTATCTATCATGACTTCCCAACATATCTTAATGTGTAGGGCACATTCTCCATTTTGAGCTTATTTTTCAAAACTACCTTAGCTGTATGGAGAACTTTATTCTTCCAGATACATTTTATTTTATTTTATTTTAATGTTTTTATAGGAGATAGAGCAACCTGCTCTTTTTTTTTTCTTTCTTTCTTTTTTTTTTTGGCTGCGTTGGGTCTTCATTGCTGCGTGTGAGCTTTGTCTAGTTGCAGCGAGGGGTGGGGCAGGAGGCTACTCTTTGTTGTGGTGCACAGGCTTCTCATTGCAGTGGCTTCCCTTGTTGCGGAGCACAGGCTCCAGGCTCGTGGGCTTCAGTAGTTGTGGCTCGTGGGCTCTAGAGTGCAGGCTCAGCAGTTGTGGTGCACCAGCTCAGTTGCTCCGTGGCATGTGGGATCTTCGTGGACCAGGGATTGAACCCATGTTCCCTCCATTGGCAGGCAGATTCTCAACCACTGCACCACCAGGGAAGTCCCCCAGATACATTTTAGAATCACTTTTTTATGCTGTCCCTCAAAAAAAAAGAGCTTGGCCTTTTATTACAGTTGCATTTAATTTTATAGATTAATATAAGGACATTTATATTATTATAGTAAGTCATCTCATCCATACCTGTGATATATATTTCTTTTACTCATGTGTCCTCTAATAAAGTTTTCATTATGAAGATTTTCTGCATAATTTATTAGGTGAAACCCCATACTCTCTATAGGTTTTGTTACTATGGTAAATTCATCTTGTATTGTATCTAGATACTGATGCTATGGAGGAACACAGTTGATTTTGGTGCATTAATTTTTTTCCAGCCCCTATGTTGAGCTCTTTTCTTAGATTTAATAGCTTATTGATTTTCCTGTGTTTCCAATGAAATACATAATCAAAACAATCTATAAATATGACATTTTTATCTATATTCTTCTAAACCTTCTCTCTCTATTCCTCTCAATACACAGCTCCGAAAAGGTCGGTTCCAATAGACCAGTAATGTTAGAAATCTTTATCTCAATTCTCTCCTTAAAGGAAATGCTAATTTTTAAAAAAAATTAGTAGTATAATAATTTTTGTTAGTGTATACATGTGCCATGTATTTTTGGTATATAGCCTTTATCAAGGAAAGATAGTTATTATTTGGATCTAGTTTTATAAAATCTACCCTACCCAATAGATTTTGAACCTCATGGGATGCTTTTTATCTCTTCTATCTAAAAAGAATGATGATACGATTTTCTCCTTTTATTTAACTAATACAGTGAATCACATGATATGACTGGCTGATACTGAACCAACCTTGCATTCTCAAGGATAAACCCACTTGACCAAATCGTATTATAGTATAGGTTAGCTTTTGCTGTATTACAAACCACCTCAAAACTTAGTGGCTTAGGGAGATCAGCTTGGTGCTTTGTGACCACCTAGAGGGGTGGGATAGGGAGGGTGGGAGGGAGGGAGACACAAGAGGGAAGAGATATGGGAACATATGTATATGTATAACTGATTCACTTTGTTATAAAGCAGAAACTAACACACCATTGTAAAGAAATTATACTCCAATAAAGATATAGAAAACAAAACAACAACAACAAAAAACTTAGTGGC
Organism: Delphinapterus leucas; assembly: GCF_059928025.1. NCBI lineage: Eukaryota > Metazoa > Chordata > Mammalia > Artiodactyla > Monodontidae > Delphinapterus > Delphinapterus leucas. The sequence goes on from NW_028322258.1 coordinate 3,693,208, forward strand.
TTAAAATAGCAATTACTTGGCAATTTGGGACTGGGTTCATCTGGGTAGTGTTTTACTTTCGGTTTTTTCTGGGCTCCTTCATGCAGTTTTAGTCAACTGATGGATCAGCTGAGTGAGAGCTGGTCTGAGACAGCCTCGCTCACAGGTTTGGTGGTTGGCATGGGCAGTGGGAGCACCTGGTCCACTTGTCTTCAGAACCTAGTGGGCTAGTCCTCGGCAGCTGAGCCATCAAGCTCTTTTGCTATTGTCTCATCATGTGGGTTGAGTATGCCAAAGCCCAGTCCTGCTGAAGTGGTGACTCAGGAATGAGGGTGTCAGAAGGGGATTGTACCATAATTTTTGAAACATCCTATCACAATGTTTTTAATATACCTTAAAACTCTGTGGAATAATATTGTATTTAGGTTTTTGACTTATATTTTTAATAAGGAAAATTTGATTGTAATGTGTTTTTATATTGCCCCTGTTTGGTATAATATTCTTCTTGCCCCTCTAGCCCCATTATTCTAGCTTGGGGTACTTAAAATGTATTGAAGGGGATAGAAATGAGTATTGCATCTTAAATAAAATAGTCTTGGACAAGTGGTTCCCACTTATCACCGAGGTTGTTCAACAGGCTGCACTCTCACAGTGGACTATTGAACCCTTATGCACACCAAGCATTACATCTCACTTATACCTTACTAGCATTCTTGTGCTGGTTCCTTGATTTTAATTTAAAAAGTAATAAGTCCTTGAAAAAATACAAAGTAAGAAGCAAAAACCCTCCATCACCCTAGTCTCTTTCCCTCACAGGGGAAGCAACTATAAAGTTAAGATGTCAATTAAAAAATATTTACAAGATGAAAATGATTCTTAAAAGTCCTTGGGGGCATTTAATCATTGAAGGGTATGCTGAAGAAGGTAAGTAACAGTTTGACCTCCAATCCAGAGACTATTGGCAATAAGTGTAAACAGTGCTCTAACAACATGGCCTAATAGAACTATAGAACTAAAGAAAAAGCTAGGATTAGGATTATTGGGCCCAAATTCACATTGTTCCTAATGAAGAACCTTAAAATCATGAAATATTGACTGATCTCTAATTCTAATTCTAAGTCATTCCAGAATGCTATTTTCTATGTCGAGGAGTGGAGTTTGAGAGAGAAATAAGAAGGAATAAAGTCCAGTTTGGTTTTAAAGAATCATGGAGAAATGAAGATTATTTCTTTCATAATTTCCCTGTAGATAGAGCTCTTCTATGACTGACTTGTTTCACTAAAGCAGGGAAATACAGGGTGTTATCCAGATAATCATATCAGTTTACTTCCAGTCAGTCCTCTTCTGGGCAAACACATCTTTAACTTCATTTGTATTATATAGTATTTTAAATTATGAATTGTTTTGTCTTCTCAGGTCAGTTTCTTTTAGCCACGTGGGTTTGCTCTCTGTTTATTCCCTCCTCCTTCCCTCTCTTCCTTCTCTCCTGTACTCCCTTTTTTATTAGTGAATTGGAAAGACGATTTCCTTATATATGCTAAACTATGCAATTGCAAAACCCAAAAATATAACTAACGTTTTATGAAGAAGACAATAACGAAAAAAAATTATAGTGGAAAAATCTTAGGAAACTGGAAGGAATTTGGGGGTCTTTCTGTCTCGAAGTAGATTTGGAATGTGAATTTCAGGTTCTCTTTTTTAATGCAGGGTTGCTAGTTGAGCCTTTATTTTGTTTTCAGAAAAACAATCAGCTTACATATTTTTTTTAACAAGGTTTTCTTCACCTTTGGAAATTAGTAATGATTAAAAAGAATATTATATAGTTAAGTGATGTCTAATTTTTTTCCTCATGGGTTCACCGTAGTTCAGGTTATAGCCCTGATCTGTTTAATCCTCCAACAATCCTGAGAGGGAGCAAAGGGGCAGATGTTCTTTCCTCATTTCACAGATGAGAAAACTGAGATTCAAAGATTCAAAGTGAGGTTAAGTGCTTCTGCCAAGGTCATTCTGTGAGGTGAAGCCGGAGCCAGGAATAGCACCTCATCCTCTTGTTTTCTCTCATGTGATTCTCCATCCGCTGACCCACTCTCACTATAAAAACACACTGTACCAGGCCTCACACAATCCCTGAAACGTCCTTTTTGTAGGACACTATGGTAGTGACAAGATTGAACAGATATAAAGAATGCTGTAAAAAAGGACCTGTCTTTTTTGTTGACTCCATCCCATAAACTTCCACAGCCACACCGCATGAGAAACATGAGGCATCCATTAAGATCATGTTCCCATTAGTTCCCAAAATCTAGCTAGAACTAGGTTTTGCAGAAATTGAAGACACATCTTGTGGCCTGACTGCTGAAAATGAGTGTCTCAGGAGTCAGAGAGGCATTGCTGCTCAACGAAGTCAAGAATGCCCTTTGCTAATTGTTTCTCCTCCATTTCTGAGGGAATTTAAATTCATGATCGGCACCATATATTATACTTCAATACTATTCACCATCCATCTTGTACGTATTCGCAGGAAAGAATGTTGCCCAAGTCATTATATCCCGCCATGATTCACAGTCGTATGACCTTAGGTGGCAGCTCAGCAGGAGCTTACCGGTGCCTTAAATCATCCCTGTTGTGGGCATACAAGAGCGTGACCTCCGACTTCCCAAGCTGTCTCTTCATGAAATGAAAATGGAACTGAGAGTTTAGGGGAACGTTTTGAAAGTGTCTGGCTCTTGTAGTCATCTAATGAGGTCCCTCATTTCTAGCTGCTAAGCATGCCCTTTAATTGGTGGTCACTCGAAAATCAATGATAATATAACTGTCCAACTCTTTGGAGCTATTTTTCTCTCTGCTTTCTATCTTGCAAGTGCACGATAAAAGAAACCACCCATTCAGCCATTATCTTGTGTCACTTACTATTCAGAGATCAGTCTTCCTTTATGTGCTCTTTCAGGAAAGACCTGGGTTGTATTTTTCACTTGCCTTTCAGGCAGAGAGTAGAGTCCTTGGCACAGATTAAGTCCTCAAAAATGTTAGATGCGTGGATGGGTGGGCAGTGGATTGCAGCACATGAGCAACTACAGTAACATTGTGATTTTTTACTGTACATGACAAGGAAATGACCTCAGTTGGGGAAATAAATGCCTAGCACATATGCCACCACTTTCCCCTTCCATCTTCATTACAGTCCTTACTAATCTATTATGACATTTTTTCCCATTGGGTCTAGACATGACCTCAGGATGCTTGTAGAATATAAACAGTCCTGTGCAATGTAAACCTTGTATAATGTAAACAATGCTTTACTGTTTGATTTGAGTTGGGACACGAGAAGAATTCTATTTTCCGTCCATAACATAGACGTTGGGAATAATAGCTAATGCTTATGTAAACATATAGATTCATAGGATAGAAAAAATAATTTTTAAGAAATGACCTAGTACAGACTCGGGGGGAAAATATATGTTAACTTGATTATAGAAATTTGGTTCAGCCACTCAGCTTCAACCTTCAAAAATCATGTCACTTTTTATTTTAAACCAACATATGAATCCAAGGTATAGCAAAATAAACCATAAACCTTGCAGAACAGGGCCCTTCTAGATACGATCTCGTTAGGACCTGATTCTCCATGGTTGTATCTACACAGAGGGGTAATGCCAGGTCCCCTACTGGGAAGTTGAATTGGAGGAAGAGATAGACATAGAGGTACTATGGATAATTCTAGACTGACATGGTCATCGAGCAGTCCTATGAAAAATAATTTCTGGTGAGTATAGAGTAAATCAGCAATGAGAAACGGAGAGGATTGGAATTAAGTAGACTCATCACTAGTCCGTGGTTATTACCAGTGTAGCAGTTTAGCAATGAATTACTCAAGGTAATTGGTGCTAGGTAGTCTAACAAACACTCCTGAAAGCCAAGTGTCTTAACTTAATAAATGTTTATTTCTCTTGTCAGAGACCAGTGTGAATTAGGTGGTTCATTCTTAGCAGATTGCTTTCAAGTAGTGAATCAGGAACCCGTGCCCCCTCCACCTTGAGGTGTTGTCTTAAATGCATGACTACCTAAACTACAGCAGACGGGAACATGGGCAATCATGCATAATATCTCCTGGCCGGGCCTGAAAGGGGTAGACCCATACCCTTTCAACAAGAATGCAAAAACTTGACCTCTGCCTGGCTCCAAGGGAGGTTGGAAAAGGTCATTGTTCTGTGTGTCCATGAAGAGGAGAATGAAATGCATCTCACTGTCTCATCCATAGCTGAAGGCAGGTAATCTGTGAGAGAGAGCAATGTTTGCAGATGGTGATACATGAAGATTGAGGAAGATGGATTTCTCAATCACTGAGGAGTACTGTTCCATCTAACTGAGTTCGGAATGGTAATAAAGTCATCCACTGAAAACTTACCAATCTAGTTTGTGTGCAAGGTATTATGAATTATAGTCTGACCGTTAATTTAGCAGACCCACAAATATTTACATCTACCAAGCACCGTGCTGGCAACTGCAGCTTACCAGTACTTCTTTCCTGGGCCCTGGATAATTTCCAGTAGTTGGTATCAGGATCTAAGCTATCCACTTGATGTGGACACTAGTCCCCTTGTAGCCCTCTCACAGGAGCCTTTAACCATTCGTGGCCAAAAACAAAGGAAATGGGCAAGAGTTACTGCTCTGCTTATCAGAAGGTGTCTCCTAAAGTCTTGTCTCCTAAATCATTTTTCTGGCCCCTTTATAGTAATTCTTTCTTTATTCACATTTCTTGGCCTACTGAACGCTATAGTCAAATCCTCCCTCAATTTTCTTTTTTCTGAAGTATATAAAACTACATTTTCTTCAGCCTTTTTTTAAAAAAATGATAATTATCTTGTTTATTGGTATTTGGAAAATCTAATGAGATCACATATTTAAAAATCACATACTATCAAAAGATAAATAGTAGTAGTAATTCCTTCTGGAATATTTTTGCCCCTCATCCAACCAATGTTAGGTCCCTTACTCCCTTTCTTAGCAACTTTTATTAATTTCTTATGTGTCTATCAGAAGTTTTTTGTGGCAAAGGTACATGTGTATGTTTCAGAGGTTACTGTTGTCATGAATTCACAGAAGCCAGAGCCTGGAAAGCATTAAGTGGTCCTGAGCACCCCATTTCCAATGAGAGAGCGTAGCAGTGCTCAAACGGCTGGGTGTCCTATAATTCAACTCAATTCTGGCACTATCTACCTGTAGATAGCATCAGATCTCACATGTTAAGGGCTCAGTCCAGCAGGAATGCACACACACACTTCAGGTGCCAGTCACCAAGTATATGTTGTCACCTGTGCTTCTGACCCTTGTACCACAGATCAGAGGTTCCAACGAACCCCTTCTTAGCTTTAATTAATTTGCTCAAGTGACTCATAGTACTCACGGAAATATCCTATTAAGTAGATTAACCGGTGTATTATAAAATGATAAAACTCAGCAACAGCCAGATAGAAAACATGTATAGGATGAGGTATGGGGAGAAAGCATGGAGCCCACTCTCCCCAAATCTCCATGTGCTCACCAACTGGGAAGCTCCCTGAACCCTGTCCTTGGGGGTTTATGGAGGCTTCAGTACACAGGTGTGACTGAATAACTCATTGGCCATGGGCGATTGAGCTCAATCTTGAGTGGCTCTTCCCTGCCCTGAGGGCAAGGGGGTGGGACTGAAAGTTCCAACCTCTAATCACAATGTTGGCTCCACAGGCTGCCTGCTCCCATCCTTAAGTGCTTTCCAAAGATCGCCTTGTTAACATAACAAAAGACACCATTATCACCTCATCACTTAGGAAATCCCAAGGGTTTTAGAAACTGTGGCAGAAACTGGGACAGAGACCAAAACTATAATTCTTATTACTCCTAAATCACAGTTATCTAGGTAAATGTTTGTATCACCCCAAACAGGCAGTAGTCACCAGGGAAAATAAGTTAATTGCCAGTCTTTTCTATTAATTTTTAAAAATCAGATTTAAGAAGAGAATTTTTTTAATGGCCAGTGAAAATGTCTCTTTAGCTCTTGCCTTTTTCTAGTTATTATTTATTTTTTCAATTTTTAGTTTAGTTTTGAAAAGTGTCTTTAAGTTACTTTAAGGTTAGAACCGAACCTTCCAGGGTTAAAAAACTATTGCGTCTCTTGAAAGAGATTATTTTAGACTTAGTGAAATGGATTTGATGCTAGAGAACATGTGACATCATACATTTGACCTTTTTGAAATGATTTACATTATATCAGCTACATTTTAAGTCCAGCAACTGTAACCAAAAAGAAAGAAAAAAAACCCCTACTAATTAAGGCAACTTTGCAGATTGATGGCATTAGATTATCAATTAAGATCTCAGTTTTAAACCAGATTTTTCCTCTAAATAGTGATCCAAAGAACACTAGTTTTACGGTCATTCTAATTAGTCAGACAGCCTTCTGATTGTTTAGTGCCTTCACTTGAAGTTTGTTAAATATTTTGAATATCACCTATGCTCCCATGGGACATTAGTGAATGTGAAGTCAACAAAAAAGAAAAAAAAGTAAGAAAAAGGATTTTGTAGTAAAATAAACTTGAGAAATCCTGGGTTCAGTAAATTTAAACATGTTTCGTGACTGGAGGACTTTTGAGATGTGGAATGAGCTATAATGTGCTCTGTGAATTTCACTGTTAAGTAGAGTTTTGTCTGAAGTGTTTTTAAACTTTATTTGGCTCTACAACCCTTTGTCAGTGGAACATTTTAAAGGACTCTGTTTCTAGCAACTTTGGAAAATGCTGTTCTGGTCTCAGTTGAGCCCTTGAAATCTTAGCATTTGGAAGGAGATCCACACACTAGCTCATCCAATTTCTGGTACAGAAATCTACCATGTATCCATGCTATAGGCTCACTCAGCTGTGGATGAGTATTTTGATAACAAAATGCTCGCTACCCATAAATCAGCTGATTCTATAGTCGGAATGCTGGTCTGTTAGGAGGTTTTAACTTTTTAAGTGCCTTTTACTATTAGAAAATTTTAAGTTTTAAAATTTTGTCTATTGGACCTAGATCTGATCTCTGGATTAAGATAAGTCCTACTCAAGTAAAAGAATCCTTATTTTTCAAGGATGATTTGTACATGAAAAAAAAAAAATCCATATACTTAAAATCATCTGTAAATAGTGACTGAAGAGTAATTGAAAATACATTTGAAAATAATTTTCATTTGAAATTTATGTCAAACTATGTTATTATATAAACGAATCCAGTATATTTTCTCTTACAGCCAGTAAAATTTAGGTTAAATTTTAATTAAGCACAAGTGCTACAATTAAAAAAAAGAATTACATTCTGTTTCGAGTGATTATTTCAGCAAAACTGGTTTATGGGACAGTAAACTGTCCTTCACTGCATGTTCAATGTTAGCAGCTCAAACAGGCTAATTCTGGTAAAAATTCAACAGTTTTCCAAGGCCTTCTCTTAATTATTTGATACTCAATTGTTTTTTCTTTTACTTCTATTGTATCTCTTTTTTAAATTGTTAACTACACATCCTCATTTATCAACGGCTTTGTATGTTTAACCCAGCAGATCTCTGGTATTATTTACAATGGCTTCATGATATTATAGCTTTAAAATTCAGAATTTCACTTTAAAGTTGATTTGAATTTTATTTCTATTAAACGGTATTATGTTTATGTTATGAATCCATCAGTGAGTAATTTTCTGAAACAGGATGAGCAGTTTGCTGACTTAGAAGGGCTGGAATCTATAGACACCTTAAAATTAGGATGTAGATAACGAATAGTTGGATGACAAGAAACCCTGTTATATGAATACAGGAATAATAATGAGTGTTCCAAATCTTATCTTTTCTGTTCTTACTTTTCTCCAAAGGTTAGTTCTGGAGTCCTTAATTCTCCATTCAGTATTAAATGATTGACTATTTGCAGCCATCCCACCATTCTCCCCACTTCTAGGTCTGAGTTTGATAAACCTTTTGGTTTCATCCTTTATTTGTGAAGTAGTGTTCCTAGTCAAGCCAGAAGGCTGTTCCATTAAAGGTTTAGCATTTTAGTGATTTTAGTAGTAAGGGTAAGGATAAGTGGTCTTCAGCCCGTCACAGTCTTCCACCCAACCTTTCTTCATATGAATTTCCTGCAGTAGAAAAATTAGACAGCCAGGCTGAATGATTGAGTCCCTGACTATGACTAGCAATGAACTACTCAGCCCTGGCTTCCTGGGCATGCCATCCTTCAAAAACAGCCTGCCAGATGGAATCTCAATCCCCTAGCTTGGCATTCAAGATACTCATACTCTAATCCACCAAAATCCACTTCCAGTAGTTCTCCCCACTTCTTTCATACAGCAAATATCCATTCACCCAACTGCATTCACTTATCTGGAGTGCAAGTTCTTTTCCTTATATTCCAATATATCCCTGTTTCATCTGCCTAGGAAGTCTTTCAACTTCTTCACAATCTTCAATCCTACATGGTCTTTACTTTCCTACCTTTACAACTTGACCTTAAGAAAATTTTTGCTTTCCAAGATCTATAAGTCAATCAATCAATAAACCATTAATAAGTTCATAGGCTGCTTCAATACAGTTCTCCTCAATACAAATATAGTTGTCAATCCTTAATAATAACAGCTTATATTTGATCACATAGAAATGTATTTTAACTCACATATTTGTTATCTAAAATGATAGTATAGCACTCTTCATTTCGTTGGTTATTTTCTCACATATTTTAATGTCAGTATCACCTCTTTGAAGACTTAAAGTATATGTTGTCCATTTTTTCAGTATTTTAGTATCCTGCCCTGTTTTACACTTAGTGGGTGTTCAATAAATGACTTCGACACTTCACAGAATGGAGAAAATTTTCCCAAATCCTACAAGCGTTGACCCTCTCTGACTTTGCACATCACTTGTTAATGGCAGCTGGGTAGTTGTGTTTGATAGAAATTCAAGAAAAAATTTCTACATGTTTCAAGACCAAAGCCACAGTCATATGAGGACCTTAGCATCATGAATATATTTTTAAATATATACAATGGAGAATTGCACTTTTATGATTTTGTGATGAATCACATGTAAAACAGTCATTCACATTTTATTTATTTATTATTATTTTTAAATATCTTTATTGGAGTATAATTGCTTTACAATGGTGTGTTAGTTTCTGCTTTATAACAAAGTGAATCAGCTGTACATATACATATATCCCCACATCTCCTCCCTCTTGCATCTCCCTCCCACCCTCCCTATCCCACCCCTCTAGGTGGTCACAAAGCACTGAGCTGATCTCCCTGTGCTATGTGGCTACTTCCCACTAGCTGTCTATTTTACATTTGGTAGTGTATATATGTCCATGCCACTCTCTCTTTGTCCCAGCTTACCCTTCCCCCTTCCTATGTCCTCAAGTCCATTCTCTATGTCTGCGTCTTTATTCCTGTCCTGCCCCTAGGTTCTTCAGAACCATTTTTTCTTTCTTTCTTTCTTTTTTTTTTAGATTCCATATATATGTGTTAGCATACAGTATTTGTTTTTCTCTTTCTGACTTACTTCACTTTGTATGACAGACTCTAGGTCAATCCACCTCACTATGAATAACTCAATTTCATTTCTCTTTACAGCTGAGTAATATTCCATTGTATATATGTGCCACATCTTCATTATCCATTCATCTGTCGCTGGACACTTAGGATGCTTCCATGTCCTGGCTATTGTAAATAGAGCTTCAAAGAACATTCTGGTACATGTCTCTCTTTGAATGATGATTTTCTCAGGGTATATGCCCAGCAGTGGGATTGCTGGGTCGTATGGTAGTTCTATTTTTAGTTTTTTAAGGACCCGACATACGGTTCTCCATAGTGACTGTATCAATTTACATTCCCACCAACAGTACAAGAGTGTTCCCTTTTCTCCACACCCTCTCCAGCATTTATTGTTTGTAGATTTTTTTGATGATGGCCATTCTGACCTGTGTGAGGTGATACCTCATTGCACTTTTGATTTGCATTTCTCTAATGATTAGTGATGTTGAACATCCTTTCATGGGTTTGTTGTCAATCTGTATATTTTCTTTGGAGAAATGTCTGTTTAGGGCTTCTGTCCATTTTGGGATTGGCTTGTTTGTTTTTTTGATGTTGAGCTGCATGAGCTGCTTGTATATTTTGAGATTAATCCTTTGTCAGTTTCTTCATTTGCAAATATTTTCTCCCATTCTCAGGATTGTCTTTTCATCTTGTTTATGGTTTCCTTTGCTGTGCAAAAGCTTTTAAGTTTCATTAGGTCCCATTTGTTTATTTTTGTTTTTATTTCCATTTCTCTAGGAGGTGGGTCAAAAAGGATCTTGCTGTGATTTATGTCATAGAGTATTCTGCCTATGTTTTCCTCTAAGAGTTTTATAGCGTCTGGTCTTACATTTAGGTCTTTAATCCATTTTGAGTTTATTTTTGTGTATGGTGTTAGGGAGTGTTCTAATTTCGTTCTTTTAAATGTAGCTGTCCAGTTTTCCCAGCACCATTATTGAAGAGGCTGTCTTTTCTCCATTGTATATTCTTGCCTCCTTTATGAAAAATAAGGTGACCATATGTGCGTGGGTTTCTCTCTGGGCTTTCTGTCCTGTTCCATTGATGTATATTTCTGTCTTTGTGCCAGTACCATACTGTCTTGGTTACTGTACCTTTGTAATATAGTCTGAGGCCTGGGAGCGTAATTCCTCTAGCTCTGTTTTTCTTTCTCAAGGTTGCTTTTGGTATTCAGGGTCTTTTGTGTTTCCATACAATTTGTGAAATTTTTTGTTCTAATTCTGTGAAAAATGCCGTTGGTAGTTGGATAGGTATTTCATTGAATCTGTAGATTGCTGTGGGTAGTATTGTCATTTTCACAATGTTGATTCTTCCAATCCAAGAACATGGTATATCTCTCCGTCTGTTTGTATCATGTTTAATTTCTTTCCTCAGTGTCTTACCGTTTTCTGCATAAAGGTCTTTTGTCTCCTTAGGTAGGTTTATTCCTAGGTATTTTATTCTTTTTGTTGCAGTGGTAAATGGGAGTGTTTCCTTAATTTGTGTTTCAGATTTTTCATTATTAGTGTATAGGAATGCAAGAGATTTCTGTTCATTTATTTTGTATCCTGCTATATAACCAAATTCATTTATTAGCTCTAGTTAGTGTTCTGGTAGCATCTTTAGCATTCTCTATGTATAGTGTCATGTCATCTGCAAACAGTGACAGCTTTACTTCTTTTCCAATTCGGATTCCTTTTATTTCTTTTTCTTCTCTGATTTCTGTGGCTAGAACTTCCAAAACTACGTTGAATAATAGTGGTGAGAGTGAACAACCTTGTCTTGTTCCTCATCTTAGAGGAAATGGTTTCAGTTTTTCACCATTGAAAACGGTGTTGGCTGTGGGTTTGTCATATATGGCCTTTATTATGTTGAGGCAAGTTCCCTCTATGCCTACTTTCTGGAGGGTTTTTATCGTAAATGGGTGTTGAATTTTGTGGAAAGCTTTTCCTGCATCTATTGAGATGATCATATGGCTTTTCTCCTTCTGTTTGTTAATATGGTTTATCACATTGATTGATTTGCATATATTGAAGAATGCTTTCACTCCTGGGATAAACCCCACTTGATCATGGTGTAGGATCCTTTTAACGTGCTGTTGGATTCTGTTTGCTAGTATTTTGTTGAGGATTTTTGCATCTATGTTCATCAGTGATATTGGTCTGTAGTTTTCTTTCTTTGTGACATCTTTGTCTGGTTTTGGTATCAGGGTGATGGTGGCCTCGTAGAATGAGTTTGGGAATGTTTCTCCCTCTGCTACATTTTGGAAGAGTTTGAGAAGGGTAGGTGTTAGCTCTTCTCTAAATGTTTGCTAGAACTCGCCTGTGAAACCATCTGGTCCTGGGCTTTTGTTTGTTGGAAGATTTTTAATCACAGTCTCTATTTCAGTGCTTCTGATTGGTGTCTTTATATTTTCTATTTCTTCCTGGGTCAGTCTCAGAAGGTTGTGCATTTCTAAGAATTTGTGTGTTTCTTCCAGGTTGTCCATTTTATTGGCATAGAGTTGCTTGTAGTGATCTCTCATGATCCATTGTATTTCTGCAGTGTCTGTTGTTACTTCTCCTTTTTCATTTCTAATTCTATTGATTTGAGTCTTCTTCCTTTTTTCCTTAATGAGTCTGGCTAATGGTTTATCTATTTTGTTTATCTTCTCAAAGAACCAGCTTTTAGTTTTATTGATTTTTGCTCTCATTTCCTTCATTTGTTTTTCATTTGTTTCTGATATGATTTTTATGATTTCTTTCCTTCTGCTAACTTTGGGGGTTTTTTTTGTTCTTCTTTCCCTATTTGCTTTAAGTGTAAGGTTAGATTGTTTATTTGAGTTGTTTCTTCCTTGAGGTAGGCTTGTATTGCTATAAACTGCCCTCTTACAACTGCTTTTGCAGCATCCCGTAGGTTTTGTGTCATCGTGTTTTCATTGTCATTCGTTTCTAGGTATTTTTTGATTTCTTCAGTGATCTCTTGGTAATTTAGTAACATATTGTTTAGCCTCCATGTTTTTGTATTTTGTACAGTTTTTTTCCTGTAATTGATATCTAGTCTTGTAGCATTATGGTCAGAATAGGTACTTGATACGATTTTAATTTTCTTACATTTACCAGGGCTTGACTTGTGACAAGTCAATATATGATCTATCCTGGAGAATGTTCCATGAGCACTTGAGAAGAAAGTGTATTCTGTTCTTTATGGATGGAATGTTCTGTAAATATCAATTAAGTCCATCTTGTTTAATGTGTCGTTTAAAGCTTGTGTTTCCTTATTTATTTTCATTTTGGATGATCTGTCCTTTGGTGAAAGTGGGGTGTTAAAGTCCCCTCCTATGATTGTGTTACTGTTGATTTCCCCTTCTATGGCTGTTAGCATTTGCCTTATGTATTGAGGTGCTCCTATTTTAGGTGCGTAAATATTTACAATTGTTATATCTTCCTCTTGGATCGATCCCTTGATCATTATGTAGTGTCCTTCTTTGTCTCTTGTAATAGTCTTTATTTTAAAGTCTATTTTGTCTGATATGAGAATTGCTATTCCAGCTTTCTTTTGATATCCATTTGCATGGAATATCTTTTTCCATCCCCTCACTTTCAGTCCGTATGTGTCCCTAGTATGTGTCTGAAGTGGTTCCTTTGTAGACAGTATATATAGGGGTCTTGTTTTTGTGTCCATTCAGCCAGTCTATGTCCTTTGGTTGGAGCATTTAATTCATTTACATTAAGGTAGTTATTGATATGTATGTTCCTATTCCCATTTTCTTAATTCTTTTGGGTTTGTTATTGGAGGTTTTTTCCTTCTCTTGTGTTTCCTATCTAGAGAATTTCCTTTAGCATTTGTAGTAAAGCTGGTTTTGTGGTGCTGAATTCTCTTAGCCTTGGCTTGTCTGTAAAGGTTTTAATTTCTCCGTGAAATCTGAATGAGATCCTTGCTGGGTAGAATTATCTTGGTTGTAGGTTTTTCCCTTTCATCACTTTGAATATGTCTTGCCACTCCCTTCTGGCTTGCAGAGTTTCTGCTGAAAGGTCAGTTGTTAACCTTATGGGGATTCCCTTGTATGTTATTTGTTGCTTTCCCTTGCTGCTTTTAATATTTTTTCTTTGTATTTAATTTTTGATAGTTTTGATTAATATGTGTCTTGGCATGTTTCTCCTTGGATATTTCCTGTATGGCACTGTCTGCGCTTCCTGGACTTGATTGCCTATTTCCTTTCCCATATAAGGGAAGTTTCCAACTGTATTCTCCTCAAATATTTTCTCAGTCCCTTTCTTTTTCTCTTCTTCTTCTGTGACCCCTATAATTCGAATGTTGGTGTGTTTAATGTTGTCCCAGAGGTCTCTGAGACTGTCCTCAATTCTTTTCATTCTTTTTTCTTTATTCTGCTCTGCAGTGGTTATTTCTACTATTTTATCTTCCAGGTCACTTTTCTGTTCTTCTGCCTCAGTTATTCTGCTATTGATTCCTTACAGAGAATTTTTAATTTCATTTATTGTGTTCTTCATCATTGTTTGTTTGCTCCTTAGTTCTTCTAGGTCCTTGTTAAACGTTTATTGTATTTTCTCCATTCTATTTCCTAGCTTTTGGCTCATGTTTACTATGATTACTCTGAGTTCTTTTTCAGGTGGACTGCCTGTTTCCTCCTCATTTGTTTGGTCTGATGGGTTTTTTCCTTGTTCCTTCATCTGCTGTGTATTTCTCTGTATTCTCATTTTGCTTAACTTACTGTGTTTGGGGTCTCCTTTTTGCAGGCTGCAGGTTTGTAGTTCCTGCTGTTTTTGGTGTCTGCCCCCAATGGCTAAGGGAGGTTCAGTGGGTTGTGTAGGCTTCCTGGTGGATGGGAGTGGTGCCTGTGTTCTGGTGGATGAGGCTGCATCTTGTCTTTCAGGTGGGCAGGACCACATCCTGTGGTGTGTTTTGGGGTGTCTGTGACCTTATTATGATTTTAGGCAGCCTGTGTGCTAATGGGTGGAGTTATGTTCCTCTCTTGCTAGTTGTTTGGCATAGGGTTTCCAGCACTGTAGCTTGCTGGTCGTTGAGTGGAGCTGGGTGTTAGCGTTTAGATGGAGATCTCTGGGAGAGCTTTCGCCTTTTGATATCACGTGGTGCCGGGGGGGGGGTCTCTCGTGGACCAATGTCCCTGAACTTGGCATTCCTGCCTCAGAGGCACAGGCCTGACACCCTTCAGAGCACCAAGACCCTGTCAGCCACACAGCTCAGAACAAAAGGGAGAAAAAAGAAAGAAAGTAAAAAATAAATAAAATAAAGTTATTAAAATAAAAAAAAATTAAAAAGTAATTTAAAAAAAGAAAGAAAGAAAGAAGAGAGCAACCAAACCAAAAAAGAAATCCACCAACGATAACAAGCCCTATAAACTATACTAAAAAGCAAAAAAAACAAAAGACGTACAGACAGAACCATAGGACAAATGGTATAAGCAAAGCTATACAGACAAAATCACAGAAAATCCACCGCCTCAATTTTGGGATGATTCATTGTCTATTCAGGTATTCCACTGATGGGATAGATTTTCCTTTTTCTTCTTTGTTCGCACAGCTCCTGGGGCTCAGCTTTGGATTTGGCCCCGCCTCTGTGTGTAGGTCACCTGAGGGCGTCTTTTCTTCACCCAGACAGTACAGGGTTAAAGGAGCAGCTGCTTCGGGGGCTCTGGCTCACTCAGGCCGGGGGGAGGGTGGGGTATGGAGTGCGGGGCGAGCCTGCCGCAGCAGAGGCCAGCGTGATGTTGCACCAGCCTGAGGCGCACCGTGCGTTCTCCCGCGGAAGTTGTCCCTGGAATTCGGGACCCTGGCAATGGCGGGCTGCAAAAGCTCCCGGGAGGGGAAGTGTGGACAGTGGCTTGTGCTTTCACACAGGATTCTTGGTGGCTGCACAGCAGCCTTAGCATCTTATGCCTGTTTCTGGGGTCCGCGCTGATAGCCACGGCTCGCGCCCATCTCTGGAGCTCGTTTCGCCAGTGCTTTATTAATCCCCTCTCCTTGTGCACCCCGAAACAGTGGTGTCTTGCCTCTTAGGCAGATCCAGACATTTTCCTGGACTCCCTCCCAGCTAGCTGTG
Source organism: Delphinapterus leucas (assembly GCF_059928025.1). Lineage (NCBI taxonomy): Eukaryota > Metazoa > Chordata > Mammalia > Artiodactyla > Monodontidae > Delphinapterus > Delphinapterus leucas. The sequence continues at coordinate 3,708,802 of NW_028322258.1, forward strand.
GCACACTAGCCCCCTTCAGGCTGTGTTCACGCAGCCAACCCCAGTCCTCTACCTGGGATCTCACCTCTGAAGCCCGAGCCTCAGCTCCCAGCCCCCACCTGCCCTGGCAGGTGAGCAGAGAAGCCTCTGAGGCTGGTGAGTGCTGGTCAGCACCGATCCGTGCGGGATGCTCTCCGCTTTGCCTTTCGCACCCCTGTCGTTGTGCTCTCCTCCGTGTCTCCAAAGCTTCCCCCCACCCACTGCTCCCCGTCTCTACCAGTGAAGGGGCTTCATAGTGTGTGGAAACTTTTCCTCCTTCACAGCTCCCTCCCAAAGGTGCAGGTCCCATCCCTATTCTTTTGTCTCTGTTTTTTCTTTTTTCTTTTGCCCTACCCAAGTATGTGAGGAGTTTCTTGCCTTTTGGGAAGTCTGAGGTCTTCTGCCAGTGTTCAGTAGGTGTTCTGTAGTTGTTCCACATGTAGATGTATTTCTGATGTATTTGTGGAGAGGAAGGTGATCTCCACGTCTTACTCCTCTGCCATCTTGAAGGTTCATTCATATTTTAAATACTCTTCAGAGCACAATTTTTAAACTTCTATTTCTCTAAACATAATGATTTAATAATTAAGAGGTGTCAAAATATTACAGTTGGTTTTTCTTGTCATTCTGTTTGTTTGTTTGATCCCATATTGTATCTTGGAGATTTTGGGGCGACTTATATTCTGTAGCAGTATACAGTATATATGCACAATGTTTTAAAAATCTGATGTATAAATATTGAGTTTTACTGTCACCTAGATGGCAGATATGCAAAAAATAAATTCATTAAAATATTTCTAATGTCCTGGTTTTAAAATAGGGAGCACTTTCTCGACGTTCATCTCCTCACATAGTCATAAAGTTTCCTACTTTAACAAAAGTCACTTGGTTCTCTGCACGCCAATGAACTTGAATGTTAAATTTACAAGTTCATGCTAATGTGTTCTCTGCTAAATTTGGGAATTTTCTTTCTGTGTATCCATTGATATTTCACTATTTACCATGGTGGTGTAAATGCTTGGGTTAGCTTGACCTAAAGGCATCCAAATTCATGGAAATGAATGTGGAAATGGGACGATATAATTAAATATCACAATTAATGGGCTTGATGCTCCTATTTCATTCTTCACACAAACATATTAAAAGTAGATTTATTTTTTATTACGTAAGACTTGGTTCTATATATAGTTCAGCCAGAAGTAAAATTATTCCTAAATCACCCTGTCTCTCAACCTAATGCATCAGCTTCAGCCTGTACACATAATGACAGTCAGACCTTGATTGGCTTTTTTCTCTTCCAACTGGTGGTGTAGACAGCAAACAGGAACCCTGTCTGAGAAGAGTTTGTGTATAGACCCAGAGAAAAATTTTAACGTGGCACTGTTGTTTATGTTATGATCGACCAAATTTATTGATCCAGTCATTTATTTATTTGTTCTTACAAAGTCCTGTATTCATCCATCCAGCACATTTCCTGAATACTTACCATGCACCAAATACTGAAACTACAGTAATAAGCAAAACAGACATAGCCCACGTAGTCCCGGATTTCATAATTTGGAAAGCACAGCTGGACTAGAGTTACCCTTAGGAAAAATACGTTCAGATATAATTAGATAATCACACAAATGTGTGAAGTGAATAATAAACATATGATGCTGTAAAAGCAACGAGACCCAGTATTTTCAGGAGGTCAAAGAAAGGCTTTTTTGTGTCAGTGCCATTTGAACTGAGATGGGAAGGACGCATTAACAAAACAGTGGTGGTGATGGGGAAAGTAATCACTAGCTCTCTGACCTCAGACAGGTTACTTAACCAGTTTATGCATCAGTTTTCTCATCTATCAAATGACAAGGTTAATAGTACCTACTTTATAGGGTCTGGTGAGGATTTGGTAAGAGTTTAGGACTATGTTCACTACATGGGCTCTATGTAAATATTACATATTGTTGTTACATGGCATTTTTACCCATAGTTTGCTAAGTTAGAAACGTACTGAAGAAAATAAAAATAATTAAATAATACTGAATGTTGATTTCAGATTTATTCAAAGCAAGATGCAAGTGATAAATAAAACTTCCCATACAAAATGTCACAATTCAGGTAGGGAGACAACATGGAAAATGTTGAAAGCGATGAAAATGATGATGTGAACTGCTTACAATATAGGCATTATGAAATGACACCTAGGAAAACTGGAAATCAATGAAGTGTTAATTGCTATTTTTTCTGGAAAGGGAAGATGGATGCTTGCAATAAACTTAAATGAAAGATTTTTAAAAATGGTGCCCTGGGAACAGAGAGGCACAAAAGCATGCTCATAATTTTGTGGCTTGGGCTGAAGCATTTCTCAAATGTCCTTGAAGGTTTCCAAAGACAGCCTTTCCTCAGGAAAGTATTTCTCCTGTGAGTAAATAATGTTCTTGCCTAGAAATGAAATGCATTAATATATTACATTGCAAGTGAACTGTTAGCAAGACTGGCAGCAGAAGTTCAGAAACAAATGTCGCATTGCAATCTAGAGTTTGAGGTTCTGTATCTGAACTTCCATAACTTCTAAAGGGATGCCCTTTGTATGAAATCAAAGTAGTCCAGAGAAGAATTTTGACTTCTCTTTACTTAACTATTAGAAGGATTTATTTGGAAATATTATTGTGTCATGCATGTTCTGCCTTAAATTTTCTGTGGTTGAGTTGCACAATTGATAAGCTAAGGTTTCTTTCCACCATAAAAAGGCTCCTTTTAAGGAGTCCTATAATAATGACATTTAAAATACTTGCTTGCTTCTGAAGAAAGCTTCACGCTTGGGCTTCCCTGGTGGTGCAGTGGTTGAGAGTCCGCCTGCCGATGCAGGGGACACAGGGTCGTGCCCCGGTCCAGGAAGATCCCACATGCCGTGGAGCGGCTGGGCCCGTGAGCCATGGCTGCTGAGCCTGCGCATCCGGAGCCTGTGCTCCGCAACAGGAGAGGCCACAACAGTGAGAGGCCCAAGTACCGGAAAAAAAAAAGAAAGAAAGAAAGCTTCATGCTTTCCAAAGTGCTTTATAAACGCATTTCTATGAGGCAGGTGGAACATGTCGTGTCAACAGTATTTTACAGAAAAGAAAATGGAGGCTGTAAAGGAAAGCTGCTTGGTCAAGGTCATTCAGTGCATTAGGCGAGTTTTCATCACAGGAGTACGCACAGTTGAGCAGGGAATCCAGCAGGGAAAGCTTAAGGCTTTAGTCTATCTTTACACACGTATTTTTGCATAAATGAAAAATCTACCCAAAATGAAGTGCATTAGGTACCTAGTACTGCCTTCTTGTTCCTTAGAGTCTAGTGAGGGATATAGACTGAGCATATTCTATCCCAATGAAGATAACTTAGATTATTCTGAGGATGATCACTTGGGCTTCAGAATCTGAATTCCAGCTTGACCCCTAACATGAAGGAAGTTACTTAATCTTTCAGAGCCTGTTTCTCCATCCCTTAAATGGCAATTTGAATGCTCTCTTATATGTTTATTAACTCATTCACTTAACAAAGCACCTGCTAGATCTCAAGTACTCTGCTAAGAATGGTGAAGCTTTTCTAGGAAGCCAGAAGGCATCCTCCAGTGGATAGCGGAGGTCAAGAGAGGTTAGAGTTAACACTTGAATTTGACAGTGGGAGAAGATGAAAGGTTCACACGGCAAGGAAAAGAGAAAAAGACTATTATACAGGTTAAAGAGCTAGACCTGGAGATATTTGGAGTGACAAAATTTCTGAATTTTGATGTACCATACTTCCTGCCTCAGTTTCCACATCTTGGAAATGGGAATAATGATTAAACATGTTTCACAGTATTCATTTGGTAGAGATTAAATGAGGATTAAAAAAGCATGGAAAGTGGCATAGGACAAATTTGATAAATTATTATGTATGAAAGTGTGTATAAATAAAATCAATTGCCATGACCCCTCTTCGTACCAAGTGATCACAGCACGCTTTAATTTTCTAGCTGAGCCTGGATATGGATTCGTAACTTTATTCAAACAGTGTATCAGGCACCACTTAACCTTTGGATTGGCTGGAAATTTTTGCTCCTCTGCTCTAATACAATTTAATTTTAATTTTGGTTTTTAAGGTACATGGGTATAAATAAGAAGAGTATTAAAGAAATGTATTTCAGATTTTAAATTCAAAAATGTAGAAAAACTTTCTTTTACTATTTTTCATTTTACCTTTGGGTGCACTGATCTTCTGCACCCAGGCAAAAGGGATTCTGAAGAAAACACTTTAGAATTTTGATTTCATATATAAGATAGTGGGAGCCTCTGCCTGCTTGATTTACATTTGTGCTCACCTTCCACTTTATGTGGGAGGGGGCATACGAGTAAAGGAAATTTTTATATGATTTCAAGTTATTTAATTCCTGATATTATATTTAGCCATGATAGAGTGTTATGATTTGCCTACAACATCCATCCTTCCTTTTCTTGTACCTTACCTTGTTCAGAGAGGACTTGTGCCTGTTGTGCTTTGAATTTCTCAACCAGTTCAGCTGCTAAAATCACAGGTGAAGCTTAGTTTCTGCTGATTTAATCCACCCAATCGAGATAGAGTTTCTCATTTTATTCAGCAAATATTTACTATGCCTTAAGAAAAGATTTTTTAAAAATGCATGGTCTTATTTGCTAATGCTGCTGGGAATTAATTAATTAAGTTTTAGGTTCACAGTAAAATTGAGCACAAGGTACAGAGATTTCCCACACATTCCTCTGGTGGGAATGTAATAAATTGGTACAGCCACTGTGGAAAACAGTACGGAGGTCCCTCAAAAGCTAAAAATAGAATTCCCATATGATCCAGCAATCCCACTCCTGGGCATATATCCAGACAAAACTATAATTCAAAAAGATACATGCACCCCAATGTTCGCAGCATCATAGAGGCGTTATTTACGATTGCCAAGACGTGGAAACAACCTGAGTGTCCATCAACAGATCAATGGATAAAGAAGATTTTTTATATACATATTATATATATTATATATATATATAATATATATATAATTAAAACTTATATATTTGCATACATATATATATAAATACTACTCAGCCATAAAAAAGAATGAAATTAATTTTGCCATTTGCAGCAACATGGATGGACTTGGAGGGCATTATTCTAAGAGAAACAAGTCAGACAGAGAAAGACAAATACTGTATGATATCGCTTATATGTGGAATCTAAGAAATAAAACAAACTTGTGAATATAACAAAAGAAGCAGACTCACAGATATAGAGAACAAACTAGTAATTGCCAGTGGGGGAGGGGGGAAAGGCAATTTAAGAGTTGGAATTGGGAAGTGGGAAGTACAAACTATTTGGTGTAAAGTAGGCTCCAGGATGTATTATACAACAGGGGGAATATAGCCAATATTTTGTAATAAATGGAAAGTAGTCTTTAAAATTGTATAGAAATATTTTCTTTTTTAAAAAAGATACTTCTTAGCTGATAGAAGCTTTAGAAGTCTACAGAGGCAGATAATTTTTAAATTGCAGCATATAACTTCTGGAGCCTGGCTGACGTTCTCATAGGAAGCCGCATGAAAATTACTTTCAAAGGCATTCATCACCTTAGCTTACAGGAGTCTGTTCCTTCAGTGTGTATTAGTCCATGGTGCATCCTTACTTTGACTTATCTGTGAGGTTCACTTCTCGCCCCCAGGAACAAAGCCTGCAGAGGGGCAACTTGTTTGGCTTGGGAGCCTGCCCGGTATGAAAAGTTTGCAGGCAAAATCAGAAAGAACAGCTGCAGGAGGAGAGATGAGGGTTGCCGACAGCTAATGAATGATTCAGAAAGCAATTTGCATGAGAGCCTTCTGCTTAGCAGGAGGCAGCATGTGCTGGGCAATGGTTTACCATCCACTGCCAAGCTGGTTTCTACACCCTGAGTCCTCATTCCATCAAAACACGTGTCCTGAGGGAACGCCCAGCCACCAGCTTCCACTTACCTGAGTTAGCATGACCTGCCATCTAGAATTTCAGAGAGCTTTTCATTTATTAACTCACATGAATCTACTTTATCCTGAGGCTCTGGATACTAGTCCCATGCAAACTGACTTAATAACAAACATTTAAGTGCAAATCCAAGGTCATCTAGATAATATTCTTTGACAGCTTATCGCATGTGAGGCACTGCACTGTGCACTTTTTATACCATATCGGACTTCATAACAGACCTCTGAAGTGGGTGGTTAAGTTTCCTGCCAAGGGATCCATACACAAGAAACGATAATCAGAAAAGACCAAAGTATTATTTATTACTAGTGAGCTAGCCGCTGTTACTTCATTTTGGAATTCTAATTGAGGCTTTCCTTCTCTCTTTCTCTTGCCCCCAAATCACAGATGACTAGGTCATGGGACAAGCTTAAGCTAACATGCCTTATTCTGTGAATCATAAGCTGAGCTACTGGGACAGAACCATGTGACACGTTTGTCACTTTCAAATGTAATAATTCTACCCATTGCTCCATAGATGTTCTGGTTACTGACCAATAACATTAACAGTTCCTCTTCCAAGAATAGGATGGAGGGGAAAGGCACTGGATCTCCTATGCCTCCCAAACATGTGAAGGCCAAAGCATGGTGGGAGGAGAAGCGTATCTCTTTGTAATATGTTTTATTCCCTGTTTTATAGATGTGCATATGGAAGATTAGAAAGGCTGAGTAACTTGTCCATGTCATGTAGCCCATGCTTTTAACTTTTTTATTATACCACTTATCCTTCTCACCTATCAATTTGCCTTTTATACTGATGTCCTGAGAAACAGACCACTGTATGGTATAGAAATGAACAACCATAAATAAGCTGGAAATGCATTTCTATTTACATTAACTAAGATAGTCACTTGTTTCTTTTAAGTGAGGTCCTCCACCTTTTTAGGGACCTGAGTAAACTAACGATGTGCTTCCATTGATTAAACAAGAATTCTCCAATATTCCATAGAAGAATCATACATTTCTTTAAGCCCTGTGTATGCTTCTAGGGTTTAGATTCTAAATCAAATAGGTTTCTGTTTTTCATTTAAAACAACGAACACAGGATTTCACTTGTAAATGTATTAAGTTTTTTTTTTCTGTCTAGCAACAAGCAGTGACTATTGTTGGGTTGGTGGACATAGTAGAGATGGCCATTCAGAAAATCACAAATTTTAGGAACTCTAGCATTCATGTAGCTCAGAACTGTAAGAAGAGACCAGAGGAAGATCAACATGCTTTAAAGTATATTACAAATCAATATTGAAATAGAGCTTAACACATAATTCATCTGGAAAGAAGCTCAGAACATGATTGCCAGTTATTTAATATTCTGGTCAAAGACAATGGAAGCACTATTAAAGTATGGCATTTTGACTGCCATTGGAAAGGTCAGGTTTCAAACAGCAGTGCACTAGTTGTGCTCAAAATGCCTAAAGAATGATGAATAATTAAGTGAAGAGGAAATGGGAGCACCTGCATTCTAATCTTGTTTTGGCCACTGATGGGAATCATGTGGACTTTAAGCCCATCACACAGTCATGTACCACCTTGGTTTTCTCCCCTGTAAAATGAGGGAGTGACTATAGTTCTTTAATAATCCTTGATGGTCTTTAGCGCTATGATTCTAGAAGCATCTTGATTTAATACAGTTTGAGGATTTATGTCTAAACTCTAGCAAGCAGAAAAATGTTCTTTTATTTCTAAAATGGACTTGACATTGCGTTAACAGAGCAAATGAAATCTTTTGAAGATTGTTCAAAGAATCACCAACTTAAAATTCATCTCCATTGTTGGTTTTTATTGTCTGTTTAACTCTTACTAGATCTATAATAGTTTTATTTATTTTCCTTTGCACCTGGACTGGCAGCCTGTGTGGTTGGAGAAACACATCACCACTTATTTTAGATACTTTGTTATCAGAGCCAACTCTGTAATCTTTGCTCTGCCCGTGAATTATTTATTTAATTTGATGTGTTTTTTCCTGGATTCATAGAATTTCCTTTTGTCATGATTCTTCTTTCCATTTATGGGACTGTAAATACAGCTGACTAAACCTCTCTAGTGGCCGAATACATATCAGGTCTTTTGTGTGAAGGATGCTAGCTAATCTTCCCGTTCATAGGCTGACTACATTTTTATTCATTTGCTTTTTTTCTACTCACCCCTGACAGTAGTATCTGTGGAATAAATAAAATAATGATACCTACTACTTATTTAACTCGGATCAGAAAACTTGACCTTTTCCTAATTTTTTACATTTGCTAGCTTTGTGGCAATATGCACCCCTATTTTTCTCTGAATCTCAGTTCACCCTCTACATGGGAATAATTATGCCTACCATACAACGTGGTGATCATAAAAGAAATTCTACCCATCTCCTACCATATTGGGGAAAAAAATTTGGATTGACTTTGACCAGACTTGGAGGCACATGTTTGCAGTGGCCTGTTTGAAAATCCTGACTACATGGGGTACAGTGGGATACTCTGAAGGCACCTTACAGAGGTAGATAAATATCTCTCCCAGGGCATCAACGCTAAAAGTGAGAAGCATCTTGATTTCTCATCAAGAAAGAAATGTTCTATGATGTTAATGGTTCTTAACTTTTGGTGATTCATTGAAATCTCCTGGGGAGCTTTTGATAATCTTAAAGCCCAGCCTGTAATTTATACCAATTAAGTATGAATTTCTGGGGGTTGGACTGAGGCATTGGTATATTTTAAGGTTTGCAGAATGTAATGGTTAATTTTAAGTATCAACTCTCAACTATATCCTGAGATACACAGATATTTTGCTAAACATTATTTCTGGGTGGGTCTGTGAGGGTGTTCCCAGATGAGATTAGCATTTGAATTGGTAGATGGAGTAAAGCAGATTTCCCTCTCCAGTGTAGGTGGACCTCATCCAATCTCTTGAGGGCCCCAAAAGAATAAAAAGTCAGAGGAAAGGAGAATTTGCTCTCTCTGCCTGAGTGTTTGATCTGATCCCCTGCCCTCTGACTGTGGCTTACGTCAGTTCTGAAAACTACACCCCTGGATTTCCTAGTTTCCAGCTTATATTTAATATACAATATATTTAATATGTTTAATATCAATTACATATGTTAAAGCAATTACATATATTACGTTATATTTATTATATATCTCCTATTGGTTCTGTTTCTCTGGAGTACCCTGACTAATATGGTGCTTCCAATACACTGTAAATATTGAGAACTACTATATATGTTAAAATACTATGGCTAAGGTATTACAAAAGTGGATGCCCTGACGGTGCAGTTCTGCTTCTTAAATGGGCAACTCAATGAGGATAAGTAGCAATGTAAATTATTTTTTTCATTTTAAATGGTGGCCAGTCATATATATATAAACACTTTGGGAGGCTATAAGACACTAATTAAAAGAACTTATAGGATATAAGCAGTAAAACCACATCGACTCGCCACTCAGTAGAAGGAATTCTAGGCCCAAGATACAGAAACCTCCATACCTGAATCATTGGAAAAGATGTAGAAAAGACTCTAAAACGATTGAAATGTTCAGAGATCCCTTGTGACCCTTTTGGAGGTCATGATATCAGGACTCACTGTCCCCTGAGTCTTGTTTTGTAATACAGAGAGGGACCCACAGTTACATAGTAAATTGACACCTGAGACTTGTTTTTTTTTCAGCTAGAAGTGGAAAGGAGAAATATCTTTCACTGAAGCAGAGAGTAGAGGTATAAGTGGGGAAGACAAGGTAAAGAAAGAGAAAAGAAAAGAATCCATTTAGAGAAGACTTGCTCTTGGGGCAAGCCCTGGACATATAGTCATTTATATATCCTATTTCAGGATACATTGCATGCTTTACTGTAAGTAAGCATTTAATGATTTGTCTTCCACATACTTTGCTTCATTAAAGAGATTCACTTCTGCTGGCATTTTGTTTCATGGGATCCCAGGCCCTTAGCATAGTCCCTTAGTAAAGTATTTGTGGAATGAATCAGTCAATATGTCCTCAAACTCAGTACGCTTCTCAAATCAGTTACCTGCTTTATACCATAACTGAGATTATATTATCATAGTGTTAGGACTCAAAGGGAAATACCTCGATTTTAGAAGCTGACGTCATCTGTTTTATCACCTCATCCAATGTAAGAATTCATGCTATAAAAGTACTGGTAATCTGGCCTCTGTTTGAGCACTCCTCGTATCTTGAATGCTCTACTTGGTGAGTTAAGTCATCCAGCATACGAACAGCTATAATTTCTACAAAGTACTTCCTTATAGTTGCCTTCCTGAAGCATGTCACCCATTGGTCTTAGCTTGACCTGATGGAACTACAGAGAAAAATATTTGAGTTTCAAATACCCATGTTTGCACTTCACATCTTTGTAGTCCATTATCACACAACTGAAGTCTACTTTTCTTCAGGAAAACATCTAATGTTTTTTCCTAAAAATCCTGTGAAAGTATGTCTAGGCCCTTCCCCATCTTGTTTATTGATGTTTGTACTTGCTTTTGTTTTCTAAAATACTCCCAAAAAGGCAATGCTCAGAACTGGATCTAGTGCTTCTGACATGGTCCTTTTGAGACAGAATGAGACAACATATGCAAAAAAGGAAATCTATATTTCTATTAAGTATAATTATCTAATTCTTATAAAATCTGCATGTGTTTGTTTCAAAAATAAAAATACAGAATAGTATAAATATACAATATTTTATATAATAGAATATAGATATAGAGTAGTATGGAAAAAAACCCCTGAAGTCATTCAAAATAACCCATTACCCAAAGAAAAGTACTTTCAGATCCATTCATCTCTGCTTTTTATCTCCCTATATTGTGTGTATGTTCATTTGTGTGAACATCACACAAACATACTAATATATACACATAGTTTAACCTAAATAAAAACATAATGTTTTAAACCCGTTTTAAAATTTAATGTAAGCGTTGGACATTATTACATAGTTATAAATTTAATTCTGCATCAAAGTTTGCAAACTCTTGGCTGACTAGTTAAATTCAGCCCGTAGACATTTTATTTCCCACCCCCCAGTCCCACCCCCGGGCCTGCACAACATCTGAAAAGCCTAGGCGTGTTGCAGCTTCTCCTGAAAAGTGGACAGTCTGGTGATACTTGGTGTGCAGCCTTACCTGGATGTGGGGGAAGTTGAAGCGCAGGTACATCTGATGCCCTGGGAGGTGTTCTCCAACGAGAGCTTCATCGTCAGCGTTTCCTATTTGATGCAAACACAGCCTGCAAGAACAGCCCCTCCTGGGTGAATTTGTGTTGCCGGAACATGATCGTTTTAATAGCTGTAGCTCTAGGCAGTGGTTGTACCACCATTCATTTCATAAATCCCCTTTCGGTAGACCTTAATGTTGGTTCCTTGTTTCTCCTATTATAAATAGTGTTGCAGCAAATATCTTTTTCACCCAGTTGCTTGATAGTCTTATGATGAGCTCCCAGACTAGATGTGGAATTGTGTGGCCAAAGTAGACTTCGAGGTCTCAGAACTTGTTTTAGTCTTTTAAACATCATGAGAACCACAAAAACAGCCTTTAATTTTCACTTGCACTCTGTTAAGCAAACACGTGACCACTCTATATGTAAAAACAATTTTAAAAAATAGAGTTGTTCAAAAATACATAGTAATTAAATTAATATTTTATGGTAGAAAAATTATAAAATACAGAAAAATGTAAAGGAAAAATATAAATACACTTGCAGAACTCTGATATAAATATTATCTTTTCCATTTTTGCATTTTCCCACTTATATATGCATATATATTTATATAAAAATATATTTACATGTATTTTATACATACATTATTTAATAAGGATAAGATATACTGTTTATATAATTTTTATTTCTAGTACCTTTTCACCTGATGTTATCATGACAATTTCCCACATGATCTAATATTCCTCATTTAGAAAATTTAAAAATTATTTAATATTTCAACATATGATATCACTTATTTAAACAATGCCCTATTGTTGGAAACAAATTATTTCCAAGTTTTTCTTTTTTACAAATAGTATTCCAATTAATGCCATGGTACCTAGATTTCTGTGAAATCCTTAGAATAAATTTCTACACGTGTACTCACTAGGTCAAATATCCAACTCGTGCAGACAATTTTTAAAAAATCTATATTCAGACCTTTACATTCACAACTATATTAAGTATATTGATTTCATTTGTTTTGCTCTTTTGTTTTCACCCTGTTGATAGATAGACAGATAGAGAGAGGGAGGCATTTCTTTTAATTTAATACATCTCTCATTGATCTTGTTGCCTCATGTGTCTGCCTCTTCTAAATATTTTTGCACAGTTTTGGCGTTAACTGGGTGTTTTGCCAAAAAGTCAGTTCAGTGTTCCTCAGATAGTTGTTCAATACTGCCCGCCTCTTCAGGTGCTGAAAAAGGAAATTCTAATGATTTGTTAACACTTGTTAATATAGATAAGATTAAGGCCCCAATTTTCTTACGAAAGCTTACTACTTGGGGCTGGTTTCACAGAAATTTCATAACATTATATGCAGTCAAGTTGCACTGATATTCCATATGAGGAAACAAAATCTGTGAAAGGATTTAAATATGAAAATAATTATGTAAATGATAAGTATTATTTATTATTAAGTATAATTAGTAGTTGTCAAGCAGATCCTTTTCTCCCAAAGAGCCACAAATCTTTCAAAATGAATGCTTGCAATTAATAATATTTAGATAGGGGGAAAATGAGTTTTTCTCAGCTTTTCCATCATAGCCTAGATACTGCCAGGCAAACAACTTGATAGAATCAGTGGAAGCTTAAACAGGTGATAATCTCCTCTTGCTCTGCAATTTATCACTAAATGGCTTTTCTGTGGACTGCAATCATTGAAAGGTAATTGTAGCCTTCTGCTATATTTACCATTAGAAAATTTCTTTTTACGTGGAGCGTGCTGTTCTAATAAGCAGTGGGTTTTTCACAAACTTGTTTATCATTCACAATGATTAGGTTCCCCCTTATTTGAACTGGTGCATAAAATGCCACTTACGGGTTTTTTTTATTTTTTAATTTTATTTTATTATTTTATACAGCAGGTTCTCATTAGTTATCCATTTTATGCATATTAGTGTATATACGTCAATCCGAATCTCCCAATTCATCCCACCACCACCCTCCCCTCGCCACTTTCCCCCCTTGGTGTCCATACATTTGTTCTCTACATCTGTGTTCTCTACGTCATGTTTTTAAATGATTTTTTCTCTCTGCCTTTCCTGTTAGTGTAACCGGAGGTGGGGTCTAGCTGCTCGCCGCTCAAAAGCAAGTAAAGAGGCAAGGTTGGTGGAAAGGAAAGTTTACTTTGTTTTGGGTGCCGGCGACCAGGGGGTGTGGGAGGGAGGACGCCTGTCCGAAGGCCAACTCCCCGCACCCACCCAATGAGGGGGCAAGAGCTTTTATAGACGGAGGGAGGGGGGCTACACGCAGAAACAGCACAGTCAGCTCTGACCGTCATCTTGAAATTGGTCATCGGTGGTCTGACCAGTGTCATCTTGATTGTTTTAAGTACAGTTAGTCTTCAGTCCCAGGGTCGGTTCGTTCTCATTTCTTTGAGGCCAGTTCTCAGAATTGTGAATTGTGGCAGCTTATGTCATGCCTACAGTCTGGTCATCATGTACTTAACTTCTTCACCTAGTGGGGTTTCACACAGCTCACAGGATATGGCTCAGAATATTATCTATAGCCATTGAGGAGGAACTAAAGGTCCTTAACTTTGCTTACTGATAAATTATTATTGTTTTGTCCTGTTTGACTGCTTTTATTTTTTGCTTCTGCATTTTCTCACTTCTCTGATTAAACTTAATTTTGGGCTAAAGTTTTTCCACAGACAAAAAGCAGGCAGAGGACATGGTTAGGGGAAAGGATCATAGGGTCCTGCTCTGTCTCATTAGGAGTCTCATTTAGGTGCATAGTTAATGTCTGCATCGCTTGGCCTCTGCTAGAAGAGGAGTGAGGTGCACAGGACGCCCACGGCCTGCTCAGAAAGCCTACAAACATTGGAAAGGGATGGCGGTATCTGCCACACTGTCAACCTGTTCTACTCGGTGTGCTACCGCTGTTATAGCACATGCTGAGCTGTCAATAAAAATCAGCCAAAGCATTCTGTGTAGCGTAGGGAGGTGTGGGAAAAGGGGTCATTCCAGTTGCGTAAAGATGATGCATCTGGTTGGCAAGAGGACCCATATTCATGTTTAATCATGTATGGAGCCTCTGTCCTCCTTCCTGGTCCCCGTTACTCATCTGTTCAGGTCTCCCTGCCTCCCTGACCGCCTCCCCCATCTTCCCAGCTGCTCATCTCTGTACTTGATTCAGAGTATCTATGAGAGTCGGCCCTGAGCTGCAGGGCCTGATCTCTGCAAAAATGGATTGGTCTGTCGTGAGCCGCACAAAACAAAACGAAAATCAGGAAACGAGTGAAAGCATCTGTGAGCTAAAGTGGAATAATTATACCTCGGTACCCTGTTTATAAAGATATATAGCAGACTTCCTGCCATATTATCACCCAGTAAAAAAGTGTACTTTTTTTTTTTCCTTTTAGTGAAGAGAGAATGCTTTTATGTCAATCTATTCACGCCTAAGACTCACAGTACCTATTGTCTATAACTGTGAGATACAACTCGGGAAGGATATAGATGGAGTATTTGGCTTCAATAAAGTGGGTGGAGCAGGAAATGGGCCCTACACCTGGCCCTGTTTACAACGAGTGACTTGTTAAAATGAGCATCTATACCAGGAAAAATTAATCAGCATATGTAACCATAAGGAAGGTGGAAAGTGCTGATCACATACGTTGCTCAGGTGCTGTCAGAGAGATTCCGGGGCTGATGGAGGCTATACAAGCCCTAGCATCAGATGGGAACAACTCTCTCCCCCACAAGCTAGCCCGCTTTCCCCCTTCCTAAAGGCAGGCCCTTACAAGTGTGGTGTCTGGGGTGGTCCTCTAATTTTCCCTAATCTGTGTGTGGCTGTGGAATGAGACAGAGCTAACGTGCAAAGAAAGGGTAGTGAAAATGACATGAGCTCTGGAGTGAGACAGAACTGCAAGTCCCATCCCTATCATTGATTTAGTTACGTAAATTGAACAAGTTCCTTAAATTCTCTGAACTGCAGTTGCCTTGTCTGTGAGGTAGAAATCAGGTCAGTCTTTACTGGGTTATTATATGCATTATAAATAATATATATAAAAGGCCTAGCAGGGCACTGACATAAAACAGACACTCAAAGTGGTAACTATTACTATAACTCAGGAAAACTACTCTGCCCAACATAGGCAGTTCTAAAGTGAAACAGTATATAATAAAATCTTATTCAGAAGAACTTATAAGTAGGCAGTGGATTGGGTAGCTATATCTTATGGCTAGGTCTCAGTGCATCAATTCATATCCAAGGAGATTCTCAACATGTAGTAGATGCAACGTATTTCCAATTAATATCATCATAAGAACTAAACCTCTGTATTTCTTTGGTTTCTAAGAAATTTTCAACCTCAATAATATGTTAGAGTACTTCTGGGTTTAGCTCTTACTAAATTATAAATGCTATCATTTTATACCTAAGATGCATGGTTCACTCAGTGCAGATGGGGGAAAACTGAATGTTTTAGACTGGCTAACTCTGGCTTGCTGAAGTTCTGGTACACGGACTACTTGTGGTGAAGTCAGTAAAGCTGATGAGGTTTCATTTCTAAATGTACTAGGACTAGGTCAAGATGCTAGTTTCCAACTGCATATATCCTTTCTGATGATGATCTTTTTTTTTTTTTTTTTTTTTGCTTGAGTGTAAAGATATTCTTTTCTCTGTATTTTTGAGAAAATATTAGCTTGGCTGTCCCAAGCTAACATATGACGTTATGTTAGCTAAAAACGATGACGTTATGAAAGAGTGACTTCAGTGACTCAGTGCTTCCCACTTGGTAATTTCTCTCACCCTCAGGAGTAGCCTCAAATGCTAGCTCCCATCAATTACTGGATGCCCCATATTTTCCCAGCATCATTATAATCACTCCTATCAATTCAGCACCTGTAATGAGCCAGGCTGCTTATCCATTTACAACCTTCACTGCTTTATATATATTAGCTCAGTTTGCTACCTCTTGTCCCCCTCAAGCCAATATCAAATGTTTATTAATTAGGTAAAAATGGTATTAACCGCTTACATCAGGAAGGGCAAAAGGGTATCATCTTGAGTGCCCATTTTGAATGAGTGGTAATGGTTGGCAGAAGCACTGAATTAAGAAAAAAATTTAAGCTCTGTCCAGCCTTAGGGGGGAAGAATGCCGTGATTGATTAGCAATGTCTGCCTTGGTTAAAAGAAAAAAGAATAGAAATAGGTTGAGTGACTTGCAGGACGGAAAGGATGGGGATTCTCGGGCTCAATTTCCTTGCTGTTTATAAGCTTCTTAGAGACACAGGTAATGTTTCAACTTTCCATCATGTTGCCACAGTGTTCATTTCCAAATCATTTATTTCTTCACCCCTCCATTTATTCCTGCTGAGTTCTCCTGGACTCAGAAACTTCACACACTCTATTCCCTTATGTTGAGCCTCACATACTTCCAAGTGGTTTCCAAGTGGCTTCCAAGTGGCCTCCAAGGGTGGCCTTGTCCTGTTTATCCCGAGAAATTCCCCCAGGTTAACATGTGTCGCAACGTCTTTCTCTTTTATACTATAGAACTTATATGAATTTGTAATTATTTGTTAGAATGTTTTCTTGTTAATTTACTGTTTCCCTCACTGAACTCTAAATTCCATGAGCCCAAGAACCGCATCTCTCTTTTTGACAAGCCACCTTATTTATACCCAGCACACACATCTGGGAAAGAGTAGACATTTAATAAATATTTGTTGAAACAGCAAATCCACTAAACTTTGGAGATTCAAACTTAATAAAACATGGATCCTGGCTTCCCAGAACTCATATTGTAGTGAAGCAGAAAGTTGATTAAGTAAATGATTATGATGCAATGTGATAAAAGAAACATAGACGTAAGGAAATATCACTGCCTGCCTGGATCAGGGGGCAGGTGTTGGGGACGCATTCTGAAAGTGATGTCAAGATTGAAGAGTAAGTAGTAAAAATGGACCTTTTAAGAAAAATCAAGCGCTGCAACTTGTGCGATTTGAATTTGATATGTTCCACCATTAAATTTTTTTTTTTAAATCAAGCAGGGTATATTAACATGCATCTGTAGTATTGCCCTAAAAGCATTTTAAAAGAAATATGGATGTCTTACCTACAGAGGCACACAATTAGGCTTTTCCCTCAAGGTATTCTTAGTGTTAACCCTTTATATTGCTTTTTACTTGATGTACCCACCAATTGTTCTGATCCAGTGGCCTTGATGAAATTTTTGGTCATTTGCAAAAGTGTCAGTGGGGATTATGTGAGCACGAGTCTTTCAGAATTTTAAGTAGAAAATGGCTCAAGCATCTCCTACAGCTAGGGTACATGTGGTTACAGTAGATTAATTTAGAGAAGTGAAATTGGGTTTGTCTCTTTAGGTTTAAATATATGACTTGGGGATAATAAAGGAAAATCATTACTAGCACAACAAGGGATATTTAAAATAAAAGATGGTTTTAGGTACACCACTAACTTTCTTACAGCGTCAATGATAAATTGTTAGGTATTATATTGATGGTAGCAGGCGGTAACATGTCCCTTTGTAGTTGAAGCTTTTTTTAAAGCTTATTTTTATTTTTTTTTAACATCTTTATTGGAGTATAATTGCTTTACAATGGTGTGTTAGTTTCTGCTTTATAACAAAGTGAATCAGCTATACACATACATATATCCCCATATCTCCTCCCTCTTGCGTCTTCCTCCCTCCCACCCTCCCTATCCCACCCCTCTAAGTGGTCACAAAGCACCGAGCTGATCTCCCTGTGCTATGCAGCTGCTTCCCACTAGCTATCTATTTTACATTTGGTAGTGTATATATGTCCATGCCACTCTCTCACTACGTCCCAGCTTACCCTTCCCCCTCCCCGTGTCCTCAAGTCCATTCTCTACATCTGCGTCTTTATTCCTGTCCTGCCCCTAGGTTCTTCAGAGCCTTTTTTTTTCTTTTTTAGATTCCATATATATGTGTTAGCATACAGTATTTGTTTTTCTCTTTCTGACTTACTTCACTCTGTATGACAGACTCTAGGTCCATCCACCTCACTACAAATAACGCAATTTCATTTCTTTTTATGGCTGAGTAATATTCCATTGCATATATGTGCCACATCTTTATCCGTTCATCCGTCGCTGGACATTTAGGTTGCTAGTTGAAGCTTTTTTTTTTTACAAATAAGCTGGAGGGGTTTTTTTTTGGCTCGATTATATATTCTTTTATAAGGCAGAGAGGAAGAAAGGGAGGGATAGACTAAGAAAGTATGGAGCAAAACATTTCCTTAAATCACATTTAAAATAAGGTAGAGTGTAGTAAAATACAGGAAGGTAGACTGAAAGGCAACAGTAAATTTTTTTTAAAGAACTTTTATAATTATATTACATCACTTGACAGAGCTGTAGTGCTTTGTGTAGGCCTTTAAAACTTCCCCCAAACATGTTCATTCACCTTGATTCAGTCATGTGCATAGAAGAAGTTCCTTGTTGGGTTGGTAAAGCAGAATCATATCCAGGCTCTAGCTAGATCCAAACACTATTGCAGTTCTGTACAAACCTGTGTGGTATGTACAGATAGAAACAATAATATGTAAACCTGTTCACCTTTGGTACATTGATCATTTCCTAAACTTATTTCACCTGTACCCACCACCCCTCCCCATACACACACACAAAGCACTGATACCCCTGTAAGATATATTAAATGTGTTGATTTGGATAACTAGAATTTGATGGACAGAATTCCTCCAGCAAGAGGGAGTTTTAGGTAGAATGGAAGAGAAACTCATGGAAACGCTTGAATGGCCCTTTCCTTGATTCCACAAAATGAGTAAGACTGATCGAGTCCCTTTAATATGCAGCATCCATATTGCATTTGTTCTTACATTTTATGCTGTAATTAAATACAGAGTAAAAGTTATTGAGTGAATATTAAGTTTTTTGGGTAGCTGAGTTGATAATTGTATTTTATTTTTGTGCATTGGAAATCTATGTACATTTATATTGTAGGAATATGGCAGTGCTCCAAGAAAAATGAGAAATTCACTGGTAATTTCCCACCCAAAGAGAGCCATTGTTAACGTTTTAATATTATATACTCTTTGTGTCAGTTTGTTTTTTAGTCAAAAATGGCATCTTATTGCTTGAATTTGCATTTCACTGATTATGTGATAAAAACTCCTTTTTAGGGCTTCCCTGGTGGCGCAGCGGTTGAGAGTCTGCCTGCCGATGCAGGGGACGCGGATTCGTGCCCCGGTCCGAGAAGATCCCACAGGCCGCAGAGTGGCTGGGCCCGTGAGCCATGGCCGCTGAGCCTGCGCGTCCAGAGCCTGTGCTCCGCAACGGGAGAGGCCACAACAGTGAGAGGCCCGTGTAGCGCCAAAAAAAACAAAAAACAAAAAAAACAACTCCGTTTAAATTTAATTTTTCTTGAGGTAACATTGGTTACCGCCTCTCAGCTCGAAATTCACTCTTTTGTTACTTGCTCTGTGGACAGTGCTATGGGTCCTTTAAATAGTTTTTCTTTGGCCACCTCGTGTGATGTTAGGCTTTCCTAACTGATGGCACCTGAGGAAGGTGTTGCTTCGCGATGCCCCGGTGCTTGCTGGGAGGGCTCTTGGTGGCGTCTTCAGCACCCACTCACTCCTGCAGCTCCGAGGGCGTCCTCAGCCCTGCTCCCGGGGCTCACAACTTCTCCGGTAGTCGGCTTCAGCAGTGCGTAGAGAGAGCAGTGGACGACAGCTTCCATCAGCATCTTCTATCAAGCAGTTCTGGAGTAGCGCCTCAGGTGAGAAATCTCCCTGTGCATAGTTTTACTGGAACCCTAGAATGTGGATTTCCAGCAACTTACAGAGGGCATATTTCCAGAAAGTTCCACCACGAGACACCACAGCAGCTTCTTTACCATCCAGTGAGCCACAGTCATGCTCTTTTCAACCGGGTCTGGACCTCAGTCCTGTGGGCAGGGAGGAGGAGGTCTTCTTTTCAACTGGAGGGTTAGCGGCTCTCCTTATTTCTGCTAACTGTGTGTTTTGGCGTTCTCTTTACTTGTCGCTGGCCATTCCTTCCTTACTCTAATCCTCTTTCATAATTAATAGTTTTTTCATTACACTTTCCATGTTCAAATTACTGTTTGTTTTTCTTCTGGTTGGACCCAGAATAATAACTAAATAATCTAATATTAGTGTGTTACTGTTTTATTTTAAAACCCGTTTTTCACATTTTTTTGTTTCTACATCATTATTTTAATGGTTTCATAGTAGTCCATGTAGTAGTAAATACTTCATGCCTATTGTTATACAGTTTATAATATATGTTTTCATTTTCACAATTGTAGACAATGCTTTAGTGAACATGTTGGTACACATCCTTTGCTCCTATCCATAATGATTTTCATTAATTCTCAGTCATTTGGACATTTTAGTCAGAGGCAAATGATGAACACACCACGTAATGTGCTTTATATATTTCCAGGGGAATACTGAACATATTATTTAGTGCCATAGCAAAACATCAGAAAAAAGTGAGGAAATCATGATTTTTATTGTCTTCTGCCAAACTCTCATAGCAAGAATCTGAAAATTTTCTGGTGAAACACAACTGAAACTAGATTTGAGATTGAGCCATTAAATCCCAGTTATCACCAATCACTTCTGGCTGCTTCTGATTAAACACTTTCTTTGTGTTTACGATTGGGGAATCCACCTCATGAAAAGAATGGCAAATGGGAAAGAAGTAAATGATTCAGAATATCTTGGTCGTTCCTGGGAGAGAGTGCT
The DNA here is from genome assembly GCF_059928025.1 of Delphinapterus leucas. Lineage (NCBI taxonomy): Eukaryota > Metazoa > Chordata > Mammalia > Artiodactyla > Monodontidae > Delphinapterus > Delphinapterus leucas. Next base: position 3,729,758 of record NW_028322258.1, read on the forward strand.
CTGACAAAGCAAACGGTTTACCTGAATGTCTTAAGCAAACTGAGCTTGGCTGATTTCCTGTGCTTACAGAAAAGAACCGCCGTAGCTTCAGCTGGAAACCCTAAGCCAGTGGCTCAGTGGTTGTTGTTTTGACGTGCCTGCATCACAGGTATAAACAATCTGCGATGTGGAGCTAAACATACCTAAACTGCTGAGGATCTTTCAGGTTAATTTAAACCAACAGGGAATGATCCTGACTGGCGACAATAGAAGATTCTCTCCCAGCAGGAAGTGCATGGGGGCATCCCTTCTAGATCAGACATGCTTCAGAGACTGCTTCTGGAAGCGGTCGTCTTAATTGAATGTTTGTGTCTGAATGTTTGTTGCTCACAGATGTTTCTCACCAATACTGTTGAGCCTTTTGGTGGTTTCTAAAAGAGGCTGTGTTAATCTCAGAACAAGGAGATACAACATATATGACGTGTAATCACACTATAATGATAAAAATAGACACATGCCATCATTGTTGTCATGGGCATTATCAACAACAACACAATCACTGTAACTTATTGGGCACCTGTTATTTAGACAACATGTCTCTTGTCCATGGATTAGTGTAGTTAATCCTCACAAAGCTCTTAAGAAGTAAGTACCAATAATATCCCCATTTTACAGATGAAGACACTGAGGAAGAGAAAAGTTAAGAATTTGCCTATGATCAGTTATCCATCTGTTCAGCCAGTGCACAAATTACACTGCCCAACTCCAAGACCAGGTGAGTACCATGGCCTGAGCACCATGCTTTACTGCTTCCCACATATTTAGGAGCTAAAAGAAATCAAGTAGTGGACCTTAAAGAAAATCTTCCTCTACCTTCGTTCAACTCTTTTCGCTTTCATTGTGGTGGAGCCTGTGAGAGACTTAATGTATCATGTAGAATTATCAAGTTAAATGACTGCATTTTTCCCTTAATTGACCATTTTGAATTGAATTGCTTGGATTTATCAGATTTTTTGTAATGCAGTGTGGTCTGCAATAGCTATTACCAGCCTCTTTCCCACCATCACTACACCTGAAAAAATTCAGACATATGACATTCTATCATGTGCTTATCCAGAATTAATGCACAAAGCTGCAAAAGTAAAAATCTGTGGTTTATGCACAGTTTCTTCCAGGCCAGCTGCTGTGTCTCCCAGTCACCCTAGGGTCTGCAGTTAAGGACCTGCAAGTCTAGAGAAACTGAGAGAGACGTGTTGGCTTGGCCAGTACATCTTGAGCACCTATAAAGTGCAAGGAGCTGGATCACTGTGGTGGACTTGTCGGGGATTTAAAAATAATAAGACAGCCTAGGAGACAGGCTTTGACACCACTGACAAAAATACACTTCAATTACCAGGCAGTGAGAAAAGGAGGGACGTGGGTAGAGGAACATGTCAGCAGGGTGTGTTGTGTGTGGCCCATCTTCAAGCCTCAGTTGAATCCCACTGTTCAAATGTGGGCCACTTGTGGGAAATTCTGTACCATGAGGGTTTTGCTTAATGTTTACAAAGTCTTACAAAAAGATGAATAGGAGACATAGCAGGTGGCAAATCAGAAAGTTGTGTCTTGTAAACAGGGGGAGGTCAATCCAACCTCCAAATCCCAAAATATATCAATATCCCATAATAGAGAATCACTATCAAGGAACTTGCTGTTGGTTTATTAGTGGCAGCATGGCATAAAATCAGGATAATTCAGCGTTTAAAATCCCTACTTTGTTTGAATTCATAACTAGTATAAATACTTCTAAGATTATATACATTTAAATTTTTTCTGCAACAAGTTAGACAGGATCACAAATTCACATGATGCTCAAAAGAACACTCAGAAATATTTAATGAAAACCTTCATTCTAGTGATGAGGAAACTCTAGCTCAAATAAGAAGCAAAAAACCATACTCAAGCAAACAAATCTGTAAAAGAGTTGTAATCAGAAATATCCAGTTGTCCCACCTCCTAATTTTGTGATCCATCTGCTTCACCATCAGTCAAAAAATCTGATTCTTCGAATAAAGAACTTTGGCTTGGCTTTATAGAGTAAGATTAAAAACAAAGAAAAAACCAAACACTTAGGCAAAGGAACAAACAGCCAAAATTAAGTAAATCTGGGATTTTTTTTAAACCAGCGTTGTCTGCATTGTTATTTTGGGCTCAGAGCGATAGCTTGATGCCAAATTTAAATGGAAAGCATTATCTACTCCATATTTATAAATCTTTAGATTCTGCATGTGTCATGAAAAATGTAAGTAAATTTTATAATAGTAAGGTGTGTGGGATTAATTTGTATTCTATGTTGAAAAGCTCCACGGTAGGCAATTAATTCATGAAACACCAGCGATTGCTGCCTTAAGGGCTACATTGCTAGATAAAATTACAGACCTCAAATCTTATTATTACACTGGTATCTATTTTTTGTGTGGTCTAGGGAATATATCATCTTAAATTGAATATTTACCTAATCAGTAGGCTAAGGGTATCTTCTGGGTTCTGCCCCCTTCGACTCTAGAACACATTGTCTAGTTGTGAATATTAATATGCTGCTTATATAGTTAGGTACTACTGCTTACTGTTTTCACTTCATGGCACACTTATTAAATGATACTTGTATGCTATACTAGAATAAACTAGAGGGGATCTAAATGGAGCTTGGTAAAAATTGTATAGCCTTTATATTAAACAATGATAAAGCAAAACAACTAATATAAATAATTTAAAATAACAAGCCATAATAAAGTATAAAGTATTGGGAAAGATCTCATCAGAACTGACTGAATTAAATTCTAAAGGGAGACCTGCAGGCAGAAGGAAGATTATCACAGATGAAAATAAGGACTTTATAAAGAATTATGTATAACAGAAAGGATAAATAAGTGGATAAACCTAAATAAAATCTAACAGCAAAAAAGAGTAATAATAAAATATATCAAAAATTAGAATGCATTAAAACAAAAGGAAGAGGAAAAAGTAGTAAAAGAAATTTAAGATCTCAGCATTGCTTGAGAAGCAGTAAAAGAGCTAATAAGTCATGGTACATGTGTAACTGCTACTTATGTAAAAATAAGCTAATACAAGGGAAAATGGAATTTGAAGAAATCTCAGAGGAAGAAAGAAGAGCAAAAGGAACATAACAAGGTGGGACAAATAGTAAACAAGGAGTAAACGGTCTGTAAGAAAATACATTAACTGTAAATACTGAAATTAAAGGACAAGGATTATTGAAACAAACCAAAAACCTAATTCTATGCCACCTACAAGAGACAAGAGTCAGATTGAAAATGAAAGGATTCAAAAATTATGTCATAACAACAATAAGTAAAATTGAAGAAGATTTGTTAATGTTAACATAGATTTGAAAGCAAAAAGTATCACTGGCGATAAGGCAGGATAATAAAACCCACTGTTACTTTACAAGGAATATATTATAAGTCTAAACTTCAATGCAATATATGAAGGGAAATTCCAAAAATCTAAGTAGAAATAGAAAAATCTAAATTACCTAGATCAGTAACATAGAACCACAACAACAAATCAGCAGATTATAGAAGATCTGAATACCATCATTAAAAACTTTGGCCTAAATTTACATAAAACACTGCACCAACAATGATGGAATATATATATTATGCAGAAATTTTTAGGTGCACATGGCACATTTATAAAATTGACTGTATTCTGGTTATAAAACAAGGCTCTGAATAAGCAAGAAATTTAAACCTATATAACCAATATTTTACCAAATAGTTGGATATTAAAAACATACTTCTGATCATTATGTAGGTCAAAGATAAAGTCGCAATGGGAATTAGAATTTTATTAATTGAATGATAATGAAAATATGCCATAACAAAACCTGTGGGTTGCAAATAAGGCTGTGGTCACAGAGAAGTTTATGTATTCCAATTATACTCTCTAAATGTAAAACGGAAAGGAATAAAGCAACTAGAAGATAACCTATCACCCTGAGCTAGGCAGTTCCTGAACTGTACCTGGTGGGGAAGGCAGGGCAGAACTTCAGGAGTCCAGCTGAGAGCACGGTGAACACCATGTCAGGAGCAGTCTCCAAGAAAGAGAATTTAATGTACAAAGGGATGACTAAAATATATTTAAGAGCTAGCATCCTGACCCCTCTTAAGGATGACTTATGTTGCTGGGGAAAAAATAAGAAGTGCTCGATGTAGAAGGTGAATAGCGTTATAATTCCCAGGAGAATCTTGGTACCAGGACCACACAATGAAGAACTTGGAGTCCCCGTGGCTAATCCAGCAGAGAGAAAAGGAGAAACAGAGATGTGAGAGAAAATAAAGGGAACTCTGGGTGCAATTTGGTGCTGCTGCAGGTCCAAGTCCAGGTATGTGCTCTCTATCTCCATATCTTAAATAAAAGCCACCATGTTCCTCAGTCTTTCAGGTACTTAGAATTTCTCTTTAGAACCTGAAAATGGGGTCAGGTCTCCTGTCTGCATTGCTACAGTACAAAATAGAGGCAGGATGTTTGAAATGGTTCTCCATCTGGCAGAGGAGGCCTTGAAGCTGTGAGCCACTCGCTGCAAACCAGCAGGACGTGAAGGATTCTTGAGCAGATCTGAAGCTACTGGGAGGCCTTTGAGGAGTTAAATCCCATAGTAAATACTGTACCTTCAATGGCCCCTTCTCCCTCTCTGTCCAGCCTTCCTCCACTCCCGTGGGGGCCCAAAGGGGTTAAATGAGCACTCTGATGTAATCAATATAGCAAATTACTGGTATCTTCTATGGATTATTGAGATCATAAATGCCCTATATACAGTATTATGTAGAAAGCAAGAGAGTTGATATAATACTTATATAAAACCGTGAAGGTGGAACTATCGTCCTTGGTCCTTACCATATAAACACACACACATAGACACACACACACTTAATGGAGATTGAAAATTTATTATTTTCCAAACCAATAGATGCACACCTAAATCTCCAATGGTAATGTCTATGATAAGCTTTTTTAGTCAGGGTATCATATGTAGACATAGCAGTTTCAATTCAAAATCAGGCTATCACCTGTTAAATATACAGGAGTCCATGTTTATGTGCCATGATCCATCACTGTTGTGCTAAAGCCATGTAAGCAAATTAAATGGGGATATCTAGGAATCACAGCTACTACATTTTCCATATCTTTGACAGTAATATACATCTCTTCAATAATTCCAGAAATGCAGTATTGCTGTTGATTTCAAGCTTGTTGGAATGGGAGACAAGTTCAGTTCAGTTTCATTTGGCTTTCCTACACAAATTTGAAAAGCAAGACAAGGGGTGTTCTATCACTAACTGTGTTTTTTCCACTTATATATCAGGAACGGGATAAATATCCACAAATTTCATTATGAACCAGTGAGCGCCCTGTGAGTTGGGCTTGGGTCAGAACTCAGTTTATCACCTGACCTCCATATCTCTCATGCTAACAACTTGAGAGGGTATCATTTCTGTTTAATAGATGTTATTGATACCTCAGACCACTTATCTAGATGTTTTTGAAGTGTCTGAATGTTACCCCAGGTCAGTGTCAGATTCAATAATTCAGTTGCTGATTCAAGACTCTTATAAGATACACATATGCATGTGCACGTGCACACACACACACACACACACATCCATTCATTCATCTATCTGTCATCTACCTATCTATATCTATAAATATTTTTTGACATAGCATTAAGTGAAAGAAGTGTGAGAACATTTCCCAGTTTGTGGATTTTCAATTTTCCCTTGTGAAGACTGAGTTGCTATATTTATAGAAGCTTGAGAAGCTGGAGTTACTAGGTCTTAATGATTCATACATTTTATCATAGTAAATATCTTTTAATCCCTGATAGTATTTTTGACTTTTTTCTGATATTATTATAACTAAATCCATTTCTTTTTGATCAGTATTCTCCCCTTAGATTCTTTCTGTCACTTATACTGCAGACTTCCTATGTCCTGTTAAATTGGGTATGTGATAAATAAATAATAATAATTGTCTATTTAGCGAAATTAAATCTTACGTTTAATGTATTTATTGTGATTTTAATTAGCCCTTCAAATTCTTGGGTTTCGCATCTGTGGATTCAATCAACTTGGATTGAAATTTCCATTCATTTTACTACTACATTTTATATGAGGGACTTGAGCATCAGCAGATTTTGGTATATGCAGGGGCTCCTGGGACCAGTCCCCCTCAGATACCAAGGGATGACTGTAATCTTCTGCTGTTGGATAAGTATTTTATAAATGTCAATTAGATACAGTTGATAATGGTGGTGGTTCAGTTCAACTGTATGCTCACTGATTTTCTGTAAGCAGAATCTGTCAATTACTGATAGAGGTCTGTTGAGGTCTCCAACTATAATAATAGAGCTGTTTATTGCATCTTGCCATTCTGTCTGTTTTTGCCTCACTTATTTTGGTACTTTGCTGTTATGCACGTACACATTAAGGATTAAGTCTTCTTAGAAAATTGACCCCCTTATCGTTATGTAATGCCTCTCTCTATCCCTGATAATTTTCCTTGTTTGAAGTCTGCTTTGCCTGACATTAATATAGCTACTTCAGCTTTCCCTTCATTAGTGTTAGTGTGGTATAGTTTTCTTCATCACTTTACTTATAATCTATGTCTTTCTTTTTAAAGTGGGTTTCTTGCAGACAACATATAGTCAGTTGTTTTTTTAATCCCCTCTGTCATTTTCTGTTTTTAATTTTTATAGTTGCATTTAATCCATTCACATTTAAAGTGATTATGTGTATAGTTGGATTAATCTCTCCTCTTTCTGTACTGTTCTCTATTCATTGCACTTCTTATTTTTTATTATTCTACCCCTTTTCTGCCTTATCTGGTTTAATTAGGCATTTTATATGATTCTGTTTTCTCTCATTTCTTAACAAATCAGTTATACTTCTTTTTAAAAAATGATTTTAGTGGTTGCCCTCAGGATGGCAACATGTATTTACAACGTGTATTTACAAGTCCACTTCTAAATAGGTCTATATTATTTTATGAGTGTGTAGGTACCTTAAAATATTTCATATTCATCCCTTCTAACATTGATGTCACTCATTTCACTTATCAATAAGCTATACTCATCCAATATATTGTTGCTGTTGTTAGTTTGAACACTTATATATTAAATCAAGTAAGAAAAAGAAAAATAAAAGGGTTTATTTTACCTTTATGTGTTCCCTCTCTAATGCCCTTCATTCCTTTATGTAGATCTCAGTTTCTAACCTGCATCATTTTCTTTCTCTAAAGTTTAAAAAAATTAAACCTCTTTAAACATTTTTTGAAAGGCAGATCTACTGGTGAAAAATTCCTCATTTTTGTTCATTTGAGAAAGTCTTTAATTTCTCCTTCCTTTTTGAGGAACAATTTTCCTTAATACAGAATTCTAGCTTGGTGATTCCTTTATTTCAACATTTTAAATATTTCTCTCCACTCTCTTTTTGCTTGCATTGTTGATGACAAGAAGTCTGCTATAAATCTTATACTTCTTTCTTCATAGGTAAGGTGGTGTTTTTCTGTGTGTGTGTTTCAAGATTTTTTCTTTGATTTTCTGTAGTTTGAACACAACATGCCAGGTGAAAGTTTTTTTTATTATTTATCCCACTTGGACTCCTCTGAGTCCTTGATCTATGGTTTGGTGTCTGTCATTATTTTTGAAAAATTCTTAGCTATTTTCACCTCACAAATTATATCAGTATTGTGAACTGAAATCCCATGTTTTTTATTACCAATTCATACTCTCCTCTAATAAGCCATTCATCATAGAAGACCTGCCACCTTATACTTCCTCTAGATCCACCTCTGCTGAGACCATTGCATCAAAGTGAGAACTAATCTCGAACTGATTTTTCCAATTTTCTCTTTGCACAGTGCTGAGTAGTGGGAACTTTAATTGTAACTGATCAGTTTTTGTCTTTTATATAGTGTGCAGAATGTTTATTTGCACAAAACATAAATAACGTGTATATGTATGTGCCTGTGTATGTTATATATATGTGTGTGTGTGTGTGTGTGTGTGTATATAAATGTTATGATTCCTTGCTCGGAAGGATGGAATCTAGGGCAACAAGAAAAGGGGGAGTGATACATGGTCTTCCTCTTAACTTTACCTTTTTTTCTCTCCTTTTCTTTTTTTACCTAAGTTATTTATTTAATTCATCTCCTGCTACAAGAAAAGTGATGGAAAATCAGTCTACTGGTCATCATTTGATGCAAATAAAGAACATGGGCTTAAGGTCCTATACATTTTACTGGTCCATGTGCAAGAATAGTCCAAATCTGAGCTGTGGTCCATGATGTAGAACAATGGTCCAGGTTTTCTTTATTCATCTTCATTGCAGGTCAGAAGTGGCTTCAAATGAGGGTTATGGAATAAAGAATGGTTACCGTATCTCTAGGAAAAGGGCTTGAACCTGATGCAGAGATGGGGATAGACAAAAACTTGGGTTCTTATGTTTTCTCTGGTGCAAACAGGAAGGCGTTCAGCAAGCTGACTCCCACCCTGGGGAACATGACAAAGTAAATAGGGGCCTTCCAAGTGTGAGCTAAGCCCTCCTTGCTTGAGGCACCTCTAGACATGGGAAGCCCCAGATGTGGTTGGGACATACCTAGAACCCCAGAAGCCCAGAGTCTAGCCACCACTCCATTTTCGACCTGATTCAAAGCTATCATTGCCTCTTTATTATTCTAGAGATTATAAAGAAATTATTATTCCTGATTAAAAACAGAATTATCAAATTTAAAATCATTGTGATAGCAGTAAGCAGCAAGTTATATTCCTTAGAAAATCAATGCAATGAAATACATACTCGGCATACATACATACTCAATTTTTCTCAGAATTCAGAAGAAAATAATAGAAACTAGGTGTGATGAGAAAAGAGTTAAGTGAAAGAAGGTGGAAAATAAAATCCAATCTACAGAAAATTGTAACTTCATGAAACAGTCACTTTTACAAATTACAAGATTTTTTTTAATCCAGAAAGTGACATAGTTATTTATCAGTTACTAGTTTCAGAGTCCTTTCAACATTTCTGAAGACACAAGTCAAGATGAAGCTGATAATTGCCCAATATTTGATCTGATAAAAACATAATGCTGCAAACGAAGGAGAACTTTCCTCTGGTGAATGGTGGACTGAGGGGGGAAAAATGAAGCACGTTTTCACCTCATGGAACTGAGAATGCATGAAGAAACGTTGATAAAATATTTGATTAACATAACCGCAGATGTTCACAAACTGAGTTTTAAATAGATATTTATGGTTTTCCAAAGCAACCGAAGCAGCAGCCCATCTTCATGGGATCAGCTAGTGAGTATCAAAATTATTTAATACACTCTATCCCCTACTGTCAAAAGTGAATACTCTCAAGTGCTTGGCATTCTGTAGAATAGTGGTTAAGGAGAAACTTGAAATGTGTTTTCTCTTGTCCAGCAAGTTAACATTTTCTGTTAGGTTTCTGTTTTCTCTCGAAGGACCTACTCTTCTCTTGATGGTAAGTTATTCTCTTTAAGGACACGCTGTCCCCCCGCCCATCCCCTCAACTACAGTAGTATGCTTTATTCAGAGATTTCTATAGGGCACAGATATCATGATATGATAATGCAAAATACATACGTACATTTTAGTTAGCAGATGGTTGGTCTCCTTATATAGATTTTAAAATACAAATCAAAATAAAATTCAGATGGAATAAGGACTTAAATATGTAGAGCATAAAATTACTGGAATAATACAGGAGATAACAAACTCTGAGCTACACAATAAAAGCAGACATATAATGATTTGGTTAAACACCAAAAGCTTCAAAAAGTTTAAACAAATCTCAAAATAGAGAAATAACTTCTGCAATGCAAAATAATCAATATAGGGGGAAGAGATTTCATTAAAAAATAAAGGTAAATATTATATTGAATAAATGCCAGGAAGAAGAAATTCAGGAAAGCAAATGTAAAAAATGTGATAAATACAATGAAATGCTCAAACTAACCAGTGTTCAACAAAACAAAATTTTAAATAAAAATAATATGAATGTTTTGTCTATGTTTAATTCATGAAATTTGTTAAATGTAAACTATTCAAATTGATGGAAATATAAACGTTGGACTAATATTCTGTATTGTTTTGGATTTTGCTTTCTATTTGATGGTAAGATTTAGAGACTATTTCATGTCTGTTTATAGATTTATAACTTTTTCAAATACCTTCATAGCACATATTCTGGATTCTTCATAATTTATTTGTCATTCTTATGGGGATTTCAAGTTGTCCTCACTTGGTTGCTATGCCAGCAATTCTATACGAGAAAACCTTATCCATACAATTTGGTTTCGATGTGTTTTCTTAGCACTCATTAATTCTCCTGAAGAAACCTGCTCCTTTTCCCAAACTTTAATTCAGGAAACACAAGGATAGTCACCTAATTTTAGAACTTTGTTTTGTGTTATTGAGGTCTGTATTGTTAATCTTAGGATCTCACAGTTCTTCCTCAGTTTGGTCATGTTTCCTTATGCTAACAAAATCTTCTTTTGAGAGGTAAAAAAATATTTTTTATTCTTACTGAAGATGCACTTAAAATATTTTTCATTAATTTTTACTTTTGTTGTTGGCACCAAATTACTGAGAAAAGGGCAAAAGAAACAACTTTATTCAGCCATATATAATTACAAATCAGTTTGTTGATATTTAGTAATATTGGTTCTTATTATCCATTATCCTAAATTAAAATTTAGTATATTTACAGATGCTCAGAAACACTAGGAAGTTAAAATTACATATTATTTCTTTGCTCTTGAAATTACATTTGATAAGCTTTTGTATTTTTTTAAGGAACAATCTGTGTCTTCAGCACTTTTTGATGTAGCATTACATTAAGAACATTTTCCATGTTATTAAATATTTTTTGAAAGCATGTTAATACCTACAAAACATTCCATCTTATGCAAGTACCACATAATTTATCTGTGTCTTTATTACTTGATATTAAATGTGTTTCTAATTTCTTCTATCCCCAAACATTCTATAATAAGCATTCTTGCACATTAATCCTTGTTAATTGCTTTATTTCTTTAAAATAATTATTATAATGCTATATAAGTAAAGTATGCTGTGGGCACTCAAAACCATAGAGAAAACAGTACATCTAAATGTATTAGTGTTTAAGAATCATAACATATCGAGGGGGATTTTAAGTGAATGAACCTAGTGATTAATTTTAAGAACATAAAACTTGAGACAACCAGATATTATGTGCTCCCTAATGTGAAGAAATAAGTGTAGCACATCAACTATGAAGAGCTCTTACCAATCAAATCTGAATCAAAACTGTAGTTCCCAATCACTAATTTGTTAAAAAAGAAAAACATGAAAATCGGAGAAGTATGTTAAAAATAAAACAGGAATACACACAGAAAAATGCAAAATTTTGTTAACTCTACAAGGCAAATGACCACCCACAAGGAAGAATAAACTTCATGGAAAAAAGAGAGAGGGACAACGTATAGATTTAAAGACAAGAGAATAATCAACCAAGCTATCAATATTCTGAGCCCTGTTGGGATTCTGATTTCAATAAAACAACTTTGGAAATAAATTATGATACATCATGCAGATATATACACTGACTAGATATTTTAATATAAAGGGTTTATTGTTAAATTTGTGGGTGGATAGCTGGAAAAGCTTTTGTCTTATTTTGTATTTTTTTAGTCCTTATGCTGTTTTTTCCCCGATGAAAAATCCTATGTTTAGGATTTTCATCTATACTATTCAGGGGTTAAAGTAACTCTGAAGTAATCCTAAAGTAACCTTAAAGTAATCGTGTTTTGGGCAGAGCCAAAACACGATTGGACGTATGTTGATAATTATTGATCTTCTCTATATTTCCATATTTTTTGAGAATTTAAAATGCCACAAAAGGGAGCAACAGGAAATGAGTTTACTATTTTGGTGGGGAATAGATAATACAGTCTTGTTATATATATATATGGTTTATCCTGAAGAGCTTTGGGAAAGGAAGTGATATGATGGGATTCACAAGTGAGAGTGCACTCTTATGAACATGGACATGAATTCATCCAGGAGCAAGGAGACCATTAATACCTTCCTCAATTTCTATAATTCCAGTGCCCTCTCTGTCACACTCTTATGGGCTATAATTTCTCTACAGAATGATAATAGAATGATAAAGAAAATAAGAATGAATTAAAAATGAGATGTGAAAGCCAAAGGGACTCCTTGGTAGAGGCCAAGAAGCCCTCGTTTTGCAACAGGAGTGCAGAGAAAGCCAAACATGAGGCCTGAGATTTATTAGTCTGTGCGACTAACTTCAAAGGAGGTTAAACTTGGCAGATTTGTTATATACCAAGGGCATTGCCCCCATTGGGAAAATCTGAAGCTTTAACACACAGAATCTAGACATGCGGATGATTGCTCCTGAAGATTTTGATTCCTCTGACACTTCTGAACCTTCTAAGCCTGCAGAAGTGATCCATTCCTTTTTGCTAAGAGCAGTCATCTCAATAATCCTGAAAGGCAGCAGATATACCACTCAAGATCTGCCCTCACTTTCCCTCCTGGCCACTTGGCTTATACCTAGGTTTTAAGTCACAATATCAAGCAACTGAGGATGCACTTGGCTTCATAAACAAAGTAGTGTAATTTAAAGATGCTGTAAATCTATCTGACATGTATCAGTAGCCATCTGGGATGGATGAGTGGCACTGTGTTAGAAGATTCTTTATCAGAGGGACTGGAACATAGAATTGGAAAGGGAAGAATTTATTTACCTGAGAATATTCTTTGGAGATAAAGGATTTAGTGTCCGGGAAAGAACCTCAGGAGATTGTACAAACTAATAAGGTGGCTCCCAGTACATGGCATGGTACACACAGTGGCCAAGCTGAGCAAAATTGAAATGCATGAACTGCAATGTCAGATGATGGATAAAGAAATTAAAAAGTTCAGAGAAGTAGACATGCTAGAATGGATGTAATATGTACAGTCAGAAGATAAGCATGATGGTTATGTTCCTTGGGAAGGCCCAAGGACACAAAATTTATCAAGACCATATGAATGGCCTGGTGAGACAGGAAGCAGCATCATTAAAAAGTTCAGGGGCTTCCCTGGTGGCGCGGTAGTTGAGAGTCCGCCTGCCGATGCAAGGGACGCGGGTTCGTGCCCCGGTCTGGGAGGATCCCACATGCCGCGGAGCAGCTGGGCCCGTGAGCCATGGCCGCTGGGCCTGTGTCCGGAGCCTGTGCTCCACAACGGGAGAGGCCACAACAGTGAGAGGCCCGTGTACAGGAAAAAAAAAAAAAAAATTCAGTAATGTCTCTACTCTTCATTTTAGGGCTGGAGATAGAAAATACTGTTACAGAATTTATCTAGCTGAAAACAATGTCCATGAATGGACTTTAAAATAGTAGAGTCTAGGTGGCAGCAGTTAACTGTCAGTAACCAGGTGGTACTTAACCACATATGTTGTGATCACTAGCAAAGTTGGAGTAATAGCCCTGGGAACCAGATACACAGGGACTTACAAGGATGGTTAATAGAATATGACCTCCCTAGGGGCAAAATAGATTGGTGGCTGACAAAGTCACTACTCAGCTTGAACCAGCAGAAGAAATCAAGGTTTGGTGATTGGGCGTCTGAGGATAGCCACCCTAATAAATATGTCATGATTCCTTGCATAGGTTTCAGACTGGGGACCATTGTTCAGAATCAGAGCCCACTAAACAGTGGTTCCAAGTGGAACAATTGCAATACCATAGCATGTATACAAAGCAATGATTTGCTGCATTTTTCCTCAAGAAAATTATGGCCATTTACTCATTTGACTATAAATTGGGAGATGGGGATTACTCATTTTTAGCACTGTTGGTATAGGTTATAGGGTTTCTGTGATATTGAAGTACGAATACTTTGAAACATTATTGTGGCCTTCCTATATGTATGGGGGCATATGGGAGACAGGTAGTAAATCACTTACATAGACCACCTGATGGTCATTTCCCTGGGCCCTGAATGTTTAATTGGTATTAACATACTTGGAAGTTAGTACAACTTCCAGATTGGGTCCTTGGTTGTAGATAACTACCAAAATAGGGAAAGCCACATGGAAGCCTCTGAAACTGTTCCTGTCATGAGAAAGTAAGTAAAAATATAGAAATAAAAATTGTATCATATATGTATTATATAGAGTTTAGGAGATTTATATCAGCTTTGAGTTTCTAAGAGATGCCAAGGATGGTGGTCCTTATCACATCCCCAGTTAAGTTACCTAGCAATGATCTTGCAAAAACCAGATGGATCCTGGAAGGTGACTGTAGACCGCTGCAAGCTCAACCCAGTAGTTGCCCTGATTGAAGTTGCCACGATGGATGTGGTAACTTTGTTAGAACAGATAGAGCCTCAGGTTCTGGTATATGGACATTGTTTTGGCATATGCATTCTTTTCTATTTCAGTAAGAAAAGAGGATCAGGGAGAGTTTTTGCTCACTTCAAATGTGTAATAAACACTTGCAAATTTTGCTGTTGAGCTGTAATTCCTTTTCCTCTGCTATAATGTAGTCCAAAGGGATCTCGGACTATCTAAACATTGCAGAGCGCAGCACATGAATCCATTGCTTTCAGGATAGCATGTTAATCTCTTCAAATAGTTAGTACTATGAAGGCCTTCATGAGACACTGTTTAGAGGATGGAGTGGTCATGATGGCAGAGAGAGAGGCCAACAGCGTGGATTCTCACTAACTAAGGCTAATCTAGCTACTGCTACTGCCAAATGTCCAACCTGTAAGAAAAAGAGACCAAAACCAAGCTCCAAAATTACATAATTTCTTGAGACTTACTATCTACCTGGTAACAAGTTAACTATTTTGAATAGCTTCCATCCTGAGAATATCACTGGTCTTGTCACTAGAATAAATTATTATTATATATTTCTGCCAGTGTATATGGGTTTCAAAAACATTCCTGTTCTGCTAATTGTTTTTCAAAGAAATGAGTTTTACGGAAGGTGTGATGGTTTATTTTATGCCTCAACTTGACTGGGCCACAGGGTGGCCAGATATTTGGTCAAACATTACTCTGGGTGTATCTGTGAGGATGTTTCTTTTTTTGTTTGTTTTTTTCTTTTTAACATCTTTATTGGAGTATAATTGCTTACAAAGGTGTGTTAGTTTCTCCTTTATAACAAAGTGAATCAGCTATACATATACATTTATCCCCATATCTCCTCCTCCTTGAGTCTCCTTCCCACCCTCCCTATCCCAGCCCTCTAGGTGGACACAAAGCACCGAGCTGATGTCCCTGTGCTATGCAGCTGCTTTCCCCACTAGCTATCTATTTTATATTTGGTGGTGTATATATGTCCATGCCACTCTCACTTCGTCCCAGCTTACCCTTTCCCCCTCCCCATGTCCTCAAGTCCATTATCTACGTTTGTGTCTTTATTCCTGTCCTGCCCCTGAGTTCTTCAGAACCATATATTTTTTTAGATTCCATCTAAATGCGTTAGCATATGGTATTTGTTTTTCTCCTTCTGACTTACTTTACTCTGTATGACAGTCTCTAGGTCCATCCACCTCACTACAAACAACTCAATTTTGTTTCTTTTTATGGCTGAATAATATTCCATTGTATATATGTGCCACATCTTTATCCATTCATCTGTCGATGGACACTTAGGTTGCTTCCATGTCCTGGCTATTGTAAATAGAGATGCAATGAACATTGTGGTACATGACTCTTTCTGAATTATGGTTTTCTCAGGGTATATGCCCAGTAGTGGGATTGCTGGGTCGTATGGTAGTTCCATTTTTACTTTTTTAAGGAAGCTCCATATTGTTCCCCATAGTGGCTGTATCAATGTACATTCCCACCAACAGTGCAAGAGGGTTCCCTTTTCTCCACACCCTCTCCAGCATTTATTGTTTGTAGATTTTTTGATGATGGCCATTCTGACCAGTGTGAAGTGATACCTCATTGTAGTTTTGATTTGCATTTCTCTAATGATTAGTGATGTTGAGCATCCTTTCATATGTTTATTGGAAATCTGTATATTTTCTTTGGAGAAATGTCCTTTAGGTCTTCTTCCCATTTTGGGGTTGGGTTGTTTGTTTAATTGGTATTGAGCTGCATGAGCTGCTTGTAAATTTTGGAGATTACTCCTTTGTCAGTTGCTTCAATTGCACATATTTTCTCCCATTCTCAGGGTTGTCTTTTCATCTTCTTTATGGTTTCTTTTGCTGTGCAAAATATTTTAAGTTTCATTAGGTCCCATTTGTTTATTTTTCTTTTTATTTCCATTACTCTAGGAGGTGGGTCTAAAAGGATCTTGCTGTGATTTATGTCATAGACTGTTCTCCCTATGTTTACCTCTAAGGGTTTTATAGTGTCTGGCCTTACATTTAGGTCTTTAATCCATTTTGAGTTTATTTTTGTGTATGGTTTAAGGTAGTTTTCTAATTTCATTCTTTTACATGTAGCTGTCCAGTTTTCCCAGCACTACTTATTGAAGAGGCTGTCTTTTCTCCGTTGTATATCCTTGCCTCCTTTATCAGAAATAAGGTGACCATATGTGCGTGGGTCACCTCTGGGCTTTCTATCCTGTTCCATTGATCTTGATTTCTGTTTTTGTGCCAGTACCATACTGTCTTGACTACTGTAACTTTGAGTGCAGTCTGAAGAAGGGAGCCTGATTCCTCCAGCTCCATTTTTCTTTCTCAAGGTTGTTTTGGCTCTTTGGGGTCTTTTGTGTTTCCATATAAATTGTGAAATTTTTTGTTCTAGTTCTGTGAAAAACACCATTGGTAGTTTGATAGGGATTGCATTGAATCTGTAGATTGCTTTGGGTAGTAGAGTCATTTTCGCAATGTTGATTCTTCCAATCTAAGAACATGGTTTATCTCTCCAACAGTTTGTATCATCTTTAATTTCTTTCATCAGTGTCTTATAGTTTTCTGCATACAGCTCTTTTGTTTCCTTAGGTAGGTTTTTTCCTAGGTATTTTATTCTTTTTGTTGCAATGGTAAATGGGAGTGTTTCCTTCATTTCACTTTCAGATTTTATATCATTAGTGTATAGGAATGCAAGAGATTTCTGAGCACTAATTTTGTATCCTGCTACTTTACCAAATTCATTGATTAGCTCTAGTAGTTTTCTGGTAGCATCTTTAGGATTCTCTGTGTATAGCATAATGTCATCTGCAAACAGTGACAGTTTTACTGCTTCTTTTCCAATTTGGATTCCTTTTATTTCTTTTTCTTCTTACATTGCTCTGGTGAAAACTTCCAAAACTATGTTGAATAATAGTGGTGAGAGTGGGCAACCTTGTCTTGTTCCTGATCTTAGTGGAAATGATTTCAGTTTTTCACCATTGAGAACGATGTTGGCTGTGGGTTTTTCATATATGGCCTTTATTATGTTGAGGTAGGTTCCCTCTATGCCTACTTTCTGCAGGGTTTTTATCATAAATGGGTGTTGAATTTTGTCAAAGGCTTTTCTGCATCTATTGAGATGATCCTACGGTTTTTCTCCTTCATTTTGTTAATATGATTTATCACATTGATTGATTTGCGTATATTGCAGAATCCTTGCACCCCACTCGATCATGCTTTATGATCCTTTTAATATGCTGTTGGATTCTGATTGCTAGTATTTTGTTGAGGATTTTTGCATCTAAATTTCTTAGTGGTATTGGCCTGTAGTTTTCTTTTTTTGTGAAATCTTTGGTTTTGGTATCAGGGTGATGGTGGCCTCATAGAATGAGTTTAGGAGTGTTCCTCCTTCTGCTATATTTTGGAAGAGTTTGAGAAAGACAGGTGTTAATTCTTCTCTAAATGTTTGATAGAATTCGCCTCTGAAGCCATCTGGTCTTGGGCTTTTGTTTGTTGGAAGATTTTTAATCACAGTTTCAATTTCAGTATTTGTGATTGGTCTATTTATATTTTCTATTTCTTCCTGGTTCAGTCTCGGAAGGTTGTGCTTTTCTAAGAATTTGTCCATTTCTTCCAGGTTGTCCATTTTATTGGCATAGAGTAGCTTCTAGTAATCTCTTATGATCCTTTATATTTATGCAGTGTCAGTTGTTACTTCTCCTTTTTCATTTCTAATTCTATATTTTGAATCTTTTCCCTTTTTTTCTTCATGAGTCTGGCTATTGTTTATCAATTTTGTTTATCTTCACAAAGAAGGTTTTCATTTTATTGATCTTTGCTATTGTTTCCTTCATTTTTTTTTCATTTATTTCTGATTTGATCTTTATGATTTCTTTCCTTCTGCTAACTTTGGGGGTTTTTTTGTTCTTTCTCTAATTTCTTTAGTTGTAAGGTTAGGTTTCTTATTTGAGATGTTTCTTCTTTCTTGTGGTGGGATTGTATCGCTACATACTTCCCTCTTAGAGCTGCTTTTGCTACATCCCATAGGTTTTGGGTCATCGTGTTTTCATTGTCATTTGTTTCTAGGTATTTTTTGATTTCCTTTTTGATTTCTTCAGTGATCTCTTGGTTATTTAGTTGTGTATTGTTTAGCCTCCAGGTGTTTGTATTTTTTTATAGATTTTTTTCCTGTGATTGATATCTAGTCTCATAGCATTGTGGTTAGAAAAGATACTTGATATGATTTCAATTTTCTTAAATTTACAAATGCTTGATTTGTGACCCAAGATATCTATCCTGGAGAATGTTCCATGAGCATTTGAGAAGAAAGTGTATTCTGTGGTTTCTGGATGGAATGTCTTATAAATATGAATTAAGTCCATCTTGTTTAATGTATCATTTAAGGCTTGTGTTTCCTTCATTATTTATTTTCATTTTGGATCATCTGTGGGGTGTTAAAGTGCCCTACTATTATTGTGTTACTGTCGATTTTCCCTTTTATGGCTGTTTGCATTTGCCTTATGTATTGAGGTGCTCCTATGTTGGGTGCATAAATATTTACAATTTTTATATCTTCCTGTTAGATTCATCCCTTGCTCATTTGTAGTGTCCTTCGTTCTCTCTTGTAATAGTCTTTATTTTAAAGTCTATTTTGTCTGATATGAGAATTGCTACTCCAGCTTTCTTTTGATTTCCATTTGCATGGAATATCTTTTTCCATCCCCTCACTTTCAGTCTGTATGTGTCCCTCAGTCTGAAGTGGGTCTCTTGTAGACAGCGTATATATGGGTCCTGTTTTTGTATACATTCAGCCAGTCTAAGTCTTTTGGTTGGAGCATCTAAACCATTTACATTTAAGGTAGTTATCGATATGTATGTTCCTATTACCAGTTTCTTAATTGTTTTGGGTTTGTTATTGTAGGTATTTTCCTTCTCCTGTGTTTCTTGCCTAGAGAAGTTCCTTTCACATTTTTTGTAAAGCTGGTTTGTTGTTGCTGGATTCTCTTAGCTTTTGGTTGTCTGTAAAGGTTTTAATTTCTCTATCAAATCTGAATGAGATCCTTGCTGGGTAGAGTAATCTTCATTGTATGTTTTTCCCTTTCATCACTTTAAATGTCATACCACTCCCATCTGGCTTGCAGAGTTTCTGCTGAAAGATCAGCTGTTAACCTTTTGGGGATTCCCTTGTACTTATTTGTTGCTTTTCCCTTCCTGCTTTTAATATATTTTCTTTGTATTTAATTTTTGATAGTTTGATTAATATGTGTCTTGGCGTGTTTCTCTGATAGTATCCTATTGGACTCTCTGTGCTTCCTGGACTTGATTGACTCTCTGTGGAATCAGGAGGTGTTGCTTTCCTGGTATCCTTGTGCGACAGTACCCTAAGGTTTCAGCACTATGAACCAGGGAATCTCACCCCAGTATTCAGCTTCAGTATTCAGTCGCTACTGGGGTTCCACTTGCCCCCTGGTTGATCTCAGTCTCCATTTCAAGTGATATTGTATGACCCAAAGCCCTACTCTGTATCACATTGTTGGTCTTTCTGTCCTGGTCAACCCCTACCTTAATCTGGTGTGGTCAGACCCCTATACAAAGATGCTCCTGTCAGGCATGACCTTCCAAAGGATATATCTCCCTGAGAGCAAAGGCAAAGGCCAGACCTCTTTAGGGTAAAGTTAACTTCCCTACAATACAAGTACATTTATGAAAGTCACATTTATGCTATCATTTTAAGGATTTGCAATAGTGATTCCAAAGTTCAGACAAAATTGTAAAGTTTCTTGTCCTTTTATTCTGTTGAAATAATGACACTTGCTAACTAGGAATATGAAAAAGCTCCAACCAAGGTGACACTTGGACACAATTTCACTTATATGCCAGCTCTAAGATGTCACTTGCCTGTTCACTATCCTTAATTTATCACAGAGTTAATTAAATTTTATGCTCTTCTTGTATAATCATTTGTACACCTTCTATGATTAATCTTACACAGTCATTTTTCCACAATAATTTAAACAAAATTTCAGTGTATTTAGCTCATTTTTATTGTATGTGTTCTGTGATATTAGGAAAATGTCACTTAATTTACGAAATTAAATCTAAATATTTTTATTATCCATAAATCTTATATTTATTTAGTATAGGTCTTGCCATCATGGGAATGTTTTTCTATTAGAAACTTTGATAAATGTGTTGTAACCATAGGAATGATTTGCAAGACAGCAGGAGTAGTCAATATAGACTAAATTAATGTGTTAGGTTTAGTGTTCACACAGCATGCTTTACTTTAATTGATTACTCTATAGCCAAACTTAAATTACTAGTATCAGTGCTGATAGAAGAAAATGAATATTTAATAAAACACCCTTTGTATCATAGTAGCAGATTAATCTAAGTAAAAAAGCTATCATTTGTAATAAGCTTTTAAGGCTACTTTGATATCTTGAATACATGCAATATTAAAGAGCTTATAAATACAAAGAGCAAGATAAGTTGGGATAATTTAACAAAAAGTCTCTGCAATTAACTTTGAATTATGATGCATTTGGATTTAAAAATTAAGTAATACACTTACATTGAGAAGAAGTGGCAATACATTTTTTCTAGCTTTGAAATTGCAACAGATTCATTTATCAATAGAATTATATCAACAAAAATAACATAATGAGTAAACGGTAAATGATTAATTTATGAACTTCATAACTAACTCTTAGAGTCATTGATGTTTACATATAGATAATCTTAAGACATAATTCATGGATAAAGTACATTTTATTCCCCCATCATCAATCACCATCATTGTCATCGATACAACAGAGTTTTTGGAATAAAACTCAAATGAATAACAATAAGGAATATCACATTACTAAAATGTAAAAAATTATATAACTAAGAAAAACCTTGTAGGTTAATATTGAGAGTAAAAATAGAATAAAATTACAGATAAGGATAAAAGGCAAATTTTATGCATTCTTAACTATATTCTTTAAATCCCAAACATAATTTTGACTATTAAAGTATTTAAATTCCTCAATCTGGAGATGCGTTACAAAAAATAATCCTGTATACACTATAAAATCAGAAGTATATAATACCTTAGTGGTTTATTATGACTGTTGAACTTCAACTGTGTCTTTAGCTCCATGGATTTTATTCCATTGTATGTTAAAATTGAAAATCAGTGATTGCAAGAAAAAAATTAATTCCCGTTTTTTTCCCCATGTTTCTCCCAAAGTGGCTGAAGTAGGAGATGGAAACATTACCATTGAAAAAGAAGGTACAAGAAGAGCCAGATTTATGGGCATGCACCTAGTGCATCCACTCAGACCCAGACAGAAGGACTACACACTTGGTTTAATGCTCTATTGTTGCCATCTTGAAATTCTGAAGAATTTTTGAATAAGGAGCACTGCATTTTCATTTTTCACTGAGTATGCATAGCCATAAATAAAGTCAAACCTGTTGGTGATGTCAATCTGGGAAACTCCTATCTGGGTCAAGGAGAGACTGGGCATGGCTGCCAGGCATGTGCTTAAATGAATACTTGGAGAGACCATATATAAAATAGATAAACAACAAGGATTTACTGTCTAGCATAGGGAAATATATTCAGTATCATATACTAACCTATAATGGAAAAGAACTGAGAAAAAAGAATATATATTAATTTATTCATACAAATGTATAACCGAATCACTTTGCTGTACACCTGAAACTAACACAATATTGTAAATCAAATATACTTCAATTAAAGAAAAGAATACTTGGAGAGAACATGACTATTCTCTGAAACTTGGAATAAGCCTATGACCCTGGGTTTTATTCCTTTCCAGTACAGCTTGTCTGTTCTGAAGAGATTTTGACTGGCAAATAGTGAAGAGACCCTTCTTTACTTGATAAAAGCAAACAAATAAATACCAACAATAACCAAAAAAAAGGAGGATGGGCAATATCAATATTAAAATGGACAAATTCATGATCCACGAAGAATATATGTGAATAGCAAACACTTTTAGAATAATGAGAAGATGATTAATATTGGTCTTATAATGTAAGTGGAAATCTTTGACTCATCTCTCAAAATGATTTTAAGCAAGTCCATAGAAAACTTTAAAAATGATATCGATTTTGAAGAGTATAAGTACAAGTCTGAATTAATAGGTTTATACTGAAATTTAAAATTAGACTAAATAGACATGCAAAGAGCTCCCAAATATCTGAAAAACGTTCAAAATTTATGTTCTCAAAGCAATAAACTTTAATCAGTTATGAAAAATAGAAAAAAACCAGTTTCTGGCCTCAGTGCAATAACTTGAGAAATTAATAAGCTTAATAACACAATAACAAGTAGGAAATTATAATATAGAACTCATTTAAATAGCTCTAATTACTCTGAAAGAAAGCAAAATTACAATGCCTATTTAGAAATTAAGTAGTTACAGAACCAAACATAACAAAGTATATAAAATATACTAAACCTTTACTCAAAGAGAACACGAAAAGCTATAAATCCTTTCATTATTAAGAAGAGAGAGTATATATATATATATATATAAAACATAATTATTAAATTTCAGTGGATTTATTGGAAAAATGGACATGAAATTAGATGAAGCTAGAAACAGATAACACTCCATGAGAGCTTAATATATGACAAGACTTTTCTATAAATATTGCTGGAATTATCAATCTCAGTCTTGAATGATACTATTATGAGCCTTATTTCACCTATGAAGAAACTCAGGCACAGAGATGTTAAGTAACTTGCCCAAGTAACTTGCCCAAGGTCACACAGATGTGTAAATGGAAGAGCTAGTTTATGAATAAAGTCAGTGTAGAACCATAACCTGGGCTCTTAACCTCTATGCTCCACCCCTTTGTATAATAAAATAGCTCATACTGACATGATTACTACTCACCAAGCCCTACTCTGAGTGTTTTACATATTTTAATGAAAGACAAAATAGGTCAAAAAAATATGAAATCAAAGTGCATTTGACTGTTATGCTGTACCCACATGGACAGAAATTCTGTTCTTTTTATCTTAATTTCACTCTTTGGGGACATAAACTATTGTTCAATAAGTTTTATTTTAAGCTGTGAAGGACATTTGAGCTGTTCTTTCTGACCCTAGCTGTGTTTGTTTGTGTTTTGGCAGGTGGGAGAGGGAGATACATTAGGAGTAGATATAAATTAAACCCTCATAGAATCAATGAGAGACAGCAATACTGAAATTATAACAAGGCACATGTCCATGGATGCTGGAAAGCAGAAATTAAGGGTAAGGACATGCAACAGCTTTATAGTATTCAAGATGTCACCAGCAGTCCCTCTGCCAAGATCACAGGTGCCATGCTAGAGCTACCAGGGCAATTACTGCTGTCATGATAGTAATGACACAACAAAACAAAACTCTCCCAATTCTTGAGCCAAATGTCCCACTTTGAAAAGCCACATAGAAAGGGTGAATGTGCATTTGGTTAAGCTTGAGTCACATGTCTGACCATAGCCCGCAAAGAAGGATCTGTCCTCTCTACTTCATATGAGGCACTAAGGTGAGAAATATATAATGGGCATGGGAATCCTCCTCTGTCAGCACCACAAACAGGGTAATAGAGAAGTGTCTGGCAAGCAGGCCATCCTGACAGCACACATACAAAACAAACTCACATTCACATGATTGTTTGCTTCTCTTGCTTTTCCATGAGTTTCACAAAAGTAGAAACTATTCCACAGTTTTCATCATCTGTTACCTAAATCATTTCTTTCTTGAATTTATTAGGCATTTAATATAAGCACTTTGACAGAATTGATGAGTATTTAAAAGAATGAATAAATGAATAATCAAAAGTGTGTTTCTTTCTAGAAGTTTAGAATCTACCTCTACCAAACAAACAAGGCACAACAATTAGAGATACCAAAGCATAACAACATATACAATTTAATACATATCTTCTTTACAACCCATAGTTGACCAGAACAATGTATAGTTTGCCTTGACTGTCATCAAAATTAAGAGAAAAATCTATTCACACTGAAAGACAGCAAAACATGTTAATATATTGCTCATGTGTTGTTTACATCATGAACCATTTCCTGCAAAATGAAGAATGACAAATTGCAACTTACATGACCTTTGAAATACACTATCATATATGGCAAGCCTTCCTTCAAGGATTTTAAATAGTAGGATAAATAGGTTGTCAAAAAAAAAGCGACCTATAAAACTCAT
The DNA here is from genome assembly GCF_059928025.1 of Delphinapterus leucas. Classification (NCBI taxonomy): domain Eukaryota; kingdom Metazoa; phylum Chordata; class Mammalia; order Artiodactyla; family Monodontidae; genus Delphinapterus; species Delphinapterus leucas. The sequence goes on from NW_028322258.1 coordinate 3,754,399, forward strand.
CTAGTTGAGTGGCAGGTTTTTGTATGAACACTTTTTTGAATAAGAATGCTGAGTTTCATATATATATATACATACATATATATATATACAAATATATATATATTTGTATATATATACAAAATTTGTATATATATATTTTTAATGATCATGGGTACTAACTCTAAATCCTTACAGAGAAAAAAACCATGCAGAAAAGATGATCTGTTTTGAAAATGTGAAGTTAGTTCATATCTTGCTTCATGTTGTAAATATATTGAGCTTGAATTTGCACAAGGACTGGATTTGAAAGGAAAAGTTTAAGATTATCATTCCATTTCTTAGAATCAAATCAAGAGAAAAAAATTTTTTCTTTGTACAGTTGGGAGTGGGAGGTGCATGAATGAATTCTTTCTAAATTCCTTTTAAAATAATTTTTCAATAAAATTTATGTAAAATTCACACTCAGGAAAAAAACAGTGAAACTGTGTGGAAAAATTAAATAAAATGGGAAATATGGAAACCACGATTTCAAAGTTCTTTAGTGACACTGTATAGAAAGTGTATATAAACAAATAATGTGTAATGCTTTGTACTAGTATATAGCTCTAGGAGTATTTTGATCCAAAAAAGTCCTTGTTTTATAGAAATCCATGAAATTTGAGTTCTGCTTTAAGGAATTTACAGTGAAAACCTTGAAATTGCCTTGAGGATGAATTAAATTAATTCATTATGTCAAAATTTGAGGAAGAGATTTCATAAATGGAACAGGAGAATGCACTTACTTTACTGGCTCAGAAGAACACACATGAATTTTGAAAATTTGAATGACAAGAAAAATTGTTTCTTTGAGAACTCACTTGACATCCTCTTTCTTTTTGATTACTTTGGAGACCTAATATAAATTCACAGACATATTTTCAACCATAAAATCCATCTTTTGATAGATTTCTTAAAGTGGCTTCCAGTTTATAATGAATAATTTGTGCCTTAAAATGTAATGTGTGAAGAGACGGTTTTTGCCCCATGTAGGGCAGTGGAATTTGTTGTTTGGTAGACTTACGGATGAACGGTGCAGAAGGGATGTTCAGAAAGATCTTGAAAGCTGTTGGTTGTCAAGTAAATGCACACGTGGCCTCAACACCAGAGCATCACGTGCCTTGGTGATCCCTGACCCCTGGAACTGGAGCTGGTGTTTCAACCATTTTACTCTAATTCAATATTAATAAATTTCTTCTTCTGTTAGTTTGATTTTTATGGAGTTGTGATTTTTTTTCATGCAGGACAGATTGATCAAGTAGATATGCGAGAAGGGTGGAGTCAAGATGGTGTACTAGGAGGACACAAAATTTGCGTCTCCTCACAACTAGGGCACCTACCAGGCAATGGTGGGGGCCACGGACACCTAAGGGGATGGGAGGAACCCCCAGTGACTGGGTAGGATGTGGGGCATGGGGGGAGTGAGGGAGGAGGAGAAGTGGAGGCGAGTCAGGACTGGCCCCCCTGAGGGGTGGCTGGGGGAAGGGAAGGGATCCCATGCCAGAAGGGGGAAATTGGAGGACCACTGGGAGGGAAGAAGATCAAAAGGGAGCATGGCCAGGTTGCCCCTGCCCACCACCTGGGCCCCTCCAGCCACGCAGGTCCTGAAGGAGTGGGAGGGAGGGAAGGGCAATCAAAAGTAAAGGCCAGACCTCTGGGACTGGCACCCCTGAGGGGTGGCTGGTGGAGGGGAGGAGTTCCTACACCCAGTGAGACCCACTCAGATAGGGGTCCAGCAGCAATGGGGGGAGACCATGGGGGAGGGGCACGAAGGAAGGGAAAGGAACACGGCTGGTGCTTTCCCTGTACACTTAAGCACCAGGAAGCCTGTTGGGCTCCCAGGCCTAATCCTCTGCATTTGGAGCCTCCCTCCTGCAGTGCAGAGCCCAAGCCCCGCCCCTACACCCCCACCCAGGGCCATACCTCTACACTCAGAGACCCCCTCCAGTGAGCTTGGCCTAAACCCCACCCATACACCCTCACTCAGGTTCCTACCTCCAAACTCCAGAAGCCCACAGTCCAGAGGCCCTCCTTTCCACATGCTGCCTCTCCCCTTCTGCTCAGGTCCTAAGCAGAGGCCCCGCCCCACACTTGAAAGTCACCCCCCACCCACGCACCTAGGCCCCCTCCCACACTTGGACATCGCCCCATGTAGGTCCCGCCCCACACTCAAAAGTCACCCCCCACCCTAAACACTGCCCCAGCCTAAGATCCCCCCCAAACTCCGCCCACATAGCCAAGGCTGTTTTTCTTTTATTTTCTTCTATTCCTTTTTGCGCTGTCAGATTGGGGTTATGTTTTACCTTGTTGATTCATTATTGTTGATTCTTTTATATTTTTATTTTTCATAATCTTTTATTTTTCTAATTTTATTTTATTCTTTATATTTTGTTAGTGATTTTTCCTTTTGGCTTGTTCCCCCCCCAATTTTTTTTTCTTTTTTCTGTTGTGTATTTATTTTACCTTGTTGCAGTTGTTTCAATTATAGTTTTATTTATCCTAATAGATTTTTTATCTTTCTAATTTTATTTTGTTTTTTATTCTTTGATATTGTACTGCTCCTTATTTTCTTTCTTTCTTCCTTTTTTTTTTTTTTTTTTTTTTAACTGTGCCATGAAGCTTGCAGGATCTTGGTTCCCCGGCTGGATGTCAGGCCCAAGCTCCAGCGATGGGAGCTCTGAGTCAAAACCGCTGGACTAACAGAGAACCTCAGAGCCCAGGGAATATCAATCGGAGTGAGGCCTCCCGGAAGTCCTCATCTCAGCACCAAGACCCAGCTCTATCCAAGTGCCTACAAACTCCAGTGCTGGGCGACTCATGACAAACAACCTGTAAGACAGGAATACAAAAGCACACCCCCCCCAAAAAAAAGAAACAACAAAAAAATATGTTGTTGAAGGAGCAAGGTAAAAACCTACAAGACCAAATAAATGAAGATGAAATAGGCAACCTACCTGAAAAGAATTCAGAGTAATGATAGTAAAGGTGATCCAAAATCCAGGAAACAGAAAGGAGAAAATACAAGAAACATATAAGGAGGACCTAGAAGAACTACAGAGCAAACAAACACTGATGATCAACACAGTTACTGAAATTACAAATACTCTAGAAGGAATCAATAACAGAATAACTGAGGCAGAAGATGGAAAAGTGAGCTGGAAGATAAAATGGTGGAAATAACTGCCACAGAGCAGAATAAAGAAAAAAGAATGAAAAGAATTGAGGACAGTCTCAGAGACCTCTGGGACAACATTAAACAGACCGAATTATATGGGTCCCAGAAGAAGAAGAGAGAAAAGGAAGGGGTCTGAGAAAAACTTTGAAGAGATTATAGTCGAAACTTCCCTAACATGGGAAAGGAAATAGTCAATTAAATCGAGGAAGCAGAGAGTACCATACAGGATAAACCCAAAGAGAAACACACCAAGACATATATTAATCAAACTATCAAAACTTAAATACAAAGAAAAAAGTATTAAAAGCAGCAAGGGAAAAGCAACAAATTTTCAGCAGAAACAAATTTTTCAACAGAAACAACAAATTTTTCAGCAGAAACTGCAAACCAGAAGGAAGTGGCAGGACATATTTAAAGTGATGAAAGGGAAAAACCTACAACCAAGATTACTCTACGCAGCAAGGATCTCATTCAGATTCTATGGAGAAATAAAAATCTTTACAGATAAGCAAAAGTTAATAGAATTCAGCAACACCAAACCAGCTTTACAACAAATGCTAAAGGAACTTCTCTAGGCAGGAAACACTAGAAAAAGTAAAGACCCACAAAAACAAAACAATTAAGAAAAGGGTAATAGGAACATACATATTGACAATTACCTTAAATAAATGGATTACATGCTCCAACCTAAAGACCTATACTGGCTGAAGGGATACAAAAACAAGGCCTGTACATATGCTATCTACAAGAGGCCCACCTCAGACCTAGGGAAACATACAGACTGAAAGTGAGGGGATGGAAAAAGATATTCCATGCAAATGGAATTCAAAAGAAAGCTGGAGTAGCAATTCTCATATCACACAAAATAGACTTTAAAATAAAGACTATTACAAGAGACAAAGAAGGACACTACATAGTGATCAAGGGATCAATCCAATACATAAAGTACATGCTAACAGCCATAAAACGGGAAACTGACAGTAACACAAAAATAGTTGGGGACTTTAACACCCCACTTTCACCAATGAACAGGTCATCCAAAATGAAAATAAATAAGGAAACACAAGCTTTAAAGGACACATTAAACAAGATAGACTTAGTTGATATTTATAGGACATTCCATCCCAAAACAACAGAACACACTTTCTTCTCAAGTACTCATGGAACATTCTCCAGAATAGACCATATCATGAGTGACAACTCAAGTGTTGCTAAATTTAAGAGAATTGAAATCATATCAAGTATTTTTTCCTACCACAACCCTGTAAGACAATATATCAATTACAGTAGAAAAACTGTAAAAAATACAAGCACATGGAGGCTAAACAATACGCTACTAAATAACCAAGGGATCACTGAAGATATCAAAGAGGAAATCAAAAACTACCTAAAAACAAATGACAATGAAAACACAATGACCCAAAACGTATGGGATGCATCAAAAGCAGTTCTAAGAGGAAAGTTTATAGCAATAGACTCCTACCTCAGGAAACAAGAAAAATCTCAAGTAAACCTAACCTTACACTTAAAGCAATTAGAGAAAGAAGAACACACACACACAAAGTCCCAAAGTTAGCAGAAAGAAGGAAATCATACAGATCAGGTCAGAAATAAATGAAAAAGAAATGAAGGAAACAATAGCAAAGATCAATGAAACTAAAAGCTTGTTGTTTGAGAAGATAAACAAATTGATAAACCATTAGCCAGACTCATCAAGAAAAAAGGAAGAGGACCCAAATCAGTAGAATTAGAAATGAAAAAGAAGTAGTAACAAATGACACTGCAGAAATACAAAGGATCATGAGAGATTACTACAAGCAACGATATACCAATAAAATGGACAACCTGGAAGAAGTGGACAAATTCTTAAAAAAAGCACAACCTTCTGAGACTGAACCAGGAAGAAATAGAAAATATAAACAGACAAATCACAAGCACTGAAATTGAAACTGTGATTTAAAATCTTCCAACAAACAAAATCTCAGTACCAGATGGCTGCAGAGGTGAATTCTACCAAACAATTAGAGAAGAGTTAACACCTGTCCTTCTCAAACTCTTCCAAAATAAGCAGAGGGAATAACACTCCCAAACTGATTCTATGAGGCCACCATCACCCTGATACCAAAACCAGACAAAGATGTTACAAAAAAAGAAAACTACAGGCCAATATCACTGATGAACATAGATGCAAAAATCCTCAACAAAATACTAGCAAACAGAATCCAACAGCACATTAAAAGTATCATACACCATGATCACGTGGGATTTATCCCAGGAATTCAAGGATTCTTCAATATACGCAAATCAATGTGATAAACCATGTTACCAAATTGAATAATAAAAACCATATGATCATCTCAGTAGATGCAGACAAAGGTTTTGACAAAATTCAACACCTATTTATGATAAAAACTCTCCATAAAGTGGGCATAGAGGGAACCTACCTCAAAATAATAAAGGCCAAATATGAAAAACCCACAGCCAACATCATTCTCAATGGTGAAAAACTGAAACCATTTCCACTAAGATCAGGAACAAGACAAGGTTGCCCACTCTCACCACTATTATTCAACATAGTTTTAGAAGTTTTAGCCACAGCAATCAGAGAAAAAAAAAGAAATAAAAGGAATCCAAATTGGAAAAGAAGAAGTAAAGCTGTCACCATTTGCAGATGACATGATACTATGCATAGAGAATCCTAAAGATGCTACCAGAAAACTACTAGAGCTAATCAATGAATTTGGTAGAGTAGTAGGATACAAAATAAATGCACAGAAATCTCTTGCATTCCTATACACTAATGATGAAAAATCGAGAGATAAATTAAGGAAACACTCCCATTTACCACTGCAACAAAAAGAATAAAATACCTAGGAATAAAGCTACCTAAGGAGACAAAGGACCTGTATGCAGAAAACTATAAGACACTGATGAAAGAAAGATGATACAAACAGATGGAGAGATATACCATGTTCTTGGATTGGAAGAATCAACATTGTGAAAATGACTATACTATCCAAAGCAATCTACAGATTCAATGCAATCCCTATGAAACTACCAATGGCATTCTTCACAGAACTAGAACAAAAAATTCACAATTTGTATGGAAAGACAAAAGACCCCGAATAGCAAAAGCAATCTTGAGAAAGATAAATGGAGCTGGAGGAATCAGGCTTCCTGACTTCAGACTATACTACAAAGCTGCAGTAATCAAGACAGTATGGTACTGGCACAAAAACAGAAATATAGATCAATGGAACAAGATAGAAAGCCCTGAGACAAACCCACGCACCTATGGTCACCTTATCTTTGATAAAGGAGGCAAGAATATGCAATGGAGAAAAGAGAGCCTCTTCAATAAGTGGTGCTGGGAAAACTGGACAGCTACATGTAAAAGAATGAAATTAGAACACTCCCAAACACCATACACAAAAATAAACTCTAAATGGATTAAAGACATAAATGTAAGGCCAGGCACTATAAAACTCTTAAAGGAAAACATAGGAAGAACACTCTATGACATAAATCACAGCAAGATCCTTTTTGACCCACCTCTTGGAGAAATGGAAATAAAAACAAAACTAAACAAATGGGACCTAATGAAACTTCAAAGCTTTTGAACAGCAAAGGAAACCATAAACAAGATGAAAAGACAACCCTCAGAATGGGAGAAAATATATGCCAATGAAGCAACTGACAAAGGAGTAATCTCCAAAATTTACAAGCAGCTCATGCAGCTCAATACCAATTAAACAAACAACCCAACCCCAAAATGGGCAGAAGACCTAAAGAGACATTTCTCCAAAGAAGTTATACAGGTTGCCAACAAACACATGAAAGGATGCTCAACATCACTAATCATCAGAGAAATGCAAGTCAAAACTGCAGTGAGGTATCACCCCACCCTGGTCAGAATGGCCATTGTCAAAATATCTACAAACAAATAAATGCTGGAGAGGGTGTGGAGAAAAGGGAACCCTCTTGCACTGTTGGTGGGAATGTGAATTGATATAGCCACTGTGGAGAACACTGTGGAGGTTCCTTAAAAAGCTAAAAATAGAACTATCATATGACCCAGCAATCCCACTACTGGGCATATACCCTGAGAAAACCATAATTCAAAAAGAGTCATGCACCACAATGTTCATTGCAGCACTATTTACAATAGCCAGGACATGGAAGCAACCTAAGTGTCCATAGACAGATGAATGGATAAAAAAGATGTGGCACATATTTACAATGGAATATTACTCAGCCATAAAAAGAAACAAAATTGAGTTATTTGTAGTGAGGTGGATGGACCTAGAGTCTGTCACACAGAGCAAAGTAAGTCAGAAAGAGAAAAACAAGGACCATATGCTAATACATATATATGGAATCTAAAAAAAAAAAGCTTCTGATGAACCTAGGGGCAGGCCAGGAATCAAGACACAGATGTAGAGTATGGCCTTGAGGACATGGTGTGGGGGAAGGGTAAACTGGGACGAAGTGAGAGAATAGCACTGACATATATACACTACCAAATGTAAAATAGATAGCTAGTGTGAAGCAGCTGAATGGCACAGGCAGATCAGCTCGGTGCTTTGCGACCACCTAGAGAAGTGGAATAAGGAGGTTGGGAGGGAGACGCAAGAGGGGATATATGTATGTATATAGCTGATTCACTTTGTTATACAGCAGAAACTAACACAACACTGTAAACAATTATACTCTAGTAAAGATGTTAAAAAAGACAAACATTAAAAAAAAGTAGATTCAAAAACTGCCTTTAAGGTAGGGATTAACATATACACACTACTAGATATAAAATGGATAATCAACAAGGACCTACTGTATTGCACAGGGAACTCTACTCAATATTCTCTAATAAGCTATATGGGAAAAGAATATGAAAAATAGTAGATATGTGTATATGTATAACTGAATCACTTTGCTGTATACCTGAAACTAAACTGACACAATATTGTAAATCAACTATATTCCAAAAAAAAAAAAAAACTACCTTTATGCCTAACTGTTGCAATGATTTGTATAATTAGTTCAGTAAGATAATTTTTTTTCTTCCTCTTTAGAAGCTTAGTCATTAGATCCAAAGTCACATTTTTTTCACTCTCTTCTTCTCAAATGAGGAAGGTTTCATTTACAGTTTTTTCATGTTACCCTGTGTCTCACATTTGACCTAAATATTACCCTTACATTTTACCAGTTGGATTCTTTCAATCTGTCTTCTTCTGTAAATAATGCTGATTTTTCAGTCATGGTTCAGTCAGGAGATAAACCATGCGGTACGTGGAATGGGTGCAGTTTATCAAAAGAATTCATACCTAGTAACAGGTGAATGGAGTAAAGAATGCAGTAATACCTAATAGAGAAAGCAGCCACTACTCTTAGGGGTGATATCAGTGCAAAAGTTCCTCCCTCACTCCCACCCCCAAAACACCACCCCCCACCCCAAACTGAGGCTCAGAACCCCCTGGTGGCGCATGGCTGTAGCCCAGCAGATAGTGGAGAAGTTCACTGAAGTTCCACAGGAGGATGCCAGCAAGCAGAGAACTGCCTCCTATATGTAGAGGAAACTCATGGGGAGCTACATTTGGGGTAGGTGGAGTGGGTCCTGAACTCGCAGGGAAGTGGCTGGAACACCCATTGGGATGTTGCTTAACTGAGGTCCACAGTACTTGCTGGGAAACTGCCTGCAGGATGCACTAAGGCTCACTCCAACTTTATTATTTAAAAATTTATTTCTGATTACAAATGCAATATGAGGTCAATATTGGAAAAATGTGGAATCAGAATAGGATAAAATAGGGAAAACCACAGCTCTCAAAAGCATTTAAAAGTAACTTTTACGGAGTATATATATCCTACACGTAGATTGTATAGATTGTACAAAAATTGTGTTTTAGAGGATGGTAACACGATATGTGTTTATATTCAATAATGTAAGTCATTCCATTTTTTTCTATTTAATAAGGTAGTCTTGGCTATGTTCACCTACTTGATTTTTAATATAAATATTATATTCTACTTGTCAGTTTTCACGCATACCAACACAAACACAACTGGATTTTGAAATGTCTGGCACTTTTTGGTCATTTAACATTAAAGGAAATACTTTTGATGGACTTTGTTTTTTTACACACTCCTTATATATTACTTTAATAGCATTAGAATAATATACTTTGTGAAATAAAAAATTACTAATTCCTAGTTTTGAAATTCTGTTTCCAGGTTTTCATTTTGTAGAACTATGATGAACAGTTCTATGCATAAAGGTGATCTGAACTGTTTTTAAGATTCTTCAATATAGTGTCTATAAAGTTGAACTGAGTTATGCATTATCAAAGCTCATAGAAAATTGCTGTCTTGTGTATCATTTAAAAATATTTTCCATTTTAACCATCAGTATGTGTGAGTATACCACAGACTATCTCTAAGAGAGTATGCCTTAGCATTAAGTTTTCTTTTTTGTTGTTTCAAAACACCATGTAAGTATAATCTTTCAGACTTTGAGTAGAAAAGATATTGCAGGTGTGTGTGTGTGTGTGTGTGTGTTTTCTGTGCTTGTGAGAGCAAGAGAGACAGACGGAGACAAAGACAGAGAGATACTAAGGATTGTAAAGGCGGCACAACTCTATCTCATTTTCAGATTTTAGCTATATAAAGAATCAAAGTACTAATTACATTCTGAAAAATCAAAATTATGCCCTAAATGATACAAATTATAATTCATAAACTTAATATAATTCATTATTTTTATTGTTCTCAATTCACTCAGATAATGCACATATAATTATAGGGCTACTATGCAAGGTTCTTTTCAGAACAGCAAGGGCTAGATGATTTCATAGCAACTAATTGTAATGCAATAAGTCGGGAAGTTTTCTGAAAGCACAAATTTGAGTATGTTAAAATAGTTTCAAATTTTATTTTCCTTGGACGAAAGCTTCTTTTACAGTGCGAATGTATTTTAATTATAAGTCTACACTTAAAAACCATATTAAAGGGAAACTATTTTTACTGATACATGCCAGGGGGTAAATAATATTAATGCTAAATGCATACCTTTTAAGAAAAGAATAAAATGGACTATGATATGTCTTTGTTTAAGCACAAAGTTCTCCAATTGTCCTTTGGATGAAAGTTGAATCACATTTTCTTTACTATAGAATCAAATCTGAGCATTTCAAGAGGTAAACAGTGATTCTTTGATGCCTTACTTCAAGGCATTCAGAGGAAATTAATCAAATTAATCCATCCTTCTTTCCACTGGTAACAAAAATTATTCACTGCTTTGGACTCAGGGCATTTCACAAGACCCTAATGAGTATTGGGAAGGAAAAAAAAAGTATTAAATGGTGGCATTAAGGAGGAGACTGTAAAGCACTGAATATTCTTTTTTTTAATGCCAGATTGGAAATGTAATTGAGTGAAGCAGGCCCCGGGTGGTTGGAAGCATTGCAAAGTGCGTGGTCCGCCTAAAGGTGGCAGCTGCTACCCAGCAACCATGGATCATTGCCACATTGGAATTCAGAACCAGGTTTGGCAGATATTCCAGTGTTTGTGGAAAAGAAAGAAATTCATATTTTAATGTGAGCTCTCTAAATTTTTGAGTGTTGATGTTAACAAAAAAAAGTCCTTGTGAGCTGAATCAAATAAGTCAGGAAGTTCCTCCTTGTTAAATGAAAAAGCATTATGTACTTGACCTTGGTCTTGCCCCTCCCCAATTTTAATCAAAGTCCTTAAAAGCATTTAGAAAATATTTAAGTGACAATTATTTCTTATGTCAATTTTTCCTTGAGGAGCATCAAGAGAAAAATGTATTTCCTTCCAAAAGCCATTGGTTGAAGACCAAGCAACTCTAATCGTTTGGCTAATATGATTGTTTATATATTTCCCAATAATCAAATAATTGTTCTCAGTTGATAAAGGGGAAGAGTATTTAAAAGATTATTTTTAAATTACAGCAATACAGGTATTTTTTGAAACAAAGGGATATTGCTTTCAATACATTTTTTGCCTAAAATGGATGGTCTCTTTCCATATCTCTTCCAAATCTCTGAACGAATTCTCACATTTTTTCAAAATTGTTGCTGTAAGCATGGTTAAATTATATCACCTCTATAGCTAGACTCTCATATTCTGAATCCAGTTCTGATGTTGCTAGCTACTTCACCTTGTGTGTCTTACCCAAATTTCTTGAGTCCCAGGTTCCTCATCTAGAAAATAATGGTCATTTTGGGATCAACTTCAGAGGCTTACTATGAGGATTTTGTAAGGAAATCTTTAAAGCTATCAGTGATAGAAAGTGTTCCATACATCTTAGTTATCATTATGTCCTTTGAAGTCATTCTTTTTTCCTGGTTTACATGGAAATACTGCTGCAGATGTCAGAAGACACATTTTTCTCCCCCCTGCAACATTGCACATTTGTAGCAACCATCTTCATAGAGGAAAACAGCATTCTTATTCACTGCTGCACATATTTAATGTATTTTTGAGATCACTCTACCCCGTTTCTGGTCTTTATAAAGTTATCATAAAATTATAAGTGTCTTTGACAATTATCTAGTTACTAGACACAAAAGTATCAATACAGGGGAACTCAGAGAGACTGAGTGATTTGCCTGGGATAAATAAATAAATAAATAAGAAAGTGGCAGAACTGGGACTAAAATTGTGTTTCTTTGTTTTGCTTTCATTATATATTTCTATCTAAATATATTTAAGTTGAAATTATAAATATTAAAAAAATTTGAATGCCTTAATTCATAGACTTTCTCCATTAAATTGGAAAGAGAAAACCATTATTTTTATAGGGAAATTTTGTCAATTAAGCTGCAGTATGCCAAACATCTGTGTACCTGTCAACCAATTCTACATGATTGACATAGTTTGCATTCATATACAGATATTCCTGCTTTTTGAGATCTAGTTTTACACATTGACATTTTAATATAAATGATCAATAGAAAATCATATTCCATGGGCATCATGAATAAGTCAACAAATTTATTTGGCTTACTCTAAATAAATATTTCTTAAATGTCACATTTACACAGCATTAAAAGTTTTAAGCAAATACTCGTGAAGCATGCCCCTGTGACACTGATGATTGAATATATTATCTTGTCTCTTTCTAATGAAGAAAACAGTGTAGTTGCCAACTTTATATGAACTAAGGGAAGTTCTCTGACCACATGAGATGTCATTTCAAAATAGATTTCCTTTGGAAGGATGATATTATGCTAAAATAATATGAGATTTATTTTTATTGCCCACTAAAGAACTAAGGAAAATACAGTGCCATGGAAATTGTTATTTTAATGCTGTATTCAAAAGAATAAAAGTTAAATATAGAACTTTGAATTGCTTTTCTTCTCTCCTCACTGGTACTATATGTTCGTATTCTGGAGATTGGGAAATTCAACTTCACACAACACATCCAGCTAATGAGATTGCAGAAACATTGTGCTCTCCATCATTTCCTTATCAGTGACAGTCCATTAAAAGCTGTAACCCCATGAAGTGAATTTCAGTTTTAAAGTTTTGCATTCTGAAAACGGTCTTCCCAAGACCATTAATAGATAAGATGGATGCCACATTTGTTGACAGTTCAAGATACTTTTACCCTACTAGAACTGTTTTGAAACCAACAGACCTATTATCTTCTTTTACAAAGAAATTTTATAGTGCTATTTTAGTGAATTGCAAAACTCTGAAGGAAATTTTACTTTTATTTACCTGTGTTTTTGTTTCCTTACACAATGCAGTAAAATATGTACAATGTGTTTGTAGTCTACATTTGAATTGCATCCTTTCAGAAAAATTGAATAGGTCTACTAAAAACAATTTTCCTTTCGAGTGTGGCATGCTTTGTCCTGAGAACAGAAAGATGATGATTTATTCCTGGATTCTTAATAGTTTTGGTTGCAGTAAGTTAGTCATGATCACAATTGAATGTCAGGATTGTAAAATAATCAAAACAGCCTTTCCAAACTTAGTGTGGAGAAACTGAACAAATGCAAGCACAAAGATATGACTTCACCTCCTGACAAAGGAGGAGGAGGAGATTCCTGCCCAGACTGATGTCCCAAAGAAACAACCATGATTGTGAGGAATGGCATCCAGGGGGAGTTAAAGTCTTACTATTTTAGGTAATTTTTAAAATTGAAAATGTGTACAAGTTTCCTTCCATGAATGTAGTTAGAACATGTCAAAAAAGAACGGAATTCAACTCTCTGAATTCAGTCTCAGACGTTTCAGAAAATAGTAGGGATAGTCACCTGAAGCAATTAGGCTTTTGAGAAGAATGGCATATGGGCCACTGCTCTAGCTGTCCCTGAATGGGGACTGGAGACAAGGGCACAAATCTAGGTTTCTGGAGCTGCCCAATCAATAACTAGTGCCTTTGAAATATAAAATTCAGGAAACAATCAATGCATACTTAGGATTATTTGGTGATACAAAAAGTGCAGAAATAAATATGCCTGGAGATGGAGATACAGCTACTGATCTACAGTGCACAGAAAACTGGATACACTGAGTAGAGTGACAAACACATGGTGTGCTGAAGAGAAGAGCTGTGTTGTCCTGTCAGGTACTGAGATTAAAATCTGTTTACAAAAAATAAATAAATAAATAAGAAAAAAAATCTCTTTACAACATTCAGCAAAAGAGGGTTGGCTCCCTTTGGAAATTTATTTGTACTTCAAAGGATGCTAAATAGAAACAGGATCGAAGATATGTTTGAAAGAAATATGCTGTATTTGAAGTGGAATCATCTCCCATCTTTAGTGAAAATAGCTCCATAATATCCCAGAAGCCAGGAGCACTATAGAGAGATTGTTTGGGTGGAATTACCAAATACACTTACTTACATTAAATTAATATCAATAGTAGTCAATACACTTTGATCATTTTCTATATATAGTAGTATACTTTATGTGGCTTATGTTATTAATCTCTTCAATTAATCTATGAGGAGTCACTCAATGTTTGTCAACGTCACAAATTAATAAATTGAGTTTAATACAGATTAGGTATCTTTTCTCAAGATTATGAAACTAGAAAGCATCAGAATAAGAGTTTTCAAACCCTTATTTAGCAAGGCAGTATATACTTCCTAATGCATATGATTAAGAAACAAGTTATCTCATACTTTATGTATATGTTATTTGATACTAAGAGACTCAGTCAGTCCTTCTGAGGGTACAGGTAACGGTAAACGCTTTTTCTTTCCACCCAAAAGCTTCAGATAAAATGTTTTTCAGTGAATTGACTGTAAATAAAATTTTAATTTTATCTTAACAATATGCTAGAAAGATAGTTTTAAAAGTTTTTCATAATTCAAGATGATTTATATAATTTATATAATGTTCACATTAATTAAAACATGGTAACTGGGGTATACGTATGGATAATTAGATTAAGTTGGTAAACTAAATATTCTGTCTAACATAGATTATAAATTTGAGTGGACAAGAAAAATATGTTGCAATATCCATTTGAGCAACAGCAGCTTCTTAGTACAAACACCATGCTTAATATAACTATCCCTAGATATAAGTGAAAAATATCGATTATCACAGTTTTGCTTTTTGCTTTTTTTAGTAAACAAAAGAGATATTAAGTTTCAGAATGATGAGCTCAACTTTCTTATTCCATGTGTCATTAGGATGTGGTATATAAATATTCTCCAACTTTGCTCTATATCTTCACAACAAAGTGCAATGATAAACTAATGCTTTGCAATCTGAAAATTCCATTTGTCACTTTTTTCCTCTAAGGGTGTCAGATTGAAAAACCTTTCTGATTTATGATCTGTGCTTCAATTACAGTTGAATTCAAGACTACATGAAAGAACTTGGTGCTGACAGTATTCAGTTTTCACATGGATATGGTTTTCCAAGACACCATAGTTTTCTGCTCCTTGTCCTTACTCATCTGTCTACTTGCCTCTTAGATTAAATATTTTCAACAAATATGCTTATTTGAAAGGGTCTTGTTTGAATTTTAATGTTATTATTTTGCTGCCCCATTTATACCTTATACTTAAATAAATTGCTACTCCCCACCGCTGTAGCTTGTTACAAAGTCTCCATTGTGGATTACAAAAATGTTTCATAATATCTGACCCTGAGGTGGCTAACATGATTCCAACACAGTATCTACAGGATAAATCCAAGCACCTCAAGGATAGATAGGTGTAGAAAGATCAAGTTAACAAAAACTAACACTTATAATATGAAAAAAAAAAACTAGAACAACATGCAGTGCTTAACAAATAATATACTGAGAAGAATATGAATATTACAATGTCTATATTTGTTGTCACTCACATAGAAGTATGGTGTTATCATTAGTCATTGAATTAGCCTAGCTAGATTTTGATGGCTAAGAACACTCTCCAAATAGGCATCTTGATTTTTTCCACTGAGATGGGATTGGAATTTCAGTTCTCCAACTAAGAGATGTTTTATATCAACCCAACTTGACATAATTAGCCAATTCTCAATTTAATGTGTCATCCAATCTCTCCCCGCTGATGTTCATAAATTTTGTATACACTCTGATTTCATTGGATTATTCATTATTTTTGACTTGACTCTCTATTCCAAGGGAAAAATAAAAGGTTTTGTAGTACATTATAGTAGTTGCTAGATCATATACCTAAATTTTAGCTTCTTTTCACATTTATAATCATAAATCTATTAAATTAATTTCCAGAACATTTTGAAATATAGCTGGATTGAGATACACATTCTTGTCATGTTTAGATACGTCTGTTGGTACTTATGCTTTCTTTGAATTTTATTAAACATTGAATTGATTTTATCAAGTATAAAAATATATTCTCTCTTAAGATTTAATTGCTATTTACTAGTGATATTTGAGATTTGCTTTTTTTAAAATAATGCGAGTCAGTCTGTGGTTTGACACAGTAAAGTCCATTTCAACTTATAGCCCAGAACTATTTAAATAATATGAGAATTCGTTGATTTTAGGTATATGAAAATTTCCTTTCTAAAAACCTGTGATTCTTGTACCTTTCAACATGGTAGTTTTTGTAGATCTTTTAAAAAATTTCTTCATTATTATGGTACTATTCAGTATTCTTCTCATACATTCATCAATGATGCTAATGTATCTTAATATAAATAATCAATTTTATTTAGTAATTAAATAAATTACCATAGAATTATTTTTAAAATACCTTATGATTTTACAACATTTATATTAGGAGTCATCAAGCTCTAAAATATTTTTCCTGAAGAGATCTGGCAAGATTTTATATAAATTTTGAGTAAATACTTATTTTTGCCTTTTTTCTACTTTATTTCATATTCACACCACAATAATGACTCTTCTAATTTAAAATATAAACCATAGAGATTTCCTTAAAGGTGGCAGGGGAGGACTGGAACTGTCAAAGACAGAGTGACAGGTGGGGTTGGGAATAAGTGAACGGTCTTGACAGACTCAAAGTTGCTGGCAGCTTGGAACTGCACCTGGTAGGACAGTGGATGGATCTTGCAACTGTACACTTTGGACATAAACTGGTTAGTGGGCTGCTTGGGTCGGCATTCAGCATGCACCATGAAGAGCAATGTGAGGGAAACTGGTACCCAAGTAGGGGCCTTCTGTGTGGTGCTGTCTCGATGGTGTCTTAGGTGTGGAATTGTCCATGCACTTGGGGCAGTAGAGCTTCACCAGGGCCTCACCTGAGGTGTCAGAAAGGCTATTGGAAAGCATTGGCTTGTTCTCACAGTGCACATGGGGCAGTAGCCGAACTCTCCCTGCTGGTACTTTTCCAACATCTGGGTGGTGCCATGGTTTGTGAGGATATAGGTGGTCTGGGTGAACCCATACAGCATCTTGGCTGACTGCTTAATCAGGGTTCTCTGGTTGGGGTTGTCTTCGAGCTCTTCATCAGGCTCCAGGTCCAAGATCATGTTTAGAGCTTGTCTACAGTGAGGCTCATTGCTCATTGAGTTGACTGAGATTAAATTTGTCCTGGATGGAGTCTTCATCCACTTCACAGAAGAATTCATAGTCATGGAGCCCACAGAACCAGTATAAATAACACTTCCTGATGTTTAAATCATTTCTTTTAATTTGTCATTTATTTTTCCTTACTGATTTCCTGATGCTTCTTTGTCTCTGTAATTTTGCTTTCTTGAGTGATCATAAAAGTCTTTGAAAGTTAGGGGTCTTTTTTTTCTTTTGTTTTGCAAAGCATGCCATGATTAAAATGTGTTTCTACTTATTTTAATGAATTAATAAATAAAAATATCATGGGAATGATATTTTTAATTTCTATGTACTTTTAAGTGTTTATTGAAGATAGTATCGGTAAAGACTAGTAACCACATCAAAAGAGTTCAGCTTAATGTATTGATTTCACATGTCAGAAGATACCTGCTTAGTCAGACTCAGATCAAAAACAGAATACCAATAACCTAGCACATTCTCATCTCAGTAAAAACTGTTCCAGTTAACTGCTCTCATGACTTCTAAAACCAGAGATTCGTCCTGTCTTTTTTTGTACTTAGTATTGATAAATTATGCATTATGCACATTATAGACGATCAATTCCCATTGTGTGAGTATTCCACAATTTTCACGGCTTCTCCTATGAGTGGATATTTATGTGGGTAGCACCCAGTTTGGGCTTACAAATAATGCTATAATGAATATTCTAGTGCATGCCTTTCAGTGAACTTATGAATGCACTCCTGTTGGGTTTAGGTATATATATAGGAGTGGAGCTGATTATCTTTGGAACTGTGTATCTTCAGCTTTTGTAAATACTGCAGTTTTTCGAACTGTCCTTATGCTTGAGGTTTTTTTTTTTCTATTGATACCAATTTTTTTTAGTACATCTTTATTGGAGTATAATTGCTTCACAATACCATGTTTCTGTTGCACAACAAAGCAAATCAGCCGTATGCATACACATGTCCCCATGTCCCCTCCCTCTTAAGCCTCCCTCCCATCCTCCCTATCCCACCCTTCTAGGTCACCTCAAAGCACCGAGCTGATCTCCCTGTGCTATGCTGCTTCTTCCCACCAGCCAACTATTTTACATTCGGGAGTGTATATACATCAATGCTACTCTCACTTTGCCCCAGCTTCCCCCTCCCACCCCACGTCATCAAGTCCATTTTCTATGTCTACCTCTTTATTCCTGCCCTGCAACTAGGTTCATCAGTACTATTTTTTTTTTAGATTCCATATATATGCATTAACATATGGTGACATACTTCACTCTGTATGACAGACTCTAGGTCCACCCACCTCACTACAAATAACTCAATTTAGTTCCTTTTTATGGCTGAGTAATATTCCATTGTATATATGTGCCACATCTTCTTTATCCATTCCTCTGTTGATGGACACTTAGGTTGGTTCCATGTCCTGGCTATTGTAAATAGTGCTGCAATGAACATTGGGGTGCATGTCTCTTTTTGAATTATGGTTCTCTCAGAGTATATGCCCAATAGTGGGATTGCTAGGTCATATGGTAGTTCTTTTTTTAGTTCTTTAAGGGCTCTCCATACTGTTTTCCATAGTTGTTGGATCAATTTACATTCCCACCAACAGTGCAGGAGGGCTCCCTTTTCACCACACCCTTTCCAGCATTCATTGTTTCTAGACTTTTTGATAATGGCCATTCTGACTGGCGTGAGGTGATACCTCACTGTAGTTTTGATTTGCACTTCTCTAATAATTAGTGATGTTGAGCATCTTTTCATGTGCCTTTTGGCCAACTGTATGTCTTCCTTGGTGAAATGTCTATTTAGGTCTTCTGCCCGCTTTTTAACTGGATTGCTTGCTTGTTTGATATTGAGCTGCATGAGCTATTTGTATATTTTGGAGATTAATCCTTTGTCTGTTGTTTTATTTGCAAATATTTTCTCCCATTCGGAGGGTTGTCTTTTTGTCTTGTTTATGGTTTCCTTTGCTGTGCAAAAGCTTTTAAGTTTAATTAAGTCCCATTTGTTTATTTTTGGTTTTATTTCTGTTACTCTAGGAGGTGGGTCAAAAAAGTTCTTCCTGTGGTTTATGTCAGAGTGTTTTTCCTATGTTTTCCTCCAAAAGTTTTATAGTGTCTGGTCTTACATTTAAGTCATTAATCCATTTGGAGTTTATTTTTGTGTATGGTGTTAGGTAGTGTTCTAATTTCATTCTTTTACATGTAGTTCTCCAGTTTTCCCAGCACCACTTATTGAAGAGGCTGTCTTTTCTCCATTGTATGTTCTTGCCTCCTTTGTCATAAAACAGGTGTCCATATGTGCATGGATTTATCTCTGGTCATTCTGTCCTGTACCATTGATCTATATTTGTTTTTGTGCCAGTACCTTACTGTCTTGATTACTGTAGCTTTGTGGTATAGTTTGAAGTCAGGGAGCCTAATTCCTCCAACTCCATTTTTTTTTTCTCAAGATTGCTTTGGCTATTTGGGGTCTTTTGTGTTTCCATATGAATTGTAAGATTTTTTTGTTCCAATTCTGTGAAGAATGCCATTGGTAGTTTGATAGGGATTACACTGAATCTGTAGATTGCTTTAGGCTATATAGTCATTTTCACAATATTGATTCTTCCAATCCAAGAACATGGTATATTTCTCCAACTGTTTTTTGTCATCTTTGGTTTCTTTCATCAGTGTTTTATAGCTTTCTGAGTACAAGTCTTTTGCCTCCTTAGGCAGGTTTATTCCTAGGTATTTTATTCTTTTTGCTGTAATGGTAAATGGGAGTGTTTCCTTAATTTCTCTTTCTGATTTTTTGTTGGTGGTGTGTAGGAATGCCAGAGATTTCTGTGCATTAATTTTGTATCCTGCAACTTTATCAAACTCATTGATTAGTTCTAGTAGTTTTCTGGTGGTATCTTTAGGATTTTCTATGTATAGCATCATGTTATCAGCAAAGAGTGATGGTTTTAATCCTTATTTTTCCAGTTTGTATTCCTTTTATTTCTTTTTTTTCTCTGATTGCCATGGCTAGGACTTCCAAAACTATGTTGAATAAGAGTGGCAAGAGTGGACATCCTTCTCTTGTTCTTGATCCTAGTGGAAATGCTTTCAGCTTTTCACCATTGAGCATGATGCTTGCTGTGGGTTTGTCATATATGGACTTTATTATGTTGAGGTAGGTTCCCTCTATGCCCACTTTCTGGAGGGTTTTTATAATAAATTGGTGTTGAATTTTGTCAGAAGCTTTTTCTGCATCTACTGAGATGATCATATTGTTTTTATTCCTTAAATTGTTAATGTGGTGTATCACATTGATTGATCTGCATATATTGAAGAATCCTTGCATCCCTGGGATAAATCCCACTTGATCATGGTGTGTGATCCTTTTAATGTGCTGTTGGATTCTGGTTGCTAGTGTTTTGTTCAGGATTTTTACATCTCTGCTCATCAGTGATATTGGCCTGTAGTTTTCATTTTTTGTGATACCTTTTTCTGGTTTTGGTATCAGGGTGCTGGTGGCTTCGTATAATGAATTTGGGAGTGTTTCTCCCTCAGCAATTTTTTGGAAGAGTTTGAGAAGGATTGGTGTTTGCTCTTCTCTAAATTTGCTCTTCTCTAAATGTTTGATAGAATTCACCTGAGAAGCCATCTTGTCCTGGACATTTTTTTGTTGGAAGATTTTTAATTATGGTTTCAATTTCATTACTTGTGATAGGTCTATTCATATTTTCTAATTCTTCCTGGTTCAGTCTTGGAAAATTGTACCTTTCAAAGAATTTGTCCATTTCTTCACGGTTGTCCATTTTATTGGCATATGGTTGTTTGTAGTAGTCTCTTATAATCCTTTGTATTTCTGCAGTGTCAGTTGTGATTTCTCCTTTTTCATTTCTAATTTTATTGATTTGTGTCCTCTCCCTCTTTTTCTTGATGATTCTGTCTAAGGGTTTATCAATTTTGTTTATCTTCTCAAAGAACCAGCTTTTAGTTTTATTGATCTTTGCTATTGTTTTCTTCATTTCTATTTCATTTATTTCTGCTCTGATCTTTATGATTTCTTTCCTTCCTCTGACTTTGGGTTTTCTTTGCTCTTCTTTCTTTAGTTGTCTTAAAAGTAACATTAGATTGTTTATGTGAGATTTTTCTTGTTTCTTGAGGTGAGATTGAATTGCTGTAAACTTCCCTCTTAGAACTGCTTTTGCTGTGATGCATGGGTTTTGGGTCATTGTGTTTTCATTGTCATTTGTTTCTATGTATTTTTTTATTTTTTCTTTGATTTCTTCAGTGATCTCTTGGTTATTTAGGAGCGCACTGTTTAACTTCCATTTTTTTTGTGTTTTTTACAGGTTTTTTCCTGTAATTGATTTCCAATCTCATAGTGTTGTGGTCAGAAAAAATGCTTAATAGGTTTCAATTTTCTTAAATTTACCAAGGCTTGATTTGTGACCCAAGATGTGATCTATCCTGGAGAATGTTCCATGAGCACTCGAGAATAAAGTGTATTCCATCACTTTTGGGTGGAATGTTCTATAAATATCAATTAGATCTATGTGGTCTATTATGTCATTTAAAGTTTGTGTTTCCTTATTAATTTTCTGTCTGGATAATCTGTCCGTTGATGTAAGTGAGGTGTTAAAGTCCCCTACTATTATTTTGTTACTGTTGATTTTTCCTTTCATGGTTGATAGCATTTGCCTTATGTATTGAAGTGCTCCTATGTTGGGTGCATAAACATTTATAATTGTTCTATCTTCTTTTTGGACTGATCCTTTGATTATTATGTAATGTCCCTCCTTATCTCTTGGAACAGTCTTTATTTTAAAGTCTATTTTATCTGATACAAGTATTGCTACTCCAGCTTTCTTTTGATTTCCATTTGCATGGAATATCTATTTCCATCCCTTCACTTTCAGTCTGTATGTGTCCCTAGGACTGAATTGGGTCTCTTGTAGACAGCATATATATGGGTCTTTTTTTGTATCCATTCAGCCAGTCCATGTCCTCTGGTTGCAGCATTTAGTTTATTTACTTTCAAGGTTATTATTGATATGTATGTTCCTATTACCATTTTCTTAATTGTTTTCGGTTTGTTTTTGTGGGTCTTTTTCTTCTCTTTGTGTTTCCTGCTTAGGGAAGTTTCTTTAGCATTTGTTGTAAACTGTTTTCATGGTGCTGAATTCCCTTAGCTTTGGTTTGTCTGAAAAGCTTTTGACTTCTCCATCAAACCTGAATTAAATCCTTGCTGGGTACAGTAATCTTGGTTGTAGGTTTTTTTCTTTCATCACTTTAAGTATATCCTGCCACTCCCTTCTGGCTTGCAGGGTTTCCACTGAAAAATCAGCTGATAACCTTACGGGGATTCCTTTGTATATTATTTTTTTGTTTTTCTCTTGCTGTTTTTAATATTTTTCTTTGCATTTAATTTTTGTTAATTTGATGAATATGTGTACTGGTGTATTTTTCCTAGGTTTTATCCTGTATTGGGGCTCTCTGTGCTTCCCGGATTTGGGTGACTCTTTCCTTTCCCATGTTAAGGAAGTTTTCCACTATAATCTCTTCAAATATTTTCTCAGACCATTTGTTTTTCTCTTCTTCTTCTGGGACGCCTATAATTTGAATGTTGGTGCATTTAGTATTGTCCCAGTGGTCTCTGAGATTGTCTTCAATTCTTTTCATTCTTTTTTTCTTTATTTTTCTCCTCAGCAGTTATTTCCACCATTTTGCCTTCCAGCTCACTTATTCATTCTTCTGCTTCCGCTATTCTTTTACTGATGCCTTCTAGTGTATTTTTCATTTCAGTTATTGTGTTGTTCGTCTCTGTTTGTTTGTTCTTTAGTTCTTCTAGGTCTTTGTTAAACACTTCTTGTATTTTCTCAATCCATGCTTCCATTCTATTTCTGAGATTCTGAATCATCTTTGCTATCATTACTCTGAATTCTTTTTCAGGTAGATTGCCTATTTCCTTTTCATTTACTTGGTCTTGTAGGTTTTTACCTTGCTCCTTCAACTGTGACATATTTTTTTGCCATCTCATTTTTTTTTTTTTTAATGAGTAGGTTGTGTTCCTGTTTTACTGGTTGTTTGGCCTGAGGCTTCCAACACTAGAGTTTGTAGGCTATTGAGTAGAGATGGTCTTTGTGCTGAGATGAGGACCTCTGGGAGACCTCACTCTGAAGAATATTCCCTGGAGTCTGAGGTTCTCTGTTAGTCCAGTGGTTCAGACTCAGAGCTCCCATTGCAAGAGCTTCTGCCCGACCCTGAGGTCATGAATCAAGATCCCACAAGCCATGTTGGGCAGCAAAAAAAAGAAAAAAAAAAAGAACAGTAACAAAGTAAAAATAAAATTAGACGGAAACTAACATATTTATTAGAAAGAGTGTAAAAATAAAAATATATATGAATCAACAACTGGAATGTACATCAGTACCCTGTAGTAAAAAAGAGGAGGAGGGAAAAGGAAAAAAAAAAAAGGTGGGGGAGGGAAGGCCTTGGCTGTGGAGAGCGAGGCCTAAGTAAGGGTGAGGTTTGGGTGGTGTATGGGGCCAATGCTCAGGACCCACAAGGCTGGAAAACGTCCTGAGGGCTGTGGGGGGTGGGGCTTATACTCAAGGAACAGTAGGAACCCAGGCGTGCCACCCGCCCCTGGTCTCAGAGGGTAGGGGACCTCACCTGGGAGCCCAGCAGGGGCAGAGCAAATGCCCTCCTCTCCTCTCCTGCTCCTCTGGTCTGGGGTCTGGGAGGGTCCCTCCTGCCTGCCTCTCTGATCTCCCAGGCCTCTCTCCTATGTCCCCAGGACCAATACGGTAGGGGGAAAAGGGGGCCTTCGAGGGCAGGGGACCAGCCTGGGAGCTCAGCAGGCTCCCTGTGCCCAAGTGAGTAGGGTAATCAACCTCTGCTCCTCTCCTGATCCTCCTGGATGGCCCCTCCTATCTGCCACTCCTGATATCCCCAGCCTCCCTCCTATGTCCTCAGGACCCATGTGGCCTGGATGGGGCTTTGAGGGGAGGGGGAATTGGCTTGGGAACTCAGCAGGCTCCCCGGCCCGAGGGACGCCAATCCTGTCTGGGCTCCACTTCTCCCCCATCGGTCTGCCTACATCCTACTCGTTCACTCTGAGGTTCCTCCTGTCCCCTTGGGGGTCAGAGTCCCCTACCAGTGGCTGGCAGACACCCTAGTTGTGGGGAGAAGCTAACTCTGCATGTTCCCACACCGCCATCTTGACTCCTCCCCTGTGCTTGAGTCTTGAGGTACATAATTTACTTTGATATTTGTAAGAAATCTAAAAACTCAGCTTTTATTTTCCTATTTACACAAACTTTCAGAAATGTGTGTTTTAACTTCAAAATATTTTATCACATTTTGTTATAATTACTAGTTTTATAACATTGTGGTAAGAAAATGTGATGTAAACCCTTATAATTTAT
The DNA here is from genome assembly GCF_059928025.1 of Delphinapterus leucas. Lineage (NCBI taxonomy): Eukaryota > Metazoa > Chordata > Mammalia > Artiodactyla > Monodontidae > Delphinapterus > Delphinapterus leucas. Next base: position 3,778,988 of record NW_028322258.1, read on the forward strand.
CTGTTTTCAAGTGTGTTGCAATTTATTTTAAAATGTCCAAAGTATGTTGGAAAAATAGGAGGCAGAAAGTGGATAGAGTGAGAACATAGTTACATAGTAAGAACAGTCTACAGTTTAGTAGTTAAATGACCTCAATTTCCTTTTTCTATTACCTTCTTGTTATGTTGAAATTTTTTCCTTTTTCATACTATCATTGATTTCTTATTAACTTCTTTTTTACCTTCTTATCATTTTTTTCTAACACTCAATGGTTTCAGACTAATCATATCCCTAATTTAGACTGGTATATTTGTAAATATCAATTGACATTTCTTTCATTCTTCATCACTTTTTAAATAGTTTTTGTATATAATTATTTTTTTTAACATTTTTATCAAACATTTGGGTAATTTGTTTCTCTCTGAGTACATGTAGTTATCGCATCTTTAAAACTCAGACTTTATACTTTGCTTTTGATTCAGGAATTTAACCAAAAAAAGAATTATTGCTGTGACATTTATAATCATATTAATGTTTCTTGTTGTCTTAGGGCCTCTAGTGTGGCTGTAATTTTTAGATTTTGTTTTTTACTTTCTTAGCAGTATTTTTTAATCTCACCTAAACCCATTTTTGCCTCATTATTCCTTTTTCATTCCAGCCTGTTCTTCCCATCTAATTAGTTATTGCTGTTTTATAGACATTATGTATTTTTATGTGATTATGACAACAAAAGTTTTCCTGAAATTCCTCCTAGGTCATTGAGTGTTTTTTGACACATATGTACTGGGCTCCTATTTTCCAAAAATGATTCTAGGTCTTGGGGACTGATCAACTAGCAAGGAAAACTTGAGTTCTTGCACTTGAGGAACTTGAATTCTGGCAGGGGCAAGGGAGGCAATCAATAAAATATTTGGAAAATAAAAGAATAAACATAGTAGATAAAAATTCATGTTATGAAAAAAATCTAACAGACCAAGAGTTTTCATAGTACATTGGGGCAGTTGATGTGGAGTGGTCAGGCGTGGCCTCTGTGAGGAATGAAATTGAAGGAGTAAGCCAGGCGATTATGTGGGGAAAGCCATTTCCAGACAAAGAAATATCCTGTGCAAAAGACTTAAGTCAGGTCTAGTACAAAATACATCTTCTCACCATTGGAAAAATATTACTTTCATGTACATTTGCATCTTTACACTGTCAAAGTATCATTATTTAGTTTAATACAGTCTTTGCTCCAATTATCACAAACAAATGTAGAAATGCATTATCTCTTCTTTGGATGAACTTAATCTGGATACTTTATCAGAATATTTTAAGGTATATCATGAGCTACAATTTGTTAATATAAAACTTAAAGAGCCAGTTAAAAAATATGAAGTTGATTTTTTTATCATTAATTTAGAACAATTTTACATGCTTCCAATTAATTTAGAGATTACCAAAAAAGGGGCATTTAAAAAGCATTTGATCTTCAGAAAACCTTTACTAAGTAATTATAAGCTCTTAAGATCACTTTCCTTTAGGGCTTCCCTGGTGGCACAGTGGTTGAGAGTCCGCCTGCCGATGCAGGGTACACGGGTTCGTGCCACGGTCCGGGAAGATCCCACATGCCACAGAGTGGCTAGGCCCGTGAGCCATGGCCGGTGAACCTGCGTGTCCAGAGCCTGTGCTCCACAACGGGAGAAGCTGCAACAGTGAGAGGCCTGCGTACTGCCAAAAAAAAAAAAAAATCAGTCTCCTTTGAAAAGGAAAGCATGTGTTCTTTTGTGTAATCCATCTTAAACTTTAAAGTTTTTCATTCTGGGCAAAAGAAGTTTGCTCAATATTTTCCAAAATAAATATTTCTAGACGCACAGTAAGTTAGCAAAAGACGAGAATTTGAGCTATGTAAATTTTGAAAATTTTAGTGGATTATGTTTGTCACTAATTTCTAGTACTGACTCCTCTCACTAGATCTTTTTAGAACTGTATTTAGTTTTTTGCTGTTGTTGTTTCTATTTTTTTTTTTTTCATATTGCCTTTATTTTGCAGAAAATGTTTTGCTCATTGTCTTTGGCTATTTTTTTCAGAAGAAAAATATTGCCATTGTATGTTTAACAATACAAGAGGCAATTACATGTGCTCAAAATAAACGCATTCTATTGGGCAGAACAGTGAAATTTCCATTTCAGTTAAAGTCTGTTGTCCTCAACTATGAATTTATTATTTTGTCCCTAACAGCTTAACTATAAGTATGATAGCTGTCACAAAAGAGACCTGAAAACTACTCTGAAGAAACAAGAAATGCAATTGAAAGTATGCTTTTTATTTCACTAAATAAGACGAGTTGAGTTTATTAATTCTAGTGTGTCAAATCTTCTATATTCTGTAAGAGACACAAACAAATAAGTTTCTGGATCTTAGCAAACAAAATTTTATTATGATCAAGTAATGGTGATTTAATAGTCCAACTGAGTTTTGTTTCCATACTTAAATTCATCTGTAGCATACAAACACAACATAGGACTACACTTGTGTTGCAGATGATGGGTGGGGTTATTTTTTTGATGAACAACAGAACATATATTGCTTTTCATATTTTAAAGTGAAGTTAATAAGATTTTTTTTTCTTTCTTGACCTATGAGACTGTCATTTTGTACCTAGATCAAATCCTGAGTAAAAGTGGTAGACATAAAAAAAAAATAGTGTATATTTTAAGGAAAGGCTTTGGTTTACATGGAAGGTGGTGACAGGGATATCCATGAGGTTATGAGGCCAAGGTGTGATATTGGCTGTCAGGAATATCTGTGGCCAGGACATGGTTCTTATAGAGTGAGAATCCTGAGGAGAAGGGACCTGAGATTATTTGGGTAAGATAGTGTTCACTGGGAAGGACTGGACTCCCAGCCCATTAGGTAGCTATGCTGTCTGAGACCCTGGTGTGAAGGTGCTCTGCTAGCTGACCACAGGTTGGGGTACTGATGCAGTCCTGTTGTGCTCAGGAGTAACATGATAGTATGTACACGCATGCTGAGGCTGGGCTAAGTTCATGGGATCAGATCATGGACAACTTGCAAATGAATTGTCAGAATAGGTTGGAGAATTTTTCCAATGAGTGTATGGGCTAAGTATGAGCTTGTCCAAGTGGGGAGGAGTCCTAGGCACAGCTTTGAGGACAGGGACAGGGATGTGTGAACTGTGGTTCCTCAGCATAGAGCATTTTTCACAGCCATGGGTGGAGAAAAGTGAGACAGGACCTCCAAACTGAGGATGGGGGTTGACAGCAGATAGGAGGAACTGAGTCCGGGGATAAGCTACTTCCATTAGTAATACCCAGGTTGCTGTTTGTCTCTGGGTTCTTCCATCTTATCTTTGTGATCCCTGCTTCTTTTTGCATCACAGCAAGCCCTTGCAAATGAGTTGTATTTAGTTTTAAGAGCTGTAATCTCTTTCTGGTAAGCCTTGACAGATATGCATTGAGTCTTGAGAATGCCGTGGCTGGTAGTCATCCCCTGTAGACCCTCAACTCATACTATATGAATTTAGAGCTTTTATTTATGTAAGAAGTTTCATATGCACATATGAATTGGACTGACCCCCCAGGCACCCACTCTCTGTTCACACACTTCCAGAAGTGGTTGCTCTCCATCACAAAATCCAAGATAAAACAACACATGGTGTTCGGGTCCAGGCCAGCCATACTCAATTTCAGCACTGGGAACATCCTCCTGCTGTTATTGGTGACCATCACCTGGTTGGTGAGCTCTCTGAAGTGCAGCCATATCTAACTTTTCTTGGTTGACACTGGGGTCACCCTTCTCCCTGCCAGCCTGTAGCTCTCACTTCAAGGAGCTCAGCTGGTGGTCCACTCTATTGCAGGCTATTCTACAAGTTCCGGACGCCAAGGGAGATTGTCCTCTTGCTGACCCTTCTTCATGGCCCTCCAACCCAGACTTACTTATCCAAGAGCCATATTTAACTCCTTTCAGCAGCCACTCTTCCAAGAAAAGGAGCAGCAAAAGTCCACAGTTCCCAGGCAGAGACCTGTGAGGAGAAGACTTGAAGGTAGGGGAGGGGCAGAGGGGTGAAGATAGAGGATATTCCCCTTTAACTCCTGCAAGTCATGACTAAAGTAGCTCTTTGTGGCATTGGATTTGCTTTAAACAATTAAAAATCAGACTATTGACTAGCACACAAATATTTATAAAATATACAAATAAAACTATTGATATCTTTGAAGCCCATTTTTAAACAAAAGGAACATTTTTAAATGTGCCAGGATATAAATTATGGGTACCTCAGGATTATTATAACTTTTCTATAACATTTTATTAGATCTTTATGGTGTTTTTAAAAATGTTGGCCACTGATATTTGAAATTTGATAGGTATTTATAAAGTTTCCTCAAAGGATTCTTATGACAGCTAAATTTTTTGACTATTTAGACAGACACTTTTGGCTGGCTACTCGGTAAAGTACCACGTGCTGTGATTATTACTTTTTGTGCTTTCCAAGTCAACACCCAGATGCCTGTGAACCTGACCTGCGCAGAGTAGTTATTTTGGTTCTTTAAACTGCCTGCCAGACGGTTGCAGTAGCTTTTTCATATGGGCAGATGGCCACTCCAGAACAAATCAAAATATAATATTTGGTCTCTGAACTTACTTCTGAATTCAAATCTTTGAATATGAATGCTAACTCAGATTGAATTTTGGGTTTGACTAATTGTTTTGATGTTCTTAGGCAGTTTTCATGAAACATATTTGATCAAATAACTTAATATGGACTTCACTTCTTATTAGTTGTATAATGTCCCTTCTGGTGTGTTAAATGCAATAAAAATTTGAGCATATATACTAATATGTAGCTCCTACCCAGCATATGATGAACAAAATATGTATTAACAAGAGACATCAATCCATTTCTGAGGTTATGCACGTAGTTTACTGTTGAAATGCGGTAAAACTTTAAAATTTGTAATTTCTGGTCAGAGTTTATGAGAAACATGAATATGAGCAAAATAGGTAAATTTAGTGTTTTTTTAACAAGGTAGGTATGGCACGGACTTCAAACTATAACACAGATTTCAAGCAAACAAGGGTAATTACATTGATTTAAGCAGTTCTTTCCCATTTATTCATATATTTTTTTGTCTTAATTCAGACCTAGCTTAATTCACCCCTCCCTCCCTCCCTCCCTCCCTCCTTTCCTCCCTCTCTCCCTTCCTTCCTTCCTTCCTTCCTTCCTTCCTTCCTTCCTTCCTTCCTTCCATCTTTCCTTCCCTTTCTTCTGTTCTGCCTTTCTTTCTCCTATCTCTTTAAACTGCAGTCCTGAGTAAAATGGATGGTTTCAGATTAACCTAATTAATTACAACTAAATAGCCACTTATGTCATTAACCCAGGATACTTCCCTGGGCTACTCAGATCGAAATGTAGGTTTCATATTTTCAATGGAACAATGTTTGTTAGAAAATATATTTCATATTATAATCTTTATAATGAGAAAAATGCTAATTAAAACCAAAACCATTAGTCACCTGTAAGATTTGAAATATATGAAAAGTTTGATAACACTCTGTTGGTGAGGCTAAGGAGGAAAAAGCAGTCTAATATTTTGTTTTTCAAAATGTAAAATGGGACAACATCCATGGAGAAGATTTTATCAATATCTAACAAAATCATAGCTGTATTTGGCCTTTGATCTATCAATCCCTCTTCCAGGAATCTGTTCCAAAGATCCAAAAGTACACTGACATTAGTTTGAAATGACATGTATCAAATGTTCTTCAATGTAACATTATTGGTACTAGTAACAAAATTGAAATCGCCCTCAAAATCCAAAATTCTAACACCAAAATCCAACAGTTATATAAACTGCAATATATCTACACAGTGGATTACTATGTACTTGCGCAAAGCAGTTGGGAAGATCTCTACAAAATGGATTAAATGGATTATATATTGTATATTTTGGAGTATAAATTGTTAAGTGATAAAAGGAAGTTGCAGAAAACTGTGTATAGTATGTCACCTTTTGTGTAAGATACCCTCCCTTCCTTCCTTCCTTCTTTCCATCCTTCCTTCCACCCCTTTCTCTCTCTTTCATCTCTGTTTCTTTTCTTTATTATTTCACAGTTTGTGCTTTTTTTTTATATTTGCAAAAATAAATAAGGAAAGGAGAGAAGAAAAACTCATAAAAATTGTTCCCTATAAGGTAACTGTCTCTCCATTCTTAAAAGTGAGACGTTGAAATCGTCTACTATTATTGCACTTCTGTCTATTTTTCTAGTCAATTCTGTCGGTGTTTGTTTTATATATTTAGGTGCTCTGATGTTGCATGAATATATATTTGTAATTGTTATATCTTCCTGGTGATTTGACCTTTTATCATTATATAATGTCCTACTTTGTTTTTGTGATAGTTTTTTGTTCAAATTGACAGTAAATTTTAAGCATAATTAACTGTCATTAGCACAAATTCATGAACTGTATCTTCGCTTTTCTCATTTTTTGAAACCTTATATTTATAATCATAGTTATTTATATTTGATAAATAAAATTATTTATAAAGAATTCAAGTTATAAGTAAATGGAAATGTATCATTCAATTTTTGTTTTCTTGCTAGTGGAGGACATTAAGCAAAACTAAGATTTTTAATTCATAAATATGGTAATAAAATTGAACATGTATTTAAAGTATTGAAATAGTATAACTGAAGAATAAAAGAAACATTATAATAAATGCTTTATCATTAATGTTAAATTCTTTTGATTACTGATTTTAATTGAAGATTTTAAAAATACACTATAAAAAATAAAAATACATTATAAATATATTTGCATTATAAATCTATATTTAAAACTTGTAAATGTTGATAGAGCTAATTGTCCTGTTGAATAATGGAACAGAGTTCCTCATCTAATTATTTAATTTTTATGATCCTTGTGAAATAACAGTTAACTATTTGAAACGTGCTATTCATTTTTGTATGTGTTTTACAGAAAGAAATTGTATTCTGTCATAGCTTACATTTCTAAATTCAAAAAGGCAAATATTTCAAGACCTTTATTATCTTGATCATTTTGACACATTTAAAAATCATCCAATTTTAACAAAGATGTCCTTACCAGGAAATGGTAAGTTCTACTGACAAGTTAAAACAAATGATCAATTATTATTTTTAATTATATTTGTTGCTGGGAAAAAGAAATTGTAGAAAACTAGTCAGAGAAGAAGGATTATATCCTTTAATTTGTAATAAATTGATTTGTAAAGACGGGTGATGTGATGCCTAGCTGTGAAAATAAGTAACATGACAAGTAAATATTAAAGCCATGGAAGTGATCTAAAAATACCTGGATAATTATTGCAGATTATATAAATGTGGGTTTCTGGGGTAGGATTGGAGGTACCAGCCACTTTCCACTGGAAACAAAGCTTCAGTGACTTATATTCTATTGCCAGAAGAACTGGGGAATTTAAACATAGAAATAGAGTAATTGGATGATTTATTTCATAAGCATACATTTTTAAATGTTGCTGATGACTTTTCTTGAAAGTAAAGCCAGAAGGATTTTAAGATTCTTAACTGTAAATATTAGAAATGATTATTATAATACTTTCCATGATAAAATTATTTGAAACTTACTCTTGTATATTCCCAATGAAAGGTGATTCTTATTTTTTATTGTGGCTAATTTAATGAAATAATATTTTATACAAAACACAATTTTCCTAACTTGGAAATTATAATTAAGAACACATTTGAGTTTTGAGTGTTGTCATTTAGACTGTGGGCATTATCAGGGCACAATAATCCACTTGGTGAAAATTTAGTCTAGTTGAAGGCCAATTATTTTACTTCCTTGTAATTCACATGATATGTCCTTGCAAATAGAAGCAGCCGCTAGCCAAGTAACTAGGGAGAAACGAAGAGCCTTGGGTGGGTGATATTTCAAATTCAACAGTATAAAGCAAAGAAAAATAACACATTTTAACACATAAAAAATGCTAGAAAAAATGTTTACATGCATGATTCTAGTTTGGTAATTGCTTCTATTCTAAATTTTTTCATATCAATTCAACAATAAGCACCTTCGTATCATATAAATCACTATCACTTATAAGTAAGTAGGGTTGTAGTTTTAAAGTATTTGGTTTTATCAAGTAATATATGCTCATTAAAAAAATCACATGTTAAAGAATGTTTTATATTAAATATCAACAGAGTCAGATCACTTCTTCACTTCTAAGTCTACTCTCCAGACAAGTTCTTCACAATTGTTTATATTTTGGTTATTTCCCTTCTCAAACAATATATATTTTCTGAATTTATTAATATCAGATAACATTTATTATTCCCCCAATATCAAATATAAATATTTAACTCACTCAGGTCCTCTTCTCCAACTGTTTTAGTCAATTATGTTATTCTTTTGGTTTTTCTGTCAATTATCTTTAGTATAAACAATGTAATTAAACTCATTTTTCTATAGTCCTTTAATTCAGTTTTCATACTTTATATGACAATTTTAATGCCCTTGTTTCTCTACCCAATATTCTTCACAATCTGCTTTGTGTAAGTTACATTTTTATCATAGCTCTTGGATTTTCATTCCATCCTTAAACATAGCATCTTCTTTCCGTGGCCTGAAGATTGACTCAAAATTGAAAGTAAATAAACAATATTTTCATCATTATGGTTGCAAACATATTGAGCAATAAAATACCAATTATCTTCCCATCTTTAGGAGTTCAAATCCAAATGCCCTTTGGGGGAGAATGTTAGGCTGAAAGGATTTCCTCAGTTGGTAAAAAATCATTTAAAATTATATTTGGAAAATAATTTCCATCCTCAGTTTCTGTCATTTTTGGAGGTTATATTGGCCATTTAAAAATTGCATGTACTGCTTTTATTCTCAACATTTTTCAGTTCTAAATCATGCTTATCATTATGTTCTACTACCTTTATTTCTAAAAAGTACCTGTAATGATCTCCACTGGAATTTTATTACCTTCTCTGTTGGGTTTTCTCTTTGTTTTTCTTTTATCATAACTTTCTTTTGCTTAATTTACATATTAGTTTCTTTTCTTCCCTTAAGCTCATAATGAAAGATCTTCATAAACTCTGAAGTTAGCAAATAACATTCTGAGTCCTAAGCACTATAGTTTTGATTTTATAGCTTAGGAATTTCTTTAATCTCCTAAAAATGAAATATATACATATATATAGACAGTATGTGTTCCCCCAGCTGATTGGTAAATAGGACTCTCTTCTATTTAGGTCTGAACTCAAGTGGGGTATTATAGGATGAGAGGCTACACACAGTAATCTCTTTTTTTCACCTGATCATAGCAGTCTGCCTTGCTGTTGATAGCACAAGCACCAAACTGGCAAAGGCTTTACTATGAATCAATATTCAGACTATTGATCTTATTCAGGATTTATATGTTTTATTTAAATTTTTTAAAAAGTTTCATTTTGAAGTAATTGTAGGTTCATTAGCAGTAATAAGAAATAATGCAGAGGGGTCTCATGTACTCATTTCCCAGTTTCTTTCAATGGTGACATCTTAGATTATAGTACAATATCACAACCAGAATACTAATTTTTATGTAAGATGTGTGACAAGTCAAGGCCCAGTTTTTTTTAACCTATCAGATTACTCTAGTACCATTGGTTTAAAAGGCTATCTTTTCTCCATTGAATTGTTCCTTTCACTTTTGTCAAAAATCATTTGGGCATATTTGTGAGTTTATTTCTGGATTTTCTGTTCTCTTCTATTGGCCTATGTGTCTATTCCTCCACTCACACCACACAGTCTTGATTACTAAAGATAGTATAAGGATGAATTGGGAGATTGGGATTGACATATATACACTATTGATACTACGTATAAAATGGATAACTAATGAGAACCTACTGTATAGCACAGGGAACTCTACTCAGTGCTCTGTGGTGACCTAAATGGGAAGGAAATCCAAAAAAAGAGAGGATATATGTATACGTATAGCTGATTCACTTTGCTGTACAGTAGAAACTAACAAAATATTGTAAAGTGACTATACTCCAAAATAAATAAATAAAGCAGTAATAAAAAAAGATAAAGATAAAAAATAAGGCTTAAAATTGGGTAGACTGGCTTCTTCTACTATATTCTTCATTTTCCAAATTCTTTTTGTTCTTCTAGTTCCTTTGTTCTTTTCCATATATATTTTTAAATAATCTGGTCTATACAAAAATTCTTGCTGATGTTTTGATGAGAATAGTTTTAAAGTTATATATCAATTTTGGCATAATTGAAATCCTTACTGTTATGAGCTAAATTGACTCTCCCCAAAATTTATGTGTAGAAGTCTTAACCCCCCAGACTTAACAGTATGATAATGTGACTATATTTGGGATATGGTCTTTAAAGAGGTATTTAAATTAAAATGAGGTAATTAAGATGGGCTCTAATCCAACCTGATTTGCAATTAGGACAGACACACATAGAGGAAGACTCTGAAGGCACAGAGAAGAGATGGCCATTTAGGAGAAAAGAAGAGAAGCCTTAGGCAAAATAAAACCCTGCTGACATCTTGATCATGGACTTTAATAAGCCTCCAGGATTGTGAGAAAATATATTTATTTTATTTATGCTACCCAGCCTTTGATATTTTGTTATGATGGCCCTTGCAAAACTAACAGTTACCAAGCTGAAGCTTCCAATCTATAAACACTGAATGTCTTCCATTTATTTAGAACCTCTTTGATTTTTTTCATGAGCATTTTATAGTTTTTGATGACAAGTCTTGTAAATATTTGATTATTTGGATATATTTCTATATTTCATTTTTGAGTGATTATAAAAATCTCACTGCCCATAGTTAATTCCTAGCAAATAGGTTTACAATTAATATTTTATGTTTGTTTTATATCCTGTATCCTTGCTTAACTTATTAATTCTAAAAGGGTATTTTTTGAGTATATGTGTATTCCTAGACTTCAGTTTGTATATAATCATATCATCTGCGAATAGAGACAATTTTATTTCTTTCTTACCTACATATCTGTCTTTTAATTGTTTTTCTTGCCTTACTGAACTTGCTAGAACACCTCATACTATGTGAAATGAGTGCGGTGAGAGTGAATATCCTTGCCTTGTTCCTGATCTTGAGGAGGGAAATAATTCAGTCTTTCATCATTAAGTATAAGTTAACTTTGGGAATTTTGGTTTTGGTTTTCTTTTTGTTTTTGATTTCCATAGATGCTGTTTATCAAGTGGAAGAAGTTATTCTCTATTCCTATTTTTCTGAGAGCTTTTTGTTCGTTTGTTGTTTTTACAACATGAATGGTTGTGAAATTTGTCAAACCCTTTTTCTGCATTGAATTATATGACCATGCAATTTTTTTTTCTTTAGGATTGGGTAAATTACATTGATAATTCTTGAATATTGAACTGGCTTTACATGCTGAGAATGAATATCAATTGGTAATGGTGTATAATTATTTTTATATATTGCTAATTCTATTAATATTTTGCTAAGGATTTCTACATTTATTTTATGATGGAAATTGGTGTGTAGTTTTCTTTTTGTGTATTGTGTTTTTCTTGTTTTGGTATTACTATAATAATACCGTCATAGCAATAGAAATAAAAATCCAGTATTTTACTTCAAAAACTGTGATCCTCATGAAAAAGATCTGTGATTTCTGTCATTAAAGATGGGGGGATAGGGAACTAACGAGCCATTATTTTTAAGTTTAACACTTGTAATTTATTCTCTGGAATCATATGATCATTTATCATATGTGATTGCCAATAGGTGAATTTTACAACTACAGTAAGGGGTGGTGGGGAAGTACAAAGAGATTCTTCGAATACCAGACACAAAACTGAATTTCTGTGTAATTTAGAACAAATTGATTTAACCTAATGGAATTGAAATTTCTATGCTGTAAAATGGGAATTATGATGCCAACTATTAACAGTATTGGGGAAATCAAATGAAATAATATAAGTAACATCTTGTAAGAACATAGATTTTTTAATAAGCTCGGTGAGAAATTAACTGTATCTCTATTCTCTATCTATCATCTATAGAAATAGAAAAAAATAGAAAGATAGATGTGGGCTGGGGATAAACAGGATTTCCACTTCCAACATCCATCATGTCCTTAAAAGAGAATGTAGACTAGGCTTTGGTGGGTTTGACAGGAAAGTCAGAATCCAAGTTGCTCATAAATATTTCACAGGAAGGACATAGATGCTGCTTAAAGTTCTTTCTGAATGGTGTTAGGTGACTTGATTCTGAAAAAGCTTTGAGCTTAGAAAAAATGAGCTTTGCGTATTGACAAGAGTCCTCACATGAGAACAGAGTCAAAATTAACAGACTCTGCAACCCAAAGGAGGCTGGCTGAATATTCCCGCTACCTTTGCTCTGATCATGTGACCATCTCACGCTTCTGTCACTTTCATTAAATAAAAATTAATCTTAACGTATTTGGGCAGGAGTGGGGGTGGGTTGGCATGGGTGTCTACTCTGTCAATTTAAAAAATATCCTTTAGTTCTCATCACCTAATCAGTTGATTTCAGCTCCATTTTCTCCCTTTTCTTTCTTTATCACTGCCTAACCTTGTCCCCTAGGAGTTTCAGACCTTGTTATTCATAAATGGCATAACTTCGTGCACCCTTTTCCTTTTTACTCAAAAGTTTTCTTTAAAATCAAAGGATTACCTGGCTGATTATAAAATTCTTGCATCACATATTCTTCCTCTCAGTATATTTTAGATACTGATCAAACTGTCTCCTTGCATGAATATTACTGTGAAGATGTCGAATCCATCTTGATATCTCACACTAGTAGGGGGCATGATTTTTTCCCCTCCTACTCCTAGGATTCTTTCTTTGTACCTGAATTTTAACATCCTTACCAGAATATGCTTTGATTTGGAATGGTAGGTATGAATGTTAGGTTTCATTATTTCTTGGAAATCTATGAGCCCCTTCAGTCTACACATTCAACTTGTTTTTATTTCAGAAAAATGTTGAAAAAATTATACTTTAGACTCTTTATATATTTTCATTTGCTTAGTTCTTCTTAAAAATATCAATAATGCATGTTAGATATACCTTTTTAAAGTCTAACATTCCTTCTGTGATCATGTTTACATTCCCCTTTCTCTCTCCCTGCTCCACCTCCCTCCCTCCCTCTCTTTCTTTCTCTCTGAGTCACCCTCATAACTACTTACAAACATCTAACTTTTTCCACCTATAATGGGCATTATTCTCTACACTGGCTTTTCATTTTTTGTCATATTGTGACATTTTGCAACTCAATTCTATATTCTTTGGACATCCTATAAAGTCTCTTTGGAATACCTTTTTCTCATTGTTCAAATTTCACTTATTACTTATAAAGATGATATTATCTATAAATTCTGTGAGAATAATGAGAAGCATTTCTTTCATTCCTTTGTTTTACTGTAACCATCTTTTTATCAGAAATGACCGTTTACTGATTTAAAGAAAAATGTTTAGTGCATAGAGCACATATCATTTCCTTTCTAAGTATGATCCATCTTTGAATTATTTTTGCTGCTTGCCAGAGATGTTGACAACTATGGTAACTGGGACTATCTGGGGCGTGGATTCAGAGGTGTTGACTCCAAACTTTTCCTCAACAAATTGCTTGGGTGACAGAAAAATCTTCTTTGGTATTCAGCGTACATTTGGCAGATGTGAAAACCATTCAGTATTTAAGGATGGGGAAATTTATAGCTGATCACGGGTGACTAGAGTGATGGAATGGCTAAAGGCGTTAAGGGAAGAGGAGGGTTGTTCTTCATAGATCAAGAAACTGTCACTGCCTTAGGCTACAGCTCATGTGACCATTTTCGCCCCAGAGCTGCTGACAGTATGAGGGGTAAGCTCTCTGTGTCTGCTATGTTAGAAATGTATTTTGCTATTAAGCAAAAACCAGGAGCCCACTCTACCATTGCTGCTAAATTACTCTCAAAGTTGCTGACATTCACTGCTGCCTAAAATCACCTTTAAAAAAACGGCTTTATAAAATATAGGTTAAATATTATAAAATTCACCCATTTCGCGAGCATTTAATTCAATAAATTTTTGTATATTGTAGAGCTGGTCTGCCTTTCTTTGCCTCCACCCCTGCATGCTCTTCTCCTAGAATGGAGGTTCCATGCCAAGAAGACCATGAGCAAGATGCCTTCTTTTGTCGTTATGGTCCTGCTACTGTCACAGCCCCTAGGTGCTGAAAGAAACTGAAATAGCAAAGTAATATTCTGTTTCTTCTTTCTTCCTTCTAAATTCCATCTAGTGCCTCCAATTGGCAGAAACCAAGAGAAATTCAGAAAGCTAGGTTGTCTGAAATATGTGGCTTGCATGTTTATCCCTCAAAAGTACAGAAGAAAGTGCAGAAAGGAAAGTGTAATATTGAGAGCCCATCATATTGAAAGCTAGAGTATCCAGAGCACCCCTCAACTTATAAAATCATGGATTGCCTCCTCTATTCCTGTCTTAGCCCATTCAGGCTGCTATAACAAATTACCGTAGACTGGGTGACTTATAAACAACAGAAACTTATTTCTCACACTTCCGGTGGCTGGGAAATTCAAGATCAGGTGCCAGCAGGTTTGGTGTCATTCATTCATGAGGGATCTGCCCTTATGACATGATCACCAACCAAAGGCCCCACCTCCAAATGACATCCCACTGTAAATTAAGTTTTAACATATGAATGGGGGCACTAACATTTAGTCTATGGCAATGCTTTTCCTCCTCTCCTCTATTCAGCTCTCAGTGAAGTAACTTTCAGGCTAGGAAAGAAAGTGTACAGATGGTTTTATTTATTTTTATTATTTATTTGTTTTTTATTTGCCAGGTATCTGCTTTTCTGTCACAAATATCTGGGTCCCAACAGGATATACTCCACAGTACCCAGAGCCTTCCTATAACTCTTGATGTCTTAACTGTCATTTTGTAGAGATTATGCAGAATAAGATACTTAATTTTTTTTTGGAAATGTACAAATACCTTGGAGACTGAGGAAGTTTGTGAAAATAAATATCATGCACTCTTGTTTAGGTTAGTATTTCACATTTTTTGGCTAGTATAATTCTATTTGTATATTGAAGGGTTTTTTTTCTATTATATTAAATCTTGAATTTTCTACTATTCTTTTGTTCTTTTAGGCATTTGACAGGGGTCGAAAAGACGAGATTGAAATAAAATGCTTTTATTCCACTGATTTTTAACAGAAAATTTGCATTCTCTACTTCCAGCCTGTCTGAAACCAGTTTCTAATTGTCTCTCAGGAGAAACAATACTGTTCTTTCACCCAGTACTTTTTGTTTGTTGTTGTTGTTCCAAAGTTCATATCATGGGTCTGTCACAGAAGCAAAATTATAAATTGCAAGTCATTAAGGTATGGTGAATGCCCATCTGTGTAAGAACATGTCAAAGAAATGTTTACCCAGTTGGAATATCACTGGCCAATCTACTATCTACTACTGTATATAGTATGTGTATTAATATCCTAGCGCTGCTATAGCAAAATACTACACGTATATGACTTAAAGCAACAGAAATTTATTTTCTTACAGTTCTGGTGGCTTGAAGTCTGGAATTGATGTGTCAGCAGTGCCAGGCTCCCTCTGGAGACTCTTGGGAAGAATCCTTCATTGCATCTCCCTAACTTCGGATGATCATTGGCAAATACTTGGCGTGCCTTGACTCGAAGTTTCATCCCTCCAACCTCTGTCTCCACAATCATATGGCCCTTTACCCTGCGTGTCTACTTCTCTGTGTCTCTTTCTCCTTATAAGGACACTAGTCATTGGACTTAGGGCCCACCTCAATCCAATATGACCTTACCTTAAGTTGGTTAAATCGCAGAGACCCCGTTTCCAAATAAGGTCACATTCACAGGTGCCTGGGTTCAGGACTTCAATATATCTTTTGGGGGGACACAATTCAGCTCACAGCAGTACTAGATATTGTTAGTAGCATGGAGCTGGAAGATCTGGTAGATTTTTAGACCAATGGCAGCCAACATATAGTATATTGATATTTATATCAAACTGACTAAAATTACCTTAAAATTTCCAAAAATGAATAAATCTTCAACTTTGAAACTACTCACCTGCTTATTCCATTTTCTATTCAAAATAAATACACAAAGTATGATGTGTGTGTGTGTGTGCACGTGCTATATGTATCTACATGGATTTATGTGTAGGACTTTTCAGAATCCTCATTTCTAATTTACAATTGTAAAACTGAATTCTGAAGCTTAGACTAGACAGAAATCAGGGCTTCACGTTGAGGTGGTAAAGTTACACATACATCAATTCTGATAACTAAATTATTCAACCAATTACTTTTTTTTCTTTTTTAAATTGAGATACTATTGACATATAACACTGTGTAATTTTAAGGTGTACAATGTGTTGATTTGATGCATTTATATATTGCAATATGATTACCACCATAGTGTTACCTAATACCTTTAATGTGTCATGTAATTATCACTTCTTTCTTTGTGATGAGAAGAATGAAGATCTAGTCTCTTGGTAAATTTGAAGTTCATAATACAGTATTGGTGACTATAATTACTATGCTCTACATTAGAACTTCAGGATTTATTTATCTACTAGTTTTAAGTTTGTATCCTTAAATAACATCTCCCCAATCCCCCAACCTTCAGCCCCTGGTAATCACTATTCTACTCTCTGTTTTATCTTTGTTAGAATCCACAAATAAGTAATATCATACAGCATTTAATCTTCCTCTGTCTGACTTAGCTCATTTAGCATAATAAATCAGGGTCCATCCATGTTGTTGTAAATGGCAGAATTTCATTTTTTTCATGGCTGAATTATATATATATATATATTATAATATTAATTATAATATAATATAAATATATATATACATGCATATATATTTTACATCTTATTTATTCATCCATTGATGGACACTTAAGTTTTTTCGTATCTTGGTTATTCTGAGTAAAGTTGCAATAATGACAGAAGTGCTGATACCTCTTTGATACCTTCTTTTGCTGGGAAAAGAATACCCTCTTCGACAAATGGTGTCTGGAAAACTGGATAACCACATGGAGAAAAATGAAATTGTACCTCTATCTTATACTCCTCATAAAAATTAACTCAAAATGGATTAAACACTTCAACATATAAAACGTCTGGAAGAAAACATGTAGGGAAAGCTCCTTAACATTGATCTTGGCAATGATTTTTTGGATTTGACACCAAAAACACAAGCAACAAAAGCAGAAATCAACAAGTGGGACTATATCAAACTAAAAAGCTTCTTCACAGCTAAAGAAACAATCAACAAAATGAAAAGGCTACCTACAGAATGGGAGAAAATTTTTTGCAAACCATATACAGAGTAAAGGGTTAATGTCCAAAATATCTAAGGAACTCATACAACTCAATACAAAATACTCCAACTAAAAAATGGGTAGAAGAACTAAGTAGACATTTTCCTAAGAAGACACCCAAGTGGCCAACAGGTACATGAAAAGATGCTCAACATTCAATCTGGAACAATTCTTGAGTGTACAAATCCTTCACCTCCTTGAACAAACTTATTACCAAGTATTTTATTCTTTTTAATGCAATTGTAAATGAGATCGTTTTCTTAATTTCTCTTTCTGATAGGTATTATTAGTGTATAGAAACACAACTGACCTTTGTATATTGATTTTGTATCTTGCAACTTTACTGAAACTGTTTATTAGTTATAACAGTCTTTTGGTGAAGTCTATTATAAATATTATATCATATCATCTGCAAGCAGAGACAACTTAAATTATTATTTTCTGATTTGAATGCTTTTTATTTCTTTTTCTTGACTAATTGCTCTGACTAGGACTGCCAGTACTGTGTTAAATAATAGTGAGAACAGGCATTCTTGTCATGTTCCTGATCTTAGAGCAATAGCTTTCGGCTTTTCATCACTGATTGTGATGTTAGCTGTGGGCTTGTTATATAGGGCCTTTATTATGTTGAGATAAATTTCTTCTATATCCACTTTGTTAAGAGTTTTTTATTAGGAAAAGATGTTGAATTTGTCAAATGCTTTTTCTGCATCTATTAAGATAATCACAGGATTTTATCCTTTATTTTGTAATGTGGTGAATCACATTGATTAATTTGCAAGTGTTGACCCATCCTTGCATCCCAGAAGCAAAGCCCACTTGATCATGGTGTATGATCCTTTTAATGTACTGTTGAATTTGATTTACTAATATTTTATTGGGTAATTTTGCATTTATGTTCATCACATATATTGACCTGTAATTTAATTTTTTTGTATATCCTTGTCTGGCTTTGGTATCAGGTAATGATGGCCTTGTAAGATGAATTTCAAAGTGTTCTTTCCTCATCTATGTTTTGGAGAAGTTTGAGAGGGAATGGTATGACTTCTTATAATATTTGGTAGAATTCACCAGTGAAACCATCTGGTCCTATAACCAAAGATAGGAAATCTGAGAGGAATGAAATATTATGATAAAACATCATAGCCTAATTGAAGTTGGGGGACAAAGTCTTGGTTGCTGTGACAGTAAATTACTCTTAGTTTGAGTAAGAGCTTCTCACATACCACTATGTTCTATTTAAACATGACTAGGATTTCGGGTGATCCTATGACCAGAGCTACTCATCATCAACTGGGCATAATCATATCATTAAGCCATAAAGTCACAGCAGAAGTTGACTATATAATGAAAATGATACATTCAGGATTAGGCCAAACAGTTTGAATTTGACTTCCTATCTTCTAACTGTATTTTTTTTTCTTTTCTGTCATTATCCAAGATAATTTTCTTTCTCATGAGTAGTCCTAAATGGTTTCTTTACAAATCTATCATGGTAGTTTTGATATTAATTTGGGGGATGGAAATAGCAATAATAATAAATGTATGTAGGGCATTCCAGTGACTTCTGGAGAGACATGTTCTCCTGATCTGAAAGGCAACAGGAAAAGGAGAGAGAGGGCACAGCCTCTGAATGTTTTTATGCTTTTGCAGAAATGCGGTTACCACAGAAATTCAATGCAGAGTCATGTTAAGGGGTTAAAATATACAAGCAACCCATCTTAAACATACTACATAAGGAAAAATCTGAATTTTGTTATATCTAGTGTAACACATTTAAATTAACATTACTATCAAACACTCAGTAATTTGGCATTGTAAATCTCTTAAAAACAAAATTATCATCAACTTCAAACAAATAAGTCTCTCACAGCTTAAAAACAAACAAACAAACAAAAATGGGGCCTCACATTAAGATTCAATGTGACTTTTTTCAATTTTGAAAAACTTATGAGTTTAATAGGAGTTAAGAAGAGGAAGGACAGGGGAGAGATTGCTAAAGGATTTCTTCCTGGGGTGATGCAAATATTCCAAAATGAGATAGTGGCGATGCTTGCAGAACTCTGTGAATATACCAAACAATGAACACTTAAGCACTAATGCTAAACATTGCACACTTTAAAGTGGTAAAATGTATGGTAAGTAAACTATATTTCCATAAAGCTGTTACTTTGAGAAAAAACAACTTATAATAGGCAGTCTCTTCCTGGGTGCTGGCATTGTATATAAAGATCGTATATTACCTAGTTCCTGAAATGTGACCACTTTTCTCTCTAATCAAACTCAGGAGTATATTTTTTCTCTTTGAGTAAAATTAAAACAAAATTTTAAAAAGTAAATGATTCAAAACACAATTTAATTTATACCAGAACATGAATTTTATTAATTTGTAATTAATTTAAAAAACTGATTAAGACTGTAACTCTTAAATTTTTACCTATATTTACTTATTCTGTTTCCTTATCCATAAAATGGGGGCATTTATCATATAATAAAAAAAATGGAAAGCAATTAGAACTTTTCCTAGTGCCTAGAAGGTGCTTTGTAAATATTTATTATTATTAATAAGTAATGCACAGGCCATATTCACTTCTCCAATAGAATATTTTTATACTTTACCAAATAAATTTCTTATTTTCCAGTATTATTTTTTCCTCAATTTTTTTCACAAGCTGTCCACTCGAGAACACAAGAATTTTAAACACCAATCTTCAGCTCAATTAGTTTATAAAGTAGGTGTGAAGTCACAAAACTTCAAGATATTGTTTATTTTTTTCAGAAGTCACAGGTCTTTTCAGGAATTAGGAGGTTCCCATCACATATGAAAACAAAGTAACATTGTTAAAAGAATACCATTCAACTGGCATAAACATTGAAACATTCTTCAGTTTTATAATTTAGTGAATTCTAAGCTCCTATTTACCATTTCCACACCTAAAATCTTGATATTAATCCAATTCCTCATGCTCAGTTCAGTAATGATTATGCATTCTCATTATGAAATTTGGAACTTACCCAGTTGCACCTGTGAGTGGATGGATGCAGCAACCCCAGCCAGACAGAGGGGTGATTACCAAGGTCTCAGTCCCTTTAGAAATTTAAGTTTGGGCCACAACAGGGCCAGATTCATGGGCATTTGACCTGGGCAGTCCCACAGGTCAAATGAAGGGCCCCATACTTAAAAGAACCTCATGCTTGGTCTATTGCTCTGCTGTCACTGTTTTGAAATTCTTAGTAATTTTTGAACAAGGAGTCCTACATTTCATTTTGCACTGAACACAGAAAATTATATAGCTAATCCTGGGTCATAAAGCCAGGTAAGCTACCAAATCCTGTGGTAATAATTAAGGGTAGGAGGAAATTAGTATAGGTGTTTGAAGAGGGAGAGGATGAGTATTAATGGTACCCTGAACCTACCTGCAGCAATGGTGTCTGTACCTCTTCTCACTAACCTCTCATAAGTTTCTCCTTAGAAACACGGACAAGAACTACGGAGGAGGGACTTCCCTGGTGGCACAGTGGTTAAGAATCTGCCAGCCAATGCAGGGTAAACGGGTTTGAGCCCTGGTCCGGAAAGATCCCGCGTGCCGCGGAGCAACTAAGCCCGTGTGCCACAACTACTGAGCCTGCACTCTAGAGCCCGTGAGCGACAGCTACTGAGCCCTCATGCCTCAACTACTGAAGTCCGTGTGCCTAGAGTCTGTGCTCCACAACAAGAGAAGCCACTGCAATGAGAAGCCCGCTCATCACAATGAAGAGCAGCCCCCACTCGCCGCATCTAGAGAAAGCCTGCACACAGCAACAAAGACTGGACACGGCCAAAAATTTTTTAAAAATTAATTAAAAAAATGATTCTGGTTCAAAAGAAAAATGCATATACAAAGCTTAAAAAGAAAATGATGAAGGAGCTGTTTTCCAAACCTCATGCACAGAGAAGAGAATCTGTATGAAGCAAGGGATGGATGGGAGGTGTCTTGCTTACATCTCTATTCAAGGAAGACTTCTGCAGGAAGGATAGCTGGTTGACAGCCCCCAGCTGCCCCAAGATTGGCCAATGTGTTCTTGCCAGACTGCTTCCCCAGTGACTAAGCACTATGACGTACTAGAATCACTATATTCCTGCCCACGCCTAGATTCCTAGAATCCCTGTAATGGTAGACTTTGCTTAGGGAGTCTGATTACCTAGTCAGTTAGCTAGCATCCTCTCTCTCTCTCTTTCAAATATATATATAATCGCTATTGGGATCATGGGTAAATTTTTGTTTCTTTCACCCTGCTTTGCTTATGTGTATATTATTTTTTTTTCTGCAAATACATGTGCTACTTCAAGGACTTATAATATTGTTGGAAATCATCAAGAATAACACATTTTGTGATCTGTTTGAAAGGAATAAATGATTTCACCCACCTACATTTACTGACTACTCATGAAATGTAAAGCTTCACCTTACTTTACCCTATCATCAGAAAAATGATTCCAGTTTTGGTACAAAAGGATACTTCCAAGTATCCTTTCTGCAAGATTGTAGAAAAGCAGCCTCATGTATATTACATGATAGCTTTTACATGAATTACTGCTGCTGCAAATCAATGGGCAATGTATGTGGACAAATACTCAATGTTTTAATGTTTTTTTAAGTATAGGTTGCAATTTTGCATTTCATGGTGCCTTTTAGAATTAACTATATCTTTTTTATTTTTTCTTTAATGTCACAAGCTATGTTTTGAAATATTCAAACACATGAGAAAAAGGCTTATTGAAGTAAATATTCTGCAATTAGTATTTCTCATGCCACTTATACCATGATTACATGAAATGTAAAATCACTGCTTTTGAGTATTAGGAAAAAAATAGAAGGAATCATAATTATAGGCAAGTTTTATTAGGAAATGTTTAGGTTAACTCTGAAATTCAAGTATAAATAAGATTTTTTTAAATCTCAGTTTATAGTTATCACAAGTATGTGTGATAAGTTAAGTTTTGCTAACCAGTAAATTGGGGTGGTCCTTGAATCTTCCTTTGGCAGTTCCTCCCCTTCATTTCAAATCAATCAGAAAGTCTTACAGACTCTACGTCCTAAACCTATCTTGAAGCCCTCTCCTCCACCCTATTTCTGCTGGCATTGGGCTCATGCTCATTTTTTCTTCATTTGAGTGCTCACATTCTGGCCTCCCTTCTGACTCTCCACATTGTTGCCAGTGTGATTGTTCTGAAATGGAAATACGGTCATTCCTCTGCAATTCACATCTGTCATTGAGTTCCCAGAGCCTAGCTTGAAGTCAAATAATTGTTGGCAATATATTTGAGAACTTTTTTGATCTTACTCCTGCTTGCTTCTCAGACTCATCCCTGTCTGCCTACAAGACCTCTCTGCTCTGGCTCTGAATTCCCTGTCATCATTCAAAAGTTCCATGAGTTTTCACAGCCCTGCAAGTTGCATCTTCCGTTGCCACTGCCTGGAATATATTCCCCTCAGCCCAATCCTGAAAAATATAACTCATTTCTCTTTTTTCACCTATATTTTTTCTTAAGTTCATGATTAACATTGCCATTTTACAAAACCTCAATGCAAAGAATTTAATTTGCACACCATAAAATAATTTAATATTTCTGTATAAAATATTCTTTTATTTCCCATTTCAGAATAACTAAACCATAATATCACATGACAGTTTTTCTCAGCTATTTCACTGATTTTCCCCCAGCAGATAAACAACTTACCTTGAGTTAAACACTTTCTCCTCTGCCCTTTGCTGCATGCCGAATAAAGCTCTAATAAACATCTTCAGGTATTGCATGTGGCAAACATTCTAACATGTCCAGGAAATTCTTAAAGCCAGAGACTCTCTTTGCTCGTTTCCATTCCCTAAATGTCTTGGATACTTGCTACATGGCAAGTACTCATGTAATATTTGTTTAGAGAATGAAAAATAGCAAATAATTGAGAATAAAATTTGATTTTTTAGTGTTATTTTGAAATTTTTTATCAAAATGACAGGACATAACTATTCAGTTATACATTTATCCTTGGTCATGTTCTTGCTTAAATAGTGTAACTATTAACATACAGTTCACTCCAACAGCATTTTTATTTTCCTACGTATTAGGTATTTTGTTGTTTGCTTGGGAAACTCAGATAAATACAACGCTGACTCTCTATTCAATGTTTTCTTATTATAAGTGAGTGATGAAATAATAGTTGGCACTATTCACTGTACTCTGTGCCACCTACTATTTAATCACCTAATAAGATACTTCGAGGTGAAATTTAATCATCAGCAGTCTTATTTTGTGTATGTGTGTAAAATAATTTAAATGCATTCAAAATATGCATTGTGTTGTGGCAATGTAGGTAAATTTATGTATAAAAATCATTGGATATAATGGTTATTCAATTAATATTTTGGATTGATTGAATATATCACTAACATGAATGAGTAATTCATACTACTATAATCCTTTCATTTCAGTTGAGCTCTCTATATTTTTTTCTTTTCTGAAGAGAATGGCACTTCAGTATAATCACAAAAAGAGTGAATAGATGGGATTGCATAGTCTCAATCAACCTACTTTTTACATGCAAAAAATTTAAAAACATAATTATAAATTTCCTATATTTCACAGTAAACATTATTGTTCAAATCTTAGAGTTACAACAATATAAAATGTTAGTAAAATCAATGTTTTGTTGAAATTATAGTAATTCATGTAAGATTTTTTAGAAACTGACACTAGTGAAAACTCTGAAGTAGTGTAGTTTTTTGGCATTCATTTTTCAAACTTCCAATTGGAAGCTCAATCACAAAGGACCATCCACAGAGCCACACACTATCTACCCTGATTGCATCTCATGATCCTTACTTCCCTGCCTCCACTAAAACACTGAGTTCTTAGTAGTAATTTTTCAGGGTTTTGATCTCTGATCTGTGCCTTATAATTTGATGAAAGTAATTTTTGAAAGGTTAATATGTCAAGACATTTTTTGCAAATGTTCTAAACAGGTTCTCTTGTATTACTATGATTATTAGTTTCATAATGTTGCCATAACAAATTGCCACAAATTCAGAGACTTAACACAGGCATTATCTCACAGTGCCTTCACAGTCTGAAGTCTAGCTTCCTTGGGTCTCAGAAGGCTAAAATCAAGGTGTCTACATGGCTGTGTTCCTTTCTTGATGCTTTAAGGCAGAATCCACATCCTGGCTTGTGTGAGTGATTGGCAGGATTCACTTCCTTGTGGTTGTAGGGCTAAGGTCCCTGTTTTCTTGCTGGTATTGCCGGTTGGCTAGACATCAGGGATCTTTCTCAGCTTCTAGAGGCTGCTAGCCTTCCTTGGCTCCTGGCCCCATTCCTCCATCTTCAAACCAACAAGAGTGGGTCAAGTCCCTTTCATGCCTCAAGTCACTCAAGCTTCATCTCTTTGACTGATGATTCTGTCTTCCTCTTTAGCTTTTAAGGGCTCATATGATTACATTAGGTCCACTCAGGTAATCCAGGATAACCTTCCTAATAGAAAGCAACTGATTAGTAACCTTAATTCCACGTGAAAGACTCTTCTCAGCAGTATCTGTATCAGTGCTTTACTGAACAGCTAGGAAACAAAAAATCTTGGGGAGATATTTTTACAGTTCTGTCAACCACTTCATGTAATGATTTTTTTTTTCCTTCTGGAAAGCATATTGAATAAGTTAACTAAGTAAATATTGAGCATTTTTTTAGCACTTTATCCTATGATGGTTTTCTTTTTCAAAGAAAGAGTACAAACAAGGGAGAAAAACATAAAAGAACATTCTTCATTCTAAGTCTCTCTCTCTCTCTCTCTCATTCTCTCTCATCCTCCTCTTCTCTCTTAGTTGTTTTGTTGCTGTTATAAGTTTTTCTTAAACATGCAGCTTCTGACCAATGCCATTGAAGGCCCAGGTACATTCTATCTTCCTGCTTCGCCATTTTTAGCATGTGGATTCCATTCTCCCATTCATAGTATGGTTGATAATCTTCTAACAACCTGCCATTATTCCAAGCATAAAGAAGAAGAAAGGGTGGAAAAAACATAAAGTGCCTAAGGGCAAAAGCATAACTGCCTGCCTATGGAGCCTCACCATTCTTCAAAACATTCCCAAAAGCTCAACTCAGTGACTTGTTTCCATCTAATTGTTGGAACCATGCTACATTGCTTTCCTTAGATGAAAGAAGACTAGGAAAACAGTGGGGCTGAATAGACTGGGTTGATGAACACCATTGTATCTGACACACTATCATCAGACAGAAGATAGCATGGTTTATATTTGAATATTTCTTGTCTAACATTGAACAGAGAAAATAAGGAAATTTGTGCTCATCTGACTGAACTGTGCCTTGGTGTCCTGAAATTAATTTTATGTGGATTGAAGAAATCAATAATCACTAAATTTCAGAATGGAATTTCAATTTTCATTTAGTAAATCCTAAACCATATGTAATATTTGTTTAAATTGTTAATCTTTCTCAAAAACTATTGAAGTTTTTAATGTTAACTTTATGGGATTAAGCCAAAGATATCAAGAGTGTTAGAAATTCCATGCCCTATATATTGTGACGTGTGGAATGGTATGAATATATGATCTTTTGTCTTATCACAAATTATAATAAATAAGCTTTTAACTTGACTATCTGTTAAGTTCTGTAGCTTTTCTAAAATTAGGATTAAGTTAAATTTGAGCTAATATATTCTAATCCATGTAAAATTTACATATCTGGCTTTGTGACTTTTTGTGACTATCCTTCAAATCAGCATTTCTATAGCAGAGCCTATCTACCAGAAACAACAAAATTTAAGGCATGTTATTTTGTACTTTCAGTGATCTTAGTCCTTGCACTTAAAAAAACTCCATATCAATATACGTTAATGGGAAGACTTTGTAATGTAACAAAATAATCAACAATTTTTTTTACTTCACTGTTCTCTTGTCTGGGTGGCATAGTGTAGATGATGGGTAATAAAAAAAAAAATGAGATTCAAAGCAATTATTTTCCAAACTGCTGGCATTGAAAAAATTGTAGTCATTTGGAAACATTTAGGGCTCTGAGCCAAATGAACTTACTATTATATAAAATGCAAGAGTCAAAATACATAACAGTAATCCCTGAATGTCAAGGGCAAATCACTTAGCTATAATAATTTTAAGTCCTTGAGCATTTATTATAAAGCATACTGACAATGTGAATATACACCTGGCTATATATCTCCCAATAACACATTGATTTTCAGCTATTTCAATAATGGTATAGATCTCAGCATAGAACTGTTCTATGATAGAAGCAATCATTCTAAGTAAGGTATGTATTTAAGGTTATGTCAAGTTGTGAGAAACTTACTAAGTACTTCTGTTTAAAAAGTTCCCTGTTTAATATGTTAAAACTTTGTTTACAATATTCCAAGGGTATTTTATTCCAAAGGTCTTTCATCATAAAATATTTTCAGTGTAACATTTACTATTATGTGACAATTCAAGCAGGTAATACATACTTAAGAATTTACAGTTTGTCAGAGTCAGATGTGAAGTTGTCTTTCTTAGAAAGTGACATCTAAGAGAAGACTAATGTTCCAAATAATACAATAGTACTGCTATATACAGAAAAAAACACGTTCTTAAAACAACACAAAACAAAACAGAATTGGTAGGATGCTAGAAGAGCAGACACTTGAAGAAGGATGATTGCAGGCTGGCAATGCCATGTGAAACAACACTGCACTGAAGAAACTGGAGGAGTCTGCATGCCCTGAAGGACTCTTTCATGAACCCCATTGGCCTCTCACAGCAAAGGGTCTGAAAAATCTACTAAGAAGTGCCTATGGTGATACAGACTGGAGAGGGGAACACAGTCATGTGGGTGGGACAAGTATATGCATCCTGATGCTTCTTCTTTATTTCCACCACAAGACAAAAGCTTTAATCAGAAAGAACAGTGACACTACCGGCCTTAGGGTATATTAAGGCCAGTTTTAACGAGCTTATATGATAGGTGAAACAATCATTTGAGGGTACAACCTGATTAATTAAAGGTATATTCATTAAAAATATAACAATGTATACTTTAAATTAGCAGGAAATTACTACAAACTTTATAAGAGATGTATAAGTAATAAGTCAATAGTGGAGGTAAAATGATATACTATATAATGTTTATTTAAGGCAAAAGAAGGCAAAGCAAGAGTATATAATAAATTAAATAAATACAAAACAGCTAGCAATTTAGTAAAGTTTTTATCCAACGATATCCATAATCACGTTACTTATGAATGGCTTAAATATAACTTTCTTAAGAATGCAATTGTCAGATTGGATCAGACAGCAAGATCCAATTCTACTGTGTCTATTAGAAATGCAGTTAATATATACTGAGATAAGTTAAAAGTAAAAAGATGGAGAAAGATATGCCATGAAAATATCCCCCAAAACCTTGAATAGCTATGTTAATATCAGAAAAAGCCAGCTTCGGAACAAGGAATACTATCCAGAATAAAATGGGACAGTATATCATCATTAAGGGTCAATTCTCCAATAAGACATAATGACCATAAATATATATATATATTACTGATAACAGAGCATCAAAATAAATGAGACAAAAATGGAAGTTAGTAAAACAAGTTGGCAGTTCTAAAATTATAATTGAGACATCAAAAATCCTTTCCCAGTAATTGATAGAACAAATAGGCAGAAAGACAGTAAGAGTATAGAAGATTTGAACACTATCAACCAAATAGTCCTAATTGACATTTATAGAACAATTCACCCAACAGTAGAATACACGTTATTTTCAAAGACATATGAATATTCAACAAGATAGACCATATAATAAGCCAATAAAAATATCTCAAACAATTTAAAAGAGTAGAAATCATAGCTACATTTTAATAGCATAATAGAATTTAGCTATAAGTCAAACAGGAATAAATCTAAAAAATTCTCAAATCTTTAGATATTAAACATCCCATTTCTAAATAACCCAGGGTTAAAGGGGAAGTCTAAAACCAATGAAAAAATAGTCTGTATGAAATACAGATAAAAATACAACACATCAAAATATGAGGGATACAGCTATAGCAGTGCTCTCAGGGTCATTTATAGTATTGAATACTTATATTAGGAAAGAAGAAATGACTCAGATCAATAATTTAATTTTTCATCTTAAGAAATTTTTTGTGTGTGTGTCTGTGTTACGCGGGCCTCTCACTGTTGTGGCCTCTCGCGTTGCGGAGCACAGGCTCTGGACGTGCAGGCTCAGTGGCCATGGCTCACGGGCCCAGCTGCTCCGCGGCATGTGGGATCTTCCCGGACCGGGGCACGAACCCGTGTCCCCTGCATCGGCAGGCAGACTCTCAACCACTGCGCCACCAGGGAAGCCCCATCTTAAGAAATTTTTAAAGAAAAATAGAGAAAACTAAACCCAAAGCAAGTAGAAAGAAGTAATAAAGAATGGAGAAGAAATTAATGAAATTGAAAATAGAAAAATTAAAAAAAATCAATGCAAATAAAAGCATATTCTTTGAAAAGTTCAATAAAATCGACAAACTTCTAGTTACAGTGACCAAGAAAAAAGGGAGAAGAGCTTCCTATAAGAATGAAAAATTTCAATATCAAGAATGGAAAATAAAGGGACATTGTTACTGGCAACATCGGCTCTAAGAGGAGTCCGGTAGATAGCCTGTGACCTCAGTGTTATCACAGAGTTGGATTTCAGAGTGGTGGATTTGGAGCCCTTAGTCAAGTTCATTCCTGGTATTTGGAAGTAAGTGAAGAAAATTCTCAGTCACAACTGTGAAAACGTCGTTATAAAAATAAAAGGAATATGGGTTGTTCTAGATGACCAGAAAATTCAATATGTGATCTTTTATTAGATCTTGGATCAGAACTAAGAAATAAAAACAACTAGAAAAATATTCAGTGGCATATTTGGAGAAAATTGTTATATTGAACACGTGACATAAATATTAAAGAACATTTTGTATATCAGGCTTAAATTTTCTGGATGTGATAATTACATTACAATTAGATAAAATATCTCAAAAAAAATGAAATACAAGCTAAAATATTTGTGTGAAGTATCAGAAACTTAGTTTTAAATAATTGATAAATATGTAATCAAAATGTGTATTGTTGTGAGTGTATGTTTAGGTAGACCGAGGGTGAGAGATAAAGGATATATAGCAAATAATGAAACCTGGAAACTCTAGGTAAGGGATATAGGAATGCAAACTTCTAATTTTTGAAGGTCACATATTTTTATACTAAAATTTGGGTTAAAAATAACAACGGTTTACAGTACATTCTTATGGTTAGCAGTTTATAAAAAGCCAACCCACTTCACAGTTCTTATAATTATTTTTTGCTGTCATACTGCTCAAGTGCCTTAGCCATTATAAATCTGAACTCTTCACCTTCCACCTATATCTCATCCAAATGACACATAAAATCTTTAGTGATTGTGCTGTTACATGGTGTTCTTATTGCTTTCAGTTGAGGGTAAAATTCAGTTCCGAAATTCCACCTTGAAGATTAGCATTCTAAGTACACACTGGTAGCTTAGTCTTCCCAGAAAGCTGAGCCTGAGGCAGAGGAGTTATGTTCATTTCTAGGGAGCAGAAGTGAAAGACAAAGTGGCAAGGAGGAAGGGAGAGATGATACAAGTATAGATTATTGAACTGCCTACCACTAAGTAAGACAAATTGCAGAATACCATGATTACTCTCAAAAATCCATACTAGCTTCATTTTGGGTCCTTCTATTGGAAGGGATAAATAGGACTGAATTTACCCACAAATTACTGAATCCTACTGTTCAAAGTTTACCCCTTGGGACATTAACTCCCACATACTTTCAGGTTGTGCAAAGGAATGTGCCAAAAGAGGTCCTGTAACGGCTCAAACAAAGAAGTCGTCAGACAGGGAGTAAGAGGGGCACAGTATGGGCGTTTTGCAAAGCACTGTCAGCTTGTGCGTACGTGAAGATTTTTATGGTTCAGCCACAGCTTATGGTCACCCTGGGAACATAGACAGTGAGATGGAGAAGATCGGAAGGATGGAGTGTGCATGTGTGTGTGTGGTGGTGTGGGTCGCGGAGGGAGGGGCTGTGGGTGGTGGAGGCTGGACTTATGGAGTCCTTTGTAACATAGAATAGCAGAAGGGGTGACTTGTCATTTCCAAGATTAGGCTGTAAAAAGACTGGCTTCCATCTTGGCTGCTTTCTCTCATGCTTTCTTGGATTTGATCACCATGTTAGGCCACCTTGTCGAGCAGCCCTGTAGGAGGCTCATGTGCCGAGGGACAGAGACTTGCCAACAACCACATGAATGGACTTGTAACTGGATTTATCCCTCCTCACTTTGAGTCTATAGGTGTGACCAGAGCCCCAGGTGGCCTATGGACTATAATTTCAGTATTGATGTTAGACAAAGGCACTTAACTAAGTCACACTCTGATCCCTGACTCCCAAAAACTGTTAGAAAATACATTTTTATTGTTAGAAACCATTAAAATTAGGTAATTTCTTACACAGCAGTAGATAATACACTCTCCTATCTCATTCCCCTTTGTGGTCTCTGCCTCAGTCACCAGGCCTTAGGCTCTCCACTGTGCCCTGTTTTCCCTCATGCCTGGAGCTTTCAAATAGTGCCACCCATGTAAAACAATATTCCGTAACACTTCTCGTTAACTGCAGCATTTCTCTAAAATCTGAACTGCTAATCACATGCCCCGTGACATACATTAAAAGCTTTCTGTATTTTCTTGGGCTTCCCTGGTGGCGCAGTGGTTAAGAGTCTGCCTGCCAATACAGGGGACACGGGTTTGAGCCCTGGTTCGGGAAGATCCCACATGCGGAGCAAATAAACCTGTGGACCACAACTACTGAGCCTGCGTTCTAGAGCCCGCAAGCCACAACTACTGAAGCCCGCGTTCCTAGAGCCTGTGCTCCACAACAAGAGAAGCCACTGCAATGAGAAGCCCTCGCACCGCAACAAAGGGTCGTCCCCGCTCGCCACAACTACAGAAAGCCTGCGTGCAACTAGAGAAAGCCTGTGTGCAGCAACGAATAGCCAATGCAGCCAAAAATAAATAAATAAAATAATAAATTTATTGAAAAAAAATCTTTCTGTATTTTCTTAATGGAACCTATCCAATTTGGAATTATATTTCTGTATGATTACTTGGCAAATGCCTGAGATTACCAGTAAATTGTAAGTTTAATGAAGCAAGGTTTTGCTTTTTGTTTTTTTCACTCCAACACTCAATGCAGTGCTTGACACAGCTCTTGATTAATATACATTTTTTCAATTATCATATGATTATATGAGAGGCATAAGTGGTATAAAATTTTAACAATTTACAGATACATTACCTAGAAAATTTTAGTAATGTAACAAAAAATTAAAATAAGCAATGTGTTAAATTGGTGATCTAATCATATACCAAAATTACTTCTCCTAATAAAAATTGATAAGAAACATCATAGAAAGAAAAAAAAAACTCTGTTGCAATAGAACAAATATTTACATATTTAGAAATAACTCATTCAATACATTTTAGAAATTCAATAGATAAAATAGTGAAGCATTATGGAGAGTCTTCAAAAAAGATATGACTAATGGAAGTAAATACCTTGTTCTTGTATGGGAAGAATCAACATCAGAAAGGTGTCTTTCTATTAGTCATGTGATACATTAACATGATACATAGTAATTATATAAATATATGTTGTTTTCAACTTGCACTATTAAAATTATGATTTTAAATAGAAGTGTCTAGCAGGGAGGATTATGGGAGAAGTCTCTGCTGTCAGAGAGTGCTGATGCTTGCTACTTACAGGACATAGACAAATAGCTTCTCTTTTCTTAGACTAAATTCTTTATCAGAAGTATAAACTTAATTTGTAGGAACTCAGATTTTTATAAGGATTACTGGAAACCATTAAAAGAAAGTTCATAGCAGACTGACACCTATAAAGCTATTAATTTGTTTGCTCTTGTAATTGTTATTATTACTATTACTCTCATAGTTAGCATTGCTGCAGCATTATCAAATCTGATTAACTATTTCTGTTGAGCTCTTTTATTGAGTGGTAAAATGAGTACATACTCTCTTGGAACAGTGTCTCTCATTAGAATTACCTGGGGATTCTTGTTAGGAATTTAGTTTCTTGTGAATCTCACTAGGATATTTGGAAATGAGGACCAGGAATGCATACTTTAAAAAGAAACCGAGGGCTTCCCTGGTGGAGCAGTGGTTGAGAGCCCGCCTGCCGATGCAGGGGACACAGGTTCGTGCCCCGGTCTGGGAAGATCCCACATGCCGCGGAGCTGCTGGGCCCGTGAGCCATGGCCGCTGAGCCTGCACGTCCAGAGCCTGTGCTCCGCAACGGGAGAGGCCACAACAGTGAGAGGCCCGTGTACTGCAAAAAAAGAACAAAAACAAAAAAAGAAACTGAGGTGATTTTCCACCCACACTCAAGTTATGATTTGTAAAACTCACTGTATTACCTTTTGAATTAAAGTTACATTCTCTGTGGAATTTCTATTCTACACCCAATTTAAATCTAGGATATGTCTATTTCTAATTATTTCAAACCAATTAACTTTCCTTATTTACTAATAAAATTCACATTTACTTTATTAGTGTATTTTTTTCTTGCTTAATTTTTAAAAACACTTTTAATGTGGATGTATTAATCATACCTTTCATTTTAATTAATGATAAACTGGATTCCAGAAAACTGTATGTAATTTTATTAAAATTAATCATAATGAAGTTAAAATAATCACATTTAAGAATGTGCATTTCCTTCTAATAGGGATTAGATTTCAACTGCTGTTTATATGTCCATGTATAACTCATAGAACCGTACTCTGTATTAAACTCTGATTGTTAACTGTTTTTTCTGTTCCCTCACTGTGATAATATTACCTAAAAAAAAAGAGAGGCTTGGGGTTTCAAAATGGCTGACTAAGGCCATGTTTTAATCTCTTCTTCCTTCAAAAATCCCATTGAGATTATAGAAATCACAAAATATAGTAAATAAACAGTTAAAGACTTGGAGGTCCTGAAAAACCAAGAGAAGTCCCTAGTAAGAATCAATTATTCAGTTATTTCTGAAGGATACAGAGCCAATAAGATCAGATTGCCTTGAGAGGATAAACCTAATCTGAAACTTCCACAACCCAATATAAGCAAAATTAAGACACTTCAAAATAATGTGATTTCAAACGTCCTTAAATGCATCAGGTCAAGAAATATATGGGAAACTAGAGAAGACTGTCTTGTAGCCAAGTATGAAAGCTGTTAATTCTGTGCCAGTTACCTCTTAACATTTGCTGTATCTAGAGGATTTGTCCCAGAATACCTCTCCAAAGAGATCAAGTATGGCAGGTTCCCAGAGTGTTGAAGCTGGAAGGAGAAGCTGAGAGGTGTGCTGAGGAAAACTTCTGGTCATCACCATAGAAAAGGCTATTTCTTCCTGTTCAACAGAAAAACCAGACCAGACTCAAGTTCATAATTACAACCACAGCTAGAAATCACATAAAGTAAAAGTGCATCTGCTGTTTGGAAAAGAAAAATATTTAGTGTTGTGCTGAGTGAATAAAAAGAAGCTACTTAAACAACTACTATTGATCAATGCTAACTACTGTTATAAATTTACACAGAAAAATCCATAATGACCAAATATCTGAGGGGAACATAGAAGAGGAACACTGGCTGGAGCTAATGAAAGAACTATCTATTAAGGAAAGAAATTAATGGAAAAATAAACACAAATAACTTAATAAATATGCTTAGTAATGTTTGAGAAGGTAGCATTCCTGCAAAATATGAAACTTTTCTTTAAGGGAGCTTAGGAATTTAAAATAAATGCATATGCAACCTCAGTAACATATATCCTACTAAGGGATAGAGAGAATATAAGAGCAAAAGGTATTTAGATAAATAAATAGTACAACGTATCACTGAATTAAAAACAACCCCAAAAACCCTGTTAAGATTGATGATGCTTTCATCTGAAACATTCAGACAAAATTAATGAACAAACAAAATAATAATAAATTGCTACAAACTCCTAGGGAAAAGGAATATTTACACTTTAAAACAGTCACATTTTCTTTATTATCTGATGAGGTAATAAAACATGTATTGAGAGATGACCCCATTCTCCAAAACAATATAGTGACGTGTGCAAGTGTGGTCAAAAAAATATATATTGCAAAAACAACTCTGTAACTAATTATGCAAGTATAAAAAAACAAATATATTGAAGAAATATAAAAATTAAAAAATAAAGTACATACATTTTTTTTCAGAAAAAGAAAATTAATCACATAGATAAGGTCAGTAAAACTGATAATAAATTTATATATAAAAAAACTATATATGTATGTACATATATATGTAAATAGCAAAATACAGCTTATGCTAAATTGTGATAGATAATTTTATGTGTCAACTTGCTTGACTGGGCTGAGGGATGCCCAGATACCTTGTGAAACATTATTTCTGGGTATGTCTGTGAGGGTGTTTCTGGAAGAGATTAGCATCTGAATCAGTAGACTGAGTCAAGAAGATGGCCCTCACCAATGGAGGGGGGCATCACGCAATCCACTGAGGGCCTGAATAGAACAAGAAGGCAGAGGAAGGGTGAATTTACTCTCTGTTGGAGCCAGGAGGTCCCTCTTCTGCCCTTAGATATCAATGATTTCGGTTCTCAGGCCTTCAGACTCAGACTGGGACCTACGCCATTGGCTCCCCTCCACTTAGCCTTTGGGTTTGAAGAGGAACTACGT